>NW_027263533.1:3454879-4054879 GCF_042370955.1 Sodiomyces alcalophilus JCM 7366
GGGGGGGGGGGGAACAAAGGAGCATGCCACCTTGTCCAACAATTCTCGACTGGCCTGGTTTATTATCTGCCTAATTACCCGGAATACTTCCCTTTCCGCGATCAACTACATAGGTCCTTCTCCTGTCTGCTAAGGTTGGGCTCTTCAGTACATTGTAGATATTACAGCGTACATACAGTAAATGTAACATAGCTATCGTAGGGAGCAGTCGTCGTGCTGGGACAGCCCGCCAGCGGCCGGCTTAATTCACCCTAGAGCCGTTCACACCGCCTAGACAACCGTATCCTTGTCAACGGCGGTATTGGGTTAAACCCCCGCCATCAGCCAGAGGACGGCCAATTACTGACATGCGTGTCCATGGCTAACGGCCCGCAGCTGGGTATGATGGATCATGGTTCAGAAAAGAGAGAAGGGGGGGAAGAGAGGGGTTAGAGAGGGCCTGAGGGATACTCCGTGTGTGTCGCATCAGCCTTCTCCTAGGCTCGTTCTTGCAAAAGGGGAGAAAGAGGGGGGCGTGCGGCGTACAACGTAAGGATAAAGTAGTTGCATGCCGCTTGGGTCGAGGGCCGGGACCAGCACGACTAATGCACAGCGATCCAGTACCGTTGTCGGTCGTTGAACCGGTAATTACAGTACCGAGTACATACAACGTACGACGTTACAACGTAGACGCAATACTACGAGAGGTATACACACATACTAGTCAGCTGTACCATTGGCACGAGTTATAGCCCAGGACAGGACAACTCGGTGTAGGGAGCCTTTAACTCTTAGCGCGAGTTGTTATGAAGTCCCTTTCGAATAACGATTGGAGGAACGACATAGGACGCCGGCGGAGACGAGGATTGGGTTGGCTTAGAAGCTGACTGGGACTGCCTTGACATGATATTTCTCAGCTGGGGCAAAGTACGAGGTCATTTGCTCGGTTTTTGGGGAAGGGTTTGTTATTAGTGTTCTTGTTCTTCTCTCTCCCCAGTCTGACCGTCGGTTTGCCTGAAGGAGGCGGCGTCCAAGCGAGTCGCAGAAACGCAGTTGACACGGACTAAACTACTGGGTGCTATTGGATCACAGACCGACTCGGCACTATCCTTCAGTTCTAGATGCTGCTGACGTTGTGGGTTCTTTTCCCCTCTCACACGCGAGAACTGAAGGAACAGGAGAGTCCACCGAGAGGGAGGGGGTGGGAGTCGGGCACTAGGGGGGATTTGGCGCCCGGCTGATGTGAATTACTGAATAATAGAAGGAAAAAAAAGAGTCAGAGCTTATGCTGTTTAGGTAAGGTTCATTGAGGTAGAACAAAGAAACCCAGAGCCACGGGACCACAAGGACGCCGCTGCATTACGCCTCATGACGACGACCGGCTGTTGCCGAAGCCAGTGTCAAGCGAATCAACGAGCATCAAGGGGTACAGCGCTGTCAAGGTTACGCGAGGGAGAATGAAGAAAAAACGAAGAAGGGCTGGTGGGTTGTGGGGGGAGGGGGAAAGAAATCCAGGAGAAACTGGCGGAAAGGATTTCGGCCAGGCTGGAGACCCCCACGAGGAGATATCGAGTCAATGCCTCATGAGAGTGGCAATAGGCGTCCATGATTGCATGCCGCGGTTGCGAGATGATCTCTCATCGACCCATTTAAAAGATAGGACTTGTGGGTTGAGGGGGATGCAACTGCCCTACCTACTACGTACATACGTTGTACGTACGTCGTACGGTAATCCCAGAGGAGCGGTGTGAAGAAAGACATGTATCTTGGCAGGACAACGCCACGCCCACACAATCAGTGAATATTATCTTGGCTGGGAGGGTCAGGGAGGATAGGGATGGTCTTGTGTGAGAGACCGAGAGGTTTAGTGAATCGTTGACCGAACAGAGAGCGAGAGCCGGTTCCCGGAGAGGGAGTACATATGGAAGGAGCAAGACGATTGGACATGAGCACGTAGATTAGGGCACGGGGGATCCGGGAAACGCATGTCATGCATAGAGTGTGTACGGCCGATCCATCGTGTCGGGTAATACTTGCTGCCCCTTTTCAAAGCTAGATCACGTATGTAACCTATGGGGTGAGGAGAGAAGTGCCCAGGAGCTCGGCCCGTCGAAAGAAAGGGAAATGGGCCCCATAGCACAACGGACACCTCGAGACCCTTGGACCAATGGTTCAAGGATACTTCCGTCGCATCGCTGGGCTGACTCTGGCCTCACGAAGTATTCTCATGGCTTGACGCCCTAGCGCTTGGACAAGAACGCATGCGGGAACGCCGCCACCGGAAGCATCACCGCTCGCTGACCATGCGTTACTAGCGGGACCAGCCATGCGACTCGCATCGCAAGCAGTAGTGTATGTACTAGGGGGTAAGGTGACGCGACCAACGATATCCGAGGAAAGGAACGGGAAGGGCCAGATGGCGCGGACTGAGGGGGGCGGGTGGAGGGCTGGAAGAGCCCGACGACTGGTCGGGATCCGTTGCGAGATTTTCCCTGGCGGCATGGCCGCGTCGTCTCGAGTAGTGCTGGGCTGGCGCGGCGCCATTCCCTCGCTCCTACACATGGAAGGAGCGGTCTGCTCCAGTATTTGACCGACTTGTCCGTTTTCCCGGGCGGGAAATCCCTTCCTATCCAGGGAAAACCTACAACGTAAGTCTCGGGGTGTGAGCCTAGGACTCCTAGGTCAGTTCTGTAACTCGGGGGCCCGAGGGGTGTTGCTAGACGGTGGAAACAGGGATGTGGAACCCGGTGGCAACAACGTGGTTCTCCCCTGAACAACTAGTATGGAATGTAGAGGAATCTTTCGGTGACCAGATGCCAGACCAGGCGGCGTTGGGGGGGATCCGAGGGACCTATTCGCAAGAAGGGATGACTTTGTCGGCTGACAACGCGGGGCAGAGGAAGATTCAACGACAAATGCCCGGAGACATCCGAGTCAGTTTATCGTATCGAATCCGTCCTAGTCAGGTCAGATCGAAGGCCACGGTGGGACGGTATCTGAAGGAGTCCGTATGGTCGTGAACGGTCTGTTGTTGCGCCGGATTTGGTTGGACTTTGGACTATCAGAGTCCAAACTTGAATGGACGAGAACGGAATCCTGTGGTCCCCTATCAAACTGGATTTCGGAAGGATAGTGTTAATAGTAACAGCCAGACCTGTTAATCATTGTCACTTAGTTGGAGCGTCAAGTGAGGACGATTTGGCAAGATTCTCTTTCGAGTTGCGGATGCATTAAGGCTAGAATCAACCTCGTACTGTTTATAGGTAGGTAAAGAGTGAAGACAGAGGCAAGACAAAGAAGGAGATAAAGAAGGAGATGACACGTGCTCTCATATATGTACTTACGAAAAGAACCTACCTACTGTATAAGGTAGAAGAGAAAGAGTTGCCCAAATGCTATGTGTACAACGTACGGAGTAGGTACTGAAACATCCTACTGAATCCGTTCAATGTCGAGGTAGAAGTACCACTGCAACAAAGGAAAATTTAAAGTTCTACGAAGTAGAGGGTCAACGACTTGCGTCATCTATCTGGTAACAGTGTTCTTGTTGTCTCGGTCCCCCAGTACTCAGTACGTTTGTTTGATCTGGAGAGTAATGCAAAGAAATCTACGAGGGAGAACGGAGGCATCCTCCGAACAAACCGCCTTCGTCTTCTGCTGCTTCCGCAACACCGAGTACGTTGAATCGCCGATCCTCCCTTTTATCCTCTTCCTCTCGTCTTGCTCCTGCGGCCTGACTCCCTATCCAACCAGGTGCGAGCTGTTAGAACGTCTCCCTCTGCGGAGAGTTCGCCAGAAGACGGAGTCCAAGACGTCACGTCCACTGTCGATGAGCCATCAATTCGTCGTCGTCCCTTTGGCTTCCGAGTTACGACGATGCATTCCGAAGAATCGTTGAGACACGAGACGAATCTCCCGGTTGCTCTCCCCTATTCTCGCTACACTCCTATCCGATCAAGAGACACAGCCCTTAAGATGTCTCAGACCAGCCGTTGGCACCTCGGTTGACTCCAAGACTCGTGGTATGTCCAGCTTCCCGACGTGTGTTGTACAATGCTTCGCGCATGGCTCCATGTCTAAGATTCGGTCGATTGGTGCTCAGGTATAATACCTACTTGTGCTCGCCATGTTCCTGTATTGTCTCCGATGATGCGGTCATTCCCGCCGCGCGATGTCTCGCCTCTCCTATCGGAATTCCATCGAAATCCATCTGGACAAGTCGAAATCGACCATGGCGAACAGCCAGAAAGCGGACGACATCGATATAGTCCATTGCGTGTCCCTGGAACGACTCCGGGACGTTGCCAAACACTCCCTGCTGCACAGCCTTTCCCCATCTGGTGGCTCTCGACGCCCACTATTTCTGGACAATACGTCAGGCACATCAGGAATCCTCTCCAAGCCATCGTTCGCTCGTCGAGAATCAAGATGGAAGCATCCGAAGCTTCTCAAGTTCCTGAGGACTATGTCAACAAGCCTCGTTTCCACAAGTCAGCTGATCATGGAGTCCCAGGACTTACTAGGTATCGGTCTGACGATATTATCGTGGTGGCGAGGTTCGAATCTCGTATAACCACGTCCGAAAACATTCCAGGGCTCTAATCCCTTCGAACGTCCTGAAACCAGACGGGTACTTCTTTCCCAGATCCGGCTACCGGACGCGGTTATCTCCTATCCTCCCTGGCATGCCGTCATAAGTTCAGCAGTTCAGAACAATCATGCCTTGCATTATTTTGGGGGCTCTTCGTCGGTGCAGTAATAGGTAAGGCGTCGTCACAGGTCTGGCAATGACTTGCCCAGCATTCTCCTAAAATCCTCCGTTCGGGCAGGCGAACAATGCGGGAAGTCGGGTATTTAGAACATCACGGCGGTCAGTCACCCAATCAACTAAAACACCTACTGTGTCTCAGATGGTTTGGAAGGGTGGTGGGATTCTTTTGCTGTACCGTTGAACTGACGCTTGAGTGGTGCCAAAAGGTCTCCCAGAAATGCAAGTCACCAGGTCCGACAACACAACAGGTATTCAGTCGTCGACGTTCGAAGGCTTTTGGCCTGAATAACTTTCGAAGGAGAAGGCGAAGAAGACTAAAAGAAACGTAAACGGAAGTAAGAACAAGAATATCTGACCCTGCAAAGGGTTAGGGTTACACAACATGACCCACGCAGAAGAGGGAGTGAAGCATGCAAGGGACACATCGAGCGGTCTTATCTGAGGCCCCTCGATCTTGAACTGCAACTCTCACTTGTCGATATCCAACGGATTACAATATGCATCTCTTGCACAGTCGGGACGACCTAGGCTTGTGGTATGCTCCAAGTCTACATTCTTTGTCCTGCGGCCTGCGGGCCCTGTCAACACAAGTCCGCGGTTCTCTTTCCAAACAGGACACTAAAGGGATAAGAAGAAGCGTTGTAACTATATCATAATAAATACCTGTCCTATACGCAGCTGCCTTCTCGTCTTGACAGTCATCAACTGCTTGGCCGTGTAAGTAGAACGGAGTTGCTATGCTAACTACGGTCCAGATGATGCTCCGGGTTTGCTGGGACTATTTGTTCTCCCTAGTTTGGTGGACTGACAGGACTATTCAAGAGACACCCAACTTGCTTATCAGACTGGCAGTCACGGTGCGCTTGGGCAGTTAAGCGGCAGTTTATACGTCTCCTTGGAACGGCATATAGGAGAGTAACTATGTCTGACAAGCTTCCCGCCAGTCGTGTGTCACATTCCAGCTGTAGGCTGTCAAGACTAACAGTCTATCCACCCTTCGTCTGGGTTACATTGGCATCATATGCGACTAACAATTAATGCCAGGTTCGTGTCGTTTTACTTGCCCTTTTTATTCTTTTAGTGGTTTACGAAGCCACCCGTCCTCTGTGTCTTCAGGCAACCATTACTTGGCTTCCAGGGATTCAGGAGAACTATACAATTGGTATTTCAACCGGATGGCAGGGTATCACCTTTCTAGGGAGAACCGACCCCCTTGCAACGCGAATCAGTATTCGACTACCCGACGACCGCATTATCCAACCCTGTTTTGGGATAAAATTCTAGCGCATCTGATTAGTTCTAGAGGCGAGGAGCGCGTGTTTGAAGTCTAGTGCTGCTGGGAAAATCCAAGACCGACGGCTGGCGTTGTTGTTTGTTGTCTGTATGTCTCGAAGTGCGGAGGAATGTGTGGACAAGCGCAAGACCCCAGGCTACCAACACCGCCATCCACAGAAAGACGACATAAGTAGAACTTAACATGGAAAATATTTTAAGTATAACCCCATTCCCCTACCACATCGAATACAAATTGGTTGTCTACGCCGTGCGTGGGACATCGTTCGCTAGAGGAGCCAGTACACCACTCTCTCGCAATAACAATGGGAACAACCATATGATCCATTTGATCCATCTCAATAGCTCCGACAGACTGTTTTCAGAGTAAAATATCGCCAAGTTGATTATGTATTGATCCGGTGCCTCGCCGAACTCAATGGGTCCTCCTCATGTCGTTGAGGCTTACCGATCACCGAGAATTCATCGCTTGTAAAGTCGGTGAGGTACGGGGTACGAAGGGAATTGAGTTGCTCACAAATTGGTTACGTACACGGGGGATTGTGGGACAGGTCTGTGGGGCATTTCGTGTTTCGTACCTAGGACTTGGCAGGACAGGCTGGCCATGTGGCCAACCGGGATTCCCCGACGCTAGCGAAAGCGAGCGAGTTACTGGCAAAGTACCTGTCAGGCATTTATGCCCAAAGACCCCGTAAGCCCGATGGGTTATATTCGCAGAGCCACGTCACACACTGCTCCGAATACGGCGGTACTTCTATTGGATGTATCACAGTGTTATTTCCCCTCTTTTGCCTATATATTTGATATCGTAGACTGGTACTCTTTTATAGTCTGTAATGAATATAAGTCACACTTTGTACGATATTAGTGTTCTGATAGTTATGAGCCCGGCGCTCTAGTAAACGCCTCTATTCCGGTCGATCCAACAGTTCTAGGCTCTATGCCTCTCTCTTTTAAAGCCCTCTTTTTAAAGCTCTACGATAGAGCCTCTCTTTTTAAGTCCTGCTCTATTACGGATAGAATCGTCCACTAGCCCGTCCGCCTGCCTATTATTACTAACCTCTTTAACCGCCTTTATCTATTCCTCCTCCTCCTTCTCCTTCTCCTTCTCCTACTCTATCTAATTAACTACCCGTCCACGCCGTCATAATAACTTCTATTATACTAACCTCCTCTAAGGACTAGCACTAATAGTATCTGCGTATAATAGAAGTCGCTCTTTCTAATAAGGTTACGAAGCTCGTGGATCCGGGTCTTAATAATAAGAAACGCCCGGAACGCCTCTAAAAGGTTAACCCTCCTGCCGTAAGCAAAAACGACGGCGATTAGGATTAAAAGTATAAGCTATAGCTCTTCGCCTATAACGAATATAAGCAGGAAAAGGCCGCGATAAAGGCCGTTCTGGATTATATTACCACTACTATAGACCGGAGCCTCGCGGAGTCCTTCGCCGGTAAAGACGACCTAAAGGAAATCCTATAAATCCTAAAGGCACGCCTTAAGCCTACTAACGCTGCCTAGAGGTTACTTATTAAGCGCCGTTAGGACGATTATATATAATCTATTAGGAAGATACCTTATTAACGCTAGCTTAACGACTTCCGTAAGTTATATAAAGAGGCAAAGACGTATTAGGTTCGCGCGATCGATTCGAAGATAGACTAGCTTAACGGATTTTTTAACGCGATCGGATTAATTTCCCCGGAGTAGTCGGAAGCCCGGTTTTCTATAATATTAACGGAAAAAGACGAGGCTAAATTACCGGATATCGAGAGCGTCGTTAACGAATATACTACCTGGTTATGTTATAGGCACCCTTTACGTTTAGATCGGAAGCCGGGATCGTTATTATTCTATATAGCCACGTTCCTAGGAAAAGATAAAGAAGGTTAGTAACCAGATCGTTAATCGGATTAAAAGGATCGATAGTAGGGTCAGGGTACTAAGAGGGAATTTATCTACGATTACCGTATAGCCTGGAAGACCCGAAGCTACTATAAGCTAATTTAGACCTGCCCGAATATTAACCCGGCCCGAAAAGGGAAAACCTTTAAGTTATCTAAGGAGACGGAAGAACGCTATAACCGGATTATCGCTAGCTAGGATAACGATTATTAAAAGAGGTTCCAGAGTAACCTTAAAAGGGACGCCGAAAGTAAGGGAAATAAGGGTTAATAGAAGTTACCCTTAAAAGACCCTTCTAAGGATTTATCTAATTTCGTGGCCACCGGGGGCGCCGGTTCTTCGGCCTCGGATTCGGACGATAGAACCGGATCGTATAGTATATACAGCTTTTTATTAACCGGAGCCGTAGACGGACCCTTTAAAAACAAGCTATTAGTTAATTCCGGCACTATAAGGCATATCACTAATAAGCGTTACCTTTTAGAAGATTACCGGCCCGCGGAAAAGCATATAACGTTTAATACCGGCGGAGGAGAGTCGGATCCGGTTACCGGATTCGGAACTATAAGGCTATAAGTTAAAGATCGGGATCGTTAGCCTTATACGCTGATTTTAAAGGATATAGCGTATATTAAGGGATATCCTATAACCCTTATATCAGCCCTCCGCCTACTTCTAACAGGATCGCTTATTACCGGTAGATAGGCGTTAGAAATCAAGGAAAAAGGTAGGACCGTTACCCTGCCTTTAAAGAACGTAGGAGGTTAGTTTACCCTATAACTAACGGAACAATAAAGCTTTTTTAATAGCTTGAGAGCCCCGATTATAAGCGTCGCCGACGCTCGTTTATAGCATAAGCGGCTAGGCCACGTAAGCGCCGACGCCCTTAAATATATTATGACCGCCTATATAGGCGGTGCCGTCTCTAGAGGGGA
The DNA here is from genome assembly GCF_042370955.1 of Sodiomyces alcalophilus JCM 7366. Taxonomy (NCBI): domain Eukaryota; kingdom Fungi; phylum Ascomycota; class Sordariomycetes; order Glomerellales; family Plectosphaerellaceae; genus Sodiomyces; species Sodiomyces alcalophilus. Next base: position 3,463,763 of record NW_027263533.1, read on the forward strand.
TTTTCCCCTTATAATAGAGTGCGAGAGCTGCTCCGGTAGTAAAGCCCGGAGGCTAATATCACGAAGGCTACTAAACCACCGTCCCACACACCCTTAGCAGCGTGTAGATATCGACCTGTTCTCTAACAACGAGTCCTTTAACGGGCTTATAAAGCTAATGCTATACCACTGCCCCTATACGCACTTTATCATAGGGGACTTCCTAAAGAACCTTAAGTCAGCCTTTCTATCGGTGACGTCCTTCGAGCTATGAACGGCACGGTAGTATCACTGCCCTATTATAGTGATACGCCTGGATAATGAACGAGCTCTTCAGAGTAACCTTGATAACTGGGCGTACGCCAGAGGGATCCTGATCGAGAGGTCGTTACCTAATACGGCCGCATAGAACGCCGGAGCGGAACGGCACGGAGCTATTATATACGCTATAGCCCGGGCCCTCGCCATCGCCTCCGGCTTCTAGTAAGATATATAGCCGGAGATCGTCGCCGCCGCGATATATCTATATAATCTGATTCCACGCCGGGACCTTAGGTGGAAGTCGCTAAAGGGTTATATAGATAAGTAGGTTAATAAGATAGGTATTAAACGTATCACTAGCACCCTATTAATCGGTTACCTAAAGAGGTACGGTTACCGTGCCTATCTATTAACTGCTAACTATTAGCGTGGCCGCCGGAAGAATAAGAAGCTCGCGGAAAGGGCTTATATCGGTTACTTAATCGGTTACGAAAGCACTAATATATATCGGATTTAGGTGCTAAAGCTTAGAAGGGTCCTGCGTATAAGAGACGTTAGCTTTAACGAAAAGATCCTGTATAAGGACCATAACGTGGACCCACCTATTGCGATGGAGCTTTTTAAAGAGCTTAATCTGCCTGACGATGCCGAAAAGGACGCCCTTACGTCTATTAGCGTGATACCGGTCTTCGATTAATTTATAGTGTTATAGCAGAATACGACGATAGAGTCGTTCCAGGATATTAGAAGGCCGGAATAGCTTAAAGCAATTAAGAGAGCTAGAGTAGCTATTAAAGCAGTTGAATAGGTTAAAGAAGAAGAGGTTAAAGCAGCTATTAAAGTAATAGAAAATTCGACTCCCTCGCCTAATTCTGGGGGGGTGGATAAGTCATAGCGATCGCAGCCGCCTAAAACGGTAGCTATAGTGGCTACCCGGGTTACTTCTTCCACTATAGCAGCCACTACCGCCCGAGCTAAGGGCTCGGCTAAAACGCCTATAACGCCGGCCATAATTACTGCTATAATTACCTCTAAAACCTCTCCCAAAACAACGCCCTCTTTATCTTCCCCTCCTATAATAACGCCTCTAGCTTTACGTTAATTAACGCCTACAGCAGCTATTCCACCGGCTGCTATAACAGCTGCCCACTAGCCGGATCCTCCGGTCAAGCCTCTAGCTCCTATAACGTTAGTAGTAACCGCCGCCGCTGCCTCTAACGATAACTCCGATAACTCCGATAATAACGATAACTCGGATAAAGACTCTTTTGATTTAGACGACTCTAACGATACTATTACGCCTACCGCCGGCGCCGCTGCTAGCACCACTACGGCTATAGGTTTATTATCCCCTAATCAGTTAGTTCTAGAGGATAAAATAACGACTACCGCCACGGCTACCGTAACGGTAGCCCTAAGCCCTTCTTCTAAGGCAGCTGCTTAATAACTGCCACCACCGGCTAGCCCTTTATCTTCGACGGCTACTATAGCGGGTGCCCTATCTTTAGAGCCTTTAGCGCCGGCTACCACGCCGGCAGCCTCCACTTAGCCGTAACGTAACCGCCGGCCACCGTAACGATACGCCGACTCTGCCTTCCTTTATCTTAACCGCTTTGATATACCAAAGAAGCCGCTGCTACGCCGCGATATACCCGAAGAGCCGTCTAATTAGAGCCAGATAATAAGGTCTCTATATAGGACGTAGTGGGTTATAGCCGCCTCTAAAGAGGTATAGGCTCTTATTAAGATAGGCACGTTTAAGGCAGTAAAATAGCATACTGCCGTTCCGAGCCGCCCTTTAGATCTAATATAGGTATTTAAATATAAGGTTAATCTATCTAGCTACGTTACTAAATTTAAGGCACGCCTCTGCGTTCAAGGTGATTAATAGCCTTAAAATCACCTTAACGCCTACGCCTCTACCCTAGCCGGCAGGACCTTTAAAACGCTTATATAAGCGGCTAGTCACGAGTTATTCATAGAGTGAGGCCGAATAATTGAATTATCTAAAGCTAAGGAGAAAAGAAGGAAAGGGGAAAACTCTATAGGTGCCTACGACCTAAATATAATATCGCGGCGACCTACTAGGAGTATACTATAATTAGTTAGAAGATCCGGTGCTCTACCGGATTATCTTTATAGGGTTAGCCCGTAATATTACCCCCTCCCCCCTCAGTAAGTCGTTAATCTTCGGTATAGGTTTATAGAGCGTTATTATTTAATCGAATAACGCCTCTTTATTAATTAAATAATAACCCTTAGTGGCTTTTTAATCCTAAATAACCTCTCTATTCGTTAAAGAGCGCTCGAGGTAGGCCTTTATAGTTATACGATTAATTAATATATTATATACGGCTATTATTATTATTTATAGACGGGTTATAGGATTATTCCTTTTATATAAGGAACCGATATACGTACCTTCCCTAACCGTATAACTCGTTTATTAATAATACTAACTTTACCGTTACTTCCGTTATCCTGTTTTTTCTTCTTTTTTTTAATAATATCCTTTACTATTAATAGTATATTTTCTATCGCCTACCACCCTTTCGCACGCCGTTTTATCGTTCTAACCCCTTATCTCTCTCTTTAGAAGATATTTAAGTTTTTAGGATTATCTCCGGCCCCTAAGGTACGTTTCCTGTTCTTCCTAAGAGCTTCGCGCGATATTTACTAACTTATATATATAATATAGGGGGCTAATAATAATAATAATAATAATACCGGTAAGGAGGCACCTGCTCCCGCCCCGGCTAGCAAGGAGATTACTTCTCCTGCCTTGGCTATAGACCGCCGCGCCTAGCTAGCCCGAGCCGCTAAGGCTAAGGGTAAGCGTTCCGCGGGTAAAGCTTTTATAGTGGTTAAGAGCCCCGCGAAGCGCGCTTATGGAATAAAATATCCTCCTAGAGGGACCCGTTCGGTCTTCTGCTACTCTTACGTGAAGGCTATTACGAATAGCCAGGATAGGCGGCGCTACCGCGATTAGTCGGGACCCGGAGTAAGGATACCTGATCCTAAGTATTATAATTACTCGAAGGGCGGTTATAGGTGTGTTCCTCCTCTGCCTAGGATAATTAATCCGTTAGTAATACTCCTAGAGGCGGCGAAGGTAGTTAACGATAACCCCTTTTATAGCCCTAAGGCGACGGAGGCGCTTATAGCGGCTTATTTAGCCTTTTAGAAGGCGTCCGGGGTTTTAAAAAAGACCTTTAGTATTTTATAGGAGGATAAGCCTATCTCGATACTTATTAACTCGGGTACCGGTAGGCCTTGCTTATCGGTATAAGCCACCGCCTCCCCCCCCTATAGGGACTCTTATATTATAATAGGTGGACCTATACCTATCACGGCGCCTCCTATTATCGTTACGCCTATTCCTAGCGTAACGATTACCTTTATAGGGGTAAAAGGCCTACGCTGGCTTAACCGGTTCTTATAGGTGGTTAAGAATATTATAGGGGTTATTCGTGTTAAGGTAAAGGACGTCGAGTCCTTTAAGGGAAAGAAGAAGGATAGGCAGGCTAAGGTTATAGCGTCTATATTATCTCCTGTTATCGCTAAAAGCGTTAACGGTCGCGAGGACGCTTATAATAACGTTAATCTCGATACCTAAACCCGGTAGCTAGGGGCGGGGCTTATCCGCCCCGACTTAATTAATATAGATAGCTTTACTATTATCCTAACCTTTACTTAACCCTTACTGCCTTTCCTATAACTCTTTTTCTTCTTATACCGTTCGCGTAGTCCGTTATTAACTTTAATTAGGCTATACTTCTTTTCGTAGTGGTCTAGGGCGGTTAATTCTTATAGGGACTCTATCGGTTCCTAAGATATCTAGGCGTATCCTTCCTACTTTACTAACGCCTCTCTCCTTACGCCCCTGCCTACCCTCCTATTCCTAGCGTATAAGATTTCCTTTACTATCTATTCGTCTTCTTCGAGGCCGTTATAAATTAGTCCGGGTTAGGGGTTATATAGAATTTAACTAGGAAGCGGGTCTTCGCTTATATATCGTAGGAGGTCTATATAAAACCTCGGGTATACGTTTAAAGGCATATTTAGTTTTATAACGTGCGGGTTAATAACCTTAGTAACCCTATACTTTTAGTATAGCTAGCTTAACTTATATAACGGTCTTAGGGTAAAGTAGTTCGCGAGTAAGAGCTATATAAGGTCGCCTTTATAAAGGCGTTTACCGGGGATACGATACTTATTCGCCGACTCTTCCTATTATAGCTACGTGGCCGCTATTAAGGCTTAGGCGAACTCTATAGCTTCTTAGAGATAGCGAAGCAGGTTATAGGCTACAAACTCCTAAGTATCGCTGCTTAGTTCCTTATAGATCTAGATCGGGTCGATATAGTATCCGTGTTTAAGGAAGAACGGGCTTATCTTAGTAGTAAAGCTTTCTTAGTTATTTAACGCTAATTAGGCGGCGGGTAATAACCTATCCTAATTATCTTAGGCGTAGTAGACAAAGGCTTAGAGGTATGCCTATACTTCTTAGTTCGCTTATTCGGTGGCTTTATCGGTCTAGGGGTAATACGTAGTGCTTAATCGTTATTCGATTTTAGCTAATTAATAGAAGTATCGCTAAAAGCGACTTATTTAGTTAAAACCTCTATTATTTACGATTAAGCGAGGTATACTATAGAACCGAAAGTGATAGTATAGGAACCGTTCGGTATAAGCTTCCGCCTTTATAAAGTCTATCGCTTTAAGGGTAATAGCCTTTATAAGTCGATCGGTTATAACCTATAAGTATTTATACTTTTTCTCCTTAGCGGGGGGCAGATCCGTTATAAAGTCTATTAATAGGTCGCTCCTTATTCGTTTAGGAATCGGGAGTGGTTTTAAGAGTCCTTATCGAGCGTTCCGCCACGTATAGCTCTAGTTATAAACGTTATAGTTATATATAAACCTGCGTACGTCTTGGTTTATTCCCGGCTAGAAGAAGCGTCTCGCTATAAGGGTAATTATATTATCTTATCCCGGGTAACCTCTAATCGTAGAGTCGTGTATAGATTAGATTACTTATATTCGTAACGTGCTCCCTTCTTAGGCTCCTAGTACCTATAAGCGATCTCGGAATATTAGTAGTCCTTATAAGGTGATCCTGTATTTAGTAATCTAGGCTCGGAGACCTAACAAGGGGGAAAACTATCGATCGCCTTTAGATACGGCTTATATAGCTTAGCGATACTAGTTATCTTTTTTTATTATAGCGTCCTATAGCCGTTATAATTCGTTGTTAGCTTTAAATACTTATAGGTATTCGCGAAGGAGGCGGATCTTTAGGGGAATTAAGGTCTTAGGGATTAACTATATATATCGCGCCTATTCCTGTTTATCGGAGAAGTCCTTCGGTTCGTCTTATTCTCTTCGCGAGAGAGCGTTAGTAGTATAGTTATCGGCACACTTACGGTATTCTAGTATAAAGTCGAATTAGGCGAGCTCGCCGGCCTATCGGCTTTATCTCTTATTAAGTATCTTCTTTATTATAAAGTATTCTAGGGCCTTATAGTCGGATAGGATTATAAAGCGACTATAACTTAGGAGCTCTGCTTTTTAATATATTATATAACTTATAATCGCTAATATCTCCTTATTATAGATAGGGTAGTTATACTTAGCTCCTATAAGTCGCCTCGAGTAATAGGCGACTATATAACGATATCCTTATTTATCTTCTTAAACTAATACACCTCCTAGTACGGATCCTAAGTAGTTAGTTTTTATAAAGGTCTTATTACTTAAGACCTATTATCGTAGGATCGGTTCCTCCTAGAACCTCTTCTTAACCTCTTCGAAGGCCGCTTATTTATTAGGACCCTAGGAGAATACTCGATCCTTTTTTATTAGTCTTATTAGGGCGGACGTGATATAGGCGAAGTTCTCCACGAATATACGGTAATAGTTTATAAAGCCTAGAAAGCTTTAGACTCCCTTTACCGAGGTCGGGGCTTTCTATTCTCGGATCGCCTTTAGTTTATCGGGGTCGTATAAAACGCCCTAGCCGGCGGTAACTATAAACCCTAAGTACTTCACGGTCTTCACGCTAAACTCGTACTTTACTAGGTTAAGCGTTAATCCTGCGTCGCTTAGCGATTATAGTACCAGGTTAACCTTTTTCTTATAGTCGCGGAGGGATCCGCTTAAGTAAATTAGGATATTATTAATATATATATAGTAATAAAGTCGTTAAGGTAGCGTTATAACGTCTTATTAATATATCGTTAAAAGGACGCGGGGGCGCCACTAAGTCTAAAGGGGTATACTAACTATTTAAATAAGCCGAATTAAGTTCGGAACGCTATCTTCGCTTTATAGCTAGCGGCTATTCGGATCTTATAGAACGTAATAACTATATCGAGCTTTATAAATTACTTAGCTCGCTTTAGGTTTCGGAGTATCTCCGTGATTAGTAGGAGAGGATAGCGGTCTTTTTAGGTAATCGTATTTAAGGCATAGTAGTTATAACAGAATTATAACCCTCCTCTTAGCTTCTTTATAAATAAAACTAAAGCTTTAGCGGCGAAGCTATTAGGTTATATAAACCCCTTATCGATAAGGTCGGTAAGGGTCTTCCGTAAGACTAAGAGTTCCTTTTTAGATATATTATAAAAAGGGCCCTAGGGTAATTCTAGCTTCTTACCGTCGGGCCCTTATATAAGGTTTACTTTATAGTTAACCCTAGGTTAATAAGGGGGAAGGCGGTTTACTTATAAGTCGGAGAATAAGTCCGGAAATCGTTATAGTATCTCTTCTAGGATATACTTCCGGGGGTCGACTAGGGACTTACCTTAAAGGGCCTTATCGATATCCTTAATACTAATAGCGTAAAGCGCGAGTTCCTCTTTACCGAACCGTTATCTCCTTTATAATCGCTATATAATACCGGCGAATACTAACCCGGTCACCACTTAAGCTCCACGGATAGCTCTAATATTATCGGGTTCTTCTTCGCCTTAGAGTTAGACATCTATCCGGGCTACTCTATAATAAAGGCGATATCTTTTCGTGTAATAAGTAATATCGTTATATTCTATCTATAGTTTCCCTAAGAATATATTATAATCTAATCCTAGTATTATATAAGCGAATAGTCGTTATATATATCCACTGATCTTAAGATCGTATATAGCGATACCGGAACTCTTCGTGGACCCTATAGTATCGGAGAACCCCGAGAGGGGTCTTTTAGTCTTATCGACTAATAGGAGGCGGAGGGACTTTATAAGATATTTACTTATAGCTATATAATAGTTATATCTAGTATCTATAAAAGCGGTAATTAACTTTTTATTAATCCGCGCTTATATAAGAGCTAAATAACTACTACGCGACTATAATATAAACTCTTTCTAATCCCTCTATTCTTTTATAGTAGGCTTTAGTGCCTGTTTTTATACTAAAGCTATTCTTTTTCCGAGTCTTTATCGTTATCCGTGACTCCCGTATAGATCGTCTTATTATCCGAGGCTACTAAGACTTTCGCTACGCGGTTCTCTTTATAATCCTCGGCGTCTTTTTTCTTTAAGCGGTATCTTCTAGTAAGGTATCCTTTCTTTCCGTAATTATAGCACTCTCTTATCTCTTTTTTCTTAGTCTATACTTAATTAACTCCTCCTATCTTTATATCGCCGTCGTGATTATAAGCGTAACTATTATTATTACTATTACGTGGCGCTTAGCCGAACTATAGCCTTATAGCGAGGGCTTTAAGTCTCTAAGCGATGCTTTATATTTCGGTTACTTAAGCGTAATAATTATTTAGTAGTTTCGTGGTAATAAGGGCGGCGCGGAGGCGATTACTAAGAGCTCCCTCTAGGAACGTGATCTTTATAATATTATCCTATTAACCTCCCCTAGCGATAATAAGCTATTATTCGAAACCGGGTATAAAGCTTCTAAACGCTTAGTTTTTACGCTAGCGTAACGTTCTTAGGGCGTTAGCCGCGCGGGGTTATTTATTCACGTTTTTATATATACGGTTAAGGTAATTAAGGAAGTCTTCGGGGTCGTATTAATTATTAGTTCCGCCTATAGCCTAGAAGGAGGCGATAACGCGGCGGGGAGCTTTATCTAAGTAGGCGTTAATAAAATACCACTTCTCGTAAGCGTTTTAGAAGAGATATTAATCGAGTAGGAGCTTTTCGCGAATCTCGGATAACTAGCTCGCGTACTCGGAGCGTTTACTATTAAACTTCTAGGGTAATAGAAGTGCTTTAGTCCTAAGGTTCGGAATAGGCGTTATATCGGGTATAGGCGTAGTAATAGGCGGCTAAGGGCCCTATATAGTCTTTTCCGATAGTATAGCGAGATAAGGCGTGGTTATACGTTATTAGTTTTATATCGCCTATAATAGCTAGTTAATAGCGTTCTGTTATTCTTAGATCTGGGTGGTTAAGGTCGCGACTTAAGTCTATAGAGGGTTAATAATCTCCCTCCTCTACTCCGTAGCCTTAGGCGACTCGCCCGCTAGGCGTGACGGAGCGCCGGGAGGTGGATCGAAGTAATAGTCTATCTTTATTAGCGTAGCGTATAGGTTTCGCTAAGCTTTAGATATATAAGCGGCTAGTTATAAGTTATTTATAAAGTAAGGCCGAATAATTAAATTATCTAAAGCTAAGGAGAAAAGAAGGAAAGGGGAAAACTCTATAGGTGCCTACGACCTAAATATAATATCGCGGCGACCTACTAGGAGTATACTATGATTAGTCGGAAGATCCGGTGCTCTACCGGATTATCTCCACGGGGTTAGCCCGTAACAGCTTATAGCTATTACTACCTACTTTGATTTAGAGACCCGCTAACTTAATACCGTTAACGCGTTTATAAACGCCCGCCTTAATAAAGAGGTCTACGTTAAAGACCCGCCGGGATAGAATATCTTATAAGCCGCGGCATATATCACTAATAAGGCCGGATTAGAACCGTTTTTAAGCCTCCTACGCCTATCGAACCGTGGAATTAACCGGCTACGCCGGGCCCTATATAGGCTACGCCGATCGCCGAAGCTATAGCACCAGGAGCTCTCTTTTATTTTAGGTAAGTGCGGTCTTACGTAGTTAAAGGAGGACGATTACGTCTTCTAAAGCGATAAGCTGCTTATATTCTTTTACGTTAATAATATAGTGCTGCTATATCGAAAAGAGCATATTAACGCCGCCGAAGATCTAATTAAGCAGCTATAGGAACGCTTCTAGATCCGGGATTTAGGTCCTATTAAGTGGTTCCTTAGTATTAGGGTTATAAGGGATCGTTAACGCCGAAAGCTATAGTTATTACTTAATAACTATATCACCGAAAAGATAAAGGCGTTAAATATTATTACTAGCCAGAGGGTCACCACGCCGCTTACCTTTCCTGATACGTTAGAACCGAACAGCTCGTAGGCGTTAGAAGACTCTATCCACCTATATCTTTAAAAAGTCGGATCGATTAATTACGCCGCCTATTAAATAAGGCCGGATATCGTAAAGGCTGCTTCTAGATTAGCCGAATTCGCCACTAATCTATCCGGTCAGCACCACGAAGCCGCTAACAGGTGCCTTAAGTACCTCGACTCAACGAGGTCCCTCTGCCTATCCTTTAGGCCACGAGATTCCGATAAAACCCTAGCCAAATACGCCCTCTTTTATATAAGCGACGCCGCCTTTAGGGACGATCGTAAGACTCGGTATAGCTCCCAGGGATATATAACTATGCTTTTTAGAGGCCCTATCGACTAGAAGGCGAATAAGTAAACGAGTGTTATTATATTAAGCACCGAAGCAGAGCTCGTAGCTCTAAGCGCCGCCGCCCGGTAGTATATCGCGACGCTACGATTAATAAAGGACCTAACGTTAGCCTTTAAGGTTAACCCTATTACTATCTATTACGATAATAACTAGACCCGTTAGCTACTAGAAAGCCCGCGCCTATAGGTAACGTCGAAATTAAAGCATCTTGATATCCAGGCCCTATAGATCCGGTAGATTATATAACGCCGGGAGATCGTGATTAATTAGATCGCGACTAATAAGATAGTCAGCGATAGGATAATAAAGGCGTTACCGCCGTAAAAGCACGCTATGTTCGTTAAGATGCTTAGGATAGAAAAGAGCCCTGCCGGCTTAGTTTAAGCGGATCGACTACTATCGACTTAAGGGTGGTTTGGATTAGATTACGATCGTAATCGCGATCGTTAAATTGACTATAATTATGTGATAATTATCACGTTGTTTTTAGGGTCAATTTAACCGCTATTTTAGGATCACAACAAGGCACGAGCTGTTTAACAAGCCGTTAACCTTTGGATTAATATCTAGGCTCAAATACCCTAGATTTTAAGCTTTAATTCGATCAGAACCGTCAGGATTAATCCTGCGGCTCTAGGGGGGGGTGTCAGGCATTTATGCCCAAAGACCCCGTAAGCCCGATGGGTTATATTCGCAGAGCCACGTCATACACTGCTCCGAATACGGCGGTACTTCTATTAGATGTATCACAGTGTCATTTCCCCTCTTTTACCTATATATTTAACATCGTAGACTGGTACTCTTTCATAGTCTGCAATGAACACAAGTCACACTTCGTACGATATTAGTATTCTGACAGTACCACTAATGTATTCGTACACATGGTACGTACATACGTCTATAGCGGGATGATAGCTACGGTAATAATAAGCGACTATCATGCGGTAGCTCGTTGGGAATTTCGGAGATTGTACCCCTTGAAGCGATCAGATGGTGCAGCTCTGCCAGTACTGCTGAAAGATGTCGAGGAACCTACTTCATAATGCGAAGGAGGTCCGTACGAAGCACTACTTTCAAAACCACCTCCTCTATATCTATCTATTTGATAGGTAATCCAGGGCGACGATATCATGCGCCAAGAACGCCATTCGGTACCGTTGATGCATTCGAATGATGGACAGGAGAGTGGTCTGGCATGAAAGTGATTAATGACGGAGTGTGAAGGGTTCATTGGCAAGGCTTAGACCGTTTACGAGTTGTCGGCGCTCGTGATGGATCCTTCGGGGGTTGACGACGCGGATCTCATTTCGACAAGGCCCAGCTCGGTGAGTCTCAAGTGGTTGCCCTCGTCGTATCGTTCCGCAACGAAGCAACGTTCTGCATAGATGCCCTTCTCGTTTTGCTCGCGCCAGGCCGTACTGAAACGGCGAGCCATGACGTGGCGCCAGCCGCCCACGGTAATGGTGATGCGGGACCAGGGCGCCACAGGCAACAGTCCCTTTCTTGCCTGCGCCGGGCCGTGAACCCACTCTTCGGCCGCTTGCTCCTTGCAGCGACGGAGGAAGATTAGCATCTGGAGGACGGCGCTGTGGTCGGGGTCCGCGTCCGGGTCAATGTCGTCGAGCGGGTTAACGACCGTCTGGACGTGGAGGGTGAGATGGCGGAGGCTGCGAAAGGTACAGACGGCACGGAGGAAGCTAACCGGTTCGCAGAGGGCCGTATCCATGTCGAGCTCGAGCGTGTGCACGTAAGGGAGGTGCCGGCCGAGAGTGGCAACGTCAGGCGGGGAGAGCGTGGGGCAGCGGTAGTACTCGTCCCTAAAGCCGACGTGGTCTCGGAAGCGGAGGACGCGCAGGGACGAGGAGTGGACAAGGATGGCGTCGATGGGAAAGGAGCGGACGTGGCAGGTAATGCTCAGGGTGTGAAGAGCGCGGATGTGGTACTTGACGAGGAGGTGGAGGCCCCTCGTTGCTTGCTGGCGATTATCAACCCGAAGATGGGCGCTGTAGTCTTCGCAATGGAGGCGCCGCAGGTTGGCCAGATCTGCCGGGTCGACCGAGGACAGAAATTTGAAGATGGGGACGAGATCCAGGTCCAGAGACCTGAGGTTGGAAAAGTCCCAATGAGCCGCCGTCTCGTCTTTCGCATGGTCCCAGTCGTAGGACCGCAAGACGAGGTGCTTGAACGGGGGCAGCCGCTCGCCCGGCCGAAACTTGAAGCTGGTTCCCTGGCCCCTTCCCTCGTAGTGGAAAGTCTCCAGACGCCTCGACAGTAGGAGGAGGCGCTTAAGAGAGTGGAGGTTCGTAATGAGAGGCGGGGCTGGACTGGCCATCTTCAAGGTGACGAGGAGATCGGCCGGAATGGTTCGGACGTACGTATCCTGCTGTTGGATGTCGAACTCGCAGAGCGGCAGATTTTCGACGTGTAGTCTGATTCGCCGCAGGTCATTGCGGTGGCAATCGAGGAGGTCGAACGGGAGCCAGAACCTGTTGCCGTGGTCGTAATCGGCGTCGGTGTACTGCCACCTGAAAGAAGGAGGCGTGAGAGGAATACCCAGTAGGTCGGAGGGAGTAAAGCGGCTCTCTGCATCATACCGCACAGAGAGCAGGCTTCGGGCCGTGTCCAACACCTTATTAATGCCCGAAGGGTCAAGATAGGTGCGGATGACTACGTGGCGGGTGTGGGCAGCGATATTCGAGAATAGCCCGGGATAGCGTGACTCGGCGTCGGGCGACACGATGTTCTTGTTCAAGTGCAGGACACGGAACAGAATGGGAGTAGCGATAGCCTCTAGCCTCGCACAAAGGCATCGAGCCACGGCTACAGACCTAGCATCGACATCGCGAAGCTGCGGATGGGGAGAAGGGTCAGCCAATTTTTTTTTTTTTGTTTGACCACAACAAAACTTTCGCAAACTTGGCCATTGCTATCACTCACATGTTCGATGATAAGAGCAAGGAGCTCAGGGCTCAGGTCGCTTAGCGACCATCTTGGCGAAGAACCTTGAAGAGAGGATGAGGTTGCCATTCGCCAATGAGGGGAGAAGGCCAAAGAGCAAAGGAGACGTGGGCTACGACGGTTCCTTCATGGAGGTATGGAAGAGAAGAAAGAGAGAAAGTACTGGGAGGGCTGATTGACAGCACAGCTGGAGAGAGAGCTAGGGATAGGGCTGGGTGTATCCATCATATGATTTTGGGGAAGTACTTATATAAGATCGAAGGGTGGGATAATGAGTAGCGAGACCATCCATCAGCCCGGCGCGGGAGGCGCTAAGCTAATTGAGGCGAATGTCACGAGTGAATAACAGAAAGGGACAGGAAAGCAGTGATAGGGTCGAAGATGACGGGCTGGGACCTTGCGCGTAGAATGGATTCATACTCACCGAAAGTGGACCCAATAGACGACGGGGTGGGGGAAACTTCGAAGCCCTGCGCAAGAGGGGGCCGCTTTGCCTTGGGGGAATATAAGGGAGGCCTTGTTGAAGTGTTATCATCAAGGACGAAGGAGACAAGGGGCAGGGTGGGTTCGTGGGAAGTAAAAGGGTCTACTGTGTATGTATGTATTTACCTATGAATGGGCGATATTGGTGGCACTGGGCGGCGGTAAAGCGCGCATCCGCATGCGCGAAGCAAGCAGACCCATTGTGTATTGTGTACCACGAAGGTACCCCCGGGAGCGGAGATTGCGATTCGGCCGATTAGGGAGCTCAGCAGTCAGGGAGTTGTTGTATCATGCGGCACGGGATAGAAGCCAGGATGAGGCAGGCATGTTCCCCAATTTTGAGCTGACAAGTGTCGAAAAGCAAAGGATAGATAGACAAGCGCGAGGGCAGAGTTAGGCGTGTCGACCGAAGAGTTTGATGAGACGGACGATCGGATGAACAGGTAGGTATAAGGCCGAGTGACACTATAAAGTAATGTGGACGGACGAAGGGCGGAAGGTCGTTGGTCGTTCGCAAAGATGTCCATATAAGGAAATAAGCGACCCGAAGGAAGTTTACGTTGTAGTGCCTGTTGGCCAATCAATTTCTCCGTAGTTCAGCGAGGCAACGACAAATTGGCTTATCGAGACTTCAAGACGCCAAAAATCACGATATGCAACCTCCACGCATAATTTCACAAAAGCGGAGTATATGCGTATAACCGTTAGTATCTCACCTCCTCCCCGCATTTTTCTGATACGTAGCCAATCGCCAAGCAGCCAGTATTTGGTAAGTGCGTTGTATCAACGGATCCGAAACCCCCGCGGGCCGGTCCAGCATTTAGGGACCGTTGCACTACGGAGTAATCATCTCGGATCAAGTCAGTATCGCGACAGCTTCATACGCACGATATCATCCATCGTCATACGATATCAATCTGTGCGGAGTATATCTTCCTATGTTGCACTTGTCCGACAACGGACAATGTCGCCAAATTCCATCCAAGAGTTGTAGTGGTGTCGAATGCAGCTTTCCCAAATCCGAATTGACCGGGGCAGTCGTCAGAGGGCCTTTTCCGATTTCGGCTCCGTCGACGCGAATGCATCAGTGGGAGCCCCGGGTCAACTTGCCGCGGCACATCCTCGCCTTTTCTTTACTTTCGCATTAATTACTTTGTTATTCCTACATCATGCGCACATTCATGCAGGGCAGGGCCGGTGTTGTGTGGATGCTAGTCATGTTGATGCCAGCGTACCACAGGCCCTCTCGCATTCATACCAGCCACATCTCTTTCCAGGCGGAGTCATGCGGTTGCCGTCACCGCTAGATGGGGAGATTCCAGTATACATATACCATATATGTACGTTGTATACACAGTGACTATGCATGCATATCATTCGGGCAAGCGAGGTACGCAACGTTTATATCGAGCTTCAACCCCCGCTGTCGCACACCTAACAGGGTATGCCGCTCCTGAATCGGCCGTGCAAGGGAGAGTAGCCATACAGCACACCGAGAGCTGACAGGAAGGAGAACATGAGTGCAATTGCGCCACGCTGACCACCATTACTTCCTCCTATAGCACATGCAAGCTTCATATCTTCAAATCGCGCCTGTCGGTTTGCTCTGCTATCGCTGCTATGCTCAGTGTCGAAAGTGTCCAAGATTACATTGTACATGACCAAAATGTCCTGACAGAATCGTGAATTCCATATCCCAAGTTCGAATGAAAAAAAGGAAAAGAAAGAAAGAAAGCCCAAGTACCCCACCCAATATTGTTCAAGTACAGGTCGAAGGCCTTATAGCCTGCCCGTGGAAGAGTGAAATCATTTACCGCCCATGTCTCGGTTCATACAAATCATCGGCCTCGTATATGTCGTCGTCCTTTCGGGCGCTGCGACTCGAACCCCCTTGGCCCTGACCGACACCCGCGCCGTGCATGGCCATGTTGTCCACCGCACCATCCTGGCGGGCGCCGTAACTTGCCGTCTTTTCGCCGAAACCTGGATGATACGATTCATACGCGAGGCGCTGGTGGCCAGAAGATCCGGCTTCGGAGAAAGACACATCCCCCGGGTGTGACTGTGTGTTCCCCGGCGAGTAGTATGTAGACGACTGGAATTGTGGGTCCCGGAACGGATCCTCGCCGGCCACATCCTCCCCGGAGGATCTCTCGTCGGGATAAGCAGAGGAGGCCCCGGCTGGTGGCGGACCTGGCGGCGGAGCAAACTGCTCGACTTCCTTGCCCTTGGACTTGGGGCCCTGTGGGAGCTGCGTACGGCCGGGAGGGGGCTGCGGCGCCGGTCCTCGGGAGGAGGACGAGGACGACGGATGGGACTGGAGCTGGGGTCGACTGTTGCTGCTACTAGGAGCCGGAGGCGGGGTCTGGCCGTCGTTGGACAGTTGCGGGGAGGAAGGGTTCGAGGGGCTGTTCCCGTTGACGCCGAGCTGCTTACGCGCGCTGAGGACGCCGCGCTGGTGCCGGTTGAGCGCGGTCTGGAGTTGCTCGTTGACGTCGATGAGGCTCTCCATCGTGTCGTTGTCGGGAGCAGGGTCCTCGGCGACCATGTAAAGCTGCACGCTTCGCGAGGCGCTCTGGCACCGGTCGGCGAATTCTTTCACGAGATCGCTGTCGAGCAACTCGGAAGGAGGCGTGTTGTTGACCACTTGGACCAGGAGTTTGGCCGAGGTACGGGCTTCCTCTAGGCGACTGGCGAGCTCCGCGGGGCTGGGCAGCCGCCTGTTGGTATGATGGCGGGCGAAGTAGTTTTGCGCGCGAGCGGGATCAGGACTCGGCACGTGTTGGGCCTGGAAGTGCGTCGGAGGCGGTCCCTGCTGACCCTGTCCAAGCTCCAAGCTCGTGTGAGTCTGGCGTCGAGACGGGAGATGGACAGCAGACGTATAGGTAGGGCAGCTGCTTACCTTGGAGTACTTCAACACCCGACCCTTCTCCTTCTGCCACATGGCAACGAGATGGGCCACACCCTCGTAATCCATCTTGGTGTACTCGAAGCCGTCTAATGTCTCCATCAATATCTGGCGGACGTTGGGGTTCCTGCCCATCCTGAGCAGATCCTTGGTCGTATCGACAAACTTTTTGTCAAAGTTTCGGGTAAAACTGCGACCGGGGTTGTCGGTCAGAATGCGGATGAGCATGATGGCATTGTATTGGTAGCCGGGCTTGGTATAGTAGTCTTTCGAGAGGTATTTGCGGATATATCGAGCGCATTCGGCAGCAGCAGCTGGGGCCGACTCGGCGGCTTCCACGATGAGAGGGAGGAAGAGAACCTCATCGCCCTACGTATCGTATCATTCCCGCCATCAGCCTAAGTCTCGTAGCCCACAGATCCTTGTTTTTCCCGGTTTTGTTCCTTGTTGTTCGCCCTCGGAATCATCATGGCAATGTCGAGATGAAGATGTCGAGGCGACGAGAACAAGACAAAGAAGGCAAAGAGCGTGAGACCTCTATGGAGGGAGCGGGAGCGTACCTGTCTGTTCGTACCTTCGGATTCGCAAAATAGCTTCTACAGGCACGAGGTAATCAGTAAATGGGAATTGCACTCGAAACGCAGGCAGACTCTCCAGCTACTTACCACATTCCGAACCGCGACGGCTTGGGGGGTATCATCCTGCGATGAAGCTGCGCCGTTCGTATCCTGCCCAGCTGCCACGCAATACCCATCATCAGCACCGATCCGCAAGGCTTCTTGAGTTTTCCAGTTCAACAAGGCGGCGTATGATAGAGCAAGGTAAAAAAGGTGTGGTTTTCGTACCAAGTCCGGTCCCTGTCCTTTTCTTGATGGTCCCTATGAAACGATTCATGCCAAATCCCTTCATGGTGGTCGACTGGATGGGCAGTCGACGTTGCGGGGGGATGGCGTTTCAAGAATCCGCGGGCACACCCTATGGACCAAGTCGCAACGAACAAGAGGGATCAAATTGGCGGCGTTGGCCCAAAAGAACGTGGAATGTCTAGCAGGCGATAACGCGGGAACGGGCTTCGGTAGCCTAGCTAGGCAAGTAGGGGTGTAGGTATTCGTATGTATGGTATGGTATGGTATGGTGGCGGTAATTGGCGATTTGCGGTGGATCTAGCTGTTGGTGCGACGGGGTTAGGATAAAGTGCTTCGTAATTTCGCAGCTTCCCTCTTCCCTCTTCCCTCTGCCGTCTTCCTTCTGCCGTCTTCCCCGACTCCTTTTGAATGTTTGTTCTGTCCGTGTCACCAAACTAGATTGCAAAACGTTGGGTTTCGAAGCGCAGTGGTCGGGGTATAGTTGTCACGGAGAGAGAGCGAGCGTATCTAATGATGCAGGATGCGACGCGACCGCAATCAGAAGAGGCCCCTGACAACAAACCGGGCGAGTTCCGTAATCATAAGTATCGAAGAAAAGGGGGGAGGATGAAGTTGGCTCCTAGGTACAAGAGGTCACTTGAGTTGGCTCTTGGCTCTTGGCCCCGGTATTGCATAGACAATTCGGGTCAGCGCGTAACGTCGTGTGCGCGTGACGATGTACTGGCCTGTTGCCGTGAGCTTTGCTATTGCAGGTACTGTACGTATTTTGTAGGTACATACTTACGAAGCTCTGGTCAGTGTGGGTGATATTTCTTGGCTCTCAATTCACAAAGTACAACGCACTTCGTACAGTAGTACCTACAACGTACGTACCTATAAACGTACCCAGTACCCTCTCGACAATGTCTCCGATAGCCTCGACCTCGTCGCGAAGAGTCGGGAAGAGTGGGAATAGGAATAACGATCCTTTGAAAAACATACAATAAGAGACAGAGTGTGGGCTTTTCCTGTCAGGATGCTTATATCTGCTTGTATGTTTCCAAATCTGCAATATACCTACGCATGTCCGCGTGCACAACGTGCCGCGTCAGACATTGCGTCGCGATCAAAGCCCCCAACCTATACGCGTATCCTCCGCGACCCATACTGGTGATCTTCGTGGTATCTGACGAATCATTCCGGCTCCAGTCCCCCAACTTGGCAAGCATGTCTCCCAGAGATCTCCATCTTGAACCACACTACACTAGTGGCAGCTTTGCTTTCTGTAACCGGTGCTCCCTCCAGTGTCTCGGCATTGTCTGGACGAAACACTGCGTGACTGCACCGCCTCCTGACTGGTTCTTATGCAAACTCAAGCTCCGGGCCAGCGCCGTATGATGCGATTCTTGTCCCACTTCGCCCCGGTGGCTTCCTTTGCTACTGGAGCAGAGATATATGTAATATTTCCCGCTCGCTTCGTCTCTTAATGATCGCACCGACCGATCGAAGTAAAGATGGTTTTATTTTCGCTGTGACACTATTCTGACAAATCAATTGCCTTGTTGGGGTGGACGAACGTAACCCTCGTCTCTTGCTTCATGACATCCTACTTTATCACAACCCCGACGCATCTAGTAATGCATCTTGAGTCCGGATACCTTCATGTCGCTTCATCCTCCACTTCCGAATCCTCATCTGGCCCGATCTCTTCTACGATAAGGTTGCCCGATCTTCCAATCGTCTCCCCGATGCTTTGTTCCTCGCTGGGCTCGTAGACGGTCCGCGGCATGACCGACGTAATTTGAAACCGGTATTCGTGCTTGTAGTCCAGAGGCGGAAGCTGCTGCCTCGAATCCTGCCCAGCTCCCTCCCCGAGAATATCGTAGCATTCCACGAAAGCGTAGAGTGACTCCAAGGTTGCCGAGTTACGGAACCGCCGGACGATCCTCCCTGCGCCCGACGATTCGGGCATCTTGAGTGCGATCCGTGCCACTTCCTTGTCCGTTGCCGGCGGTTCCGCCTCAATCGTCGTCGCTTTCCACCGCCTCCAGTCTGCGCGCTGTTGTTCCAATCGCTCTGCTGCCGCCGCCTCTTCCTCAGCTCGTTTGGCTGCTTCTGCCGCCGCCTTCTCTGCCTCGCGCCGCTGTCGTGCGCGTTCCCGATCCTTGGCGAGTGACCTCTCGTATGCCGAGTCCTGTTGATCCCGCAGATTCCGAGACACCTCCTGTGCCGTCCGTTCGGCCCGGGCACCCTCTAGGTCCGGGGCGTACTTGTTGATCGCTGTCTGGGCTTCCGAGAGATACGTCGACGGGGGCATCGGACCCGCCAACCGCTTGATGATGCTCATCCGCGTACTGCCTTCCTTAGGCGTTAGGCAGACCAGCGCCGAGAACGGAAACTTGGTGCAGCTGTACTCCTGCGCAACCTGGTACGCCTCCGAATCGAGGACATTACCTCCCCATAGGATGATATTATTCGCCGGATCCTTGATGAAGTCGACGACCTCTGGTGCCAAGAGAGTGTCTCGTGTGAAAGAAGCAGTTTCGTCGTGCTCTGGCGACATGAGCACTACCCATAGGAACTTGAGATCCTTCTTCGCTGCATCCTGCGCCTGGGCAATGCCGCCTTCAAACCATGGCAGTTCGTTGTCGCCAAACTCCTCGTCAAACTCCCGTTTGAACCTAGCCGCGGTGTCCTGCGGCATCAGCATCCGCCGGCCAGTGGTATTACGCAGTCCCCTCGCTGCCCCGTTCGTCAGCGCCCTCGGCCGTATGGGCGCCGGAAGGAAGGACAGCAGATACCACACGGTGCGGAAGATTCTAGACACCACATTGTATCCGATGCTGAACGGAGCCAGGAGCAGACCGATCAGGAATGGAGGCCTGTGGATCCTGGGCGGCTGAGGGACAATTCGCGGAGCAGGGTCAGGTGCCTGTCGTCTCGATCGTCGGGGTTGTGAGGCGGAATGAAATAGGCTCTCTTGCAGGTTGTCGTGCCTCGCTGCCATTCGGGGTAGGTCTTGGTCTTGTTGAGCCATGGCTTCGGCGACGGGATCGGGGCCCTCGCCATCGAAGAACTTGGCGATAGCAATCTACGTGGCTGCAGGTTAATTCTTGCTCAGTCATTTCCGCCAGCGCAGAAAAAAAGGTCGACATAGGAAGAAAAAGAAAAGACGAATACTGACTTGAACGTTCCATTGTGAGCGCTCTAAGAGAGGAATGGCGTCCTTCACCTCCTGGTTTGTCACCTGGGTGTACTGGCCCAGAGCTTCCTGCTGACTTGAGGACAGCTGTCCAATATCGAAATCTCCTTGGTCCGCCATGGTTGTTCGGCGACGTCGGACAGGGAACTATGATACCTAGAAATGAGGTCTGGCAAGGTTGGGGCCTGGTCTGATTTATCAAACCGTCTAGTCGTCCTGAGTGACCAGCCCGTACTCGGACTTTGGGAACACTTGGTGTTGATGCCGCGTGATTGCAATCGACTGCCTTCGGAAGTTGGGAGTAGCGAAAGAGAGAGTTAAAAGGTGTCAGATAGCCGTCCGGGACACCAATAAGGTAGAAGACTTGTTCGCCGCATTAAGAAAAGAGTTTATGAAAGAAATGAAAGAAAAAAAGTATAACGAGAGCAAAGTTGACACGGCACCTCGCACGAAATGGATGTATCTGGATGTAACTCGGGAAGGCGAGATATTGGACGGAATCGAGGCACAACGTATGTACCTTATCCCCACCAGGCACTCTTGGCACAAGTGACGACATAGGAGCTTGGAAGAGAGAGTACAAGATATTACGGATAGGTACTCCGAGCTCTGAACCGGGTACATTAGTAGGTACTTTACATTGTACTCAATCAGCCTTACGTAATTGCTCCACACTTGACCAGTGTGCTGCAGCTTCCATCATGCTGATGCAATAACGTCCAAGCGTCCTGCTTAAGTCGCTATATCTACGGGGCGTATCCTTCACGATATATGAATATATTCAATTCTTCCCAGTTCCTTGCTCGTATAAGGGAATATTCTGCCTATCCTTCCCCTATTCTGTGGGGAAGCCCAGAAAGTGGGAATTTAGCGCGTCTCTTGCGCTCCCAACTTCAACCTCGCTCCTCTCCAACCCTTGTCTGGCTTCCAGTCCGCACCTTGGAGCGGACATTGCTGTATTAACTCGTCCTTCTATCCCTACGAATCCCCCGAGTTATTGCCGCGTTACTCGCGGCTCCCTCTAAGGTTTATCGACACCTTAGTCTTCCTGCTATCGAGCCCATGGGCGATTATTTGAACTTGTTCTTCGAACCATGGGCAGAATCAGCGAGGTTCAAGTGCGTACCTGTCCGTCGTCTGCCCTCTTCCCGTCTGTGCTTTTTCCCCCCACCCCACACCGACAGTGGGTTCCCCTCCTTTCCCCGACAGTGTCTCGGACGTGGAGACAGAACGCGGACCTCGACATACGTACCTACATGTGTTGGGCGAGGGCTTCCGCTCTCATTCTCCTTTCGACAGAGAGCTGACAATGGTCTTGTGAGCGCCGTAGGACCGACCATAGGGGGAGTCATTCCTAGTCACCGCCGTCATCATGGCGACGCCGCGATACAACTCGCCCGATCTCCGTCGCCAGGTTGGGACGTCGCCCAAGCCCAAGACACGAGGCGAGTACTCTCTCCGTGCCTTGTTTCGGTCTCTTGCCGACGGGTAGCTGACTCCTGCCCATTTTCTCTCCAGATACCAAAGACACTCTCTGCCGAAACGTCTTAATATACGGTCATTGTCGATACGAGAACAGCGGTTGCGCATTCAACCATGACCAAACCCGAAATAACTCTAGTCAGAACAGCCACTCTACCCAAACCTCTCTGGACAAGTAGGTGCTTATTTCGTTTCTTTATGCGATGATTTTTGGAGCCGGGATTCAACATGCAACGGATTTTGCGCCAATTCATTCGTCGCCGCGACGCGTTAACGGAGACACGTCTAAATCTGGATACGAATGTCAAAGCCGAATACATAATTAAGCAGACGGATGGTCAAACGCCTATAGCGGCTATGCGCTGCCCAACGTTTATACCATCTCACTGCCGTCGTCCTCCAGGGTTTTAATATCGCCAAAGAGGGGTGTCTCGGAGCCCATGGCAACAAGGAGTAAAGCCGCGAGGGCTCACACGTCCATCAAATTGCACCCACAGCCAGTCTTCTTCTGTCTGGACATGCGCTCCAGCTCCAGTCTGCCAACCCAAAGGGGAGTATGGGCTCTCGGGACAACCTCGTCAAAACCATTTCTCAGCCGTTCATCGCGAAAAGTCACTGTTTGGGAAATGCAGCTACTGTAACGACTCTTCGGCCAGTCGTTTCAACTCGTTCTACGCCCGAGGTGGCGGCGTGAGCTCTCAAGCTGAGTGCCAAAAACCGGATGTTTCGAACCCTCAACCAAAGGCTTTCATCTTGCGATATTAGATCAGCTCATATTGATCGTCAATGCTAACATGGGCATTTCAAGTGGCACCAAGAAGTTGAACGTCGACTCGCCGTCTTTTACACCGACTGGCTTGCAAGGGACAGTCACAAACCCATCTACACCAACGGCACCATCAAGGAAAGCAACTTTTTCGACTCAGGCCGCGAGTGCGGCATCCTTTGTCCCTCGAGGCTCTAGCTGTAAGTTTCCATCCTCCCACTCGATATACTACTCTGCTAAGAGACTTGGGTTTGCACCTGCATAGCGTCCAAAGAGGAGTCCGCAGCATCCGTCTTCAATCCTGCAAAATTCCAAGAATTTACACCCCAAAACTACGATCCGACTTCCAACGTAATTCAAAAGCTCTCCATTCTCGCAGCAACTGTAAACTAACCATGCCACAGATTAACGCAAACGGAACTACGCCTGACGCGACGGGCCTTGCTTATGATGCATTCTCTCTGTCGACCTTGGGCCCAGCCTTGCCGGGCGCCCAGTACAATCCCTATGCTGAGGACCCAACAGCTTTGGGCGGAACTAGCGCATTCTTCCAGCAACAGAATTCGTTTGCTCCTCCGATGCAACCTGCAAGTGCACATGCCCACTTTTTAGCGCCGGTCAGGGTACTGACAGATCCAAGCTGCAATATCACCTTTATGCGCCCCTTGGACAACCCAGAGAAGGCCTTCTCCCTTATCAGCGGCAGACTCATGACTTCTTTTTGCCAGAGAAGCTGCGTGAGGATGCCCAGCGAAAATTAGAAGCCACCCATCAGGTTCTGGCGAGTGAGTAGTGTCCCGTCTTTATCTGAAGCGTGTCAGCTTTCCTGACTGGAACAGACTCGGCGCTGCCAAATGTGGACCACTTCACATCTCTTGTGCCTCTTGATACGAACAACAGGGAAAGCTCCACCATTTTTGGTTACACAAGCTGGGTGTACAAAGCCGTCTCCCAGGAGAATGGAAGGACATATTGCCTGCGGCGAATCAAAGGTCTGCCTGCCTGCTTGTTCGCTTGTGCCTACCTGCCTACTTGCAGTTTGCTGATGGAACTTCTCCAGATTTCCGCCTCAGTAACGAGAACGCCATTCGGTCGGTCAAGGAATGGAAAAAGGTCTACAACGGCGGCGTGGTGTCAGTCCACAGTGCCTTCACTACTCGCCGATTTCAGGACAGTTCGATCATCTTCGTCTCGGACTACCATCCCCTTTCGAAAACGCTTTCGCAACATCATTTCACGCAATCGAATAGCAGATACAATCCCAGAGCCACCGTCACAGAAGACTTGCTCTGGAGCTACATTACGCAGATTGCGAACGCTCTGAAAGCGATCCACAAACTCAACCTTGCTGCCAGATGCCTCGACCCGAGCAAAATTATCCTCACCGACAAAAATCGGATACGCTTGAGCGCTTGCTCCATTCTAGATGTGCTTCAGTACGATGCTCGGCGACCGATGCATGACCTACAGCAAGAGGACTTGGCTCAGTTTGGAAAAGTCATGCTTTGCCTGGCTAGCAATACGCCACCCAGCTCGCTCAACAACAACAATGCCCCTCTCGTCATGCAGCAACTGAGTGCGGTGTACTCGGAGTCCTTGGTGGGCAGCATCATGTGGCTACTTTTTCCTCCTCAATCAGGAGAAACCAAAACAATCGATGTCTTCCTTTCTAAGATATCGAGCCATATCATATCCAACCTAGATATGCTGATGCACCAAAATGATGGCCTCACCTCGAACCTTTACCAGGAGATTGAAAATGGGAGATTATTCCGCCTGCTCTGCAAGCTCGGAACCATCAATGAAAGGCAGGAGTTTGACGGGGATCGCCAGTGGTCGGAGAACGGTGAGCGATACATGATCAAGCTCTTCCGCGACTACGTTTTCCACCAAGTAGACTCAAACGGGCAGCCGGTAGTGGACATGGGCCATATCATCCGCTGCCTGAACAAATTGGACGCCGGGACAGAGGAGAGGATATGTCTCACCAGCCGCGACGACCAGTCAGCCTTTGTCGTCAGTTATAAGGAACTGAAGAAGCAGATTGGGAGTGCATTCGGGGAGCTGTTAAAGGGGAGGACTAACGCGGGTCGTGGCTTCTAGAAAGAGTCGAACACAGCATAGACGACCTCGAGTTCAACCTGCTTTGACAGGACAAGATGCGGCTTATATTTTCACGAGGCAGGCAACGTGATCATGAACTGTTGTTCTTAGCGGACTCGATGTTGGGCTAAGGAATGGGAAGGAAGGCAGCATGCTGTTGGATGTTATGGGGAGCAAGTCCATTATTTGTGTGCTATCTGTACATCCCGGTAGATGTAGGCGTGCAGAATAAATGTTGACAGAGAGATCCAGCGAGCCGGAAGGCGACTACGGTAGGCTGTTCCTCGTGTTATCAAGGCATGATAATGGCCGACTGGCCGCACTGGGTCTCTTCAGGCGAGGACATAGCCGCAAGCTATTGGAAACCCTTGAGATGCTCCGTGAATATCACTTTGACTTTCTCTTTTTTAGGGAGACGTTGATTTGGCAGTACGTTGTGAGTAGTAAGTGGCATATCTAGGTACTAGCCTCATGGGCCCTGAGGTCGGTTTCTGATTCAGTATGCCAGGAATTCATTTGACCCCTCTCTTCCCAAAATATTGCCACGCAGACCGTTCAGCCTCTAGCGCCTGTGAGCGAGTGGGCGTCTTCAACCCCCCCGGGGTTGGCATAGCTGCTTGACAGCCGTCTATCTCGCCCATCTGGTCGAGGATGTCCAGCCCGCAGCAATTGGCCTATGTAGGCGTCTCTTCGGTAACACCTCCCGGGACCATTCTCCCTGATCAAACATATGTCTGCCTTTTGGGTGTGGTGGCGTGTCTAGCCGGAGGTTTCAGTCGTCATCTGGCTGGGCGAAGGGATTGGCGATCTGTTCGCTGCCGTCCACGGGGCTGACGAGGACTAGAAGAGTGCCGCGAGCGACGACAAGTCCGAGCGGCCGAGTGGATTCGTTACCGTCCTCATCTAAAAAGGGGCGTGTCAGATTCTTGGTCTAATTCCGCGGTAAGAGGAAAGAGAGAAGGCGGATTAGGTATACATACCCCTCATGACCTCTTGGACTTCGTCAAGGACGAGATTCATCAAGGCGTCATACCCCTTGAGAGTTCCAGTGACTAGAATTTCGAGCGTTGATTTAGCAATGGTGGACCGAAGTTGGGTCGGTCGGTGGTGCTGGGTATGGAGTCACGAACCCTCGCGTCCACCGTTAAATTTCACGGTAATCCTCTTGTCCATGTATTTTCCGAGATCGAGGATATTCTCCTTCTTGGGTTTTTCGCGGTCGGCAGATGCTTGGTTCCCTCCACGGCCTGCTCCTCCTCCTCTCCCGCCGCGATAACCCCCTCCGCCGCGGCCGCCTCCACGGTGGAATCCTCTATCAGCCATGGCGCGTGATTCTCGGGTGGGATGAGATCTGTCCGTGACTAGACAGTGCACCCAGCTACGCTGATACCCGCGTGTTCCGTCGTGTCGTATGGGATTCTCGGTCGCAGGCAAGGTAGAGGTCGATCCAGATCACCTAAAGCTAATGTAAGGCCGGTCCATAACATAAGGCTGAGGCGGATGGATGCGAGACTTGGGTTCTGTTTAAGCGGGTTTGGTGGGGTTCGGCACCTCACTTTGGTGTTATTTTGTCGTAACGTAATATTCACTGTACCCGGTATATCGAAAATGCCCCACGTACAACAGGTGCGCAAAAAGATGGCTGTACATCTACTAAGTAGGTATTTTTGAGTCACTAGGCGGGCGGTTCACCGCCTAGGTACCCGGATAGGTGCAAGTGTACTTCGTACATGTAACCCCAGATCCGCCGACTCGGCCAAGGCTTCATTCACGCAACTTAAGAGCCTGCTAGATGTACAAGTACACTACTTACTTCGTACACATCCCGTACCATGGAACTTTGCAGGAATACTGTGGCTGATCCCTGATCCCGGGGACTGGGGCGAAGTCGCGGCGGAAGAACGGCATGGTACCTTATTTGCGGCATGTCTCCGCACTGTACTGTTCACGTAGCTTTAGGTACAATTACAGTGCAGAGGCAGTACTCATACTCCCCCATGTCTGCGCACATTCAGTGATCAATCTGCCTCCCGTCAACACCAACTTCTGTTTCCATTCCCACCGATTATACTGCTCATTTGATCACACTCGAGCTCCCTCATGCTGTCTCCATTCCCATAGTTTTCGCTTTACTTTCTTCAACTCAACCATAGAACGCCACATCGGAGTTATGGTCCTGCTAGCCCATCTAACAATGTCTTTGTCTCCCGCCTAGCCACCGATTGAGGTCTGAGCGACCGCAGAGCTTTACTGATTCCCGGCCCCTTACTGACTCGCTGACTATCGCGTCTGTCCCCAAGACTTCTTTACGGTCCCAAAGGAGCTTTGCATCTGTACATCACCTCTCCATACACTGCCTCTTGTTAGAGGTTGGAACCGCTTCAGAGGACGCCATCCCGTCGCCCTTGATCTCATCCGGTGGTGCATCTCACACCTTTCGCGGCTCAAAGCGGCGCACCGCATATTGCAGTCATCGCACACGTCAGACTCGCGAGTATCATCATGTCATATGTCTCGGACTCCCAGGGACTGCAGAAACGGAAGCGGGATATGGATGACACCGGCACCCGGTCCTCACAGTCTGACCGTATCCCTCAACCTCCTCCGCCAGTGCCTTCAGGTATGTTCTGGCACGGCCGTCTTTCGCCACATTTGAGCGTCCTTGGTTGGAACACTAGAGTGCGTCTTTGTTTCATTTTCACGCGGGTTGCCATATGATGCCGTCGTCGCTCTCGTGTAATAACCCGAGCGTTTTGACGGGGTCAAGATGACCTGGATATTCCGCCCATCTTGGGCTCTTATTAGTGGCCGAAGCTAGCATTCGACTAGTGTACTTGGTCTTGGCCTTTCCATCCTTTGCATCCTCCTGGAAATGAGATCACGCTATCAGATGGGCGTCACAGCCCCGTTGAGTTCGAGGACTCTTTTTTTTTTTTCCCCCCCTCCCAGCGGGCCTATTTTCCGTCAATGCAATGCACTAATCGGCGCAATTGAAGGCGATTTATCTCGAATAAACTACCTGGCCAAAACTGTTCTGGGGAAGCTCGACCTTATTCCCGGCGAATCAGACACCTTCGCAGATGTTCTGGGTCTCATCAACAGCTATGAATGTATGTTAAGATACCGCTACATCGTCGTTTTGCCGGCACATGCAGCTTGGCGCATAGGCTAGGATTAACTGACAAGATGTTCCCCCAACAGACGTCTTAAATCGACAGGAGAGCCTTGCCGCCAACCTGGGAGCCAAGCTCACTGGTCCACGGTTGCTGCGGGCGATGGAAGGTGCCTTCGAAGGTCCCATCATCATTCATCCCTCGTCTCCTTCTGGCCGAAGCCCAGTGAGCTGGCTGGACATTGTGACCTTCGCAAAGACGAACCCGGATCAATTCGTTCTGACCACATCCTCAGACGGTCAACGATCGTGTCAATTTTCCCTCCACGGCTTGCAAGTTGAGATCCTCGAGGACGACTGGCGCCTCATCGTAAATGGTGCCCTCGACCGGTTTTCGTTTGCCACCGCATCGCCACTACAAGAAGACGAAACAGCAGAGCTTGCGACTGTGGATATCATAGAAAAGAGGCTCCAGGTTCTCATAAAGAGGGCTGACGAAGTGGCCAAGCGAGCCCGCCAACTGAACTATCACCTGAGCGGTCGCAAAGCGGCCATTCAGGCACGGCATCCAAACCCCAATGCCGCTTTCCACCACTCTAGCTCAGCACGGCCCGCCGGCGGACCTGGCGCGACCTATGATCTGCATGCCGACTTGTTGCAACAGTTTCTGTCCCCTTCGTCGACACAGCCACACGCTCCACGGCCGACTTTCCCGCCTGGCCGTGGCGCCACCCACGTTCAACCCTATGGCCACAGAACAACTGATCACCATCATCACCCGAACACAGCGCAAACCAACAACTCAACAATACCAGTGGTGGGACACGGAGGGGCCCCTAGGGAATCACTTGATCCGTCAGAGGTCCACAGGCCAATCATCACCTCGAGGATAGAAAGACTAAACAAAGGCGACGAGATCTATCCTCCCTGCGATCGGTGCAGACGGCTTAAGACCCCATGCATCAAATACCTTACTGCATGTCAAGGGTGCACGAAGAGACATGTCAAGTGCGGTTGGAGGAGTATCACTGAGGAAGAAATCGCATGGCTTGATCGAGAGGCCACTCACGTGACCGAGCCGGACGCAGAGGTCAGCGGTGCTAGCACTGCCCATACTTCAGGATCGAGGTACGATGTCGTACACGACGAGATACGGCATGCAACGGGTGACTCGGTCAGTTCTCCCGCCATACGGGGCACGGGCTCGAGGCCTACAAGTACAGGGGCCCATCAGCCGGTTCAACCTCTATCCCCTACCGACATGGAGACAAGGAAGCGCCAAGCCAGTACTAACCTCGATGCTGGCCACCAGCCCACCCCATCATCGCCGCGACACTGGGAACGTCAGCGAAGTGATCAACTGCGCTGTCAAAGGGACTCGGTCGTGAGCCACATGGCCTCGACGACATCGTCTGTCACCCCGGAGGCTCGAGACGCCAATATAAACCGCACTGCGGCCGCACCACCAGTGAGTGGTCATTAGCAGGACCCTGGAATCATTTAATCAACATTCTCGAAAGAGCAGAATGTCTAAACAGAGAAGCGTGATGGGTTAGGATGTGAGGGCACTGTAATTAACCAATGTGTCTCGTCCGTTCTTATCATGTTCGACTACAACTATCAAGAGAGCGGCACTGTCGGAACCAGTTCTCAATTTTACGTTCAGATAGAACGAAGGCGAGAATAGGAATCGCAAGTTATCGATGGCGTCGTTCACGATGTACTTATCTATGTGTCGAACATGTGCAGGCGCACCTACAGGACGTAGATTTTGGTAACCAGGGCCTATCCATCTCTTATGTGCATATTCCTAATAGTCATGTCGCAGGAGGCGTGCACGGACCATAGCTTGATTTGGCGCTCGACGAGAACCTGCAAGTGGCGCCTGCCAAGGAAAGAGAGAGGGAAAAAAGGCATTGGAAAAAAAAAAAAAAAAAAAAAAAAAACAAGGCCCATCCCGTGGATACGATAGGTACATGTATCAAAGCAGCAATACCTGAGAAACAACTACGAGTTCCAGAACGATACGACTCACAACCGTACCTGGATATGATAGCCCGAGCGAGGATTATTCTATCCAATTAATTTCCTAATCCCTGTTTCTGCTTCTTTCTCTTTTTCCTTTCCTTGTTCTATCTGTATGTGCGACACTGGCTTCCTCATCACCAGTCATCCCGGACCGCATCGTCACTTTGCTCCTCTAAGCTCTCGTTCTCGCCACCTGGAGCCTCCTAATGTCCCCTCACCCGCCGGCGCATGCATACATGGCTAGTTCCGGTGACCGACGGCAGACGCCTAGTACCCAGGGCGGTACACAGCCCGACACAACATCCTTTTTGACCTCCCGCGAGACGGGGGATGTCATCCCAGACTCGCCACAAAATCCGGCTCTCGCGCCCAAGCCGTCTCCATTTGCAAAATCATGGGTTCACTTTATTGCAGGAGGGTAAGGCTTTCTTTTCCTTTCTCTTCTTTTCCCTCTTGCCCTTCGCCGGCCTATCCGCCAGGCGGTCCAATAACCCCAACGCGACCTCTAGCTGACGCGTCGCGATGGCAGGATCGGCGGCATGACGGCAGCCACCCTAACAGCACCCCTCGACGTCCTCAAAACCCGACTCCAATCCGATTTCTACCAGGCCCACCTGAAGGCCTCGCGGCCGACAGCAGCCCTTAACCCGGTCCGGGCAGCGGCCTTCCATCTCAGGGACACAATACAGATTCTAGCCTCGGTGTACAAACTCGAAGGCCCTCGGGCGCTCTTCAAGGGTCTGGGTCCTAACCTTGTGGGCGTCGTACCAGCCCGCAGCATCAACTTCTACACCTACGGAAACGGCAAGCGGCTGATTGCGGAGTACGGCAACAACGGCAAGGAGGCCGCCTGGGTGCACCTCACTGCGGGCGTGGTGGCCGGCATCGCCACCAGCACGGCGACGAACCCTATCTGGCTGGTCAAGACGCGGCTGCAGCTCGACAAGAATGTGGCGGAGCAGAGCGGGGGTGCGGCCATGCGCCAGTATCGGAATAGCTGGGACTGCGTACGCCAGGTCGTACGAGACGAGGGCGTCAGGGGCCTGTACAAAGGCATGAGTGCGAGCTACCTGGGCGTCGCGGAGAGCACGCTGCAGTGGATGCTGTACGAGCAGATGAAGCGCTATCTCGCGCGCCGGGAGGAGCGCATCATTCGCAGCGGCCGCGAGAAGACCTTCTGGGACCGGACGGTGGATTGGACTGGCAAAGTGAATGCTGCAGGTGGCGCGAAGCTCGTCGCGGCGATCTTGGCCTACCCTCACGAGGTATGATGTTCCCTCGCTTCTTCTTTTCTCGTTTTTTTTTCCACCTGCAACCAGGCGAAACGGAAGACCGAAGAAACAAACTTGCTGGAGGGCGAGAAGGGTCGGTTGACATGGGACCATTGTGCTAACGGGATACATTCAACAGGTCGCAAGAACAAGGCTCCGACAAGCGCCCATGGCCGACGGAAAACTCAAGTACACGGGTTTGATTCAATGCTTCCGCCTCGTGTGGAGGGAAGAAGGCCTTATGGGCCTCTACGGCGGCATGACGCCTCACCTCATGCGTACCGTACCCAGCGCGGCCATCATGTTCGGCATGTATGAGGCCATTCTGCGCATTTTCGACGTCTCCTCCAGCGAGCGGTGAACGGGAGACATCACGCTTTCCGCGTCATCTCTGCACGGCCATTTCCTGGCCCTACTCGGCTTGGGACCTTTTTCGAAGAATCTGTAATACCACCGTCCACCACGATCTAAGCCTGCACTTGACAGGCTGCCGGAAGATTTTCTCCGCTTCTTTTCAATGTCTTACCTGTACAAATATTCTTTCTACGGCGACCGCTGAATGTACGATCAGGACAGGCGGAGCTTACGACAACCTGCATCTCATAGACTATGGAGGATAGGGAAACGGTTGTCGAAACTATTTTCGGCGATAAAAAGTGGGGAGAAGAACAAAAGGGCGTAATGCCTCTTGAAGACAACAGGCGGGCGCTGTACAACACAATCTTGTATTATATGGTGTAGATTGGGTAAACGGATGCCCTCGAGAGATTCGGGACATTGGCACGATCCCAGAATACATACCCAACTTGTAATATGTTTTAGATGGATTGAAATATCAAAATCGAATAGCGCACGCTGGTGTACATACTATGACGCTTGGTATTCATTCGTCTTTTTGCTCAATGCTGAGTAGATACAACTTCGAGTACAGCAAAAGAATCCATAACTCCTTTCCTTCAGAGAAAGGAAGCAAGAAAATATGGGGAATAGGGGGAAAAAGAACAAAACGCTGACGCTGCCACCATTGTAAAGCTTCCGGGCTGCATTCCCACTTATCAGGAAAGGAGTCGAACTAGAATGAGAGAAACCTTTCCGTCCGCTTGACACATAAAGAAGCCTTAACGCACAAAATGAACGACATGCTGCCTTTTTGTTTTCGACGTTGGATGGCGAATATGTCCTGACCGCCTCCCTCGACTTGAACACCTACGCAGCGACTTGGGTGTCATGCGCGGATCTCCATGACGTCCAATATATTCAACGCGGTAGGGGATCGGTAGAGATACTGGGAATCCGACCCATTGACATGGCAGAATCTGGTTGAGGCGGCCGTTTTCGAAGCTTTCTGGGCACCGGGACCCCCAGAGTAGACGTAATAGATGACACGGACGGGGCCACTGATGAGAAGGGTTCGAGGACACCAGGCCAGATGAGCATGAGGCGGAGGTACATCAGTCACCAGGCATTCCGGTCCCAGTTGGGGTCTGGTAGGCGGTGTAAGTAATGATTATCGCATCAGGCCAAGCAATCGACGTCCCGAATTGTAGGCCTTCGCCGGGGAGGGAAAGCAGCAGGAGGGAATGATTACCTTGAACAAAAGCGGCAAGGACCTTGCTCCCCGTCTGCAGTAAAGGGTGGCCGACAACGATTTTGAGAAACTTTTCCAACCCGGCGCGACGACCCTCGATGACGTCGTCACTGAAGCGGTTGGTGAACACCTTACCGGGCAGTGGCGGGATGGTCACACGGGCCGACTCGCGCTCGAGGATGTC
Organism: Sodiomyces alcalophilus JCM 7366; assembly: GCF_042370955.1. Lineage (NCBI taxonomy): Eukaryota > Fungi > Ascomycota > Sordariomycetes > Glomerellales > Plectosphaerellaceae > Sodiomyces > Sodiomyces alcalophilus. Next base: position 3,496,679 of record NW_027263533.1, read on the forward strand.
GCGAAAGTACTCAAAGTCGGAATAGCGGCGACGGACGGATGAGGAGCGCAGCTTGAACGCGGGGATGTTGGTTCGGCAGACGATCTCGTAGTCGGTGTACATCGAACGGCCCACGCCATGGGTGCGCGGGTTTCGGACCTGATGACGGAGTTGCATTCGGGTCAGGGTAAATGAGATAGGTACCATATATTTAACCAATGCTTAAGAAACAATGGCGGAAGATCTTGGGGGAGTTGTATGTTCGCACCTCAATCTCGAGAAAGTTTTCCGGTGGGCCGTAGATCTCGTCGAACGACTGCTGTCGCATATCTGGCATGGCTTGCATGATGGGCCGGATTGATTTTCGGGGCGAGGAGCCCGCACTGGTGGGAGAGGTGGGTGAAGCTGAGGGAGGGGCGGCAGAGGAGGCGGGGGAAGTGGTGGTCGTAGGCTCAGCGCCGGTAGCGCGAGCCGTGTTTTCTCTTCTGGACTCCGTTTTGACGGTTGGTGAGACTAGACGATGGGACGTATGCGGTAGGGGAAGATATCGCAACAAGAGCGAGGTGAAGAGCCGGCGATTCTGGTCGTTATTAACCCCGTTGGTTCGTCTGGTTTGCGCGCTCGAATTGGTAAGTGACGAGATTGTTGGTCGACAGGATGAAGATAGTGTAATGATTACTGGGACAGTGGTGAGGAGCGACGATGAGCGACTAAGTCGTCGAGTGTGACGGTCGAGTGATGGTGGGGGAGGGGATTGGAGGAATGATTATCCGACGGTATCACTTGCCGGAGGGGAGGGGGAGCACTGATGGGTGGTTCCAGAAGGCGGCGATGGGTTTGTACCGTTGATGCGGGACGGTGGAACTCGACGTCCGCAGTTCGGTGGAGCGCCTAAGAAGTGGCGCCACCAGAACATGGCCGTACAACGTGGTATACAACGTACAAAGTATCTGTACTTGCTTTGGAACAGAACCACAAGATAAGCCGGCCGTTATAAAGGCAGTAAACCAAAAAGAAAACGTGAAGACAAAAAACATACAACACCGGGTATTCGCTGGTCGTCACCGACCCAACTACTAATCCGGCCCTCACTAGCTTATCTATGGGAGAGCGGACGGGATCCCGAGTTCTCTAGTGGGTATGGTCGTATGTATCAGTCTGATAGACGAGAGGGTCTTATAAAGGGCAGTCTGTCCGTACACCAGTCCCATGCATCATGAACCACAAAGACCACAGACAGTCTAGGTATATAGTTCTCGGACTCTTATTAAAGCCACAAGCATTGATCTCAGACGACTACGCAGTAGAGCACGCATTAGCTATTTTCATTGCTCTCTACCATGTTATACTAGTCCGTTCCTGTCCATGGAAGCGGGATAATATTCGTACATACTAACGCTATGTCAATGAAAAGGTATCATCCACTGATATGACACGGCGGCAATCAATGACAATCACCGAACACGTTGAGTAGCTCAATTCCCCGTCCCCGCGAGAGAACGCGCGAGTTTTCCGTTACACCATACCAACAAAACCAGCATCCACTTGCACCTGATCTTGTCGACTTCACTTCTTCTCCGCAAACTTCTGGTGAATCGCCCGAATCTGATCCTCAACATTCATGCCTTGCATATGGGCAGCTTGCGCCTGTGCTTGTGCCTGCGCCTGTGCCATCGCTAGCGCCGCCGGGTTCATCGCGTTCGGGTTCTCCACGCTGTGGACGGTCGCCTTCTTCCTCCTTTGCAGCTCCTCTTCGCTGAGGGGCTGGCCCGTGATGGGGTCAAATACGTCCGTCCGCTGACTGGCCAGGCGCTTCAGGTTGTTGGCGACGTCTATCGTCGACAAGTTGGTCGAAGCGTGTCGCGCATCCGCCTTGGCCTTTTGGTCCTTCCACCGAGGATCGAGAAGTTCAACTGGTTCAAACAAGTCAGCATCAAGAAACAGGGGGAAAAAAAGCACGTGGTGGGCCGGGAAACTGGAACATACTCCTCATGTGCGCCTCAAGCTCATCCATCGGAATCTGCTGTTTGCAGTTGGGACACAGCGCTGTCTGTACCGATTGCGACGTCCGCTGCATCGCTCGCGGTACATAGTTCTCCTTGATCTTCATCGGTGCCGTCCCGCCCAGAGCCTCCGCTCTCGCCTGCTGTTCCCTAGCACGAGCCTCTTCCCTCTCCTTGATACGCCTCTCCTGCTCTTCCTCTTCGGGGCCCCTGTGTGGAGGCCCGGCCGGAGCGGGCTGTTGAGCCGGTTGTTGGGCAGTCTGAGTACCATGATAAGGCTGTTGCTGTTGTTGATGCACCTGCTGTGGGCCATAGCCCGTGTGGACAGGCAAGGCATGTGGCGGCTGAGGATGCGCGTTGTATGTCGTTTCTTCATCGCCAGGCATAGCTTCCTCGATCCGTAGGTTGGCGCTGATGGACGCATTGTTCCGGTCTTCGAGAGAGGCATACTGCAGTTCGGCCAAGTTCGTCGGAGGGGGTAGGTTCGCTTGTTCGTCCGATTCGTTGAACACGATCGTCTCCACCACCACAAAGTCGTTCCAGTCGATGCGTGCAAACTCAATCTTCTTTTGCTCTTCCTCTTCTTCCTTCTTTTGCTTCTCGCTTTCTTGATGTCTCGCATACTCTGCCCGCTGCTTGGCGCGAGTCAACACCTGGTACTTGTCGTCGATGGTGCTCTGCAGTTCCGCCATGGTCTGCTGTTGAAGTTTCCCTCCCTCGCCGCTCAGCCCGCTCGACCTCAGCAATGTCGTGTACTGGTCCACCTGGTGCTGGAAGAAGTTATGGAATGTGTGGTTAGGAATGAGAAACTGAAACTGCGGATTGCCCGCCTCGCGCTGTGCGAGTTGAGACATGAATTGCCGGCCGTTCTTGGCCACGAAGAGCGCCGTCAATCGCAGCACGTCCAAGTCTTTCTGGTTGATACGGGGCATGCGCGCCGAGAACTTAAAGTCCGGCGGCTTCGGCGGACCTTTAGGCTTGTCCGGGACTGGCGTGGCCGCCTCGCCCGCTCGACCGGCGGCGATGGCCGTGCCGCGGCCCGCCTTGATTTCCTCTAGTCGCCATTGGTAGAAGCCGTAGTACGCATCCGTCTGGTTCAAAAAGCTGAACTTGGGGTTCGCTCGTTCTTTCTCGCGTATCCTGTCCTCAAATACGAACCCGTTACGAGCGACATAGCCGGCTGTCTTCTCGAGGATGTTGCGGATCTCGCGCGGCGGGAGGACGACACCAGCGGGAGGCTTGATATCGTCTAAAGCCGCAGCGGCGTTGTCGTTAGTCGCTGCTGAAGCCATTTCAACAGGATGCGCCTACAAAAATTATGTGCGGCGGTGGTTTCGCCCTAACTGTCGGATTCGAATAAGATCTCGGCGTCGCGAAGCTGGGTTCTTGGAGTTGATGAAGCTGATGGAGCTGGAGTCGATGAGCTCCGTCAGGCGATGGGAAATTTTCGACTAGCTACTATGGCCTTCATTGCTCGACGCGTTCCAAAGTCTAGGTACATGAAGTGGATCAACAATTGCGGAATATCAATATTCCGTTAACGGTTCGACAAGGAATTGAACCGGGTTACTTGCTTTATGACAAATATAGTGCAAAGAATTATCGGGTATCATGTAAGCTTCATTATTCCACCCACTCGATGTCGGTATCTGGATTCCTTCTCTCATTGTTATTCCAACATCGTAAGTGACAGAAGAAGATAAGTAGCAGCCATTCGGTGTATCTCTACTCATCTGGGCATTGCGTCTATGCTATTGCCACATCCTATATTACACACCTATTGAGAGAGGCCAAGGGGAGACGATTTCTACAATGCCTTCTGTCATATCACATGATGAGAATCACGACATGGGCAATGGCGTGTTCACAGCGTCCGCACCCGCATCCGCGCCCGCATCCGTATCCTTCGACAGACCAGCTCCTAGACCGCCAAGGTCACCGGGTGCTGTCAGAGAGATTCGCAAGCGCAATCGTCGGCTTGCCTACCTCGAACAGCGCCCTGAGTATTTTGACAATGCCGAACATGAACTAGCCGGTAGGAAACATTACGTTGGGAACCGCATCAAAGCGATATAGGTCCTCACACTCTTCCTACAGCTCCTCTGCTCTATGACTCTCTGATTCGCACGTTTCAGACGCCTGCCGAACGGGAGACCGAGGGCAAACGCAAAGGCTACTCCGGCGTCCTCGAAGCAGGTCTCCTCCGGGGAGAGGCGAGGCTAGCTGAACTTGCCGGCGCATCGGACGATACAGGTCCGGGTCAGGGCGACGTGGCACCCTCTTCGGACAGTGCAGACGTCGTAGAATCTAATGCGCGGCCGAACCGTGCCAGCAGCGCCTTTGATCCCGATATCCCCACTCCCCACTCTAAGGAGGAGGCGACGAGCAGGTGGATCGAGTTCCTCACGGACAGGTTCGTCCACGGGCAGGACGATGACTTTCATTACGATGCCGTCGACTTGGACGACAGATACGATGTCCTGGAACGGCGGGACGCCGAGGACGCGTGGTTTGAGGAGGAGGAGCCGAGGTGGGCTAGCGAGCCTGAAGACGATGAAGAGTATCCCCGTGCCGTGAAGACGGGGGAGACGGGCGTCCAGGACTTTTAAGGCGATGTACTTCGTGCCAAAGGGACTTTGTAGTCTCCAAGTTGCCTGATTCACAGCTAACATACGGAGCGGCCCAGGGGAAACCTCGACTACTCTCCCCATATATGAGGAGGCCAGCGACGCGATTGAGTCCACTGACGGCTGCATCGTACTATCAAGAACTGGTTTCTTCGGGGAGTTCTATCTCGTCGAAAGAGACACCCAGGTGTATTGGCAGCGTATCTGACCACAAAGCAGCCGCGTCATGTGCCGCGAAATGAAATCGGACTGCATCGCTACCTGAGAAGCGTCCCGTTACCCATATCAATACTTTAGCAACAGCGAGGTCTATATCTCGGCTAGGTCTACTTCTGAAGGCGAAGTAGCTTGGTATAGCTAAATGCATGTATGTATGTATGCTTGCTAAATAGGTCTTTATAACGTAGGTATCTTCGGCGAAGACCTATACCTCATCGCTATCAGATATTCGTACCTCATTAGGTACATGAAACATGAGGGTATTCACGCGATAATTTAGTGGAGTAGGAGTACTTAGTAAGGTGTATTCGTAGATACCGCCCGCGTAATACATGTCATGTAGGTACTGAGTACTTTCGAAGTTAGGTATCCATATGTGTACCTAGGTACGTAATCATGCGCTTCAGAAGCGAGCAGCTTCGCCGTGGGCAGTTGCACGCGACTCCACGCGTTGGACCTACTGCAAATATACCACACTAACCGTCTCTCCACTTGAAATTTCCCAACCTGCTTCCGCAGACACCTTCTCTAATACGTCGTACACACATGGACTACAATTCCTGACGTGTCCCATTCGTGGCTACGACGTGACGATCCGGATCTTTACTGCATCGCATAATAATTACTTCATTCTACTTCTTTCTCGCCAACCCCCCGACAACGCGTATCTCTCTTCACATCAACTCATGACCTGACAAGACGTTCCGCCTCGGCTCTGCCTCAAAGGTCAATAACCAGTCCAACTCGTCACTATGTCCGAAAGCGAGCTGCGGCTACGGCTGGTCGTACGCCGCCATGGCCTTCCCGAGGTCAAGCTCGTCTGGACCGCGCCCGCCGACCCCGACTTTACCATCTCCAAGCTTGTCAGCCAAGTGAACGAGGCCATCCCCCTCGAGAGCAACGAATGGGGTCTCGAAGACTACGCCGTCGAGCTGAGAGCTTCCGATGGATCAACCTTTGAATGCCTTCATTTCCAGCCAGTGCCCAAGGTACTAAAGAATGATGATCAGGTCATGTACGTTCCTACCTTCTCACCAGCCTCCCTCGCCCACATTTGTCCCCATGTCCCTCTGATCCAGCTTGCTGACGGGCGGTCTGGCTCTAGTATCCGCTCGCTTCTCACCGACGACCTCAAGCGCCGACGCCTCAGCGGCCGACATCAGATCACTTCCGATGGCAAACATCTCGTCGACGGCGTAGCCTTTGGCCGGCCTTGGCTTAGACCGCCACGCGATCGTCCCCCTGTTTCCCTCCCTCCTCGAAAACGTGCGAGAATGCTTTACGGCGAAGGCGACGAAGACGACGAAGACGAGCCGAGCCAGGATGCGAATAATGCAGAATCTCCACTCTTGCTAGAATTTCCCAGAATGTCGACCTCCTCAGGGCGCACCGGCACGATGCGGCGTTCTTCAAAGCGTGTTAGACTTGCCGTGGATTCTGATGACGCAGATTTTGGCAATCATGACGATCACGAAAGGGATCATTGGGAACGGGGCCAAGGAGACCAAGAGGACGCAGAGGCGGAGGACGATGAATTTAGCCCCGGTATGGACGACGATTCAGACGGTGATGCTGATCTAGATGTCGACCAAGAGGACCTGCTCGGCGAGCTACACGACATTCGTGAAGAAAATGCGGCGCTAGGTGATGGCATCACTGGTGAGAGCTACTACATGGACGACCACTTGGAAACCTCGAGGATTGTGCATGCTCCCTCCTCTCCGGTGCGGCCACTGCTGGACTTGGACGCTCTCGATAAGATTGCCATTTTGCGAGTCGCTTTCCCAACCGCGCCTGTTTCTTTGTGCGAGGAAGCAGTTATCAACCACGGCAAGGACATCAAGAGAGCATACCGTCAGCTCCGTGCGACTTATAAAGCTTCCATGACTTTTGAGAACATGCTCGACCATCAATTGTCCGTCACCCACAGTGGCTCGACAAGGCCCTTGGCTGCCAAAGAGACGTATGGTCTGAGCGCCACCAGAAGGCCTACATCAGCCACACGACCTGCGAAAATGAATGATTCCCGGCAGGACAACAGGGAAGAAGCGAGTGACGAAGAGAGCTCATCGTCAATATCTTCCTCGAGTTCAGGCACAGGTTCCATTCCGAAGTCAGATATGGGTGAAGGCGTCGATAAGCGTCAGCCTCATTCAAGTCAAATTGGCCCCGAGGTCTCCCAGCCTAATTCCAGTCCGGACTACGACACAGATAATGATTTCACGTTTAAGCCGACACAAGACCTTGACCATGGATCAGATGCACTTTCTCCATCCTCAATCTCCTCTGCGGTCTCGTCTTTATCTTCATCTTCACTCTCGGACTCGACCGATGACGACGACACAGTCGTGCGGAAACCGAGACGGAAAGGATACAAGCTCTCTGCAGCGTCTCATCTTTCCGGACGCTCCTCTGACGGGAGCACTAGCGGCGAAGAAAGCAGCGAGAGCAGCGACGACAGCAGCGACGACAGCAGCGACGACAGCAGCGATGACAGCAGCGAGGGGAGCAGTGACGACAGCAGCGAGGAGAGCGACGAGAGTAGCGACGGCAGTGAAGAAGACGAGGATGATACGGATACAAGCTCTGGCTCAGAACCTGAGGAGGTTACTAGCAAGTCGACTACAATGCAGGCTCCAAGCCTTCCACCTGTGTCAACGGCCGCAGAAGATACCATGGCGAGCGGCCAACCCACCACTGCTCCCGGAAAAGGTTTGCGCAAAACCCAGCGAAGAAACTTGCGACGGAGACTGGCCAAGCGGTTTGCATCGGGGACTCAGGAGACCAACACTGCCACCCAAAAGTCGACCGACGGGCGAGGACAAGACACAGTAGGGGCGGCTCCGTCTGACGTCCCTTTAGAATCGCAACAGGAAAAGCAGCAGAAGGAAGCGGAATTCCTTGCCAGGAAGCAAGCTCTTTTAGCTATGATGGAAGTCGACGAGCCGACCAACTCGGAGCGAGCTCAACAAGACCAACAACCGGTTTCCCATTCTGCCATTGCTCAGGCGCCACAGGACACCACTCAACAAGCGGCCAGGGGCAAAGGCGATGAGGCGTCACCTGCCGGGCGGAATCGCATGAAGGTGGACATGGGCGCTGGTCGCCGGATGCTCTTCGGTGCCTTGGGCCTTCGGAATCCCAAATCCAAGGCAGAGGAAGATAAACTGCGAAAGGACTTGATGAAGGACGTTCGGCCGCACGCGAACACGCGCATTTCGAGTAATACAGAATCCGCTCAAGTGGACGCCACAGCAAGAGATGAGCACGGCGAAGAGGATCCAGAGGCATGGCGAGAGAAGATCAACTATCGCGCCGTTGAATGTTGCGATGAAGGCATAGAACTCTCGGAACCACCATTCCCTTTCGTGCAGCGATGGGATCCCCAGCAGCAATATGGAAATTATTATCATTCCGGACCCAACAAGAATGGCAGGGGAGGCAAGCGGAAACGGGCACAGAGGAACTCTACTCATTTCTGTCAAGAACAGAAGAATGGGTCTGCGGCTGGGAAGAAGCAAAAGGTGGCTAACGACCTTGACGAACCAAACACTGCAGACGAGCAGCACGATGAAACCGAATACGACGACACGGTCATTAGATACGACATCGCGGACGACGCCGGTGAAGAAGGAGAAGGAAAAGAAGATGGTCTCGTGCAGTCAGCGTTCGCAGGTGAAAGTCAGATGTCTGACATTGACGACCTACCCACACTTCCGCCAGACCTCTCGACATTACCAGCTCTCCAACTAGGAGATGCCAAGCCTGGTATGGTAATCACCTGGAAGGAATGGCTGCTCTCCTCTGCCACCAGTTGGCAACCGCAGCTCGCCGACGTCGTGGCCGTTGTGGTCAGGGTTGAGGACGAGGACGGTACCCGACTGCGCCTACTCCTCGCCAAGAGGGATAGGGGAATCGATCAGAATGAGAAGGTGTACGACGAGGCCACCGGCGAGCGCGTGTATGGTCGATTCGAGGTACCTGACATGGATGAAGACGAAGAAAATGAGGTCGATGACGGGTATCGGGACAAGGAGTACTCTGAGTTGAACGAGCCCAAGATCGTCCAACAGCCCCTCAGAGACTACGGAGCACCCAGTGAAGAGCAGGGCAAGAAGACTCGAAGCGAGACCGAGAGCATCGTGCCTGACACCTACCAAGACCAGGATCTCACGGGAGACGGGGCCACGGGCACCAACGCAAGTGGGTCCCCAGCGATATGCGAGCGTGTTTCCGAGGAGGCTGATGACGATCCTTGGGGTAGACGCGGGACAGGAGGAGACGCGGCCGACGACACCGCTGCTTCACAACAAGAGGATGATCCGTTCAGATCGTCGTCTCCTGTCGAACGCACCGACGCGTTAACTTCAAGCCCTTCCAGCGCAGGACCCGATGACAGTAGTTTGTCTCACCAGTACGAGGAAATGTCGATGGTGGTGAACAGCGACGAACAGGGGTCCCGCCCAGGGCCTGGCAACCACCATGTCCTCACTGCCTTTGACGATATCGATACAGGTTATAGGGATGGTGAGCCGGACGATATGGAGGTGGAAGAGGACATGGCGAAGCAGCAGCAGCAGCAGCATGGCGAAGATGGGGATGACGAGGCAGATACGTCGGAACTTCCTCCCCAAGGGCCCCGCCCAGGCCCTGGCACAACTTATGATTATATTGATACAGGTCATAGGGACGGTGTGCAAGGTGGTTCAGGTGTGAAAGAGGACACGGAACAACAGCAGCATCAACATGACGGCGATACGCATGAGGCAGACACGGAGCTTCCTTCCCAAAACAAGGGCATCGTACCATCTCAGGCTAGCAGCACCCGCAGTGGCCGGCAGCCCGACCCGGCGTTTAGCATCGATTTGGGTAATACTTCACCGATGCCGTTCGAGGAAACAGGAGAAGATATCGGTTCGCCGGACATGACGCCCAAGGCGGAGCATCTTCCCAAGACTCCCAGCAGGTCATCTCCGGGTGGCCTCGAGTCGTCGCCGTTCCCTTCGATCGACGAAGTCTGGGCCACGGCTCCGACATCCAAAAGCACGCAAAGCCCCGTGAAGGGCGGCTCTCTCGAGTCTGTTTCGAAAGTGCGGAATAACGTGGGCTCTCAGCAAGACAAGGAGTACGAGGAAGCTATGCGGCGTATTGACGAGATGGACGAGGACGACGATGCAGATGGCGGGGAGGAAGGAGATGACTCGCCCGGACCGACGAAGAAACAGCTTTTCCCTAATGCGTCGCAACCTGCCAAGTCGTTATCGAGTAGTCCTCCCCACAGCATCAAGCTTGAGCTATTCTCGGGGACGCAGGGTCGTACAAGGTCGCGACAAAGTTCCGGGTTCCAGATACCACCAGGGTCGCAGGTGGTGACGCTCTCGTCGGGCAGTTCGTCGGAACCCGAGGTCTTTGAAGACTACGCGGAGGACGACATTGACGGTGACTACACAGAGGGTAGCCTACCTCGGGGGGGTGGATGGGTGCAGAAGAAAAATAAGAGGAAGCAGGGAACGACGCGTGCGGTGAGCATGCCGGCCAAGCAAAAAACAGCGGGACGCCGGGCAAATAGTAGGAAGTCTATGCCTGCCCCTCCTGCGTCGCAGGGCGCAGTGGCTTCGTCTCGTCGGCGTGCGAACAGCACTGGGTGGGAGATTTGAGGGCGGCGGCGTCTATTTGTTGCTACGATACCCGACCATGCGTTTAGCCATGAAGGAAGTACGGTACAGATGGGAGTATTGGAGTAAATGAACAACAGTCAGTCTGGCACCTTGTCCCTTTGGATTGTTTTGGAATGGGCTCGATGGAAGTCCAATGAATGGCCACGGCAGGTCGTCTCCACTTCTCCACGTGTAACCTGCATGACGTTGGGTATCCAATCGGGTTCCCTCGCGTAAGACACCGGATCGACAACATGGACGACCTCCATTATCCTTATCCAGACCTTGGTCTTTCTCCCTTGCACCATTTCCGACAGACATGGGTCACTCTTCACCCTGCCATCACTCGAACCTTCTACACCACTCATATAGACTCTACTTGGGCTTCGTCCGACGTTTTCCCATTGTCCTATCAACCTTCTCTGGCAATAGAGTCTAGCTAATACACCTTTTGGTTGGCCTTGTCCAGATTCTGTCTGGTGTCCATCACTACCTCAGTTCTCCCCTCCTTCCCCGCGCCATCTATGATTCATGGAAAAATGGTCGCTTCAACGAGCTCAACGTCTGGAGGGTAGGGATGGGGGTATTCTCCCTCCTCCATCTGTCTCTAAGATGAACTACCAACTATACATCTCGTCCCTTTATATCGTCTACCCTATCTTTGTCGTGGCTTCCATCTTTTTCTCCTTACTTCCCAACTCCCTACGGAGGATATGGCCCCCGAACATCAGCTCAGTTGACCGTATATATAACTCGTAACTCGTCGTTTTGTCCTTCGTAAACACCTATATTATCCTGTGCTCCCGATCAGAGAGGGAAGTTTAACCTAGAAGACAACCAACGTGCCTTCCAAGAGACCCCCACAATGTCTCGAAACCGTCGTCTCCTCCGTATTCTCGTCTCCTCCCTCGCAGTTCTCACAACGACAACCACGGCGCTCCCAACGACACCAACACCAACCGCAGCGCCAACCCACCCGGCCATCGTTCATTCACCCGAGCCATCCTCGGTTCCACCACCTCAGCCTGGCCCCGCCATCGCAGCGGCTATTGTCCCAGCCGCAGAAGTAGAAGCACGCACCGTAATAGAAGAAGCGGTTTCCCTCGTCCCCGCCATCACCCCTCCGCCCCCTCCACCTCCGACCAACGCCAACGGTCCTCCCGACTACGACACCCTCATCCCCGCCGACCCGGCCGCCGCACCCCGTCCGACGGCCGACCTAAGTGAACACGGCCTCACGCAGGTCACGTACTATTCGTGCGCGACGTACCCCACCACCACGCACTGTGGGTGGCACCGCCCTCTCATCTCCGTGGCCGCCGCGCCGCCGGGGCGGGGACTCCACTCCGACCCCGTCGCCGGCACGACAAAAGTCTTGGTCGTCGCTGGGATTGTCGTCGCCTGGGGTTTTCTCCCATCGCTTCCCCTCTCTTGTCGACTTTGAAAGACCGTCGGGTCACTGGATTTGGATATGAGATTCCTCGCCTTTTTTCTAGTTCTTTCTTCCTTTCTTTCCTTTCGTCCAAGAGCGTGGACTCGCCATGCGACTTTGCCGACAGTGGTCTCCTTGCTGCTGGTCAGCTCCTGGGCTGCCTGTCCGAGCGGCGTGAGTCAGGATGGATACTCGCCATGAATAACGAATGTCGAGAAAGAGAAATAATCAGGGGATGGGAATTCTTGAGTTGAAGCATGGCGTTGGCAGTGTCTGGAATAACCACACCGAGGGCACGCGAGGTCAGAGGGATGACCGTCGTTCTTCGCACGCCCTGTCTTATTTCCTTGTCTTCCTATTATTCAGAGAGAAGGGCGAATGACAGACACTGACACATGATCATGATACCGTAAATTCAGACGTGTTGTCATCAACCAGGTGTTCTCTGATTAGTACTTGGGCTTGCAAGTCGTAATGTATACGGGTAAAAGCAATGCTCGGGTATTCATGGTGAAAGAAAGGAGAAGAAACGAGAAGAGATAAACAAGAGATAACCGAGGGAAATGCAAATTCGACAAGCCGTGGACTTGTCACCGCCCAATCTCTACCCATCACGCATATTACACTTCCGGCCACTCCAGCTGACGCTCACTCCTCCGTACCCTTAACAGAGTCAGTCATATGGCCGGGTAGGCCGCAGCAGCACCAAAACAGAGGGTCCCAGGAATTGGGATATGTAAGTACCCCTTTTTCAGTCCCTATTCCCAGATACGCCTCGCCACGGTCGAAAAGCAGCAGAATGTCCCTGCCAGTGTGCCACATAACATCCAAGCCTCCTAGCGGCAGTAAGCCTGGATGCCACCTTGTTCATTTGTTCATCTCCCAGTCCCACTGAGCTCCAAGCAGATAGTGGAGATATCTTCATCGGGTTTTTGTTGTTAGACTGACATATCTATCCCGTGGATCCTGGTCGAGAGGTTGAGACGCATCGATCAAAGAGCTGGCTGTGGGGATGGCACACGGCAAGTTGAGAAGCAAGGACGATGAGCACGCCACTGAAGCTGGATGCTCTTCTCGGTTCATCGTCGTCCCATGTTGATTGATCATCGGTGATCGTGAATACGTCCCCAGAGCGATTCGTATCACTCTACTTCTTGGCAGCTGGCGCTGGCGGCGCCTTGACGTTGTTGGAAATCCAAGCGAGGCCTTCAAGAAGACCCTCGCCGGTGGTGGCGCAGCTGGGTACCACGTACCAGACCTTGTCTTTTAGCTTGGAGAGCTGAAGCGCCTCGGTGACCTCCTGGGGTTTCATGGCTGTCGTCGTTTTGTCTCGGGTCAGCTTGGTCCACCTTACTTCGCATGGCGGAAACGAGGGGAGAAGAGTCAACTCGAACTAACCATCCTGGAGATCCTGCTTGTTGGCGAAGACGAGCAACAAGCTGTCCTTCATCTCGCGGTCGTTGATGATGCGGTGCAGTTCTGACCTGGCTTCCTCAATGCGCGCACGGTCTGACGAGTCGATGACAAAGATAAGACCGTGGGTGCCTACACCACTATGTTAGCGTCCTGAGCGAGATTGAGGAACCCTTGTACATCTGTCCTATCGCCATTCGGCTTTTGTCTGTCCTTGACAAGACGAAGTGATAGTCGTTGAGAGAAGAGCATTCGTACCGCTAAAGTAGTGCCTCCAGAGAGGACGAATCTTGTCCTGACCACCGACATCCCAGACATTGAACTTGACATTCTTGTAGGTAACCGTCTCGACGTTGAAGCCGACTGTGGGGATTGTGGTGACGTCCTGGCCGAGCTTGAGCTTGTAGAGGATGGTGGTCTTGCCGGCGGCGTCGAGTCCGAGCATGAGCAGGCGCATCTCCTTAGATCCGAAGATCTTGCCCATCATCTTGGACAGTTGACCACCCATTGTGACAAAGGTTGAAATCGGCTACTGGTAGAAGAATGCGTGTCGTAAATGCGTGTCGTGAATGTGCGACGAATAATAGAGCTTCCACTAATTTTTGTTTCTTCGATTTTGTTTATTCCTGCCTTCAATTGCGGAAGAGTCTGATGGAAGAATGCGATGGAGAGTGCGCAAAGGATGGATAAGGCTGGGATACACTGGTTCGGTAGATAAGGAGACGGGGGATTTGGCTCTAGGCATCCGATGAGGGTTAGTCGAATGATTCGCGTTGATTAGAGTTCGGGTCGCCAAGGGAATGAGTAAAGAATACCTCGTGATCCCACAGGACAAGACACGTAAATGTTGTAAAATCGGTGCAGGTAAAAGAAGGGATGTAGTCGATTATCGTCGTCCAGATGGTAAGGAGAAGAAAGAAAAAATAGAATATAAAAAAAGTTGACCAAGTTGGGCAAAACGACACTGCAAACTGACGAGGCGGCTCAAGAGTATCCTCCCCTGATTGATTGCTTCGACAGGACCACCAGTTTGTTGGTAATTAGGAGTTAATTAGGCGAATTACGAGGTGGACGATCCGACGGGGATTGAAGGGACGAAGGGTCAGGGGAGAAGGACAACCAACCTTGACGACGCGGAGGCGCGTGCGTGTCAGGGGTTCATTTCTTCGCTTTGCTTCCTGGCAAAACCTGTGACCTTTCGGGTACGTACCTGACAAACGTTTAGTGGGTCAGGGGTTCAAACGCCAAGACCGCCCGCATGCCCCTTAAGTGAGGTGAGGTACAACGTACATCTGTACAATACAGTGTACATCGTGTACGAAGTACGGAATATGAAGTAGTGTACAACGTACCTGCAGCATACGAGAAGTAACACCCGTCTACTTCCAACTACCTACCTAGGTCGGCATTCCCAGACGTTATAATCATTGCGTATCAAATCAAGGCTTGCAGCAATACGAGATGGGCCCTAGATAAATGATTCTCTGCCTAGGTAAGTACCTATCCTACGGATGCTTGGAGGCTTATTCGTATTCAACATACAACGTACATTCGCTGCTTTGCGCCTTAACATTCTCGGCGAAGAACGTCCGAGGATCAGTCCCATGCGAATTATACCAAATAGGACACCAGAGGTAAAGCGCCAGCTGGTGATTCTGTTCCCAAAGACGAAAAAAAAAAAAAAAAAAAAAAAACGCCATGCCCGTCCGCTTCGTCCCAAGAGCCTAACAACGGGAGAGAAAAGATGATTTCGTGCCCCGCCCCCGTCACCTTACGGGCGATACTCCAAGACGTAGCGTCGCTCTACCTGATGTGTTGTCGACAAATCGTTCTCCCCGTGGAACTTGAGGTTGACCGTGACCCCGTCCGGCTCGGTCCCAACAACATCTGCCGCGTAGAAAGCCGTTGTCTGCGGGTACAGTGCGAGCACCATCTTACCTGGCTCGGGTGCAGGCAAGTCCGTCTGCCCTTCGGGGGGGATTGGGATCATGTTGGACGCGAACGTCTTGAACTCCTTGTGCTTGCTCGGGTCCTCCGGCTCCACGTCCAGGCACTTGTAGCGTCGGCTCTTCCCTTCCCCAATCACACCGACCACTTCGCCCAGGATCCAGTCGTACGGCGCCTCTCCCTGCTGCGGCTCCTCCTTCTTACGTTTGAACGCCACCTTGTCGCCCTTGGAGAAGGAGATCCTGCCGCGTGACGCCCCCGATGCCCCGGAGCCAGCTGCGGCACCCTGCCCCGCAGCCCCGGAGGTCGACCCGGCCGTCCCACTTCCTGTGGATCCCTGCGGCTCGACGCTATCGGCTTTGGGAGGGATGCTGTCGCGGTTGCTACCTCGGTCCCCGTGCTTGCCGCGAGTCGACCCGCCCATCGGACTCGGGACCGGGGAGTCGCCCGCACCGTCGAAATCGTACAGTGACGCCGCGGCGGCGGCGGCGGCGGCGGAAGCAGCTGCGGTTTCGCGGGTCCGAGACCCGCCACTGCGGGACGTTGAGGCCGGCCCAGCAAGTGCCTCGGCCTCCTTATGGTTGGCCTGCTGGACTGCCTTGAGCAGCGTCAGCTGTTCGATGGCCGCCCGGATCGTATTCGAGTTGTTCTCCGACATCTTGACGCCGGCGCGGCATAGCTGCTCCATCTTGCTCAGGTCGCTGGCAGACGGGCCCGTGTCGTCTTTGGAGGCAGCGGCGGCCTTCTTATCGTACTTGAGGAGCTCGCGCAGATTGTCATTGTCTGCATTGATGCCGCTGACCACTTCGTGGATCTGTCCTTTGATCATGTCCCACAACTGTATCTCCTCACCATGACCGCCTCCATTGTTTCGGTTGGAACCGCGGCTACTCCGGTTACGTTGGGACATGGCACTAGACGGACCAGGGCCCAAAGATGGGCCTGCAGAATGGTCTGGCGCAGAAGCCGGTGTCGACACAGAACCCGACAGGGAATCCGAAGGACTAGGCTGTCCCTTGTGTCTTCTTTTCCCCCGTCTTCCCTTTCCCTTGCCCTTCGACCCGGCCGTCTTGGCTTGTTTGCGGTCAGAGGGCTTGGGCAAGTTAGCCATTGTGAAGCAGATCAAAAATGATCATAAAGAGTGATGTATAGGCGGTTGCTGAGATATCGGAGGACATCGATGCGGGGCTATGAGAGGGGCTGTAATCTGGATCGACTGAGAGACGATCCGAGGAGTGAAACTAATCGTAGTGATGGAGGCAGGGGTATGTATGTATGAACTGGAGAGGTTTATTCCAGATAGAGAGGGGCTTTCAAGGGAGGCCAGGCGGTAGAGAACTTACGATGCACCCAAAGAGAGAGAAACAATAGTTGGGTCGTCCCAGATTCTTCCGCCCGAGAGACTCCCGACAAGAGGTCCACGCAGGCAGTAGGCGTCGTTTTTTCGAGCGAGAGGCGAACGAACAAAAGCCAGTAGAACCAGTCGGTTGATTCCAGTGAAAGCACCTTCGTGTGAATCTCGAGTCGGACTCGCTTATTCCCAGGCTCGAGGGTTCGGAAGCCTTGAGTAGATATAATTATATGGGGACCAGAAGTGAAATGCAAATGATCAATAAGGATTTTGATGGTTGTTGGGAACAAGATGCTTCGTATGCCCAGCCTTGACTTATTTCAAGCAACCAAAAACTGCCGATTCCGTCAAGAAGCTCAAGCCCCTTCTCAATAATAAGGTTGGTCACAGGCACAGGCGCAAGTACGAATATGACATGTCGCGTCGATGTCGCGATGAGACACTCTTACATAAGCCCCTTTGCACAGACACTGCCACGCGGCTTAACTGGACGCCCGCTAAATTCATATCTAGTACTGGTGAATTATCAGAATTATGCGACTGGCCATCAACCTGCAGGAACGGAACAATCACGGATTAGGTAACACGGATCGCATTCCAGAACTGAACCGCTTGCGGCTAGGAATGCGGAATAATCAACGCTTTATCCATCAACCTCCAGTTGACCAGCCTGGCCAAGTATCCAGATTGCCAGATTCATCATTTCTCCGTTCCCCGGCCTCAACCATCCTCAACTGGCCAGACTCATATTCGTACAGTCTACTTCTCTCTGCATCGACCATTTCGTTTGTTGCTCCTTTTCAGTTGACAGATACACATTTTCTTTCGTCCGAGCCGTCAAACCTGGCCAACGCTCATACAGTCTTCCTCCGCGTTCAATTAATTACTCTACCGAACACCTAATACCAACCGACGAAGCTATATTGTCGCGCCGCCGAAATCACAGCTACGAAATCCGCTTCCACCGTATCACCTGAGACACTTTTCCGATCAACATATCTCTCCTCTACCCGAACACACCTCGACTCGTCTGTCTGCTCGATTGAACAGCCGCCTCTCAAACGCCCGCGCGCTGGCCGCCTGATCCGGATCGCACCCGTACATCCACATCACCGACTTCCATCTAATTTCAGCGTCAACATAACTACGTATCCAAATGGCGGTGGCATCGATACAGGACAGGACGGCCGAGTTCAAGTCGGTCCTGACGCAGGCCCAACGTCGGCAGGCCTCCAGCAAAGTCGGCGCGCAAAGGAGATCCCTATTGAGCGACTCACAAAAAGCGGCCGCAAATGGGGACGGCACCCGTAGGCGGTCTGACTTTGCCCGCCAGGCCGCACAGATTGGGAGGAGCATTTCGGCGACGATGGGCAAACTCGAGAAATTAGCCACACGTACGAGTCTTGTTATTCCTTACGTCCCCCGCTTCGGCCTCCCCGTTTCATGGTACTGACTTGCACCCGGCGTGATAGTGGCTAAACGAAGGACGCTGTTCGACGACAGACCCGTAGAGATCAACGAGCTCACCTTCATCATCAAGCAAGACCTCTCTTCGATCAACCAGCAAATTTCGCAGCTCCAGGCGTTGACCAGGCAGCAACATCCCAAGGTGGACCAGGAGGGGGAACACAACAAGAACGTGGTATTCCTACTGCAGGGCAAGCTGACGGACGTGTCGGCCAATTTCAAGGACGTGTTGGAGGAACGCACCAAGAACATCCAGGCCTCCAAGTCGAGGACAGACAACTTCATCTCGTCCGTGTCACAGCACGCGCAGGCACCACTACCAAAGTCGGCTTCGCCTTTGTACGGAACGCCCGGCAGGGCGACGCCGTCTCCGGGGTCGGATTTGCTGTCGCTGAACCCGTCGAGCGACCAGCAGCTACTCATGATGGAGGAGGCGCAGCCGCAGAACGCATACATTCAGCAGAGAGGGGACGCCATCGAAGCCATCGAGAAGACAATTGGCGAGCTTGGCAGCATCTTCGGACAGCTAGCGACCATGGTATCGGAGCAGAGCGAGATGATCCAGAGGATTGACGCCAACACGGAGGATGTCGTCGACAACGTCGAGGGTGCGCAAAGAGGTACGCGCTACTACCGACATACGTGACAAACGCGACTTTTACTGACCATGTCTGCAGAGCTTCTCAAGTACTGGGGCCGCGTATCAGGGAATCGGTGGCTGATTGCAAGTAAGTTCTGACCGGCCATCCCCAAGACACGAATGTCTCCGATCAAGGATGGGCCACTAACCATTTTATTACAGAAATGTTTGGCGTTCTTATGATATTCTTCCTGTAAGATCATCCCACTCACATACCTGTCGGTCGTTTGGAGCCACCACGTTCGTTCGCTAACACGCCTATCAGACTCTGGGTCCTCATAGCTGGCTAGAGCGCAGTAGGGTCGTTCCCGAAATTCGGTTCTTTTGTAGCGGCAGGACAAAACCGTGGTTCGTTGGAGGGCGGCGAGTTTCTCTTATAGACGAGACAGACTTGACACGTCTGCAGTTTTGTTATCAAGACGGGCTGGCATCAGCTATATTCAGGATTTATTTATTTTCCTTTCGTCTTTGGATGCCAGCATGAGGGTACAGTACGACGTGCATTGGACGCGAATGTTGGTAAGTCCGCGAGTTTAGAATCTGAGCTCATCTTTCTGACCTGCCCCGAGCGTAATATTTGTGGCATCGGTGTAGATGGTTGAGTGAGAGCATTGCCAGGGCTGATATACATGGCGGGATAAGTGTCGACCGAAGCCACATGCCATTATACGTCACTCCGGAAGGTACACTGGCAGAATAGCAATGTTTCAAGTCCACTCGAATGGCTTCGTTGATACCTAGGTACGTAACGAGTACCTAACATGCCGTCAGGAGGGGCCAGCGCATGGCAGGTACCTTATGCAGGACATCGGGTTATCTTACGAGATATAGTGAGTCTCGGCGGAGAATTGTCCGAACTGCGGTCCGGAACAGGGCTCATTTTCTCCATGAATCAGGAGTCGAGCATTTCTGGGGCGATGACGGACAGCTGTAGTGGGGGTGGGTTGCCGGAGCTTTGTGAGCCAACCCACGAGCCCCTCTCCCCCGTTATACCCCGCCATTCGCTCCATTTCCTCCCCATGATCCGAGATCTCAAGAGCTCAGTGGGGGGTCAGGGGTAGAAATGCAGTAATAATGTGCGGTTGGATCTTGATATATCCGTCTGCGATGCTTCTACGGGCTCTTCTGCCTAATTGACGAGGGGCACCCTGGACGAACTGCAGCCACCATTCATTCATAAAGGTTGGAGAAGACGCTCGTTTCCATTCCTGGATCTGAACGGTTTCTTATGTCACGGATGAACTGGGAAGCCAAAGTTTAATTATTTATAATAGACGGTTCCTACGTTGTGTCGAGCATATCTACCTAGTTTTGAAAAATTCCAACTTGTAGCATCACCACGAAACCCGCTGTTTTGACTCTTATCCATCCCCCTTACACTCTACTGTCCATTATCCCCGCCTCGAAGGTCCTGTACTGGAAGAAACAGCCTCAACTCGATCACAGCAAGAAAAAATGGCGGATAAGACGTACAAGCTCAATACCGGGCAGGAGATCCCCGCCCTTGGTCTCGGTATGCCTCGAGTGCCCATCACCTTGATGGCGAAGAGATCTAGATAGACACCCTCCCGAGTCAAAACACAAGCTAACACGGTCTCCCACCCCCGTCCCCAGGCACTTGGCAGGGCGAGCCAGGCAAGGTCAAGACGGCCGTCTCCTTCGCGCTCCAGAACGGATACAAGCTGATCGACGGCGCCTACTGCTACGCCAACGAGGAGGAGGTCGGCGAGGGCCTGCGCGAGGCCTTCAACAACGGTGTCAAGCGCGAGGATGTCTTTGTCGTCACCAAGCTGTGGTGTACCTATCAGACCAGCGACGAACGGGTCAAGCTCGGCCTCGAGAAGAGTCTCAAGGCGTTGGGCTTGGATTATGTTGATCTGTTCCTAGTTGTATGCCTCTCTTTCTCCCCTTTCCCGCGGCCGTCTCCTTTTGTCGCCTGACATTTGTCCTGCCGTGTTCTCAGAAGATGGGCCGACGGGCGGGGGCGGGTTCAGGCCATAGAGCTTCAACTGACAACACTATAGCACTGGCCCGTGGCCATGAACTCGGAGGGTAACCATGACAGGTTCCCTACTCTCCCCGACGGCTCGCGGGACATCATCCACAGCCACTCGCATACCGATACCTGGAAGTCCATGGAGAAACTCCTCGACACTGGCAAGGTCAAGGCTATTGGTGTTTGCAACGTAAGACCATATCTCACTTTCAGATGTGTCTTCCTCCTCTTCTTGCCCCGGGACTAACGCGATGCCCTTCTTTTCGGACACAGTACAGCAAGCGCTACCTTGAGCAGCTCTTCGCGTCCAATCCCAAAGTCATCCCTGCCGTTAATCAGATCGAGAACCACCCCAGCTTGCCGCAAGACGAGATCGTCGAGCTCTGCAAGGAGAAGGGCATCCATGTCATGGCCTACAGCCCCTTTGGCAGCACGGGAGGTCCTCTCTTCACTGCCGAGCCCGTTGTCAAGATCGCCCAGAAGCACAGCGTCTCGCCAAGTACCATCCTTCTAAGCTACCACCGTGCGTCCAACCCACCATTTGTCTTTCCCCGGGAGAATTCTAACACGTATTTGAAACACAGAGACCCGTGGCAGCACTGTTCTCGCCAAGTCCACCTCCCCAGACCGAATCAAGGCCAACCTGCAGACTGTTGCCCTCGACGCCGAGGATACCAAATTGCTAACCGATTACTCGGCCGACCTGGTTGCCAAGAAGGAGCTCAAGCGTTATGTCTACCCTGCATTCAACGTTGACTTTGGTTTCCCGGACAAGTCGTAGGGAAATGTTGGTTTGTAGGAGTTATGAATGTTCTGTCCATAGCACAACGCATGTCATATGCCACATACCGTAGAAGCGCACAAGAATCAATGGATCCAGTTTCCGGGCTGTTTCCTTGTTTCGTAGGCAAGAACATTGTAGACGGCTAATATGTCGAGTAGCTCATTCAAAACAACGTGCAAAATGGACTCGTTCGGACTGTCAAATCCAGTACTCATTGCGACTTCATGGATTCGGGCTCCATGTCTACCACTACCTTTATAACCAAATTGTCAGACTCGTCCTTCACCTTTCCAGCCATATCAAAGGCATCCCGAATGCGCCCCAAACCGGAGAACCTGTGAGTGACGAGCTTCCCCAGGGGAGGCAGGTCGGTAGGTCGCTGGGCAATGAGATCGATGGCTCTCGCGTACGAATTGGCGTAACGAAATACTCCGACGAGATCAACCTCCCGGAGCGCAGCGGCCGACACGGGCAGGGTTTGGATAGGGGTCCCCATCCCGATGATGAGGATCTTGCCCCCGGGCCGCGTAGACTGTAACAATCATGTCTCGCCGTCAGCAAATGCCTAGTACCTCAGATAATAGACAAAGGGAAGAAAAGCAGGCATGCTAGGGAAAAAGTAGAAACGCACGTATATCGCAGTCTGCATGCACATTTCGACACCGGTGCATTCAAAAGTGGCATTCACCTGCCCTGCAGCCTTTCCTTGTATTTGGGCCGCCTTGACCACTTCGGCAACCTCCTGGGCGTAAGCGAGCTTGTCCTCAATGGAGGCAGGCCGCCGGGCGGGCACGACGACGCCAGCGTGGGCGAAGCCATTATCTGTGGCGAAGCGGACGCGGTCTTGTTGGATATCGGCTATGACGACTCTGTGTCCGGTGGCCCTGAGGACGGCGGCACAAAGTAGGCCGATGGCGCCGGCACCGAGTACGAGAACGGTCGCGTTATCCGGCAGACGGGCGCGGTCGTAAGCGTGCATGGCTACCGACAGGGGTTCTACGATGGCGCCGAGTTCGAGGGAGACGTTGTCTGGGAGCCTGGGGAGAGTCAGCGGCAACGAAATGTCGAATTGTATCGGGCTGGATCGTAACATACTTGTGACACCACTTGGCCGGGTGGTTCACTTTGTCCTGGAGAGTGCCCTGGGCGTGGGGGAAGGCCTTGGCGGAGCTCCGGAACTTCATGGCGGGGCAGATGTTGTAACGGCCCTCTACGCAGAGGTCGCAGGATTCGCAGGGCTGGCCGACTTCTAGGGCGACGCGGTCTCCAACGGCGAGGGTGGAGACGCCGGGTCCGATGGCGGTGACGACGCCGGCGGATTCATGGCCCAGAGTCAGGGGCTCGCGAACGAGGATGTCGCCGTTGCGGAAGTGGGAGTAATAGTGCAGGTCGGAGCCGCAGAGCCCAGTGGCGCGGACGGCGACCTGAACTTCGCCGGCTGATGGGGCTGCGAGGGCCCGTTCCTCCTGGATTGGGAGGCGTTGAGTCAGATTGTATTAAGCCTAGGGGCCGGTAGGCAGAGCGGCGAGGGCAACGATTTGGAACATACAAGTCGAAGATCTTTAGCTCCGTGGAGGACGGAGGCTTGGACTGTCGTGTCTGCCATGGTATCTATCTCGACGTACTTTTAACGGTCAAGGCATTGAACTTCGACGTCCGATGGTAAGCAGCAATCAGTCGCAGGGCTGTCGCACTCGGTCTTGACCGTGAATACTAGTTGATGGATTACCGGCTGCAAACCCCTTCGGCATAGCTCACTGCGAGCTGGGAGAGGACAAGGTAGAGTGCAATATGCCGGCAGAGATAAGGAGTCATCTATCAATATCGTGACGAGAGAAGCATCGGCCCAGGACCGTTCCCATAGCAAGGGCACTTTGTTTGGCGACTTGTGACCTAATTAAGTCAATTTCTCCGAAGATCCGTTGCCTGCGTCGTCAAACATGAGTCGAGTTCCCCCTGTTAACATGAACAACGAGTGGGAAGGATTGCCAGGAGAAGGGTTAGGAGATTAGTAGATTGAGGAACTAACCCCTAATTATTAGTGGTGGACGAGCGGACGGGTACGCGCTAGATCCCCCACGTATGGTACCTAGTACCTGCGGTTGAGCCTTAGCGCTGAACTACGTCACTCCGAGGTACCCCGCACCTATCAACCCGCCCCACTACCCCTCCAAGTCGAGACAGCGAGGGGCTGGACCTTGGGCCTTATTCGTGCTCACTCTGCTCTTAGGATCCAAGTGAGATCAACTAGACTCGTATTTCAGTTCAACTGTCCGTCGTCTATGGCACGACTGCGGCATAGCCGAATGTAACACTCAAGGTAACCATAAGCCAATGGCCGCTGGGTTGATGTTAATGGATAGCTTCAGCCCAACAGCCCAATTTGTACGAATAATCGAACACAGTATTCTAACTCGGTCTGGTCAGTCTCCCCCACCGAACAGAAGGCGCGTTAATGTAGGTTCTAGATGTTTGTTATGGGGAAATTGTCGTCTCGAGGCTTATGTTTTGAGAGATTGTGAATCAAAAACCTCGAAGAATCCCCTTGTTGCATCATCATTGAAGTTGGAAGTGGTGCTTCGATTCTATTTTGGACGGTATTATTCACGAAATTTCGTCTAGCATCTCAACAACTACTTCATCCCATCGTACCGGTCTTCCAGTCGTTCGCCTACTCTCATTCGGGAGACAAAGTGCTATTTTCCTACCATGGCTTCATCGTTATTCTCTCTCGAGGGCCAAACCGCCTTGGTGACAGGCGGCACCCGTGGAATCGGTCAGGTTGTCGCCATCGCCCTCGCTGAAGCTGGAGCCGACGTCTTGCTCGTTCAGGTTCGTTGGCAACCCTACCTCACTTCTAAGTTCTACCGCTGGGTTATTTCGTCCTTGGGGAGAAATAAATGCACTGACTGAACAAATGCCGACTAGAGAGACGAATCCGCGACGGCTACCCGCGATGCCATCCAGAAACTAGGTCGCAAGTCTCAGATCTACACAGCCGACCTCAGTTCCCCCGAAAGTGTCGCCTCACTCGTCCCCAAGGTCCTGGGCGATGGTCACCAAATTCGCATCCTCGTGAACTGCGCCGGCATTCAGAGACGTCACCCGGCCGAGAAGTTTCCCGATTCCGATTTCAACGAGGTAAATCAATACGGCCCCGTTACCCTTTCTTCAATCCCGGCAATACGAACAAGTCCCGCCGTACTAATTCACCACCCTCCCCCCTCGCCAGGTCATCCAAGTCAACCTCAACTCCGTCTTCACCATCACCCGCGATGTCGGTGCCCACATGCTCACCCTAGAACCCTCCCCCGTCACCGGCCGCCGCGGCAGCATCATCAACTACGCCTCCCTCCTTTCCTTCCAGGGCGGCTTTACCGTCCCCGCCTACGCCGCCTCCAAGGGCGCCGTGGCCCAGCTTACCAAGAGCTTCGCCAACGAGTGGACCTCACGTGGCATAACCGTCAACGCCATCGCCCCCGGCTACATCGAGACCGAGATGAACACTGCCCTCCTGAACGACAAGGAGCGTCTCGCCAGCATCAGCGCCCGAATCCCCGCTGGCCGGTGGGGGACGCCCGAGGACTTCAAGGGCACCACCGTCTATCTTGCCAGCCGCGCCAGCGCCTATGTCAGCGGCCATACCTTGGTTGTGGATGGCGGTTGGATGGGCCGGTAATGAGTCAACCAGCTTCTCATGGAGAATGCATCGCATGTACATGGAACGTATACAATATGGTGAAGACGGTCCAGCATCAAGCATGGAGTTCTTGTATTGTCCTGTCGAAGTCTCCAATGGAGAAAGCGAGAAAGGAGAAAAGGAAAAGCAAAACCTCGATAACGCCTGGATATCTATCCCCCGCTATAAAACAATCTTTACCGTTTTCGATGCGCCCTTGATAACAATTTGTTTGATCCATCGTTGACGTTGCATAATGACGTGAAGGCCGGGGGAAAAAAAGGAAAAAAAAAGGAAATCCTCATGCGATGTGAGCAACTTCTGTCAGCCCATTGGGCATGTTCACATAGGTAACCCTGGATACTTCGCGGTGTCCAGGGAACCATGTCCGTTTCATGGGTGTCGTCGTAGGAGGGACACCTCTCGTTCCGGTTCCACGTTTTGTCTTTCCCGTGGAAGACAAAGACATTCCATAGTCATCTCCAGTTCGTGCTCTTGCAATTGCAAGAGTCAGCCGCCGTCTCCAGTCGGTTCGCCACAAGTTTCGTTCGTTGCTGATTGCCCGAGTTGATCATTGGAGATCAAAGAAAATTCCCACACGCAGTCCCGCGTGTCTGCCGACAGTTTTGCCGCGACGGAACACGCATGGTTCGGAATCCAGAGTCACGGCGACGGCACGGCATTGAATCAGACTAAGAAACCACGCGGATGACCTTCTGCCTGGCAAAGACGGGGGAGCCAGACTGGCTGGGAAGAGCAGTGACGCGGCTGCTGCTACGACGGCGGACGGAAGGCTTGGCCTTGTCCATAGCCCTGGGCGAGACGAGACGTCTCAGCAGGAGGTTCGTGAAAGGCGGGGTAAAGAGCGTGTGACACGAGACGAAGTGAGATGACATGAGAAGGGCACGTACTCTGACTGCAGGGAGGCAATGCGGACACGGTTGATGGTCTTGCTGAGATCTTCAATCATTTTGGGCGAATGAGTTGACTTTTGATCTTTGGTTCTTCACGTGATGGGAGAGTTGAGTGATCGCGATGCGTAATGTTATGTTCTTGATGTGTTTTCTGCGAAGAGGTGTCGATGAGGATATAAGATGTGATGTTTCTTTCGTCTGCGAGGCGAGGCCGGGATACTGGATATAGGTGTGATGGTCGGATAAATATGGTGAGGGGAAGGCCGCAGAGGGATTTCCGGGTCAAAGAAGGAGGGCACCCATTATACTTATACGACAGGCACGCATGATGCGACGAGCATACGGAGTTGACCAAGGTGACCCGATGCATAATGTGAGGGGCCCAATACAGGGTCGGGCGATCCGTAGTGTACAGCAGGTAGGCGACCCCGGACCCCTACAAAGAGCCTAAAAGTGCACGACGCGACGGGGAAAAGCCGTGGCTGGCTGGTCATCACTGCCTACTATGTCACATGTGATGGTGCTAGGGGACTTACGGGGAATCGGGCCAGCTCAATTCGGAGATGCTCCGCATCAATTGGCAATGGCGAGGAACGAAAACGCCAAGCGACCGAGAATTAACAGCCATACATATTGCATAGGTGCACGCTGCTGACGCCGACGACTCGACGTCCCGCTGGCTGTAACCCCCCGGCACACAGATCTGGCTGTTGCTTCATGCGGTTGGGCACGACTGCCGGACCAAGCTGGACGGTGGCCGCGTTTGTGGAAAATGACTCTTAAGGATTTCTCTTGGCCTCCAAAAGAATGATCACTCGGCTTGCTGAACGGTCACGCTTCCCAGACGTTTCAGGCGCAAAACATCGCGGGAGTTTCGGGTTGGTCGGAGTCACATGGTCCGCGTGACATCGGAGGCTGGGAGAACAAGGGCGACGGCGAGATTTAGTGGAGCGCTGCACTAGGCTCTCATAAGGTGGCAAGGCGCCTAACCGCCTTCAGCCGCGCTGGAATTAGAAACGGCGTAGTCCAGGAAAGACCACTTCCGTACAGCTACGAATGGTCTTTGTTCAATGTGGTGACTTCACGTCATGATGTAGGAAGCTTACGGTGTAAATGTTAGGGCCCTGCCAGGTTCGGGGCGGCCGAGGACGAGGGAGGAAAGACTAATTACTGCTGTGCAATGGCCTTGGCAGGACGGACGGGGATCCTTACGTCTGTACAATGCAATAGGTTCTGGTGGCAAGTTCACTTTGTACTTGAATTCAATTTCCAAGGAGAGACTTGCTGAAATTGGCCTCGCACAGACTTGAAAGGATCGCCCGTCTATCATTCATTATAGTGTATATATGTCTAAGATATTCGCCCACCACGCTGGGAACAGAGGTAGCAAGACGCCCTCCAAAGGAAACATGAAATATGAAACCCGACAACGACGATTAAACATAACCTGCATTATGATTGTTTACTGGCCGCTTGGTTCACTCTGATTGACCTTTGGCTGCAGCCGCACCATTCGTAGCCGTTGTCGCCGTCGTCTCTGCGGTCGTCGCTGGTTCCTGCTTTTTGCTTCCCTCGTAGTAATGAGCCATTTGGAGACCCGCCCTCCGGAACCCGCACTTGACGTAGAACCCTTCGTTGGCTTCGCTGCAGTCGAGGATACTCTTGTAGCAGCCAACCTTTTCTGCGATGTAGTCGAGCGCTTGAATGATCCGCAGGCCCAGCTTCTTGCCCTGCTGGTCCTTGGCTACCGCAATGTCTTCGATGTGTCCGACCTGACCGAGGTTGTGGATGCTAGAAACAAAGGAGAAACAATTTTGTTAATCGCCGCCGCAAAGAGGCGAAGGCCTCGTTTAAAGGGAAAAAATGCCTGAGAGGAAAAACGTACAACTTGTGCTCGACAATCAGTGCACCGGTGCCGACGACCGTATTCCGAGTTGTGTCCTCAACGACAAGAATGTAGTAGGTCCCCGGGCGGGAGGCGAGCAGGTCATAGCGTTCCTGGAACTTATCCTCTTGGATATCGCCGACGGTAGTCAGGACCTTCAGACAGTCGAGGTAGCCGGTGCTGTAGTCGGATTTCCGTAGAGGACGGATTATGTAGCCTTCGGGCAGTGCGGCAGAGATAGCCGGGGAGATGAGGTCGTTCGAGAATAGGCCTTCAGACATGTTGAATTGGAGGAACGTGGCGTGCGGCAAGACGCTAGAGGTGGCTGTGGTATGAGCGAGAGGAGTATCTTCAGTTCAGAGATTCCTTGTCCGAGGTATTCGCAGGTGGGATGAACGGCGCCAATTGCCTGGGTGTGGGAAGAGAGCGGTGTTATTAGGAAGTTGGGCAATAGCGAGTGTAAAGGTCGGGAAGAGTTCGTGATAGTCTTGTCTTTCGAAGAAGAAGAGAGGTCGAATGGAAATCAGAGGAAATACGAGGTGCAAGACAAACTGACGACTCGCATCGCAGAACCGCAGTGCGTTAGCCCCGAGCTGGACCTTGGCGACACCGTATCCGTAGCCTCACCATTCGGAACCCACTACTCAGCCTCAGACGTCAAGGGGCCGAGTCAGCCGCACAGCCACGGATCCAGAACCTCTCATGTCATCATATCATCCTCAGATTGAAAGACGGGGAAGGAAATCTCGAACAAAAAAAATGATCAAAATACTGAAATACCAAAAAAGAAAAAAAAAAGAAAAAACATACAACACCGGGTATTCGCTGGTCGTCACCGACCCAACTACTAATCCGGCCCTCACTGGCTTATCTATGGGAGAGCGGACGGGATCCCGAGCTTTCCAGTGGGTATGGTCGTATGTGACAATTCATCACAAGGGTAGTCCTTATAAGGGCTCAAACTAGAAACAGAATTATATAAATCAAAAAAGAAAAACATACAACACCGGGTATTCGCTGGTCGTCACCGACCCAACTACTAATCCGGCCCTCACTAGCTTATCTATGGGAGAGCGGACGGGATCCCGAGTTTTCTAATGGGTATGGTCGTATGTAGCAGAATGATACAAGTGGAGGCCTTATAAGGTGTGTCTATCCTCTAGGTACCTTTCAAAGAATGCATTATTTTAGACAGTTCTTTTTCCCTTTTTCGCGGCCTCACAGTTACACCTTTTTTACCAAATGTTACCAAATCCTGTGGAGACAGACCTCGGGAGTTCATTGAGGGCAATTGCCCAGAGAAGCGACACGAACATGAACATGCAAAGACATTCCGACCAAAGCCTGCAGTGCCGAGCACCCTCACCGTCAGAGATGCCTTGCTGTGCCGACGACAATTGTTTGCCGCGGAAGACGAGGAAGACGTCACGCACGAAAGAAATAGTACTGAAGCCTGCGGCCATGGCCACCAAACGCAGGCACGTACGGAGTGATTACTTGACGTGAATTCGATTCCATTTAGTCTCGGAACGTAATTACATCCTTCCCAAATGACGCCGCAATGCTGATACCAGGGCCTATCATACACTCTTGTCCGTTCTCGCCTCCCCGCGGTTACGACCGCTCAGCGGCAACTGATTCCGCCGACGCCGGCACCCTCTCCGAGGCCGAGGGCTGCCCATCGGACCGGCCGGCGGTTTGGTCGTGAGCGACGTCTGCGCGCTTGGAGTGGATGGGATCAACGGCGCTGGCGCCCACGCCTTCGAGACCCGAGCGATGCTTCCTGTCGCCCTCGTTGCTCGTCTGGCCCAATCCAGGGTGTCCGAACCCCGTGTGCACGTCGGCGCTTGTGGCGCCGCGGAGGGTGTCGGACGCCTCTGTGTGGGTGGTGGTATGCGGGTTGAAGGCCTGGCCCGGCACCTCGTGTTGCGTCTGGGGCTGGTATGTGTTCTCCTTCGGGGCCGTACCGGGGGCGTGCGTCTCCGCATGGAATTCTTGGTAGGCGTCGTTTCCGACTTTGGTACCCATGGCGTGCTGGTTGACGTGTTAGCAAGCAATGCCTTCTGGAGCGTTGACAAAATATAGCTAGGGGTTTCGCAAGATGTGAAAACGTACGCCCTTAGTGGTCATAGGTTCACTTGGCGGAACCCGAGATGTGAACTCGCCCTGGTTGGCGACTGCCTCGGTGTTCTTGCTGGCAGACATGACGGATGTTGATGTTATACAGCAAAGTTTTGGTTTGAAGGAATGCTCAGCAGAGACTGCAAATCGATTCTGGGAGGATTCGTTGACGATGTGGTTGCAGAGTTGACACAAGCCAGAGGATGGGCGAGTCTTATATTGCAAGAGCCGCATGCTGGGTGGTACTCCAATTATCAGTGTCGATACCATCTTGGTCCATGTACCCAGACTGTATGTGTTCATATTTGTGGTTCATTTCTCTCGTTCATGATGTCACGGTGATAATGACATCACAGTTTGCACTTTCTAGAACCATCAGGGCGTTCCGAACACTGTATCTACAAAGTGAGTCTCTGCAATACACGTTCGCCTGGTTAGCAGCAGACGGTGCGGCGTGGTCAGTGATGTTGGTGGTCTCCACGGTGTGGACCGGCCCCGAAAGAAATACATAGACGATGGCGGGCCATAACGTCACTCAGGGGCTGCGAATACTCTGTCGGTCCACCTTTGTATGTCCCGCATATTTAGTTTTCTGGGTCGTCTCATCTGAATAAGCCGAACCTCAGCTGCCGACCTTCGCACTCCCCATCCTTTAGATAGCCATGTTGTTTCGCTTCGAGGTCGATGGCTATAGCTGACATGAATCAGGAATACCATGTACAGAGACTGAGTATCGCGCAACAACAAGAAACTGTACTCAGCTTGTCGTCGATGTGTAATATATAAGTCATCGGCTCAACATACTCGCTAAGGACATTGTGATAAGGATTCAGGCGGCTACAGTAAACTATTATAAGTCGTAGCAGGTACCTCATGATGCCCTGTCGGCCTATGGTGATGAGAACGGGAGGGACCGAGTGTTTACTTCTGATTACTGATACGTTGCACCGACCCCCTAATGGTCTCAGGGGGTTGGATGCTGAGACCTGGTGCCTCGACGTTGCCTATTGTCTCCCGGGATGCCCTCCTCGGATTGTCTCATGGGTTCTCAGGGTAAACAGATAAACACATCCATTGTAAGTAACGTTACCTTGTGGTCTGGATGACTCTCATTCCTACTTATTTATCTAGAAGCATCATGTAGAAGGCATACCCCTTTCCAGTTCTACCAGCCACTTCCACTCCCTTCCTTTTCCGTATTAAAGCACCAAGTAGTGCAGATGTACAAAGATGCCTTAGAGTTCTGACACGTGGATAAGTACCTCCTAGAACTCTCGCTCCTTCCCGCTATCTGTCTTGTGGTTCTCATGGCAAGTGCCTTCTCCTCCTGTTCACGTACCTTCCAGCACATTATTATTACCAAAGTCCACAGGATAAGGGAACAATATCCAGGTGCCTTAAGTACCTGGTTTAAATAGGTAGTTTCCTAATATATCCTTTGTTTTTACGCACTCCCCAACTCCTTGCCTCTCTACCCGCCTACTCGACCTGCCTGGCTACTTGAACTTTTGCTCATCTCGACACCGCCCAGAAACAGCAACAACAATAGCAACGACAGCAGAGAACAACAACAACAATGGGAGATTACTATCCTCGTAACCGATCTTCAGATGGATATCGTCCTTATATCCACGCCCACGCCCCCTCCCGCGTCCACCCCCGCTCCCACTCCCGCTCCCGCTCCCGCTCGCCGCCACGTGCTTTCTTCCAGAACGTGGGCACACAATGGTCCGTGAGGGTCAGCAAGAATGCCGGCGGGGTTGTTCGAAGTGCGGAGCTTGTGAACCGTGGCGGCGGTGGTAATTACAACATTAAAGGCACCCTGCCCGGCGGTGGCTTGGTTGTCCAGACCAGGTCGTCCGCTGGCACCCGGGCATTTGCCGAGGAAGCGTGTAGAGACATGCCCAAGGATGGCATTGTCCTCATCGCCATCCCCGTCTCTACCAAGAGCACCAAGTGCTCTGGAGACTGGGATGGGTCTGGGCTGTTTTCGTCCCCCGGGCCTCCCACAGCCCCCCCGCCAAGTGCCCAGCCTGTCGCTACCCACCTCAAGCCCTGTCATCCGGGGCCTGTCGTCAACCCTTTCACCTCCCCCGCCGTTGAACACGTCATCCCTGCTCAGAGCACGCGTCCTCGCATGGACTTGTTCCAGGCCTGTAGGGCCCGCACATCCTTTTTGAAGACCGAGGACCTGCATATGAAAATCGAACAGCTGCGGAGAGAGGCAGCCAACCGTGGCCACTCCGATCTCCCCCATGAACCACCCATGCAACCTACTCAGGCCGACACGCAAGCCAAAGATGGCCCCGATCCAGGTGCTGAAACCAAACAGATGAAGCGGGAAAGTACAGCTCCCGGCACCGGGGGATTCGCCGTGACAACCGCTCCCGTAATCTGCAGGGAGAACAACCGCCACAAGACCTGTGCCAATTGCGGTCGGGTAGGTCACGCCGTCATAGACTGCCTCAAACCAGGGAAGAGCGGCTTCATCGAGGCCTGTGCCGTCTGCAACGAACACCACCTCCTCGACATCTGCACTCGGTTCCACAGCTACAGCGTATACCGCAAGTTAGCCATCTGCGTCCTGCAACGAGCCCGACGCCCGCCTCTCGCCACCGCCTTCAACTGGGTTGCCGCCTACAACCAGGTGGCCGACGCCAGGACCAGGTCAAAGGCCATGCCTGCACCAAAGAGCTGGGTTTGGCCTTCCGACTTCCCCATCACCGCCCAAGAGGCTCGCTCCTGGCTGTCCCGGCCTGCCGAGCGCCAGCCCTGGAATTACTTCAATTACTCCACCAACCGCACCGAGGACCTAAGCCCTGGCCTCTCGACCTGGTCCCCTGCCGTCGTTTTAGCCAACTGTCACCGATTGATGCAGACGGAATCCTATGCCGGTTCATTTCCAGATGTTTAGTCGGGGCGCGTCTCGGTTCTTCTGTTCTTCTTCTTCTTCCCTTTGCCGGGGAGGTCCCGGCTCACGGTGAGTTGAATTCTCATCCGGCTTGTCCAACGTCAAGGATGCAGGCTGATCTCTCATCCTTGCCTCCGTAAGAGTACATGGCGGCGACATCTGAGAGGCAAGGCGAACAGGGAATGGCACAACAAGGAGCTCGGTGCGGAGAAGGGGAAGTGGATTCCCCCGTATTCGACGCGGCGTTGGGAAGTTGCTCGTGTGCCCCTGGATAGCCTGGCTCCTCGATTTGTTTCAGATTCTCCATGCCCATCCACCGCCTCAATCCTGTTAACGTATCAAGGAAATCAATACACAGACCAATCATAGAAACATGGATACCCAGTCACTGGACTCGATTCGCGATGAAATCATGCAGCAGCAGTGGATCTGAACGTGGTCCTCCTTTGGTTCTTGCAATTGTCATAAATGAGCAACAGCTCAGTCCATTGTAAAAAGAACTACGCTGATATATCATACCTACGTGAAGAAAGACGAAGAAGGCCCCCAAAAAAAAGCATGAAATGAAACAGGACGATAAGAAACATACGCGACCCACCATGATGCCAGTCGGCTCATAGTATTCCATTATCCGCGCAGCTAAACGGCCCGCGGATCTTATTATCATCGCTGTCGAATGTGTCCATTAGCCCAAGAATGGCAGCCCACAAACCGGCCGTGTTCATAAAGACGGCAATGACCACGGTGAAAAGATTGAGGGTTGTTAGGCACATCTTGCGCCAGTTGGAGAAGTAGAGGCCCCGGTTAAGGTGCAGCCAGAAGACGCCGCTGATGCCAAAGGTAAACCAGGCAATCAAGGCAGCTGACGAGATGGCGAGGATGGAATCGAAGATGGGGACGGCGTTGGCGAGCACGAAGACGCAGATCCAGAAGACGCTCGCGCAGCCCACCCAGGCCGACCACGATTTGAACGTCGTGGCCGTCAGCTGATCCGTGGCGCGGAGCCGGCGCATGACCAAGACATAGAGGTATTTGACCGCCGAATGCCCAAAGATGAGGCCTGTCACGAGCATGCCCGGCAGGAGGATGCCGTAGGAGACTTTCGCCGGGATGACGGGGGCCGAGCCCAGCGATGGGCTGGTAGTGTATTGCCCCGCCAGGCAGTAGATGGCCACCGCGGCAAGGATGTAGAGCGGGATGGAGAAGCCCTGGAGGATGATGAGGGCGGGGAGGAAATCGTGCGAGGGGTCTTCCATCTCGGCCATGTACGTTACAAACCCGGCGTTCCCGGCATACGCATAGGCGATGTTGAGGCAGGCGCCGAGGCCGTCGCGGAAGCTCGGGTATCCGATGACGTTACGCTCAATGGTAGAGCCGGGCTCTGCACCCTGAGGGGGCTCTACACCCAGGGAGATGATGACGATGAAGACCGGGATGACGACGGACAGGGTTCCGGGAATGCCCATCTTGGCCACGAAGGAAAAGCGGCGCGGCAGACTCAGCAGCCAGAATGCGACGAAGGCGCAGGCCATGAAGCCAACGGTGCATATGGCGTTGTCGGTGATGCTGTTGAGGGCGACTGATAGTGTCACCGTGGCCGAGGCGCAGGTGAAGCAGAACTTGATGAGCAGGCCGACGGCGACGACCGCCTCGAGGGGCCGCCCGCCGACCACTTTGGCCATGTCGGCCATGTTGACGACGTGTGGGTGGGCTCGGTAGAACTGGAGGAGCACGTAGGCCGTGTACGTCGACAGGAGGCCGATGCCTATGATGGCGATGACTCCAGGCACGATGCCCAGTGTTTGCAAGGTACCGGGGAGCGAGAGGATGCCGATGCCGACCTGGTTGGTGATAAGGAGGATCCCGGACATCCATCGTCCCACGGTGCGGTAGTTCTTCCCGCCATTGCTGAAGATGTTTTGGGCTTGGACTCCGGCCTCGCGGTCTCCTATGGTGGCTTGTTTCTCCTCAAGGTCGTGCCACGTGCCCGCTGACGCCTGCGGCGCAATGCCGTTGCCCATCGAGCCGTTGTAGGTTTCCGAATGGTTCCAGTGTGTTGACTCGCCCTCTTTCTCGCCATCCGGCTTGGCCATGTCCACCATGTTCGCATCGTGATGTCGACCGTTCATCGTAGCTGAGAGTACATGCAGTATTCTGGAAGGGATGAGTATGAAAGCTAGGAATAGATAATAAGATGTCTATCGCTGTTTCGGGATCTCGCCGGTTGGAAACGTTTAGTAGGAGAGAATGGCTAAAGAGAAGAAGGCAGCGGGTAGGAAACCCGACTGTATGGTTGGGATGTTTGAAGCGCCGGCGCATGTGCGTTAAGAGTTACTTTATATATCATAACAGGACCGATGCTTTCCTACACTTCGTCACCCCTGGATCGCTAGAAGCCCAGGAAGTGACGAAGATCGCCATGATGCAGCTCGGTAACGGAGGATTGCACTACTGACAAAGCTGGACTCGCGCCCGCGGCGAAGGTAGCATGGCCCATGACGGGGAGAAGCTTGACAGACAGAGATTCAAGATGCGGTGTATGCAGAGTAGTGTACAATACCTTGGAGTCTGACGTCAAATCCCGAAGATAGGGCGCCAGGGGTCCCTGTCTCAGTTTGAGGCTCACCTGGGGTCGTCATCGTTGTCCATCTCTGGGGTAGAGAGGCCACTGCCGACATAGGCTAGTAGGACGTGGGGGACTGCTTGACGTAAGACCGAGGGGTTGCCGAAGAAGAGACCAGATGGATACGGTTAGACAGGAAACCAGGCGCTTCACGGGTCATTCGAATAAGGTACGTCGATGTGGGCGGTAAGACCCTGTGTTGGCAAGCTTTCCATATCCGAACTGATGACGACTCGGGCGAGACGCCGATTTCTTGGCTATGGGGTAGACGTCTCGGCAGTCGTCATACTTGCCGCTGATCAACTCCCAGGGCGGACGTCGATGGAGCCCTCACCACCGAAAAGCAGAATACACGTGTGCTTCCTTGAAAGGATACTGTGACAGGAGGCCTTTGGCGAGTTATGTGACCGGGCTTCTAGGCAGTGCTGGAGAAGTGGTGTCCCATGCGTATTTCGGTTGGGGGTGAAGAAGAAGGGAGCGGAGACGAAAAAGAACCTGGAGTATTCATTCAATAACAGACAATTTGTCTGACTAAGAAATTAGGACCCACCCACGTCCAGTACCTAAACCGATTGAAGCCGCCGGCCTACCAGAAAATCCGGGGTTGAAATGGTATGTTCTCCCTTCATCATACGGCAACCTCGCCGAGGAGAGAGACGGCTCTGGAATTGCGTGTATCCGTTCCCTTCCGCCCCTTATAACTTAGGGCCCAGTCCTTGCTATGCATTCGATCGTGGTGGAGGGAAAGCTCAAAAAGACACCCGCTAAATCGTTGAGAGAATAGACAATTATACGAACAGAAGAACTTCGGTGTTGGACGCTTTATAACCCTTGCGAGATCATGTAACCGATGCTAGTAGGCGGTTCAGGAGCTTGTTTTACGGTCTTCGTGATCGACGTTTCCGCCAGAGTGTTCTCTCCAGGAGAACCACTAGGACCAGTGCTGAATCGTGGACTGATGATGTTGTCGCACAGGTTGGCGGATTGCTGTGAAGGGTACGGCCATTATTTGACACTTGGGATGCCTCTAACATTAAAAAATCGTGCATAGATGTGGTGTGATCCATATCTGGCCCCATGCCGCCCTGGAATGAATAGGAATAGGTTTGCGATAAAAGGCCAGCACCCAGAGGCAACCAAACACATTTGAGTGTGACACGTCGCCAGACTAAGTTATAACGGCCCCTTGGGGATTACAGCGATGTAAGAGCCCCAGAGCCGGTGGTCATCATGATCGCTGGGGGTTATGTTCCCAGAGAGAACGAGAGCTGGCCGTTCTGCCCTGCAAAAACTTGACCACGACGCCAAAACGAAATTCCCATGTGTATTCTTCAGCTTGGCAAGGCTCGTCTTGGTAAGCTGGACACAATGCGCTTATTCGTATATTGGCTTTCAAGGCTTGCTTTGCTTGCGCTGATCGTAATTCGTCGAGAAATCCTCGGAGCGGAAGGCGATATAGGGCGCCGCGTCTTCTGAACAGCCGCGCAAAAATCTCTTGAGGTGTCGTGCCCTTCATCAGCACGCTCCTCAGTTTCTTGAGGGCGATAGACTCTAGCAGTCAATCAACCTCCTCCTTGATACCTTCGCAGTACTTGTCATAATCCTCACGTTCTATCTCTCGCAATGGTGATAATCTGCATAATACGCCCGCCTTCCAGCAGCCGCCAGGTCGGTGACGTTTTTGGGGTTGTCGTAAGCTCTGGCGACGGAGGCGTGGCTGGAATGCTCAGGGCGCTTGGCGTGGGTCAGGGTTATCAAGCCGCAGAAATCTCCAGACCATGTTGGAGCGCGCCCTGACTTCGTCGAGATGCCGCCAGAGCTCCCAATATTCGTGGCTGGCGTGCATAATACGATTCGCGGTCATTTTGGAGAGATCTGTAGACCAGTTGCATCGGTTGTCGCTGTAGACAGTTCGGCCTATAAAGTTCAACAAACTAACAAGCAGATGAGAGCTTTAAGTGTTGCAAGCAGCGTACAACTTGAAAATACGTAATCAGGCGTTCGAACTCGAGATCCGTTGATTCAATCGACTCTGTTGAAATCTCTGCTCTGTCACCTTCAATTTCGGGTCGGAACAGTGAGGTTCCGTGCCTTTGCGGCCAGCCTATGCGACATTTTGTGCTCATGGGGCGCTCGACTCTGGTCATGTCCACTTGTCATGAGAGACTTCTCTCGCTCGAACCTGCAGTGACACGAAGCAAAGTGGAGTTCATGTTTTGTAACTCGTGGTAGAAAAGGCTTCATCGAGTTGCACCATCAAATATTAGGTGGTTGAGAATTGGAGAGTGAAGGGACGTGCACTACTCTTGGCATTACTATCTCCATTTGAGGTTTCTGTTTGGACGGTACACCTATTATAAAGGTAAAAAGACAAATTCTACGCAGCCCCAAGGTTATCCGCCATATCATTCAATTATGCGATGATTATCTAATCAGGTCTCAGCACTTCACGATTGTCTACCGAACGACTCCACCGACTCGGCTGTCCAACTTGACAACGTTCCTGTACCAAGCAAGCACTCAATTGGGATCCAACGACCTCATTTGCCTTCAACATGGGTTCCAGCAATGCGCCGACAGGTCTGACTCCCACCCTGTACCCGTTAAAAGGCCGACATGGCACCGTTGCCTAGGGATCACCACTAACCTGTTTCTCTCAAACCAGGCCCGGCAACACGCGAGGAGATGCGCGATGCCAAACTCCCTCTGGCCTACCGAGATAGCTGCGCCCACCTCCTGATCCCGCTGAACCGATGCCGTGCTGATTCATGGTACCTTCCGTGGAAGTGCACGGTGCGTCCAATTCAGAGCCTTTTAGTCCCGGCTCAAACAGTCGTGAAGACGCCAAACCCTTTTCTTTTGGACCGAACGAGCTGACATGCTGGTCGGGGATTGTGTAGGATGAACGACACAGCTACGAGAAATGCCAATACGACGAGTTCAAGAAGCGCGTGGCCAAGATGGACGAGCTGCGGGAGAGCAAGGGCGGGGCGCGAACCAACTGATTGTCACACTAGTCAAGGATGGAGATAACGAGCTGAAGAGAGGACGTGTACATATACAAATGGCGTGTCGAGGGAGACGCATTGGGATGGCGGCTATAGACGGGTCCAATCTAAGCCATTGTGTTTGCGGAGAAGAACGAGATCATCCATCTGGAGATACTCGACTCTAGGCACTGCTTTCGCCTCCCACGAATCGTGATATGCCCAGGGAAATGCTTCTTTGGTCGGGGAGAATCAGCAACGGCTACGACACCAAGTCAGATGTGTGGAAGCCGGAACATGGCGGACAATGCGAGTATCTAATGCTAACAATTGTACAGAGGAAAGGGCGTGTGCTGGTCTAGCTGTTCGACAGGAGACTCGTCCTGTGTGGTATTGTGTTCCCGAGCAAGTGAACAAAGAATGAGTGTGAGTATGTTATACAATCTAATGGGGTATTTGAATCTTCAGCTGATGATCCATGCCAGATGAACACCAATAACCGCAGTTGGCCCGTCAACGCTATCCCAGGCCCTCCATGACCGAAATAAAAAGAAACGGCTCCACGCACACCTGTGTTGCCGGAGCTACGACATAACTTTAACGAGGGGCTCCCACGGCTTCGAGACGTTCCAGAGGTAGTCGGACTGCGAGCCGTCGTCCGAAGGAATGGTGTACTTGATCAAAACAGGCCGCTGGATACGCAATGGAGCCGGGACTAGAGAAGGCCTGCCCTGGGAGAACGATGCAGACATTGAAGCAGCAGCAACGGAGCTAAGAAAATCATCGACAAGGTCCTGGTACTCCTCCAGCTGAGGAAGGCACTCGTTGACGATGATCTGGAAGCGGATTCCCCGGATATCGATGACGATGTTGTTTATCATGGCGGGGAAGCCGTACGACATGCCGCTGCTCAGGACCCAGGTGGTCCTTCGTCGGTCACCATCGCTATGACCGTCGTACCACACTGAAGTGCCATGCTTGGACGTGTCGCGGAGGACGAGGCGCTTGTCGGCATCGAATGTGAGGTAGCAGTGGCGGCGGCTTATCCCGCGCACGCGGGGGAGGACGATATCGCAGGTACGGGGGTCCGTGCCGATGACGAAGCCGCGGGAGCCTTTCGGCTTGTTGTCGAAAGAGAGACCAAGGCCTGTGCGAGGAAACATGGGCGAGATGCATGTCTCGTTCTCGTTGTTCTCCTCGGAGAGAAAATCTTCCCCGGCTTCTTCTTCAGGAATGCAGTCGAGGCTTG
This sequence comes from Sodiomyces alcalophilus JCM 7366, assembly GCF_042370955.1. NCBI lineage: Eukaryota > Fungi > Ascomycota > Sordariomycetes > Glomerellales > Plectosphaerellaceae > Sodiomyces > Sodiomyces alcalophilus. The sequence goes on from NW_027263533.1 coordinate 3,536,563, forward strand.
AGCCGGTTACCAGCGGAGCCAAGTTGACGAGCCGGGCGCTGTTGGCTAGCATGCGCGTGGCCTGGAAGGCCCATCGGTTCCCAGCCGACGGGATGAGCCATGTGATGGTGCGCATGGATGCTGTGTCCATGTCGGGAAATCGGATAAAGAGAAACTTGCTGATGCGAAGCTATTAAAAGAGATGTATACACCGGAAACGCAAGGGCCCTTGGAGTGGTATAGTTGAATGAGTGGCGGCAGTAATGCAAGCTTGAGGAGGTTACACCGGGAGGTGGCTTCCGACTGCTCGAGCTGAGAACGAATGTAAATACGTGGTTGCGAGAAGAAAGGCGGATGAAACTTGATGAGGAACTTTGGGGACAGCATGCGCAAAATGATACGAAAATGGAGAGCTCTTATATGTTGTGCACGATGTCGACACATCCGTACAAGGGGATGGGGTGCATTTAGCTCGTGCTAGAGCAGTCGACACTTCGACCACCACTCCAACGGCTGCCACCATCTCCGACGAGAAACATAACAAAGTGTAGAAAACGCGCCAGGTAAACTTGGGCAATTCCGAACGGGGAATGACGAGCTGTTGAAACTCGGTTTGGAGTGCACCCATCCTATCGTGGACATGGTAGCAGCGTGGGAGGCTGCTGGCCAATGGATCCCAGGCTGATGCAGAGGAACGAGGTCGCACTGGCAACGGCGGAGTTCGTTCAGGTTGGAACACAGGGTCAAAACAGCACGGAGCGAATGGTAACGAGGAGAGACTGTGACTCTTCACTTCAAGGGTGAACGGGATAGTTCTGATTGTCGCTTCTTGATCGAGTCCTGCAAAATTGGTGGACGGCCGGTGATGCTTCGTTGGCAGCATGCAAAGAATCGTACATGATGTTTGGATGCCTTTGGGATTTCTGTCGTTGACCAACAGACAAACAAGAGTCGCAACCAAACATCTCTCTCGATTATGCTGCCTTTCGACGCACATCGCCAGCACGGAATGGGACCTGCCTGGGAGCTGGTGTTATTCCCAGGAGTTTCCGCTGGTCGTATGCAAGGCGCTAAGGGAAGTTGTTGTACTTAATCTCGAGCAAGCAAAAGAGAGGTGAAAGCGTTATATTGTCTATCTTCTACGTGTATAAAGGAAAATTATATACTAGGTCTAAATATATTATAAGATATACCCTTCGGATAATTATCCTTCCGATATAGGGCCATAACTTATTATTACCTAATAACAGTGGGTTTTCTTTTATTTAGTTTAACACACCCCCTAATTAAGGTGCTATTTACGTAGCTCTTTAATTACTTCTAAGTGCTTTATTTCCTTTATTCGAAAACTCGGCGAGGTAAATCCAGCTAGTAAACGCTAAATACCTATGTTCGTGATATTTCCTGAATAATAATAAAAGCTTTAAATATAAAGGAAATTTTCTGTAAATAGGTTAATAGGGCTGATTCCCTATTACAGGAGCTTATAATAGCAGATTTTTCTAGCTTAAAAAGCTATTCCTTCCGCCTAATTTATAACCATCCTTTTCCCTTTACCCTTATTAAAATCGTTAGTTTTTCTACTCACTTTTTTAACGATTTTAATTCTTTTTAATCTATCTTCTTTAATTAACTATAGCGTTAATTATCCTCTTTATTAAAGCTCGCTATAGTAAGTGATCTGCTTAGCTTCTGTTTAGTCGTCGTACTAGTCGCTTAGTTCGGAACTAATCTTAGGACTCGGTATATAGGACGTTAATAACGATCACGCCGCTACTCCCGCCCCGCCCCCTCCCGGTACGCCTAAGACCGTGCGATATTCCCCTCGAGTAAGTTAAGCTTTCTTTTAGTTTACTTTATACTCTAACTTCGAGTAGAATAAAAGGACTATTAATATAGTCGATCTTAAGACTAAAGCTTCCGATACCGCTACCGCCCCTACCTCTAACCCCGCTACCCCTTCGCCTTTAAAGAAGGCGAAGACTAATAAAGGCAAAGGTAAGGTAAAAGTAAGTAATAAGGAATACGTTCCGATCGCCTTCGATCCTCCTTATATTTAATATATATATAGTATCGTGTCCGGTAAATAGAAGTCGTTTAATAAATACTATATATACTCTAAACGATTAAAGCGCTATAATAAGTGTTATAGGGGTAGTCACGTATACGAACTTATATAAGTTACTCCTTCTTCTTATTTTCGAGACTTATAACCGCTAACTTATACTTAGCCCGGCGTACCTCCTTCTATTAGTACGTGTCTTAATTAAAATTATCGGTGGTTAGGATAATACAAGGGTTCGAGACGTTCTAAGTATAAGTGCTTATCTAAGATTTACGACTATCGTTTCTTACTTACTAACTCCTTAGTAGTTCGAAGATAAACTTAAAAAGACTATTAAGTTTTAATTAATTCTGCCTAATAAATTTAAGGAATTTTTTAATAAACTAAGCCTAGAACTTATTCTAAATAAAGCTTTTATTAAGAGTAATAAAAGCTTTAATAGAGTATCTAGAGGCGGTCTTAGTACCGTGTTAAGTGATACCGTCTAAAAGGCGGTTAAGGAATAGGTAAAGAAATTATTAGAAAAGGCTATTAACGGTTCGGGTAGTGGTAAGGAGATAGACGAGTGATTTTCTTATTTAAGCTTTTAATAAGGGAATAGGAGCTTTTTAGCGCTTAGGCGTTATTAGTATATAATACCTTTTTCCTTTATTATAGGGTTAACTTAGATAATTAATTTTTAGTAGTGTTTTTAGTCCTCTATTAATTTCCTTAATTTCTACCCCCTCTAAGTGCCTTTATATTAAGGTACGCTCGGAAAGTCTTAAATCGTTACCTTAGGAGCGCCTTCGTTAAGCCGTCGGCTAGTATCTCTTTTATAGTAAGATAAACCACTCTAAATACCCCTTTCTTATATTCCTAGCGGACCTATATACGCTATATATTAATATAGCGTAGACGGGTTCTAATCTGGTAGTATGGGCGGCTGGCCACGAGTTGTTTATAGAGTAAGGCCGAATAATTGAATTATCTAAAGCTAAGGAGAAAAGAAGGAAAGGGGAAAACTTTATAGGTGCCTACGACCTAAATATAATATCGCGGCGACCTACTAGGAGCATACTATAATTAGTCGGAAGATCCGGTGCTCTACCGGATTATCTCTATAGGGTTAGCCTATAATATTACCCCCCTCCCCCCTCGGTAAGTCGTTAATCTTCGGTATAGGTTCGTAGAGTATTATTATTTAATCGAATAACGCCTTTTTATTAATTAAATAACGACCCTTAATAGCTTTTTAATCCTAAATAACCTTTTTATTCGTTAAAGAGCGCTTAAGGTAGGCCTTTATAGTTATACGATTAATTAACGTGTTATATACGGCTATTATTATTATTTATAGACGGGTTATAGGATTATTCCTTCTATATAAGGAACCGATATATATACCTTCCCTAACCGTGTAACTTGTTTATTAATAATACTAACTTTACTATTACCTCTATTATCTTGTTTTTTCTTCTTTTCTTTAATAATATCCTTTACTATTAGTAGTACGTTTTTTATCGCCTACTACCCTTTCGTATACCGTTTTATCGTTCTAACCCCTTATCTCTCTCTTTAAAAGATATTTAAGCTTTTAGGATTATCTCCGGCCCCTAAGGTACGTTTCCCGTTCTTCCTAAAAGCTTCGCGCGACGTTTACTAATTTATATATATAATATAGGGGGCTAATAATAATAATAATAATAATACCGGCGAGGAGGTACCTGCTCCCGCCCCGGCTAGTAAGGAGATTACTTCTCCTGCCTCGGCTATAGACCGCCGCGCCTAGCTAGCCCGAGCCGCTAAGGCTAAGGGTAAGCGTTCCGCGGGCGAAGCTTCTATAGTGGTTAAGAGCCCCGCGAAGCGCGCTTATAGAATAAAATATCCTCCTAGAGGGACCCGTTCGGTCTTCTGCTACTCTTATATAAAGGCTATTATGAATAGCTAGGATAGGCGGCGCTATTATAACTAGTCGGGACCCGGAGCAAGGATACCCGATCCTAAGTGCTATAATTACTTAAAGGGCGGTTATAGGTGCGTTCCTCCTCCGCCTAGGATAACTAGTCTATTAGTAGCACTCCTAGAGGCGGCGAAGGTAGTTAATAATAACCCCTTTTATAGCCCTAAGGCGATAAAGGCGCTTATAGCGGCTTATTCGGCCTTCTAGAAGGCGTCCGGGGTTTCGAAAAAGACCTCTAGTACTTTATAAGAGGATAAGCCTATCTTAACGCTTATCGACTCGGGTACCGGTAAGCTTTACTTATCGGTATAAGCCACTGCCTCCCCCCCCCACGGGGACTCCTACGTTATAGCAGGTAGACCTATACTTATCGCGGCGCCTCCTATTATTATTATACCTATTCCTAGTATAATAATTACCTTTACGGGGGTAAAAGGCCTACGCCGGCTTAACCGGTTCTTATAGGTAGTTAAGAATATTATAGGGGTTATTCGTATCGAGGTAAAGGATATCGAGTCCTTTAAAGGAAAGAAAAAGGATAGGCAGGCCGAGGTTACGGCGTCTATATTATCTCCTATTATCGCTAAAAGCGTTAATAGTCGCGAGGACGCTTATAACGATATTAATCTCGATACCTAAACCCGGTAGCTAAGGGCGGGGCTTATCCGCCCTAACTTAATTAATATAGATAGCCTTACCGTTATCCTAACCTTTACTTAACCCTTACTATCTTTCCTATAACTCTTCTTCTTCTTATACTATTCGTGTAGTCCGTTATTAACTTTAATCAGGCTATACTTCTCTTCGTAATAGTCCAGGGCGGTTAATTCTTATAGGGACTTTATCGATTCCTAAGATATCTAGGCGTATCCTTCTTACTTTATTAACGCCTCTCTCCTTACGCCTCTACCTACCCTCTTATTCCTAGCGTATAAGATTTCCTTTACTATCTATTCGTTTTCTTCGAGGCTATCACGAATTAGTCCGGGTTAGGGGTTATATAGAATTTAACTAGGAAGCGGGTCTTTACTTATACGTTATAGGAGGTCTATATAAAACCTTAGGTATACGTTTAAAGGCACGTTTAGTTCTATAACGTACGGGTTAATAACCTTAATAACCCTATACTTCTAGTATAGCTAGCTTAACTTATATAACGGTCTTAGGGTAGAGTAGTTCGCGAGTAAGAGCTATATAAGGTCGCCTTTATAAAGGCGTTTAGCGGGGATATAACGCTTATTCGCCGACTTTTCTTATTATAGCTACGTGGCCGCTATTAAGGCTTAGGCGAACTCTATAGCTTCTTAAAGATAGTAAAGCAGGTTATAGGCTACGAACTCCTAAGCGTCGCTACTTAGCTCCTTATAGATCTAGATCGGGTCGATATAGTATCCGTGTTTAAGGAAGAACGGGCTTATCTTAGTAGTAAAGCTCTTTTAGTTATTTAACGCTAATTAGGCGGCGGGCAGTAACCTATCCTAATTATCTTAGGCATAGCAGATAAAGGCTCGGAGGTATACCTATACTTCTTAGTTCGCTCGTTTAGTGGCTTTATCGGTCTAGGGGTAATACGTAGTGCTTAATCGTTATTCGATTTTAGCTAATTTATAGAAGTATTACTAAAAGCGACTTATTTAGTTAGAACCTTTATTACTTACGATTAAGCGAGGTATACTATAGAACCGAAAGTAATAGTATAGGAACTATTCGGTATAAGCTTCCGCCTTTATAGAGTCTATCGCTTCGAGGATAATAGCCTTTATAAGTTAATCGGTTATAACCTATAAGTATCTATACTTCTTCTTCTTAGTAGGGGGCAGATCCGTTATAAAGTCTATTAATAGGTCGCTCCTTATTCGTTTAGGAATCAGGAGTGGTTTTAAGAGTCCTTATCGAGTATTCCGCCACGTATAGCTCTAGTTATAAACGTTATAGTTACGTATAAACCTATATACGTCTCGGTTTATTCCCGGCTAGAAGAAGCGTCTCGCTATAAGGGTAATTATATTATCTCGCCCCGGGTAACCTCTAATCGTAGAGTCGTGTATAGATTAGATTACTTATATTTATAATATGCTCCCTTCTTAGGCTCCTAGTACCTATAAGCGATCTCGGAATATTAGTAGTCCTTATAAGGTAATCCCGTATTCGGTAATCTAGGCTCGGAGACCTAATAAGGGGGAAAACTATCGATCGCCTTTAGATACGGCTTATATAGCTTAGCGATACTAGTTATCTTCTTTTATTATAGCGTCCTATAGCCGTTATAATTCGTTATTAGCTTCGAATACTTATAGGTATTCGTGAAGGAGGCGGATCTTTAAGGGAATTAAGGTCTTAGGGATTAACTATATATATCGCGCCTATTCTTATTTATCGGAGAAGTCCTTCGGTTCGTTTTATTCTTTTCGTAAAAGAGTATCGGCGGTATAATTATCGGCACCCTTACGGTATTCTAGTATAAAGTCGAACTAGGCGAGCTCGCTAGCCTATCGGCTTTATCTTTTATTAAGTATCTTCTTTATTATAAAATATTCTAGGGCCTTATAGTTAGATAGGATCGTAAAGCGACTATAACTTAGGAGCTCTACTCTTTAATACGTTATATAACTTATAATCGCTAATATCTCCTTATCGTGGATAGGGTAGTTATACTCGGCTCCTATAAGTCGCCTTAAGTAGTAGGCGATTATATAATAACGTCTTTATTTATTTTCTTAAATTAATATACCTCCTAGTATAAATCCTAAGTAATCGGTTTCTATAAAGGTCTTATTACTTAAGACCTATTATTATAGGATCGGTTCCTCCTAGAACCTCTTCTTAACCTCTTTAAAGGCCGCTTATTTATTAGGACCCTAGGAGAATACTCGATCCTTTTTTGTTAGTCTTATTAGGGCGGATATAATATAGGCGAAGTTCTTTACGAATATACGGTAATAGTTTATAAAGCCTAGGAAGCTTCGGACTCCCTTTACTAAGGTCGGGGCTTCCTATTCTCGGATCGCCTTTAGTTTATCGGGGTCGTATAAAACGCCCTAGCTAGCGGTAACTATAAACCCTAAGTACTTTATAGTCTTTACGCTAAACTTATACTTCGCTGGGTTAAGCGTTAATCCTGTATCGCTTAGCGATTATAGTACTAGGTTAACCTTCTTCTTATAGTCGTGGAGGGATCCGCTTAAGTAAATTAGGATATTATTAATATATACGGTAATAAAGTCGTTAAGGTAGCGTTATAACGTTTTATTAATATATCGTTAGAAGGATATAGGGGCGCTACTAAGTTTAAAAGGGTATACTAACTATTTAAACGAGCCGAATCGAGTTCGGAACGCTATCTTCGCTTTATAGCTAGCGGCTATTTAGATCTTATAAAATATAGTAACTATATCGAGCTTTATAAACTATTTAGCTTACTCTAGATTTCGGAGTATCTCCGTGATTAGTAGGAGAGGATAGCGGTCTCTCTAGGTAATCGTATTTAAGGTATAATAATCGTAATAGAATCGTAACCCTTCTCCTAGCTTCTTTATAAATAGAACTAAAGCTTTAGCGGCGGAGCTGCTAGCTTATATAAACCCCTTATCGATAAGGTCGGTAAGGGTTTTCCGTAGGACTAAGAGTTCCTCTCTGGATATATTATAAAGAGGGCCCTAGGGTAATTCTAGCTCCTTACCGTCGGGCCCTTATATAAGGTTCACTTCGTAGTTAACCCTAGGTCGATAAGGGGGAAGGCGGTTTACTTATAAGTCGGAGAATAGGTCCGGAAATCGTTATAGTATCTTTTTTAGGATATACTTCCGGGGGTCGATTAGGGACTTGCCTCGGAGGGCCTTATCGATATCCTTAATACTAATAGCGTAAAGCGCGAGTTCCTCTTTACTAAACCGTTATCTCCTTCGTAATCGCCGTATAATACCGGTAAACACTAACCCAGTTACTACTTAAGCTCCACGGATAGCTTTAATATTATCGGGTTTTTTTTCGCCTTAGAGTCGGATATCTATCCGGGCCACTCTATAGTAAAGGCGATATCTTTTCGCGTAATAAGTAATATCGTTATATTCTATTTATAGTTTCCCTAGGAATATATTATAATCTAATCCTGGTATTATATAAGCGAATAGTTATTATATATATCCACTAATCTCGAGATTATATACGGCGATACCGGAACTCTTTATAAACCCTATAGTATCGGAGAACCCTAAGAGGGGTCTTCTAGTCTTATCGACTAATAGGAGGCGGAGGGACTTTATAAAACGTTTATTTATAGCTATATAATAGTTATATCTAGTATCTATAAGAGCGGTAACTAACTTTTTATTAATCCGCGCTTATATAAAAGCTAAATAACTACTACGCGATTATAATATAAACTCTTTTTAATCCCTTTATTCCTTTATAGTAGGCTTTAGTACCCGTTTTTATACTAGAGCTATTCTTTTTCCGAGTCTTTATCGTTATCCGTGACTCTTATATAGATTATCTTATTATCCGAGGCTACTAAGACCTTCGCTACGCGGTTCTCTTTATAATCCTCGGCGTCTTTTTTCTTTAAGCGGTATCTTTTAGTAAGGTATCCTTTTTTTCTATAGTTATAGTACTCTTTTATCTTTTTCTTCTCGGTCTATATTCGATTAACTCCTTTTATCTTTATATTACCGTTATGATTATAAGCGTGACTATTATTATTACTATTATATAGCGCTTAGCCGAACCATAGCCTTATAGCGAGGGCTTTAAGTCTCTAAGCGATACTTTGCACTTTAGTTACCTAAGCATAGTAGTTATTTAGTAGTTTCGCGGTAATAAGGGCGGTATAAAGGCGACTACTAAGAGCTCCTTCTAGGAATATAATCTTTATAGTATTATCCTATTAACCTCCCCTGGCGATAATAAGCTATTATTTAAAACCGGGTATAAAGCTTCTAAACGCTTAGTCTTTATACTAGCGTAACGTTCTTAGGGCGTTAACCGCGCAGGGTTATTCGTTAACGTCTTTATATATACGGTTAAGGTAATTAAGGAAGTCTTCGGGGTCGTATTAACTATTAGTTCCGCCTATAGCCTAAAAAGAGGCGATAACGCGGCGGGGAGCTTCGTCTAAGTAGGTGTTAATAAAATACCATTTCTCGTGAGTGTTTTAGAAAAGATATTAATCGAGTAGGAGCTTTTCGCGAATCTTAGATAACTAGCTCGCGTACTCGGAGCGTTTACCGTTAAACTTCTAGGGTAATAGAAGTGCTTTAGTCCTAAGGTTCGGAATAGGCGTTATATCGGGTATAGGCGTAGTGATAGGCGGCTAAGGGCCCTGTATAGTCTCTTCTAATAGTATAGCGAGATAAGGTATAGTTATACGTTATTAGTTTTATATCGCCTATAATAGCTAGTTAATAGCGTTCTGTTATTCTTAGATCTAGGTGGTTAAGGTCACGACTTAAGTCTATAAAGGGTTAATAATCTCCCTCCTCCACTCCGTAGCCTTAGGCGACTCGCCCGCTAGGCGTGATAGAGCGCTAGGAGGTGGATCGGAGTAATAGTCTATCTCTATTAGCGTAGCGTGTGGGTTTCGCTAAGCTTTAGATATATAGGCGGCTAGCTATAAGTTATTTATAGAGTAAGGCCGAATAATTAAATTATCTAAAGCTAAGGAGAAAAAAAGGAAAAGGGAAAACTCTATAGGTGCCTATAACCTAAATATAATATCGCGGCGACCTACTAGGAGTATACTGTGATTAGTCGGAAGATCCGGTGCTTTACCGGATTATCTCCACGGGGTCAGCCAGTAACAGGTAGTTATTATTAACTATAAGTCGGATCGTTTATATATTATTATAGTAGATATCCTAAGGTAACTCCGGGTTAAATCTTATCTCGGCGAAAAAACGCTTTAATCCTATTATTTCCTTCGCGACTTATTCTAAGGCAAGCAGTTCTGCCTCGGTTATAGACGTTATAACTATAGCCTAGCGATTTACCTTCTAAATAATAAGACCACCGAAAAGGCTTATTAGAAAACCTTATAATAATCGGCGTGTGTCTATATTATCTACGAAAGAGGCGTCGCTAGCGATTACTATTACCTATACCCCCGTGCTCGAACCGTATTAAATTAAGAGGTTACGCGTTATAAATAAATAGCGGATTACTTAATCCACAGCTTTCTTATATTCTTATAAGGGGTTAATAAGAAATCGTAATAGAACGGAAAACGTAAATACTATATTAGGTCTAATTATAATTACTATATAAAGCAGTAATCCGACCTTCTCCTAATATCTCTTTACTTAGTGTTTAGTTACTTTACTAGTACTTTTCTTATAATCCATAACGGGGATCGGGATTATCGGATATATATTAAGAGTGTTTATCCCGAATCGCTATACTACTTTCTTAATATACGACTTATATAATAGCGTGATCTTATACTCGGCACGATTTTATATGATTTTAACACCCAGGAAGAATTCGGTATCTCCCTTATTTAATACTTCGAATCGACCTTTAATACCGTTAATGATTTCGTGTGCTTAAGACGCGTTGCTTCTATAAAATAAGACTAATATATCGTCTATAAAGAATATAATAAAAACGTCCCTTTTTAGAGTAAAAAAAAGGCATGGTTCTTTAAGACTAGCCTTTATTCCTAGCTCCTTTAGCGTTACTAAAAAGGTTATAAACTAAAGTCTTAGCGAGTCTTTTAGGCTATATAGAGCTTTATCGAGCTCTAGGCACTTTCCTGGTTACTTAAATCCCTTAGGTAGCTTACACGTAACTAGCTATCCGGTCTTACTTTAGTCGGCGTGGATAAAGGTATTCACGATATCGAGTTACTTAATCTCGAGGTCGAATTACGCGGTAAGCGTTATTATTATATAGAATAAGCGCGCTATAAGCGTCGCTACGTATATACCCTTAATCGTAGAGCTATCTTAAAGATCGCCCCTTATATAGATATATATCTTAGCTTTCTCGAGATATCCGTCTTAGTTAAATTTATAGGTAAAGACCTATTTTTATAGAAGAGGTCTGGTTTTTATATCCTCGCGGTTAATTTCTCTTTATATACGTTTTTCGATTAGTTTATTAACTTCCTTATACGCTGCTTCCTTAAATTAAGCACTTATTAGGTATAAAGTTATCTTTAACTAGTTCCTTAGCGGAGATAGCAGGTTATCCTGGTAGATCCGTCTATTAAGCCTTAGGCTTATTATTATTTATTTTTTCGCCACTTTACTTAACCAAGCAGACCTTTTAGGGTCTGTTACTCTAAGAAACGTTAAAAAGAACGCTAGAAACGCGGATAGGTCCTTCTTATATTCCTCTTATTAATTAAATAAAAGGAATACGATTAGGGCTCTATCTTCCTCCGGTTCTGCTTCGTATATCCTCCGATTAATTATCTTTACCTTCCCCTAAGCTCTATATTCACGGATCCTTACGCTTAAGCGTGTTAGTTTTATATATTATTTACTTACCTTAGGTTTCGGTGTGTCGGACTTTATCGGAGGAATTAATAATTATAATAAGGTAATACTATAACTTTATTCGAGGGTAGCTATAACCTTAGAAAAAGTCTGCGTATTCCTATCGCTTACTTTATACGTTAAGTAATCTAAGTCGAGCTCTAGACCGAGCGTATCTAGCGTATTAAGCCTAGTATTCTTACCGCTAACCGCTACGTCTTTCTAAGAATAAGGTTAATATTTAGGCTTAGGTGTCTTATGCACTATCTTTAGTTTTTTTTACGGTAATCCGGGTTATTCCTATTCCTATATACGCGTAGTCGGTTTAGGCGTTTCCCGTGGTGTTTAAAGTTTAGTCGCTATAGTTTATAACGGTATATACTAAGTATCTATATTAGGATTATTTTTAGGCCGCGCTTTAGCGTTTATTTCTAATACTCCCTTTACTTCCACCCCCGAGTTTAAACCCGCGGACTATACTTATTCTCTAGAAGTTACGCTTAACGTCCTTAAAGGCAGTATTTAAGGAATAAATTCTGTGTTTTCGTCCTTTTCTTCCTCTTCGAAGAGTATAATCCACTTTCTTATCTCTACCTCCTTAATTTACGTCTCCTCTTTAAGCTTTAGGTTATAAAACACATACTCGTTAAAATAAACCTTCTAGAGCTAAGGGATCCAGATCCTATAGATATTATAAGCGATATATCCTACTAGGTATCTAATATAAGCCCTCGGCTTAACTTTATACGCTTTCTTATCCCTTCCCGTCTCTTTATCCCTTTTTAGGGGGTAAGCACGGTATCTATATACGCGTAATATACTCTAATCAGGGCGTAGGTTAGCGGTATACTCTCTTATCGGTAATAGCGTATTATTCCTAAACTATAAGTCTAGAACCTTAATTAAGGATTTCTATCCTAGGCGTTTTAAGGGACTTATATTAGTAATTTTCGCCGCTACCTGTATACTCTCTGGCTATATAAACTCAGGTAATCCTACTCCGGTAAGTATTACGTTTAACTTATTAACCACCTCTTATCCGGCTTATTCCGATCCTTTATTTAGTTTATGGGTATATAAGGGTACGACTTCGGCTTCGATTCCTTAAAAGCGCTGCCACTATTAGAAATAAGTGTTTCCTAATATATATATTATAGCGGGCTTGTTATTACTATATATCTTATAGATTAGAACTAAAAATTATTATATAACCTAATTATCGATAGATATTAGAGTGTTATAGATCGTAACGCCGTCTTTAAATATAATTAGTATCACGTAAATCTATCCGCTATATTTATCCTTTACTATAAGGAGATATCGTATACCGTTATAGCTCTTAGGTACCTCTTAGAGGTCCTAATAAATACACTAAAAGGGATAAGGAGAGCGGTACTTAGATTATCTCCGCGATATAACTTATATAGCCTATATACGTGAATATACCTTATAATCTATTAAGTGGGTGATCGCGAAGAGTAAAGAGATAATCAGGATAAGGCACTTAGTGATTAGGACGTGATTACACTTAAGTCAAAAGGTAGGGGGTGCTAAAGAGTTAAATTAATCGCTGGCCTTCTTATCCTAAGGGCGGCCATCTATCCTTTCTTATACACGTACTAGCCAGCTTTAGTCTAGTATAAGAGTCCCCGATTAAGTCTAGGCTACCTAATCGATTACTATTTATTAGAATATAGCGATAACTCGACTCGTGCTTAGGTGCCGACTATATTATAGCCAGTATCGAGTTAGGTCCTAGACTAGATACTCCGTGGTTATCTATACTCCGCCCTGGTCTAAAACCCTATCGTGACTCGTTATTATCCGGTACTTAGGTACCGGAGGTCCGGCACCTAATAGGGCGCCCCGTCTCTATAGTTTCCGTCCCGGAAACCTTAATACTAATCTAATATCCCTATATCTTCCTCCGACCCGGTATTCCTCTATATCCTTTTTACCCCCGATATACCTAATAATTCTATTATAATTCTAGCCTAATCTACCTATTATATTCCTCCTTTTAATTACTAATTCCGGAATATTATCCTTTATAATAACCCTATTCTGGTTATAATATAATCCTTTACTAACTACTTTATTATCCTAAGTCCTTTTAGTAAGGCTAGCCCGTGACTACCTTTATTATAATACTAGGGTGGTTATTCCTTTTAGTTATAGGGTCACCTTTATTATTCCTTCTATATAAATAAAACTAAAGACTAGTCCTACCTAACCGTGTAGATATCCTATTCTGTTTCTCCTACGATCCTATTCTTATTATTTTCCTCTTTTTACCTTATTCTAATTAACTTCGCTGGATTAAATAACTAATTTTACAAGTAATCCTACGCCGTCCTATAATAGAGTTAAGACTGGCCGACGATAGCTTTATATAAACTTATTCTCTTTATTAACCTAGGTTATATCTTATCGCTAACTCCGATCTTTTCGTTCTAGCTTATTCTCTTATTATAGCTAACGTTATTTCGCCTTATTATAAGTTCCTCTTATATCATTTAACGCGTAGTCAGAACACGGGCTAACCACCGTTATAGCGTTATTCGTTTACTATAGCTCCTAAGAGTAATAAGAAGCGCGCCGCTATTAGCGGTAATAGTATAGCTAGGACCCCTACCCTAGTAAATATTAGAAGAAGTCCGCCGCCGCTAACGCCCCGGCCGCTAACGCCGCCACTCCTAGTATAGCTAAACTCGTCGATACTAATAAGGGCGAGGGCCTTTATGCCCCCTGCTTACGATACGCCGGCTACCTAGCCGACTTAGATTTAAAGGATATAGGCACTATCTTATATAAGTCGTGTCGCTATAATACTGGTACGTATTCTATTATTAGCCTCTACTTAACTCCTTACTTATATACCTTATAAAGAAATCGGTAAAATATTATTATTACTAGGTTAACGGTAATCGTTTATACCTTAATATAGGCTTATACTCCCTCCGCTATAAACCGCTCTATAGTCCGTTTAATACTAACCGTTAACTAGTTACTAATAGCGGGTAAGGCTACCGCTAAAGTCTTATAGGATATACTAAAGGCTACTAAGGTACGGCCCGGCGGGTTTAATAAAGCCCGTGTTATAAGTATATCTTATCCCGTATCTAATCACGTACTAATAACTATAATAAGAAGCTACGCTTTAAGCTTAGTAAATCTTAAAAGTTAGTATCGGTAAGTATAAGGCCAAGACTACCCGTGGGTCTAGTAAGGGCGTATAGGCCGAGCGGCGCGATAATAAGGAAATTACCGCCGCTAAGCAGGATACGTTAAAGCGGGTTACTACCTTATTAAAGGAGATATCGACCTCCCTAAAGGTCTAGAAAGAAATCCCGGATCTACTAAAGTAGTTCCTAGGGGTTTAGGGCGGTATTACCGCCACGGGATCGGTTACCGGTCCTATCGTAAATAGTAATACCGGGGTAATACTCCCTAACCTAGGCGCCGGTAACGGTGTCTATAGCACGCCTACCCCGGGACCGTTATCTGCCTAGAAGAAGGGTAAGGCTAAGAAGAAGGCCACCCTTATTCTAGTCGAGGATACCACTATAACTAATAACGATAACGAAGATAAGGGTAAAGATACCCCCTCGCCGGCCACCCTAACTCCTCCTCCTCCTCCTCCCCCTTCCGCTAATACGATAGTATAGGAACTCGATAATAACCTATAGCTAAGTCTCGCCGGCCTCGCCGCCGACTAATTCCTCCTCTTTCTTTTTTTTTTTTTTTTTTTTTTTTTTTTTTAGAAGGGAATTTTATTCCTTTTCTTTTTTCTTTTTTTTTTTTTTTTAATAAAAAATCCTTTTAAGGCACTCCGTGTATCCTTAATCTATTATTATATCGTCCCGATCTAGTCCCCGCCGTACTATAGTTATTACTAGAACGTATATAAAATATCCGTCGATTAGTTCCGCTAGTATATTCCTTATAGGTTCCTAGGTATTATCTTTATAGCCCTAACCTACCTACTTAATAAGATATTCACGTCGTTTACCCTAGTAGCGGTAGGCTATAATGGGTTTTACCTTATATTCGTTATCTTCTTATAGTTTAACCGCGATCTTTTACGGTTTAGGTAATAATCCGTCGCGAGACCTTTATAGCTTAAGTAATAAAATAAGGAACACGTTATATATCTTTATATTAGCGGGCAGCTCTAACCTATAGGCTAGTCCGTGGCTACTTACTACTCCTATAATCTTATAGGGTCTAATATACTTATCGCTTAATTTATAAGATAGCCGGCGTTACTTTAGGTTCTTCGTGGAGAGCAGGATATAATCACCTATCTTAAACCGTTATACCGTGTATCCCCGATTATAATAACGTTCGTATATCGCCTAAGCCCTCTAGATTAGTTTAGCTATAGTCTTATAATCGGCTATAAGTTAGGCGGCGCGCCGGTCCGCCTTTACGGAGCGAACTTCGCTAGCTCGGTATAATTTTATTTTATCGGGGCCTCTTAGGTTATAACCTGTTAGTACTATACCCAGAAAATAAATATATCTATATACGGTATAGTATAATATACGAAACCTCTTATAAGTCAGAGACTTCCTATATCCCCTAGGGACTTCCTGAGTCCTCTAGAGTCCCCTAGGGACTTCCTGAGTCCTCTAGAGTCCCCTAGGGACTTCCTAAGTCCCTCGGAGCCTTCCTAAGTCCCCCCGGGACTTCCTGAGTCCTCTAGGGTCCTCCCGAGTCCCCCGGGACCCTAGGTGGACCCATAGACCTCCAGGTAGGCCCACGGACCTTTAGGTAGACCCACGGACCTTTAGGACCTTTAGAATAACCCACGGACCTTCAGGACCTTTAGAATAACCCACGGACCTTTAGGACCCTCGGAATAACCCACGGACCCTCGCCTATACTCCGAGAGTCCGGATACTAAATCAGTAGCTTAAATAAATCATAGGAAAGGACTATATATACTAGGCTGCCCGCCTCCCTCTTCCTTTCCTTTTTTCTCTCTCCCTTAGTATCTTACTTCTATAGTCTTTACAGTCTTTGCTATACGGATTTCCGCATTTATATATCATAAACGTGTATAAAGAGAATTTAGAGAAGTGAAGATGTATTGTCTAAAGTGTGAGCTTATAGAGCTCTATAGGACCGTAGATTAATATCTGCAGGGTCCTGCTAACTAACGAGTATATATATGACTAAGGTAATAGATACTATGTATTAAGTGCCCTCCGCCGTAAAAGTAATCGTCCCGATTACTATACCACACTCCTTTATATATATCGTTTTGTTAAAGCAAAGTAAAGCGAAAACTAAGTGAATATCTGTTCCTAAGTAGGCAAGGAAAATTTTTTTAGTCTCTCGTATCCCTCTTTTAATGTTTATCCCCCTTTTATACCGCCGCGCTCCCACGTCTCGATAATATATAGTTAATTTATGTTCTGGTCGTCTATGTTTATCCGCACTGCCGAAATCAGTCGGAATCCTCTAGCCAGTCCGTCGATTATGAGTTTTATCGCGATATTAAAGGAGCTTATAGTTACGAGGATACTAGCTATTACTGCTGCGACGATTACGGTTATAAGGACAAAGGTTACTGCTACTATAAAGCCTTCGGCTTTACCGGCTTTAGTCGTGGTGCTTATAGCTATGGCTAAGATATAGTCGGCTAGGCCGACTTTGGATAGGCCGATTTTACCTGTTTCTAAGTCTTCGCAGCTTTCTTTAACTAAGCGATTTCCTTTTATATTATTATAATACGCGTTTCCAGAGCTCTAATACTTACCTCTATAACTACCTGATTATCTTCGACTTTCTTACTGATTTGCTTTAGTTCCCCTTACTATCGTTACTTATCGCCCTTTAGTTAGTTAATTCGGACATGGTATCGGTCCTATCCCTTATAAGTGATATCCGCTCTCTAATCGAGCTTCTTCTAGAAATCATTGGCCTATTAGGTGAATTTGTTATTAAAAGCCTTATCTCTATCGTCGATTAGTCTCTCGAGGCGCTTAATATAGTTATTCGCTCTAGCGTCCGCGGCGCTTAGTTCGTCTTTTATTACGAAATTTATTATAGGCTGCGTTGCCTAGGTGGTTGTTTTTATCGGAGGGGCGGTTATCGTTTACGCGGGGGGAGCGTTTATGGCGTTAGGGCCGTTACCGGTTTTCTTTTTCTTCCTGGGATTTACGTCTAGAAATTCCGAGTACCACTATTTACAGCCGCCCTGTCTGGTATTTACAGCCCTCTCTATCCTATTTCGGAAGGTTACGCGAGCCCGCGCAGTAGTCTGCATACGCCACTATCTTGGCTACAGATGTCGCGTACCGGTACGTACAACGTACCCCGGATCACGACAAAATTTTCATAGTGTTGAGACTGCCGCTGTTCACTGTGACTTATCTCGAATGCTCTGTACTGCAAAATCACTGCTATTTTTCGATTATTTTCATTATCTTTAAGTATCTTAGAATACCCGATGTCCTTTACCTGTCCGAGGGCTAAAAAGAGGGTGGAAGAGTAGTGGAAAAGGGTGGTGGAAAAGGGTGGTGGAAAAGGGTGGTGGAAAAGGGTGGTGGAAAAGGGTGGTAGAAAAGAGGGCGGAAAAATTTTTCTCGTAAGGCCACGTAATCAGTCACGTAATCAGTCACGTGACTAGTCACACACCATTTTTGTCATGTCAATGTGTATATATCATTGGCTCTTAGTCACGTGGCTAGTCACGTGACCAGTTATATAACTAATCACGTAACTAATTACGTGACTAATTACATAACTAATTACGTGACTGATTACGTGACTGATTATGTGACTGATTACGTGACTGATTATGTGACTGATTACGTGGCCTTATAAGAAAATCTTTTCCGCCCTCTTTTCCACTACTCTTTTCCACTACCCTTTTCCACCACCCTTTTCTACTACTCTCTTCTACCTCTAGGTAGGTAGACGTGATATATTCGTATCGCCTAGAGGTTCATGTACAGAAGGTTCTTATAAGTAGTGAATTTACAGTTACAGACATCAGAGATAAGATTAGGTGAGAAAGTCTTGTCCTAATATATACGTACCGGTACGCGACATCTGCAGCCAAGATCGTGGCGTATGCAGACTACTACGCGGGCTCGCGTAACCTTCCGAAATAGGATAGAGAGGGCTGTAAATACCAGACAGGGCGGCTATAAATAGTGGTACTTATAAATTCCTATAGATCGCTAGGAGATACTAATCGCTTCCGCTATCTATTATTTTCGCCCTTCTACCGCTATTACGTGATTTAATCGATAATAACTTCCCGGTTTATTATATTTAGCTAGTCTAGTCCGATAATTCCCTTATCTCTAAGCGCTAAAGCGATAATATAGTATTTAATAAAGGATTTTCCGGCCGCTAATTTATTCTTAAGTCTAACTATAAGGTCTATATAATCGAAAAGCATTAATCCTAGTAGCTAATCCACTTTAGTAGTAGTATACTAGTCGATAGCCCCTTCTGCTCCCACGATTATAAACCACTAGTCCGTAAATATCTACTTTACCCGGTTATCGTTATCGGTTAGCTATGCCTAACTAACTATTATCTAGACGGTGTCTACGCTAGTAGAAGGCTAAGGAGCCGTGCTAGTTAATAGCTACGAGGCAGTGTTCGGCTAGGGGGCGGTCGTTTATTGCTAATAGGGATTAGTTTACTAGCTGGCTACCGGTTAGGGGGCGGTTATCTATGGCTGGTTTGCGTTTCTAGTCGTGCTCGTGTTATCCGGGTTATTATTATTATTATTATCGTATAGGCTAAAATTATTGTTACCGTACGCGCAGATATCGCTATTAGACATTATAAAGTTTATATAATCTATGGTCTATCGTCTATTATTTCCCACGGCGCTATCGTCCTAGGCGTCTATAATAAAAGTTAGGTCCTCCTAGTATCTAAATGTTTCTGTATTGACTAGTGCCTTTTTAAATAGTTATAGGGCGTTCTTATCGTCTAGTAGGTAGTTATCGTCCTATATCTATCTATTTATAGCGCCCTATACCTCTTACTAGTCGTTAATTTATCGCTTTACGCCGTTCGTCTAGATATAGTATACGGCGTGCTAGGCTTCTGGCAGGTAGGGGCTTAGTTTATTTTTAAGGACAAAGTCGTTAAAACTTTCGGTTTTCTTTCTATTACTACCGCTCGCCACTATCTAGCTAGTATAGAAGGTTATAGTAGCCTTCCTTTCCTAGTTATTATATCTCTACTCTGCTAATAAGAATAGTAGGATATTATAGTACTACTCGTATAATCGATAGTATTTATATAGATATTTAGATATCTTCCTATCACGGGTATAATTCGTCGAAGCCAGGGGTAGTCTAGATAGAAGGGAATTAGATAGGGTATGGTATTCGGGGATAGGTGGTCGAGTCGGCTCCGGGACTAGTACTATCCGGGCCGGTCTAGTATAGTGTAATAGGGAGGACCACCGGCGGATAGATCGTGGTCCTAGGAATACTTTCGGGGGGATTCTATAAGGTTCTCGGGGAAGAGGCTCTAGTTATCTATAAAAGGGATAGGTAAAGCTAAACTCCTAACTTAGAGGTTTAGCAAATAATTTAACTCTTAATTCGACTTATTAGTTTATATTACCTTTTTAATTATCTTATAACGTCTCTTTACTCTTTATATAAAAAACCCCTAATATATTATTCGCTTAACCGTTCTAACGGGTATAACGACTATTAAGAGTTATAAGTATAATTCACCTCTGCTAGTTAGCTAACGAATAACTATGCCTCCTCGTACGCGCTTTAATACTACCCCTCCTAAGGACGGAGATCACGAATCGGTTCGTAAGCACACGCTATCTCCTGGTCCTAAAAGCGACACTACCACGCCTCTACCTAGTAAATAGGAGACTATTATCCCGTAGGGCCCTCTAGAGCCATAGCCAGAACCGTCTCTAGCACCTTAGCCTCCTATAGCCCCTTAGCGTAAAACACCCGCGGCTCCTCCGGTTAACACCATAAAGCCACCGTCTTACCCTTAGTCGGATATACGTTTTAATATTAAGGAACTAAAGAACTATCCTCCGGATTAACTACTTCCTAAGGAACTAGACTTCCTCCTAAACCACTATAAGGAATATAAGCAGCGAGAACGTAAGTTAGAGCGTCTAGAAGCTATTCGTCGTGGCGAGGACCTAGATACTACCCTACCCCCTTACTCGTTAAACCACTACTATCCTCGGGGTAGTCGCGGCGATCTATTTAAGGTAAACCTTCCTACCCCGAAATAGGACGGTAAGTCGTATAACTAGTTTAGAACCTTTATAGAGGAGATTAAGGAACGCTTTTACCTTAATCCAGCTAGTTTTACGATAGAGGCGAAGAAGGTCTACTTTACCGCTAGTTATTTTAAGAGGAATACAAAGTCTTATTAGCGAGCCTACTAAAGGAGGACCTATAGTTCTTTAATAAGGGCGATATAGGCCGAGCTAAAGACCTTCTTAACCGAGTAATTAGTTAATAGCGAGACCCGCGAGTTATTAGTTACGGAATAGATCTTTTCGGAACGGACCTCTTAGTAACCCGGTTAAACCTATAATTAATTTCTCGATAAGTTAGATTCCTTATTTAATAAGGTATCTATCCCCTTTCCTAATAAATAGCGTATATAGTTTATTATATCTAAACTAAATAGACCTCTACGGGATTAAATTATTACTAGGATTTTACCTAAGACCTTCTAGGAGTTAAACGTCGCGGCTTATTAGGCTAAGGTTATATTATCTTATAAGGGTAAACTATCCGATTAGGATCGCGGCTATTATACACCCCGCGATCAGGGCTATAAAAGGAAGCGCGGAACTAATAGTGAATCCTTATTACCCTAAGCTAGCGGTCCTTATAAAAGCTCGCCTATACCCCCTGCTACTATAGCCGCGGCTATTACTACTACTCCTGCCTAACCGCGGGATAACCCTAGCGGAACCTCGGAACTCTTAGGCCCTCGGAAATATTACGAATACAGGGATAAGGGCTATATTCGACCTTTTTACCCTCGCCTACGGAATAAGCGGGCCGGATAAAGTTCTACCTTGGCTACTAACCCTAATTAAGAGGCTATAGCCTCTAATCGACCCACTTTAGGTTAGGTATAAGCCTTACCCTAAGCCTTATAGGGTTAGGCCTAGGATTATACGCTATTAGAGTCGGACCCTCCCCCTAGTCTAGTAAGGGTAAAGCTTAATATACGACTAAACGGTGGGTAGGACCGCCGAGTTATAATTCTAGATAATACTACCGACTTCGATATTATCGATAAACGTATAATACCCCCCGGTAAAGTAATTACCGGACCTTTTAGAGAAGTTAAGTAGTTAAATAAGGAATATATAACCTAAATACTCAGATCGATCTTATCTATAGTTCGGATTATAGATAGTTAGAATCGTATACGGATATAGTATATAGAGTTATATATTATAGATATAGGTAGAGATAGGTTAGAGGTTATTTTAGGGATCCCCTAGTTAACTAAGTATAACCTAATAGTTAACTAGGTAAAGAAGAGTTAGACTTTTCGGATTTAGAAGGAGGAGTTAAAGTTTATAGGTTCACGGAAGGAGTTAAAGAGGGCTACGAATAGGGCGAAGGTGACTATTAGACTCGTTAGGTCTTAGGTAGCGCGGGTTAGCCGTGTTTAAGCTTATATCTCGGAGAACACGACTACGCCTACTCCCCCACCTAAACTACTACCCGAACCCCCGGAGGACCCCTTACCTACGGGTTAAGAAGAGTTATTAGTAGCCGTGCCGGAGTAGTATTATAAGTTCTTAGATATATTTAATATAGAGGAGGCCGGTAAGCTACCTAGTTATTATTAATAGGACTATAGGATCGAGTTAGAAGAAAGGAAGATACCCCCGTTTAAGCCGATTTATCCGTTAGCGGAGGAGGAGTTAGCGGCGTTACGGGAGTACCTTTAGGGCGCCCTCGCTAAAGGATAGATTCGCTATTCTATTAGCCCTATAGGTGCTCCTATTCTTTTTATACTAAAGAAGGGTAGGAAGTTAAGACTATATATAGATTACCGGGGGTTAAATAAGGTTACTCGTAAAGACCGCACGCCGCTCCTATTAATATATAAGATTATAGACCGGCTTTTATCGTCGAAGGTCTTTACTAAGCTAGACCTTAAGGACGCCTATTATTAACTTCGTATACGACCCGGCGATAAGTAAAAGATAGCTTTTAGGACTCGTTATAGTTATTTTAAGTACTTAGTTATGCCTTTTAGACTTACTAATACCCTAGCTAGCTTTTAATAGTATATTAACTAGGTATTAAGTAGGTTAGTCGATACGATTTATATAGTCTATCTAGACGATATCTTAATTTATAGTAAGGACCTCGAGGTTTATCGAGTATACGTTAAAGAGGTTTTAGGGAGGTTAAGGGAGTGGTTATTATACGTAAATCCAGAGAAGTGTGTATTTAAGACTTAAAAGGTGGAATTCCTAGAGTTTATTATTAGAGTAGATAGGGTTCGTATAGATCGGTCTAGGGTCGAGGCTATCCGCGATTAGTAAAAGCCGAACTCGGTAAAGACTATCTAAATCTTCCTGGGTTTTACTGGGTTTTACCGGCGTTTTATTAAGAACTACTTAAAGATTACGGCGCCGCTCTTAGACTTAATAAAGAAGATTGGAGTAAAGGGGGTGTTTGTATTATTTATAAGGGAGAAGGAGGCTTTCGATAAGTTACGCTAAAGGTTTTAGGAGGCTCCGGTTTTATAGTATTTCGATCCTAAGTTACCTATTCGACTAAAGCCGGACGTATCAGGGTTTATTTTAGGGGCGGTGATTAGTTAGTATATAGATCGGGTATAGTATCCTATCGCGTTCTTTTCGAGGAAGCTTAAGGGTGCGGAGTTAAACTATTCGACTCTAGACACGGAGTTAATAGCTATCGTCGAGGTATTCCGGTATTAAAGGCACTACCTAGCCTATAGCTAGACCCTAGTAGAAGTTCTAACGGACTACCTTAATTATCGGTACCTAATAAATAAGCTAAAGATTAAGCTATAGTATACGCGATAGCTAGAGGAGCTATTAGTATTCGACTTCGAGATTAAGTATCGACTAGGAGCTTAGAACCTAGCTAATAGTCTATCGCGGAAACCGTAATACGCTTCTAGGTAAGCGGACCTAGACGCGGAGCGTTAGAAGCCTATTAAGAGGTTTACTTATAAGTTCGTGTTAAGAGTGGTGGAGTAGGCGGGCAGAGTACCTAGGGTCTCCGAGGACTTATTACTAAGTTTAAAGGAGGAGGTAGCCGATACCTAAAGGGATAATCCCTTTTATATTTCTTTATCTAGGAAGGACCGGTTATCCGACCTATAGTTAAAGGATAAAAAGGGCCTAATCCTTTTTAGAGGTCGCCTTTTTATCCCGAATATATAGGGTTTAAGGAAGAAGATCCTATAGGCCTTTTATAATAAACCCACCGCTAGATATTATGGTTCTGGTAGAACGATTAAAAGGATTTCGGACTTATTCTATTAGGAGTATATATCCTGGGATATAAAGAAGTTTATGCCTACGTATAGGGTTTATTAGAGGACTAAGGGGAGGCAGTATAAGCCTTATAGCCTATTAGCTAGTCTCCCGGTTCTATCTTATCCGTTCTAGGAGATCTCGATTAATTTTATTACGGGTCTCCCTCCTATTAATTAGGGCGGAAAGAAAAAGGATACGATCCTTATAGTGGTTTGCCGTTATATAAAGTATTCCCTTTATATCCCTTATAGTAGTATACTAACCGCTAAAGGTTTAGCCGATATCCTATAGTTAAGAGTTTTTAGTGTTTATAGGTTACCGGATAGTATTATTTTGGATCAGGGTTCTTTATTTATAAGTAAGTTTTAGAGGACTCTATATAGTCTTTTAGGCGTCTACCGCTAGATATCCACTATATTCTATCCTTAAACCGATAGCCAGACTAAACGTTAAAATCAGAGTGTTAAGCACTACCTTCGTAGCTATTATTCGCGGGAGCAGACCGACTAGGTGGATAAGCTAGCCCTTACGTAGTTTACTTATAACACCGCGTAGTACTCGGTAATTAAGTAGACGCCCTCCGTGGCGTTAATAGGCTATAACCCTTATAGCCCTAATAACGTCCGGTTACCTAAGTCGTTAGATATTAGGGCCGTATCCGCTAAATAGCGGGTAAAGCACCTAATCGCTAATCGTTAAGTAATAGAAACTTTTATTCGGAGGGCTTAAGAGTCGTATAAGAGGTTCTATAATACCGGGCGGACTTAATAGCGGTTTAAGGTAAGAGACTATATCTTAGTCTTTTCGAAAAACATTAAGCAGAAACGGCCTAATAAGAAACTCTCGGATAAGTACCTCGGGCCGTACCGTATTATCTTAGTTATTAGTTATTATAGTCTCGCCTATAAGCTAGACCTTCTATAGTCGATAAAGATTTATAATATCTTCCTGATCTCTTTATTAGAGCCCTAGCGGTCTCGTGATGGTTAGGCTCCCGAGCCGATAAACGTGGATATAGAGCCGTAGGAGTCGGAGGAGTATAAGGTAGAGGAGATTTTAGCTTATCGGTTTAATAGGAAAAGGAGATAGTATTTAGTTAAATAGGCGGATTACGGGTATAAGGATAATACCTAGGAACCGAGGCGTTATATCCCGGAGGAACTCCTTTAGGAATATCACGATCGGTAAGAGGAGAGGGCGCGAAAAGTGCAGAGACTATTATAACCTTATAGGGTCCTTCGTCGTCGTTATTAATTTATTATATTATAACCCCGGAGGGTCTTATTACTGTCTTTTATCTTTACTAAAATTCATTATATTATATCCTAAACGCCTAAAAGAAAATAAGATAATGGTAGTCGCACTAAGCATATATAGTGCCGCTCTAAGTTAGATTAACGGATCCATTTCTTTCTATATACCTATAGACTAGCGAAATTCTCCTTATCGTTACTATCACTATTAGCCTTAATGCCGCTAGCGACCCGTAGGAGGTCACGGATTTAACGCATAACCTTTGTTAGTTTACGCGCCTTACACGCCTAGATATTATATAAGGTAATTTAAGCCTCCGTAACTGCGTTAGCCCGACGACGCTTATACCGAGTAGTATTAAAACCACTATAGTTATAGTGCTGATTATTAGTATATACTCGGCGTAGCTCGCCTTAGAGCTTATAGGCGGCACGCTAGTAAAAAGGAGTTAGTATGAGTATACTAGAGGAAGTGGAGGAAGATAACTTATAAGCTTTTTATCGGTAAAGCCACCGTATCTAATAGTATCTATAAGCGCGTCTTATATAGCGATAGCGGCGCGAGTAGTATAAAGATTTATCTATAGACGAGTTAGTATACCGGGACGGTCCATGGCGGGCGGGGAGTATAACTATACCTCTTCGTATTTCTTACTATTCTGGTCGTGCTGGTAATAGTGGCACTTAAAGGACTGCCGATTAGAGTCACGACACGAATAAAAGATAATAGGACCTTAGCTATCTAAGATAATATTAAGGAATCCTAAGTAATACCGCTAATAGGGAGGGTTACGGAGGTTACCCCCTATAACTATTTCCTAAATCGGGTAAAGGCCTAAGGGATCGCTATTATTAGGAGGCGTAGCGCCGTTATTACCCCCGTTAGCCCCCGGACCTTTATTAGTAATATTATTATTATCGAAGATATTATTACCTAGGAAGCCCTTACCTTTACTAGGGATAAAGTTATTATCCTTATTCTCGTCGCTATTAATATAGAGGACACTATCGGCGCTACCCGATATAGTTATATCCTTATCGTAGTTGATAATACTATTATCGATATCGTTATTATCGCTATTATAGTCGACCAGATATCCGACTAGAGTTATCTAGTTAGCGGTGGACGGACTATTAGCCGAACTATTATCCGAGTTAAACGCTAGGAATAACTTCTCTAGCACTTCCTTAGCCTTACGGCCGACCCTATTAAGGGTATCTTAGTTAGGGAGGGCTAGGCCCCTTGTTTTAGTGGGAGTCGTAAACGACTCCGTACTGGATACGGCTAACCCCTTTATTTTAACGGGTATCTTAAACACCACGCTAGGTATAGCGGACCCTTTATTATTTAGGCGCGCTTTAGTAGGAGTTATAAGTGACTCCGTACTAGGCGCGGCCGGCCCCTTTACTTTAGTGGGCGTTTTAGACGCCGCGCTAGGTATAGTTAACCCGTTATTAGTGCCACCTTTCTTAGTAGTCTTCTCGATAGCGCTATCCTTATTAACGGAGGTCTTATTAGTGGCGGTGTTAAGGCCACCGCCGGCCTTTTTGCTATTCTTTATAGAAGTAACGGGCTTTTTAGGCGGGGCGGGCTTTTTAGCTAGGGAATCGGCTAACTTAAGTAGACGAGCTAACTTATTAGCCGTATATAACTAACGCTTCTAAGGAGCTATACTGGAACACGGGGGTTAGTTAAGCTTAGGAAACACGTATAATAATCACTTATATTATTATTCTATACGGAATTAAGGTATATTATCGTTAGGAGTTATTATTAATTAACTAAGAGACGATTATAATAAGCTACTCTAGATATTAGAACCACCAGGGCTAAGGGACGGTTAGAGATCTCGCGTAACGCGGCGAGAAGACCTCTAGAGAACTCGAGACGAACCGCTAAGATAATACCTTATAAACGGCCAGGATACGGCGAAGGGGATTAACTTATAGATAGGAGCTTCTAATAAGGCTATTATAATAGTTACTCGAATAAGTGAAGAAGAGAGGAAAAGAAAACAATAATAAGCTAGGAGGACTAGCCAGGATATATTCTATAATAGTCGCTAGACCTTAAGTGGAGCCTACGTGGTTACTCCTACCTACTCTACGATCTAGGTATACCTACTATATTAGGAGCGTACCTATAGTTTATTATTTAGATAATAATAAAGCGTCGCGTACACTCCTTTAAGTCTATAGACTTTGTGTTTAGCTAAGCGATACGACTATTTATAGATTATTTACGAGGCCTTTAACGATAGTTTAAAGGCGGAGTGTTAAAGGATCTACGAAGCCTTGTTTAGGCTTTATTATAATAGTTTAGAGGTTTAGGGGAATTAGTCTTTATATTTATATTTAGCTCTGGCTTTAATAAGTTATTTATAAAAGGCCCTATAGTAGATAGCTATAACCTAGATACGAATAGTGGCTTATAAGCTAGAAGCCTGGTATAGGCTAACTTAAGCTATTCGTAGTCGGGTGCCGTCCCGGGCCGAGTCGTCTTTTTCGGAGCTATATCCGGAGGATAGGGGTTAGACGGGAGAGGGTCCTTACGAGGGTACCCGGTTAACTATACTACTCCTAGGGATATAAGCACTAGGGGGGGGGGCGTGATATCACGGGTATAATTCGTTAAAGCTAGGGGTAGTCTGGATAGAAGGGGATTAGATAGGGTATGGTATTCGGGGATAGGTGGTCGAGTCGGCTCCGGGACTAGTATTATCCGGGCCGGTCTGGTATAGTGTGATAGGGAGGACCACCGGCGGATGGATCGTGGTCCTAGGAATGCTTTCGGGGGGATTCTATAAGGTTCTCGGGGAAGAGGCTCTGGTTATCTATAAAAGGGATAGGTGAAGCTAAACTCCTGACTTAGAGGTTCAGCGAATAATTTAACTCTTAATTCGACTTATTAGTTTATATTGCCTTCTTAATTATCTTATAACGTCTCTTTACTCTTTACACGAAAAACCCCTGACACTTCCTAAGCAGCTTAATACTCGCCTCTGCCTTATTACGAATAAAGCGTCGCTCCTATAGATTAGGGACGGGGTCCTTATCTTTTTTCGCTATAGTGGAGAGGTGGTTAATTATAGGGGAAGGATAGATGTTTGCGTGTCGGTGTCGGTTAGTATAAAGGAGGGATCTTAATTACTGTTTTCTACGAGAGCAGATAAAGTAAGACCGGCTAGACGTAGAGAGGGTTAGAAAGAAGTATCGGTCTGCTACTTAAAATCTCTGGGCTAGTCGATTACATCTTTTTATTTTATTCGGAAGCGTAGGAGGTCTAAGTAAGAATAGAATATAATATAAAGGATATCTAATTACGCCTACTTTTCCGGAAGCGGCTAGTCGTTTCGTATTCTTTCTCCGTTTAAATAGGTCTTCTTATAAGGGATATAATAGCGTTTACGCTTATATAAGTCGTTCTTTGACTTCTATTTATATAAGGGAGTGGGGCTGGAGATAAGAATAGGATAAGAAAATAAGGGAAAAAGGGGTTAAACGGAAAATAAGGAAAAAGGGGTAAGCGAAATAACAAAAAGGGGTAAGCGAAAGTAAGGAGAGGTGTCTCCTTTATTAGTTATCGTTATTAGGGCTTATCTCGTGATATTCTTTATTGTCCCTGCGTTAGCCGTATAGGAGTACTAGTTTAATATACCTTTAATTCCTTTATCTGCTAACGCTAACTATTCTTTCCTCTGCCTTATTATCGTTTATCGTTAGACCTACTAATTCCGCTATAGTAATCGGGTTCCGCCTCTTAAAGTCATAAACTATATCGCTTATATTCTCTATTAATAGCTATTGTGGATACTATTAGTTATACTACGCCGGCCAGCCTTTCTATTTTACTAGGTATCCCGTTTATAATCGTCCCCTGATTTTTATTACTCGCCGTCTTTATAGCTTCTCGATTTCGTAGGACCTCTATTCGCTACCGTCTCCGTCCACTACTATAGGGCCCGGCTTCGTTTATTCTCTACTAAACGGATCTCCCGTTAAGGCTAGTACCAGCTATATAATCGACACCACCTTATAAACTCGCCACGACTAAGGGAAATCTAACTCGTATATAAGTAGATTAATTACTCTAACTACTCGGAAGGGTCCGACCCGCTATTATAACCACTTCCTCGAATTATAAGCTTATCCCGGAAGCTTATATCCTCGGTATAGGCGAAGGTATACGGAATCACCCACGTTAAAGGTATACGGTTATTATATTATATCGTATCGTTATTTTATATCGGCTATCGCGATCGCTGCTAAGTATTCCGCCTCTTAGTAATATAGCTATCTAATATACTTTATCCACTCCTTATTATAGGTTTATAAAGCACCTATACCGACTATTAAATCTATAACTATCTATAGGCGGAATCCGAGGAGGAATTCGTTTAGGGAGGTGTTAAGCGTTTCGGTGTATACTTAATTTAAAGCATACTATACTACTAGGATAATATCCGGCCACGGAATATCGCTAGTAGAAATATAATATCGTAGGATAATTTCCATAGACTGATTCTTCCTTTCTAATAACCCGTTGGTTTATGTATACCACGCTATTAAGATTGCTAGCAGCACTCCTAGTACCTTAAACAGCTCGCGCTAGAATTCGGATATAAATTTTAGATCTTTATCGGATATAATTCTTATCGGTAGGCCCTAGTCCGTTAGCTATAGTATCCGGAGTAGTAGTTCTGCCTAATCCTTAGCTATATATATCGAGTATCCGGGAATAAGGATTATCTTCTTACTAGTTTTATAGGTAACGGTAAGTATAGTATCGAGTCTATCTATTAGCTTACTCTTAATTCTCTAGAATAGCTATCGGTATTCCGTGGGTAGCAGACCGACTATAAAGTTAATTATAATTACGGAAAATAGTATCGCTAGCGGTAGAATCGGTTATAGTTCTCTAAGCGGCTTTTATCGATCTATAATATTCTCTAGGTATACGGGGCAATATCTTATCTATTCCGCTATAGCATATACTTTACCTTTAAAGCTAAAGTTATCCAGGGCGTGTATTATTCGTTTTTCGCTAAAATAATAATTATTATTATACACTATTTATAGAACCTTTTTAATAAGTTTATAGGGCACCACTAACCTTAGTTTATTAGCTTCTCTGACCGTATATAATAGTCCGTTCTTAAGTCGGGTTAGTAGTAGTCTTATTAGTCTACCGCTAAAAGTTCGTTTATCGGTTCGTCTAGCGTTAACTTCGTCGATTATAGCTTTGTATTTCGGATCCTCCTAATATACTTATTAAAACTCCCTCTTTAGATCGTCTAGCATCGCGTAGTCCACCGCCATGTAAGTTAAAGAGTATTCGTCTACGTCTATTAGCAGCTATAGGTCCGAAATAGCTATATATACTACTAACGCCTTATCGTGTTCGGTCTATATATCGTCTAACTCGCTATTATAAGCTTATTTCTTCTTATCTATTCTCTTCGCTTTTTTAGCTCCTATTAGTGCTTTAGAGTCCTTATCGTTTACCGTTAGTAGTCGGGATAATATATCTAACACTATATTTTATCGTCCTAGAATATAACGGATATCTAGGCGAAATTGGCTTAGAAAAGTAGACGCCGCTATTAGGCGCGGGTTTAGCTTATTAATATTTATTATCTTTAGGGATATTTATCCGACGATTCCTTTTATTACTTAGTAATTAGTAAGAACTATTATAGGCTCACGGCAGGATTATAAACGTGTTCGAAGTATCTTATAAGCCTAGACCAGGGCGTAGATCTCTAGCTCTATCGCTTTATATCGCGATTCCGCTATTATTAGTTTTCTTAAAAGGAAAAGTATTAGCTAAATAGTATTAACTAGGATTTTACCACTATTCCACGGCTTTGCTAGATAAAAGAGGAATACTCTTAGACCGTTTATACTAGCGTCCAGGTTTAGGAAAGTAGTTTTATTAGGGATATAATAATATAACCTTATTTCCTTTATAACTTACTTCTATATAATTTTAAAAGCCTATTATTCGATATCTATAGGTTTATAAGTTAACTTACTTATCTATTTCTGCCTTAGGTGCTTAGGTGCGTATACGGTAATCTATCCGGCCTCTTTTATGTTATTAAGCATAGTCGTTTTCCGTCGCTATAAAGGCTCGACCTTAACCCGGAACCACGGGATAAATCGCCGTAGAAATCCTACTTTATTAATATATATCTCTAAGTCGCTAAGCTTTTCGGGTATTTTAATCTGCTATAAAGCCTTAATATGATTAGATATAGTATATAGACCCAGACCGTCGACCTTAAAACCGAGTAATCGCACCGAATTATACGTATAGAATGATTTTACTAGAGATAGCGCTAGTCGAATATCTTCGAATAGTTTTAGTATAGTCCTAAGATATTCTATATACTCTTCGAAAGTGTCTAAGAAGATAATAATATCGTTAATATACGCCCTATAAAAGTAGTAATACTTAAATAATCTCTAGTCTATAAATTATTATATAAATAGTAATAAGTTACGGAAGCCTATTAGGACCACCTCCGGGCGCTCTAATCCTCTAGGGGACACGATTATTATTCTCTCTTTATACTCTTCCTTTACTAGCAGCTAATAGAAAAACAAGCTAGCGTCGAAAGCACTAAACTATTTCTTTCCCTATAGATATTAAATAATTTTATCCTACGATAGGATCGGATATATATCCGGTAACACGGTAGCGTTAAGCTTTTATAGGTCCATAACCACCCTACCTTTCTTTAGCTTCTATACTATACGCTATACTATAAATACTAGGAAAGCGAAAGGAGTCGGTAGCTTCTGCTATATTATATATCCGACTTTATATATTCCGTCGAACTTATTATCGAGTAGGCCACGATCTTCTCCGCTAAGTTAAAAAGGCCTTAAGTATAAATTCATCTTCTACTAACTATTAACTAGGTCGACTCGTATTCGTTTATTAGGGGGCAGAGGTATAATACCTTTATCGCGCTATATATTAAAGAATTCTAATAACTTAATAATTTCCCGAGCCTTCGGTAAGTCTATCGCATATATATATACGCTATCCCTTATTATAATCTCGGGTACGTCTTCCGGCCGTTTAGTCTTTATATCGCTATGCTTTTCTCTATCTACTCTTAGCTTATCGTATTTACCGTTCTTTATCGTATCGTCTACTATAATCTTCGCGAGTTCTTTAGGAGTAGCTCGTAGTAAACGATATACTAATTCAGAGTCCTTAAACTCTCCGTGTTTTTCTATAGCTATTAGAGTATAAGCGTTTACCCAGTTAACTTCTTCGACTTCCTTATCGTCCTATAAGTCCGTTAATCGGCCTATTCTTTTATTTCTACGCAGGACTTTTAGTTTATCCGAATCGTTTATATAATACACTACCTTAGGGGTATCTATATCGCAGATATACCGTATCGCATCGTGTTTCGGATCTAGATCAAAGTGAAATTCGTGGTTCCTAGGCAAGTTTATATACCGTATAGGCACGAATATAGCTATATATAGCGGCACTATAATAGTCTACGCTATTATAACTCGGTGTTAGTGTCTACCTATAGGCTTCCTATGATACCCGATAATTAGAATCCGTATACCGTAATATCCTGCTATCCTTAGGGTACCGGAAGAATATAGGATATCGACGCTAAAGGTCTTTAGAAAGGTTCCTCTAAGCAGCATATTTAGTTCCAGGTCATCGATTACCTAGGCTATAATTATAAAGTGACCTATAACTAGGGTGTCTCGGATATAACCGCTAACGTAGAAATCGAAAGTGGCGACCTTCTAAACCTGGATTATTCCCGTAAGTCCCTTTATCGGCTTCGGGTTTATAGCTTTCCTATATTAGATATTCTTCCTATATTCTATCAGCCAGTTTCTGTTAACCAGAATTAAGGTATATCCGGAGTCTATATAGACTTCCGTGGTCTCGCTATCGGGTATAAATTTAATTACTATCTTATAGTGTATATATCGCTTAAATCCGGGTTTAACTAACGCCTATACGTTAATAATTTCGTGTAGCTTAAATATAAAGTAGCAGCTAAGTTTATCTTTCTTTAGTAGTCTTAGTGGCTTTATATCGGGTATCGTCGGCTCTGCCTCCTTATCGATAGGCTATATATATATAGCTTCGGATCTATACTATATATCGGTGGATTATATTTATATAGGGTCTTCCGTGCAGATCGCTGGTTCGGTTAGTTATACTATTATTAGGTCGCCTATATAAGATTCCGTAAGCCCGGACAGCGTTTCTGGATCCTTTAGCGTGATTAGCCTAGTTACCGCTAGGATAATAAGGGCTTTATAAGGTCCCTATCCCTTTAGCTTCGGCTCTATACAGGTATTTAAAAACACGTATCGAAAAAGCTATATATTACTAAGGAAGTAGGCGTCGTATTTTCTGCACTAGTATATCGGTAGCTTCGGCGATTACGGCAAGGCGGGAGTCTATAAGGTCTATCGTTAATATACTAAGGTTCGTTCTCCTAACTTACGTTTATATGTTTATCGGTTACTTATATAGGATTGGCCGGCTTAGCCTATAAAATAAGAATAATAAACGTTAATTTCGCCGTTAGCTAAATCCTCCTCGCCGATCTTATAAACGTATATCTCCTCGCCCTCGCTAAGTATTTCATTAATAAGAACATAGCCCTTTTCACGCAAATCTTCTTCGTCGGCATCTCTGCCGGGGTTATCCTCCGCTATATACACCACTTAGTAATCGCGATTACCGTTACTTTTCACCTATTACCGTATACGTCGCTAATACGGGCAACGCTCCTCGCGGAACCAGCATCCGCCTCTACGAAACTAATAGCCTCTACGACCGCGGTTACCGCGGTTATTATTACCTTAATAACCCTAAAAGGATTTATCGCGATTACTAAAGTTATTTCCCTATAATCGGCCTCTCCCGAAGCCGCTATAATTACTAAATCGATTTCCGCCGCTATTAAATCGGCCTCTATTAAAGTTTCCGCCTTAATATCCCTAGTTTACGTATTTACTTATCTCGGCTTTATTATTTATAGGCGTCGTGTCCGCCGTGTATATAATTAGACGATTCTCCGGGACTATCTATATAGGAACGTTGGCGTGGGGCGCGGTCTATTAAGCAGATAAAGTGTTAGGGACATTCTATTCGAGGGAATCGGGTAGGACTTAGAGGCGTTAAGGAATGCGTTAAGAACCCGGAACCGGCCCTAAGGTTAACCCTAGGGATATTTAGGACCGAGTTATGTTTTAGGATCGTTAAGCTGGCCTAAGACCTATAGTCTTAGAGCCTTAGGTTATTATATATCGATCCTAGGGAGGATAGTCACTAGTCCTTAAGTAGGGCGTTTCCCGTTAAGTCCTGAGTTAAAGGGGCTTAACGAATAATCTTATAATTATTCCCCCCCTAAGGTTAGCTTCGTGACCTATTCTTATTATAGTCTTAACGACTCTCTTTACTCCTTATATAAAACCTATAATATTTTATTTATTCTAACCGTTTACGGGTATAACGACCGTTAAGAGTTTGAAAGACTAGTTATTTTTTAAATCCTACCGCTACCCCTAACTAATACCTAAGATACCCCCTAAGTATACTATTACTATTTATACCCGGGATACTTCCCCCGCTACTAAAAGAGCCGAAGCCGGGCTATTAGGCGCCGATCGCGAGTAATCTCTTATACCCGAGTTAAAGGATAAAGATAGTAACCCCGAATTCGAGATTCGCGGATAAGCTAACCCGGATACTCGTGATCCTATAATAGGACCACTACTCGACTAAGGGACCCCCTAAGTTATCCGGACAGGACCCTAATTCGATATTAAAGACCTTAAGAGCCGCCCCCCCGGCACTCTATTATCGGCGGAACTCGATTTCCTAATTAAGCACTACGAGGACCGCCGAGCCCGTAAAAAGAAAGAAAAGCGCCTCCTTGCCCTTTAATAAGGGAAGGACCCTAATACCTCCGAGTATATCCTTAAAGGGGACTCCTATAAAAGCTAGTATAAGGTCCCGTAGAAGCTCCCCGAATAAAACGGGCAGTCCTATAACTAGTTCTAGACGTTTATCGAAGAAATTAAGGAGCGCTTTATACTCGATAAGGTTAAGCCGTCTAAAGCAGAGAAGATCTATTTTACCTCCACCCTGCTACTAAAGATTATAAAATCCTGATAGCGTGCCTATTATAGGCGCGTTTATAGGAAGACTAGAGGTGCTACCTAGGAGGACCTTAAGACCTTCCTAACCGAGTAATTAATCGATAATAAAACCCGTAAGATATCTATAACTAAGAAGCTATTCTTAGACTAGACTATATAAAAACCTAATTAGACCTACGCTAAGTTTATTAATAGGCTAGACTCGTTATTTAATAAGGTATCCCTACCCTTTCCCGATAAGTAGCGTATATAGTTAATTTTAATAAAGCTTAATAAGCCGCTATATAATTAGATTGTGGCTGCCGGTATCCTTACCGATAATAAGGCGTTAGGTATCGTAGCCTAATAGGCAGAGATTACTCTTTTACGTAAAAATAAAGAAGAGATACCCTGGAATAATCGCCTAAGGCAGCCCTGCGGCGAGAAGCGTGGGCGTAATAGGGCCCCTAATAAGGCCCGTATTATAATTATTCGGCCCTTTATACCTCCCTAAGGTTTTATAAAATTAATTAAAGTAAACGATACGGAAGCCCCCGGGCCTCCTAAGAGGCGTAATAATAGCGGCGTTATATGCTTTAGCTATAATAAAAAGGGTTATTACCGGAATAAATACCCGAAGGAGCCCTCTAAGTCAGGTTAGTTATTAGGATACTCTAATAGTTAGAACCCGAATAACCTACCGGTTAATATAAGGCACCCCGTTATTAGATAGGCTTAGGCCTAGGAAGGGCCGCCGTCTTAGCCGTTCTTTGCTAGTAAGGGCGCGATTAAGGCGAAGTTAGAGTTATAGTTAAGCGGCGGATAGGGCCGCCGGAGCGCTAAGCTTAATAGAGGCGCTAAGGTTAACCTAATCGACTAAAAAGCCCTGCCTCCCGACTATAGTCCCCTTGGACTACCGAAGCGACTTAGATAGGTTATCCCTAGGGTTAATATATAGTCTATCGGGTCCTTTAAGACGTATATTAAGGTCACGGATAGTTAGGACCGGACCCGGATATATCCGATTAAGTTTAAGGTGCTGGATATAGACCCCGATAGGTCCTAAGTTATCCTCGGTATACCCTAGTTAATAGAATATAACCCCGTTACCTTTTTCCGGTCCGGCGAATAGATATATTAACTCTAATAAGAAGACCTTTAAGGCGTCCCGGGTTAAAGAGAGTTAAAGAAGGCGAAGGAGTATATATAGCTTATTATCCGCCTCGTAAAGTCCGGTGCCCCCCGTATCGGCTAAGTTATTAGCACGAAGTAGAACGCCACCGAGGATAAAGAGGACACGTTACCTAATAGTCCTTTAATCCCTATTATCTAATTAGACCCGTCGTAACCTATACCCCCTATGCCCCCTAACCCGACCTAACTAGATAAAAGGATCCTAGAATATCTTAATCCCGGGCCGTATTAAGAGTTACTAGATAAGGACGAGTTAGGGAACGTTATCCCCGAGCACTATTAAGAGTTTTTAGACGTTTTTAATATTATAAAGGCCGGCCGTTTACCCGCCTACTAGCGTTAGGATTATATAATTAAGATAAAGGAAGGTAAGTTACCCTTATTCGGCCCTATCTACCCCCTAGCCGAGTAAGAACTAGCCGTCCTACGAGAATATATTAAGGAGGCTATAGCTAAAGGGTGGATTCGACTATTAATAAGCTCCGCGGGCGCCCTAATCCTGTTTATACTAAAGAAGGGTGGATAGCTGCGTCTATATATAGACTATTAAGGTCTTAATAAGGTTACCTATAAGGATAGAACCCCGCTCCCCCTAATATATAAGATCCTTAACCGCCTTGTGTCCTCCACGGTATATACTAAGTTAGACCTTAAGGACGCCTACTATCGCTTAAGAATTCGAGAAGGGGATAAGTGGAAAACGGCTTTTAGAACTAAGTACGGATATTTTAAATACTTAGTAATACCCTTTAGTCTATATAATACCCCTGCTAGTTTTTAGTATTATATTAATAAAGCCTTAAAGGGTCTTATCGATACTATCTACGTTATATATTTAGACGATATCCTGATTTATAGTAAGGACCTTAGTACCTATCGCGTATACGTTAAGGAGATCCTTATACGCCTAAGGGAATAGTCCCTGTTCGTAAACCCTTAGAAGTGCGTGTTCAAGACGTAAAAGGTCGAGTTCTTAGGCTTTATATATAGCCCTAATAGGGTCTTTATAGACCCGAAGAGGGTCGAGGCTATTAAGGATTAGGAGGAACCCACTTTTATTAAGAAGATTTAGGTCTTCCTGGGTTTTACCGGTTTTTACCGACGTTTTATTAAAGGCTACTTTAAGGTCGTTACCCCTTTTATGGACCTATTAAGGTTAGGGGGTAGACTAGGTACGTTTTAGTTAGGGGATATAGAGAGGGCCGCTTTTAAGAAGTTATAATCGTTATTCTAGTCGGTACCCGTGCTACGGTATTTTAACCTAGCCCTGCCTATTCGTATAGAACCCGACGCGTTTAACTTCGTACTAGGCGCTATAATCAGCTAGTATAAGGACCGAACCTAGCAACCCGTGGCGTTCCTATCTAGGAAGCTAAGGCGACCCGAACTAAACTATCCGATGCTAGACACCGAGTTAATAGCGATCGTCGAAGTATTCCGGTAGTGGCGCTACTATTTAGCGTATAGTTAGACCCTAGTAAAGATACTAACTAACTACTTAAACTACCGGTATCTACTAAATAAGCCTCGAATTAAACCTTAATACGCCCGTTAGCTAAAGGAGCTATTAAGCTTTGATTTTAAGATTCGTTATTACCCGGGCGTTTAGAACCCCGTAGATAGGCTCTTATAAAAGCCGTAGCTTATTATAGATTAGGTAGATCTCGAAGCGGAGCAGTAAAAGCCCGTTAAGGGATTTACTAAGAAGTTCGTTATTAGCCTTATAAGGGCCCGAGGTATACCTAAGCCCTTGGGTCTATCTAGCCTAAAGGACGAGATTATCTTTACCTAAAAGGATAATGCCTTTTATATCTCCTTAGTATCGAAGGATAACTTAACGGACCTATAGTCCTATAATAGTTAAGGTACGGTCTACTTTAGGGACCGTCTCTTTATACCGAACTAGTTAGGTTTACGCGATAAGGTCCTCTAGGTATTTTATAACGCGCTTACTATAGGCTATTATAGGTTAGGTTAGACGATTAAGAGGATTTCCGAGTCCTACTACTAAGAATACCTCTCGCGAGACGTTAAGAAGTTCGTGCCTATATATAGTATCTATTTAAGGACTAAGCCGTGCTAGTATAAGCCCTTTAGGTACCTAGTACCTCTGCCTATACCCGAATAGCCGTTCTAAGAGATCTCGATAGACTTTATAATAGGCCTCCCCCTTATAACCTTATAGGGAAAGAAAAGGGATTCTATCTTAGTCGTAGTATATCGATATACTAAGTACACGATCTATATCCCCTATAGCAGCTCTTTAATAGCTAAGGGTCTTACTAGTATCCTATAGGTGTATATTTTTAGTATCTACGGCCTACTTAATAATATCGTTTTAGACTAAGGGTCCCTGTTTATTAGTAAGTTCTAGACTACCCTGTATAGCCTCCTAAGCGTTAAGCGGCGGTTATTAACCGCGTTCCACCCCTAGACGGATAGCTAGATAGAACGATAGAACTAGAACTTAGAGCACTTCCTGCGGGTATTCGGTGCCCTATAATAGGACGACTAGGTTAACTAGCTACCCCTAGCCTAGTTTACCTATAACACCGTATAGTATTTAGCTATCCGGTAAACCCCTTCTATTACGCTAATAGGTTTTAACCTACGCGGACTATACGATATATAGATACGTAAGTCGGGCGAGGTTTATGCCGCTATAGCCGAGTAAAGGGTAAAGCACCTTATATTAAATCGTAGAGCTATAGAGGTCCTTATTAGGAAAGCCTAAACCACTTATAAACGGTACTATAACGCCGGCCGGGCGGCCTAGCGTTTTAAGATTAGCGATTATATACTGCTATCCTCGAAGAATATTAAGTAACGTCGCCCTAATAAGAAACTATTAGATAAGTTCCTCGGCCCCTATAAGATTACCTTTATAATAGGCTAGTATAAGCTCGCCTATAAGCTATAGCTCCTAGAGTTAATAAAGATTTATAACGTTTTCCTAATCTCGCTCCTTAAACCATAGAAGTCTTAGGATAGCAGGTCGCCTATACCCGTAGACGTTAAGGTCGAACTATAAGAGTCGGATAAATATAAGGTAGAGGAAGTCCTGGCTTATTGCTATAACGGGAATAGGCGCGAATACCTTATTAAGTAGGCCGGGTATAAATATAAATATAATATATAGGAACCACGAAGATATCTCCCCGACACGCTTATCGAGGAGTATCATAATCGAAAAAGTGGGGCTAGTTAATAGTATCGTCGGCGCCCCGCAGGGACTTTTCTTATTTAGGTTTAGGGAAAAAAAAAAAAAAAAAGGAAAGAAAAAAAAGAAAAAAATTAAAAAAAAAACCAAACGCTAACGCCCTACCCCCCCCTAACTCCCCCTAGCCCGATCCTAACGACTACTATAAGATATCCTTAGTTATTTTTTAGGCCGGTTTTTTTATAAAGACCGGCTAACTTTAAATTTTATTTAACTAATTAGCCTAGGTAGCGGGTAATAGTAGCTAGGTAACGCTCTATACGAATAGGAGTATCGCGCCTCTTACGCTTAGCCTCTTCCTCCTCTTCCTAGTAACGACGCGCTATGGGGTTAAACCCCTTATTATCCTAGGCGTATTTTTTTATAACCTTAAGGGCCCGACGTAGCTTAGTTTAGACCCGGTAGGCCCGGCGCTTATATATATTAGCAGTGCTCTTCGTAAGGATATTAGGCTAACTTATAGATATCTGGTTATCTAGACTATTACCGCCCCGTGCGGCCGCCACTAATATCTTTTATAGCTTTTTAGCTACTCGCTCCGCCTATAACAAAAGCTATATATCTAGTTAGTGACCTTAGGAGCGGTTAAAGTAGAGGGGACTATAGCTATATAAACATACTAACTTATAGTCGCGGCTATTATTATTATAGTAGTAATAGTATTTATTAAATACCTTATTACCGCGGTAGGGCCGTATAGTAATAGGACCGGTAACGCTATCGCTATATAATACTAAGGAACCTAGTATATAGGGGCACCGCCTATAAGGAGCACAAAGCTTTAGGCCCGACCTAACTAAAATAATAGGATATACCGGTATTTCGACGCCGTCGCCATCGCTAAAGTCTAAGGGTCTATCGCTAGACCCGGTTATAGATAAAGCGAACTCCGATAATAACGACCTATCGGAGTTAGCTTCCTTATTATTAAAGAGGGTGGCTTTATCGGTATTACCGCTTATAATAACGTCCTGATTAGTATAGTTAAGGACGCCCTCTAGGTCACCGAGGGGCTTAAGAGCACCCTGCGGCGAATTATTATACCCTAAAGGGAGAGGGTTAGTCGATTTAGTAACCGGAGTAGCCATAATAGCCGGCTTCTTAACGGTCTTAACCGATATAGCTTATTTAGCTAGAGTAGCCGCCGTGCCTAGCTACTCGATAGCTTTATCCTCCGAGGAGGAAAAAGATAACGAATCCGAGGACGAATCCGATAACGAGTCCGATAAAGAGTTAGACTACTATTACTACTACTACTACTACTACTACTTAAGAGTAGCCGCTATAGCCGCGGCCTTAGCCTTAGCCTAAGCCTTTTTAGCGGCCCGCCATGCCTTCTTCCTGGCAGTCTTAGTTATCCCCTTATCGATAACCTTAGGTGCCACCTTAATAGACTTTATACCGGTCTTACCGGACTTCTTAGATAATTTACTAGCCGCGCCGGACTTTTTATGCTTATTAGCTAAAGCTAGGGGCGCTATTATATAATAGTGGTCTGCTCTAACGCTATAAGTTAGCCTAAGGTCTACGCGAAGGGGACACGATACTTATATAATAATAATAGTGATAGTGCTAATAATAATAATAATCTGCTACGATATTAGCCGAATTCTAAGCCGCCCGCGATCCTATACGCGATACACGGAACTATATAAAGATAATATATACCTTAACAAGGAGTTAATAGGATAAGTCGATACCCTTAATATAGACGGGGATAGATAACTTACTATAATAGCGATACTATTATTATTATTATAGATAGGTAAATAAGAAAGGGTAAGGAAGAGGAAAATAATAGGATAAGTTAGGTAGATAAAAAAGTCCTATATTAGAATAATCGTATAACCTAATATAGGCCCTACTTATATTATTCCTTCCCCTTTTACCTAGATATAACTACCTATTACGGGTTTCTATAATACGGTTATTTAGTTAATAAAGGGCGTGTCTAGGGTGCTGTTATAGTATACGCGTCTACGGATAGGCTTTATTATTATTAATATTCACGATAAA
Organism: Sodiomyces alcalophilus JCM 7366; assembly: GCF_042370955.1. Taxonomy (NCBI): domain Eukaryota; kingdom Fungi; phylum Ascomycota; class Sordariomycetes; order Glomerellales; family Plectosphaerellaceae; genus Sodiomyces; species Sodiomyces alcalophilus. Next base: position 3,578,373 of record NW_027263533.1, read on the forward strand.
TATCACGCCTTACTATTACCTAGCCTTAAGCTAGATAAGCCGCGAGAGGGCGATAAAGGAAATAAAGTAAGCTCTTTTATTATTTAGGACTATAATATAGTAGGCCTTATTCTGAAAGTGTTCTTTATAAGGGCTTTTTAGGTCGTCTTAATAATAGTAGTAGTATAAGGGGTTACGATTTATTACCGACCTGATATCTATTTTTAGAGTTATGGTTTATTCTAACTAAAGCCCTTTATTAGATAGGGCCCCGGCTAGAGCGCTTAGGGCTTTATTATAGTATAGTCGTAGTAAGGGAGGTAAATAAAGAAGACCTAGGAGAGTTATGCTTTATCTAAAGATAACTAGGCCTCTTAGTTTATAAGGCTATAGTTACACTATACGAGGTGGACGGGATTAACTAAAGGAAGGGCAGGTTAAGGGGGACGGCTAGTTCTGGTTCGGGTGGATAAGGAGGGAGTTAGTGGCCCCGATAGGTGGAGTTTAGGCCGGCCTATCCGTCCCTAGGTCGGGATGGATTAACGGGCGGGCCGGACTAATAACGGTTACCGGCTCCCGTGGATAGGAGCCTTAGAAGGAGAGGCGTGATATCAGGGATATTCTATTTAAGGGAATCGGGTAGGACTTAGAGGCGTTAAGGAATACGTTAAGAACCCGGAACCGGCCCTAAGGTTAACCCTAGGGATATTTAGGACCGAGTTATATTTTAGGATCGTTAAGCTGGCCTAAGACCTATAGTCTCAGAGCCTCAGGTTATTATATATCGATCCTAGGGAGGATAGTCACTAGTCCTTAAGTAGGGCGTTTCCCGTTAAGTCCTGAGTTAAAGGGGCTTAACAAACAATCTTATAATCATTCCCCCCCTAAGGTCAGCTTCGTAACCTGTTCTTGTTATAGTCTTAACGACTCTCTTTACTCCTTATATAAAACCTATAATATAAAGGTCCTAGTTAGTCTGCGGAAATATACTATACTATAATTAGTGCCTTAGGGAGAGCTATCGGTTAGTAATTTAGTCCTGAATTTATCGGATAAATTCGTCTAGATATCTATTTATATTAGGTTATACACAGATCTCTTAGAGAGATAGGTTAATCCTATTCTAGATTTCCTGCTATATATCGAGGTTAGTATAGGGGCTAATTCCCGAGGCTCTATATAGACGGGCGAGGTGATTTACCTATTCGGCGAAGGCTTTTCCGTTAATAATATCCCTGGCTATAAATCGTAAATCTACTATTCTCGCGGCTACGGTCTCTGGGTTAATTTACTAGCGTCGATAAAGGGCTATATACTAACCGTCTAAAGAATGGCGTACCTCGCTACGCTATATAGCCGTAAGGCTAGTTAGCCACTATAAGGCGGCTTCGCCTATAAATAGCGCGTATAGGTTAATACGAGCTTCCTCTGCTATTTTAGGGGTGGTTACCTATTCCTTAACGTTCTCGATAAAAAGCTTAATATCATGCTAGAGTACTTTATTACCGGAAACGGACTATAGGGTAGAGGTTAGCGATATATATTTAGGAGGACTAAAGAATCTAATTACGGTTAGTTTATAACGGAAAACCGGCGGGCGCTACTATTCTGTGTATCGCTATTATTAGTATCGTTCGCTCCGGTGCCTCCGTTACCGGTGGCCGGGGTTCTATTAGCAAAGAAACTTATTATACGTTAGAATTAATCAGGGGTGAATATAACTATAGGTGGCTATAGGCTCGGCTAGGGGGCCGTCTACTACTATTAATCTTAATATTATTATTAACCACCCTGGCTTTAGGTGCTAGAGCTAGACGCTTATGCCCGTCTATTAGTATCTATAACTAGTTAGCGTGGTGGTTGCTCCGGGGCTATAAAGGGCTCTTAAGATGTGTATAGTGGTGGTTGACTATCCTTTAGCGTCTATAGAGTTTATGCTAGAGGGACTTAGCTTACCGGCTACTATATATATAATTCTTCGAATAGAGGTCTACGTGGGGCGTTAATATTTAGAGACGTTAATTAATTATTAATAGTCTATAGTCTATTCTCGACTAATAGCTATCGACTATATCTTTTAACTACTCGTTTACCTACCTATATGCTCTATAAGGGGTTCTGGCTATTCTTACGGGAGTAAGTCCTGCTATATTCTGGCTTCTGCTAATATTTAAGTGCCTTAGTATAGCAGCGAGAGTTACTTTTACTGCCTAATTATCTATCTCCTACTATACTAAGAAGGTCGGTCTGTTATCTATACCGGGGGCTCTATTATTACGTCTAGCTATACGAATTACGTCTTAATACTCCCTTACCGCTCTGCTATATAGTGCTATTCCCTCTTATCTGATAATAGCGATAGCTCCGTCTAGTAAATTCCATTATACGGCCTACTTAGGATATGCCTAAAGAAATTTATAGATATAGAATAATTCTCTTTTGGTAGTTATTAGTGGTTCTATTTATAGTAGAGGTGCTAATAAAGTAGAGTTATAACGGGATAGGAAAAGAAGTGATAGAGGTCTAGAGTTTATGGCTTAGTGTTTTATGGCTTGTATAATAGAATATAGTGGTTAATAAGGGGTGTAAAAGATAGGGAAGGTGTAATTATGAGTGGATAACGTAATCGATTAAAAATAAGGTTATAGAGGAGTATAGAACGAAAAATAAAGGAAAAAAATAGACAAACTGGGTTTATAGGAGCGTAGTTTAGGAGATTATCGAACGCTTTAAGGCAAACCGTTTTATAACGGCTATAGGCGTCTTTGTCGGTTATTTAAGTGTCGCTATGGAGGTAAACGTCTGCGGCTGTCTGTTGCAGACTATTGATTAACGGCTGGTGGAAATCGTTGCGGGGCGGCTATAGGAGATGATTTTAAACGGCGGGTTATTGATTTGTATTATATGGATAAGGAAAAAGGATCTAGGGTATAGTATAGGGCGAACGATTATAATAATTTAGTTGCTACTATTTACTATACGGATTTCCGTATTTATGTGTTATAAACGTATATAAAGAGAATTTAGAGAAGTGAAGATATATTATGTAAAGTGTGAGCTTATAGAGCTTTATAGGACCGTAGATTGATATCTGTAGGGTCCTGCTAACTAACGAGTATATGTGTGACTAAGCTAATAGATACTACGTATTAGTCTTCTATAATTCAAACTGCCTCTTTTCCTCTAGATCTTCCTCTTCCGTTCCATCTCTTCGTGACCGTTATAAAGGTTATAAGCCCGGAAAAGCAAAGGAATTTCTAGATCCCCTCTTTCTTCCACCTTTAAAGTCCTTTTCAGGCAATTTCTACCCTAAATCCACCTCTAAAGCCCTTTTTAGGCCACCTCTAAAGTCCTCTCCAGGCCGCCGTTAACCAGCTCCACCTCCAAAGCCCTCTTTAGGCTAACCCCTTTTCCTTTTTTCCCCTTTTCCCTTTTTTCTTTCCGAAAAAACGGAAAAATATTATAGTAGGACCCCGTTCCGAATAGTTAAGTCTTAGCATCCATACCCCCTATATACTAGCTATACCGCCCCACTATACCCCTGTAAAGGCTATGATATTATGTGGCTTATAAACCCTGGTCTTTAAAAAAAGAAAAAAGCTAATCTCTCCTTCGTGATATATAAGAAACGGCTCCACTTTTTTAATATCCGTGAACTATACTACTACGTGGCCCTACTTTTCCCCGCTTTAGACCCACTTTTTACCCCTATACCTAACCCCTCGGGTAATTAGAACCAGAAATCAGGTATTTCCACTTCCCCCTTTCTAATACTAGTAAAAAGACTACCGTTTTAAAGCTAGGAAGATAGCCAGTAAGGATTTTATCCCCACGGTTAAGAAACTGTAAGGCAGCACCGATTTTCCTTTCTAGAGGATGTCTATGTATGCCTATTTTGCCTGTAAAGGGAAATTCCTAAACGAAATAACCAAACCTCTATAGAATCCCTCTTAAAAGCAGAAGGAAGACTCTCTTAAGGCTGCTAGTGAAATACTATCGGCTTTAACGACTATAACTATAAGATATATAACCTAGTCTTAAGAAGGATCGGTTGGTTTAGAGACGTATATATACTTAAGAATTAGTTTATACACTCTTTTTTAGACTTAAATATTAGTAATATCTCTCTCTAAGAAGAACAGGTTTCTAACCTAGAGCCTTATCAGCTTCTAGAAAAAACTATATAATAATAGGTCTTAAAATAACCGTTTAAGTCTATCTAAATTAAAGAAGAAAATAATAATAACCTATAAAATAAATCGAGGAGTCTACGAGTAGTAACAGGCTATAATAACCTAGATAGACCTGTATACACCGGCTAATCTAGTATATAAGTTAAAATACCTTCGAAACCGAAGTTAGCTTTTAAAGACTATATATCAGTTAATAATAATAATAAGCGCTTATTATACTTAATAGAAGATACCACTCTTAGAAACCTATAGTTTTAAATAGAGCCTTACTACCTCTTAACTATAAACTCTTTATTAGAACTAGCTACCTATAAAAAGGCTATGCAAAGCTTAGATAAATCAGAATAGATAGACGCTATGGTAGCAGAAATAATAGAACTAGAAAAAAGAAAGACCTGGGATCTAATAACTATAAAAGATACGCCCCTTAATAAAATAAAGGAAAAATATAACGTCCTAGGCGGACGATGGGTCTATAAAATAAAACTAAATAATAAAGGAGAACTAATAAAATATAAAGCAAGATAGGTTATATAAGGCTTTAATTAAGTACTCGGAATTAACTACTTAGAAACCTTTTCTATAACCTGTAGACCCGAAATATATAGACTTGCCTTCCTATTAGGCGTTTCCTTAGGCTGGAAATTCAGGTAGTTCGACGTAATAAACGCTTTCGTATATGCCGATATAGATACTCTGATATATACCGTTTAATTAACGGGTTTTAAAAAATAAAAAGGGAATAGTATAACTATCTATAAGCTAAATAAAGCTTTATACGGCCTGAAACAGAGCCCTAGACTCTGGTATAACTTCTTAGTTAAAATCTTTACTAAACTAGGTTATAAAGTCTCCGAGTTTAATAAAGGACTCTTTATATATTATAATAAAGGAGACCGAGCTATATTCCTTTACCACGTAAACGATATCGTGGTTATAAGTTCTTTAGATACTATAATAGATCACTTTTATAAAGAGATATCTAAAGATATTTTACTAAAAAACTTAGGTGAAGTATATACCTTTCTAGGCAACGAAATAAATATAAATACAACTAAAAAGACACTCTCTATAAGCTAACTACTATATACGAATAAAATACTAAAAAGGTATAATAAATAAGCTCTTAAAAAGGTAGATACCCCGTGTATTTATAAATAGGTCCTAATACTAAACCCTAAATAGGCGTTAAAAGAAGACATAAAGAAATATTAATAAGAAGTAGGAGCTTTACTATATCTAGCTCTTTACTCTAGGCCAGATATAACCTATACTATTAATAAGTGTGCCCGATATATAGGTAACCCCTCTAAGGAACACTTTATAGTATTAAATAGGGTCTGGGCCTATATAAACGTATATCCTAATATAGGTCTTCTATATAACTATAAAAGAGATAACCTATATATATACGGTTACTCTGATACTAGCTTTTTAGATATTCTCGAAGACAGAACGTCTACCTTAGGATATATATACTACGTAGGAATTAATAATCCTATTAGCTAGACCTTATCGAAACAGAAAGTCGTCGCTTTATTAATAATAGAAGCCGAATATATGGCTCTGACCGAGGCTATAAAAGAATGAATCTATATATATAATCTATATACTAAACTCACGGATAACCTTAATATAAGATTTAGTAATAATAAACCGAGGATTCCTACTATTCTTATAGATAACGAGAGTGCTAAAAAGGTCGCTAAAAACCCGGAATTTTATAAAAGAGTAAAGTATATCGATAATCAGTTTTACTTCTATAGATAATAACTATAAGAAGATAATATAAAGGTAGTGTATATAAACACTAAATATAATATAAAGTGTATATATTCGGACTCTAGTAAACTCTTAATCGGACTATAGTCTAATTAATAATAGCCCGTAATAGGTCCCGCTAGCTACTAACTTTTTTTTCTTATTATCTTTTTCTATTTTTTTTTCCTATTATAGATTAATTACGATAATAGCTAAAACAGCTCTATAGCTAAATCAGCGTTTTCCACGATTTATATAGTATATAACTATTAATTACTCTTACTTATATAGATACAAGGTCTAACCTAGTTACTACCGTAGCCTCTTAATCGCCTTATTAGTGCCGGACCATGATCCTATAGTATTAGAACCGCCGCCGCCTATATTTAGCAAAGAATTATTTCCTCTATAACCTCCTTTATATCCTTTTCCGATACCACCTCTTAAACCGCGAGGGCGACCCCGTGGTCGCCCTCGCCCACGTATACCCCGCCCACTACGTTATTATTATTACGGTTATTATTATTATTATTATTCCGCCTCTTCCTGCTACTATAAAAAACGCGCAGCGACCTCTTACTAATATTCACGCGCTTATTTTTCTTTAATCTCCTATTCTAAAGTATCACGAGCTCTTATTACCTGGGTCTACGGTTATAGGTTACTGCCTCAAGGAATTAGAGTAACCGGGATATCTTCTAGCATAAGGCAAGGGCGGCCACGGCTAGTAATAATAACAATTAGTTCCAGGATACAGCGGAACCGATCTTCGGCTATTAGGTCGCGACTAAGGTGCTAATAAGGATAGATCTCGAGATAGCTATACGCTTATAGAGGTCGTTCTTATTCTCTAGCAGCCACTATATATAAGCAGGGGACTCTATATTAAATCTTATACCTCCTAGTATAATCTATAGCTAGAGTAGTACCTTTAGCGATAATAATAGCCCTATAATATAATATTAATAGTAAGTTTAGAGTAACCCTACTATATTTAGAGCAGGCGTCTCCTATTTATTCACGGCTACGGAATTACTGGATCTAATAAGAGGATTACTCTGCTTTTACTTATTCGTATAACGATTTCTGATTCGATACTATTAGCTTAACGCGATTAGTAAGAAACTTAAGATCCGCTATAGTATTAATAAGGTAGCTCTTAATTATCTTATAGCTTAACTTAACGCGCGAGGTAACACGAATACTAAAATTACGAAAACTAGAAGTAAAGCAGGTCACGAACTAATAGCGCTAGGGTATCCAGGTATTTATAATATATTCGATAATAGTCTCCTAGTTAGCAAATAGCTTAAGTAGGAAGAGCTGGGCGCGTTTATATTCCTTTTTTAAATTAGCGTATACGAAGGCTTACTAAACCACTATAAAGCCTCGCGGATTATATATTACTTCGGACCTTTTAGGGAAAGAGATATTCGTAGGACCCTTTAGTATTAAGAGTTTACCGAAAAGAGGCGCTTCGGTAGCTACCTTATTCTCCTGATTATTAGTTTAATACTCGGCGTTATTATCGTTATGCTTCTAACGGTCCTTAACTTTACCGGTAATATTCTTATTAATATACTAGAGGCAGATTTATTACTGGGTCTCCGGATATACTATCGCTACCGCGTTTTTAAGCGCCCGTTTAAAGTCGGAGATTATAACGATAGGCTACTAAATTCTAAGAGACTAGCGGTGTTTATTAAGGCGCTTAAAGATCTATTTAAACGCTAGCTAATCCTCCTTATTAACTAGGCTAAAGGCGACGTTAAATATAGTGCCGATATTCGACACGCTATAGATATTAACGAAGGGTATACTAAAGCGATTAGTTTTATATATATTATCGTATAGAAGAACCTCGGAATTAAGCTTCTATATATATTTACCCTATAATAGGAACCATAGCAGAGCGTTGACCCTGCTATCTATCTAGCGATAGAAATAGGTAGTATTATAAGCCTCGAATTCACGAATAAGAGCTTATATAGGCGTGTATCCGGTAAGAGACTCCTCGCGAGCCTTAGTAATTTTATTCGCGATATCTATAACTAACTATAACTAGAATAAATAACAGGATAAGTATTAAGTAAGGTTTTTAAGTAGATCGAGATAATATATACCTAATTAGGGTATTTACTCCTTATAAAGGATACGATCTCGCGCGGCTTAGTAAGCGATGTCCTAAACTAGTTATAAATCTCCTGCTTCTATTCTTTAGTCCAGGTCTTCTTTTAATAGATTAGATAAGCGATAGTATTAATACTAGCGCCATGATTATAGTCGGGATTTATAATAGTTACGAACCAGCGACTATTAAAAAGATTAGCCTTTATCGTAAAGGGGTAGGCGGTCTTCCGAGAGGTTATATTTAGCCTAGCGCCGCTAGCGATAGACTTATAATAGGCGCCCCCGCGATTATAGGTAAGGTTAACGCGATAGTAGATACTATTATAAACGCCTTTATTAGATCGGCGGCGGATTATAATTACGTATTTATAGTTATAAGCCTAGTTATTTCCGTGCTTAATAAGCTCTTTAATAGTATCGTAGCTAAGGGCGAAGAAGGGCGGTGGCGGTAGAGGCGCCTCTATTTTCGCGAAGGAGGCCGTGATAGTTAGTGGTTATTAGTATAGAGTAAAAAGAAAAGTCTTAATTAAAAAAGAGTTAAGTAAAGGTAGTAGGGTTAATAATATAGGCGGTATTTAAAAAGATAATAAAAAAAGAAAAGTTAGTAGCTAGCGGGACCTGTTACGGGCTATTATTAATTAGACCATAGTCCGATTAAGAGTTTACTATAGTCCGAATATATACACTTATAATATATCCGATATAATAACTAAAGGGCTACTAAAAGAGACTTATAATATACTCTACGGCTATATAAACCTAGGTTATAAAGACGATACACTACCCGAATATAACCTACTACCTTATAAAGAAATAAAAGAACTTAAATACTAGGTTTTTTACCTATAAATAGGTTTTCCTAGAATAAAACTAAGAGGGTTTTTTTTTATTTTTTCCCTATACTATAATAAAGATAAAGGTTTTCCTTTTTTTTCCTCGCCTTAAAAATATACAGACTATAAAAATAACTAGCTAAGCTGCATCTATTATATAGGAGTCAGCTTACGGGGGGGTGTTAGTACTATACCCAGAAAATAAATATATCTATATACGGTATAGTACGATATACGAAACCTTCTATAAGTCAGAGACTTCCTATATCCCCTAGGGACTTCCTGAGTCCTCCAGAGTCCCTCAGGGACTTCCTAAGTCCCCTAGAGCCTTCCTAAGTCCCCCAGGGACTTCCTGAGTCCTCCAGGGTCCTCCCAAGTCCCCCGGGACCCTAGGTGGACCTATAGACCTCCAGGTAGGTCCACGGACCTTCAGGTAGACCCACGGACCTTCAGGACCTTCAGAATAACCCACGGACCTTCAGGACCCTCGGAATAACCCACGGACCCTCGCCCATACTCCGAGAGTCCGGACACTAAATCAGTAGCTTAAATAAACCGTAGGAAAGGACTATATATACCAGGCTGCCCGCCTCCCTTTTCCTTTCCTTTTTTCTCTCTCCCTTAGTATCTTACTTCTGCAGTCTTTACAGTCTTCCACAATTCAAACTACCTCTTTTCCTCTAGATCTTCCTCTTCCGTTCTATCTCTTCGTGACCGTTATAAATAACCTATTAGTGCCTCCGCGGGAGTTATCTTCGTAGCGGAATACTATACTATATTATAGGTAAACTCAGCGAGCCCTAACTTATCCACTTAGTCGTCTTGCTATAACGTGTAGTAAGCTTATAAGTAGTATTCTAAATTCTGATTCTGTTATTCCGTTTATCCGTTTATCTACGGATACCACGTAGTGGATAGGCGGCGGTCTATACTTAGGTGACGATAAAGAGCTGCCTAAAAGCGACTAGTGAAAAGGGCCCCCCTGTCTAAAATAATGCTATCTAGGAGACTAAAGCGGCGGAAGACATATATCTATAACGTGTCCGCGAGCCCGGGCGCCGTTAAGCCACTACTAGTCGGAATATATAGTGCGTACTTAGTTAGATAGCAGACCACGACTAAAATTATATCCTTTTTACGGCCTGCCCCTGTTATAGGCGGTAGACCGGTAATAAAATTAATCGAAATCTTTAAAAATAGATATTCGGGAATAAGAAGACTTACTAGCTCGTTATATAGCTTATAATACCTGGATATAGTATACTAGTATACTAGATAGGTAGGGATAAACTCCCGGATATCCTTAGATATATAATTCTAGAAGTAATAGCCAGAGATCCGTTAGACGGTTCTCTTAATTCCGTAGTAACTAGTTATCGGGCTATCGTGGAATACTTATAGAACTTTCCTATATAAACCGGAGTAGTCGGGTATAAAAACCTTACCTTAGAAACGTAGGATACCTTACTTATCTCGTGACTAGGGGCTAACCCTTTATCGGTTATCGTTAACTTCTTACTAGTTTATATAAAACGGGTCTTCGGCCTAAGCCTCGATAATTTCTTTATATAATATAGGCGAGTCAGGATTAATAACCGCTCCTAGGGTAATTAATCCTAGGATAAACTTCCTTAAAAACGCTTCCGCGGCCTTAGTATATTCGGAGGTAACTTCGGAGTTATTCGGGGTATACTACGGCTTCCGCGAGAGGCTGTTGGCTGGGTTTAATAAGCCCGGCCGGTACTTAATTTCGAAATCATAGGCTATAATCTCTTTAAGCTAATATATATACTACGCCTTTAACTTTAGCTTATTTATTAAGTATCGGTGATTTAAGTGGTCGGTAAGGACTTACACGGGAGTCTGGCTATAAGCCACGTAGTGCCTCTAGGTATAGAATAATTTAATAATTACTATTAGCTCCGAGTCCGGCGTACTATAGTTAAGTTCGGGCCCACGCAGTTTCCGGGGTATAAACACGATAGGGCGCTATATTCTATCTTCTAGCTAGCTAATAACTACGCTAATTATAAACGCTAACGCGTCGGGCTTAATATATATAGGCAATGTAGGGTTAAAGTGCCGAAGGACGGGTACCTCTACGAAAAGCCTCTTTATTTCGGTAAATACTGTCTTAGCCTCTAGTCCGAAAACGATAATCCCGGGGTTCCCCCCCTTAGTAAGGTCTATTAACGGTGCGGCCACTTTAGAGTAGTTCTTAATAAATCTCCTATAAAACCTAGTAAAGCCGGTAAAAACTTAAATCTTCTTAACGGTATTAGGCTCCTCCTAGTCGCGGATAGCCTTAACACGTGCAGGGTCTATATAAACTCCCTTAGGACTATAAATAAATCTAAGGAATTCGACTTTATGGGTCTTAAACTTATATTTCTCGGGATTAGTAAAGAGCGACTAGTCGCGGAGTTATTATAGGACCTAATATATATATACCCGGTGCTCGTCCAGGTCCTAACTATAAATCAAAATATCGTCGAGGTATATTATATAGATAGTGTCTATAAGACCGGCCAGGGCCTAGTTAATATATTATTAGAAGCTCGCCGGGGTATTTATAAGTCTAAACGGTATTACGAGGTATTTAAAGTGCCTATACTTTATCCGGAAAGCTATCTTTTATTTATCCCCTCCCCGGATACGGAGCCGATAATAAGCGTCCTTAAGGTTAAGCTTAGTATAATAATTAGCGGTAAATAGCCTATCTAGGATCTCGTAAATTAGTAGGAGTAGAGTACGGTCCTTAACCGTTACCTTATTAAGCCCGCGGTAGTTAATATAAAGTCGTAGCTTTCCGCCCTTCTTCGGGATAAACAGGATAAGGGCTCCTACCGGACTACTTAATAGTCTAATCTAACCCTTTACGAGGGTATCCTTAATATATTATCGGAGTACTTTGAGTTTTTATATCGCTAGAGGGTAGATAGGCCTAAATAGTGGTATTTTCCCCTCCTCTATATTAATACCGTGGTCTTAGCGTTAGTAAGCGGGGAGTCGGCCTATATCCTCGATATTAAACACGTTAGTAAAGTCCTTATATTAGTCGGGTAGGGTAAAGGGAGCCTCGGGATAATCTTTATCCGGTCCTTTATCTAATAATCCCGTTTTAGCCTTATCTAGATCCTATTATAGGCTTATCTAGCCTAACCGAAGGGAGGCTTCTTTAGGTAACTTTAGTATTAACACCTACTATATATCTTCTCTTACCTTTCTTATATTTCTTCGGGATATAACTAGTTCCAGGTCACCTTTTATAATAGGGTAAGTCTAAGTCTTTCGGGCCTAATCGACGTTAGGGTTAACTTATCCTAGCTAGGGCAGACCTAGGATAATCTTAGGGCTAGACGGGTCGAGGTCTATAATATAAAACTTATCCCGTTAGATCTTTATACGGCCCTAATAGTCTTTTGTTTTAATAATTCTGGATACTATTCCGTGGGTTATTATCGTTATGCCGTTAAATAACTATCCTACCTATAATCAGGGTCCCGTCACGACCTAGTCTAGGCCTATAAGGGACTAATCCATTATATTACCGTCGGCGCCGTTATTTAGACACGCTAGAGTTATAACCTAACCCCCGCCTTTATAGATACTAATATAGGCCTCTACGGGTTTAATAGGGGCCTTTCCGTCCTTAGGCGGGGAAGGTTCCTATCGGTCCTTAACTATAACACGGCCTAGTACTAGCCTTATCCTGGCTATAGGCTAGTTATTCGGATTCTGCCTTAGGTTCTGCCGCTTAACGCGAGGGTTATTATAGGTGCTTATATAGTGGCCTCGCTATTAGCAGTTATAGTAAGTAATATTCTTAATAGGTAGGCGGGAGGAAGAAAAAGATAGCTTGCCTTATTTAGATACTAGGTCGGAAGAACTCTAGGACTAGCTTATAGTCTAGGCCTAAGTAGCTAAAGCCGCCGACTAATCCCGGTATCCTTATCGATTACCTTAATTATTACGCTAGTTATGCTAGCTATATTATAACTATAGCCTACCCCTAAAGCGGCTTTTTAAAGGTTACGTTAAGGCCTCCGCTTTTTGATATAAGGGGGTAAGCTCTCCGTATACCCGTGGAACTCCCTAAGCGATAATATAATCGCGGGTTACTAAGTAGACTCTAGTCAGGACTATCTAAATACGCTAGAACTTAGGCAGTTCCTTTAGTAGTTCGGACTCTAGGGTCTCCTATTTCCGAATAAATTATTAAAAAGTCTTATTATATTTCTAGCAGGACTCCTACTCGGATATAATCTAAATAGTAACCTCCTGGAGGCGGGTATCCTGGTTATCTACCTATTAGCCTAGCCAGGCCTTAAGTACTAGCTATAAAACCCGCGCGGACTAACCGTTATACTTATAGCGGACTTTATTTTACTAACGTTCCTTAAGATAGTAGGGTAAGTAGGAGATAATAAAGTAGTTCTTAGTAGCGTTAGTTAAAAAGCTATAAGGGTTAATTATAAACCGTTCCTTTATCTCCTAGATAAAGGTCCGGTACTTAGCCTAGGATATCCTATCCTACTTCGGAAAAGGGTAGTTAACTTTAGCTTAATTAGTCTGGATACTAGGACCTTTTATAGGCGTATACTAATTAACGGGGACTAGAACCGCTTATCCGCTAACGAAACGTTTAACTACTATACCGCCTAAATCCTATAGCTAGTCCTAATTAAGACCGAGTTAATAGGTGGCTAGCTCCTCGAGCTTTAGCTAGCGCTTAAGTCTACGCTCCTTATCTTATTCTAGGTAGCATAGGCGTTCTTCTAGTTACTAGTATATCGGCTACTCCTTAGGGACCGGCTTATAAGGGGGCCTATAAGGAAGCGGCTTATAGGCTAAAGGGCCCGAGGGCGTTAAAGGGGTAGGCGTCGAATAAATAATAATCGGATACCCTTTTATAGATAGTCTATAATTAGCTTAAACGGGGTTAGGTTCCTATTAAAGTTTAGGGGTACTAGGTTCCGTTATAGGCGTAGGTTCGTGCTCCTAACCCGGCGGTATCTTAGTAATAGGTATAAGCGAACTAGTATCCGGCTAGACTTATTCCGGTTACTTAGCGGTATCGAGTATCTATTAGTTATTAATTAAGTTAGCTATCTTATCTTAACTTCTTAATAGTCCTCGCGCCCTTAAAGGGGGAGAGCGATTAATATATTAAGTAGGTAATCGCGAAGAGTAAAGAGATAATCAGGATAAGGCACTTAGTGATTAGGACGTGATTATACTTAAGTTAAAAGGTAAGGGGTACTAAAGAGTTAAATTAATCGCTAGCCTTCTTATCTTAAGGGCGGCTATCTATCCTTTTTTATATATATACTAGCTAGCTTTAGTCTAGTATAAGAGTCCCCGATTAAGTCTAGGCTACCCGATCGATTACTATCTATTAGAATATAGCGATAACTCGACTCGTGCCTAGGTGCCGACTATATTATAGCCAGTATCGAGTCAGGTCCCGGACTAGATACTCCGTGGTTATCTATACTCCGCCCCGGTCTAGAACCCTATCGTGACTCGTTACTGTCCGGTACTTAGGTACCGGAGGTCCGGCACCTAATATAATCTATCCGCTTAGTTCCCTTAATTAATATATTCCTTATATTATAAATAAGCTCTCTTAAAGTATTAGGACTTAAATAGCTAGCTCTTAAGTATTATAATTATTCTTCGTCGACTCGGGGTCTTAGGTTATCTACTAAGGGCTAGTAAATCTTTAATCTTAAAGGCCGATCCACTATTATAATAAGTATAAAGATAAAGTCGGTACTAATTAGAATTATATCTTAGATTATTATAGGAATAGAAGAGTAAGAAGAAATCTGTTTATATTCTAGAATCGTGACGTTATATTAACGAATTAACTTTAGTAAGACGACGCTATTATTAGCTATACTATAACGTAGTAAGCAGTTAAACCCAGAATACTAGATACTAACTTTATATAGTAAAGCTTCCGAAACGATATTAGTATAGAATCCCTTTATAACGATTATATCGTTAAGCTTTAGATCTGCTTTTAAAGCACTTAGTCCCCTATCTAATAGACCCTTAAAGATCCTTTTACCCTTCCTAATAATCGGAAATTCCGTTATACCTAATTCGATTATACTATTATATAGGATAAACGATCCCTTAACGAGTAGATCGACTAAGTTAATAAGATAAGTTACGCTATAATCATTAAGAAGAGTGCTCTTCGAGAGCGGATAATCGCCGATTCTAAGCGTAGAAAAGACTAAAGGGGGTTCCTCTTTATCGTGGAGAAGCGTTAGGTCTAGGATCATCGCGATAACTTTCCTAGGGTAGCTTCCTTTAGCGGTATCTTTACTCTCCGAGCTTAGACTCTAGCCTTTCTTTACTAGGTTATCCTTTAGATTCTTCTATTTCGGCTATTAGATCTCCTTCCGGATTTCCTTAATATTACGCTTACTTATTATATAATTAGGCTTATCGTTCTTCCCGGTTAGAGTATACTTTAGGCGGAAGCATTACTTAGGTTTTTATTAGTGCGTTCGCTTATAGGGATAAGGAGAACCGTTACCTTATTTCCTTTTACCGTCTTTATCCTTATCCGAGCTTTCTCCTAGTATAATAAATATATAATAACGCGTTCTATTAATAGCTAGGGCCTTAGAAATCGCTAGAAATTCGCGACCATAACTTAGAAGGTCTTAGATACCTTTATTATTAATCTCCTTAAGGACTAGCTCTTAACGCTTAGATTCGGCCTATACTAGGCTAAAGCGGTATCTAATTACTTAAAGGAAGCTATATATAGTAGTTATTCCCTTAACGTTAGCTACCTTATAGTGCCTTATATATTAAAGAAAAGCTGCCTATTCGGTATACCAGGGATTAATCTTAGTATTAGTATAATATACGTCTTTAAGATAGCGATTATATACTTATCTAACTTTTTCCTTAGCGTAAAAAGGGCTCGGTATAAAGATCTTCTTAAGCTCCTTAATTAGTTATCGGTTAAAGAATATTTTCCGGATTATAATACGGTTTTTAGTATTATTTCCGTTTACGGTATTATTATTCTACTAGTTCTTATACTTATCCTTAAATACCTAAATCGCGGCACTCTAGGCCTAAGTATATACCGTGGTTTTAACCGATTAGTAGATTAGTTAACGGACTTTATTAAGCGACTTTATTATACCTTAAATTTCTTAGTTTTTAATTATAGCACCTTTATATCCGATTTCGTATTTTTCGTAGACTTTATTCTTATCCAGGGCCACTAGCCTTCCTTAATCGTCTTTAGTAGTTAAACGCTCTTAAATCTAATCGAGGGTTTCCGGCTTAGTGCGCTTTAGGATATCGTCTAGGTGATTAGGTTTATCGGGATCCATAAGTTCCTAGACTTCCAGGGTACGCGCTGCGTTCTATAGCTCTAGGATCTAATCCGACTATTAATTAGTAGACTCTAGGCGTGGCATCGATACACTATAATCCTTTAAGTCTATTTTCGATAATCTTTAGATAAGCTTTTAGTAAGGGGTTAAAGGCTTAGTACCGAGTTAAAGAGCTATTAGGCTACTTAAAAAGAGAAAGATAAGCACTTTGATTATAAAGTGATAGTCGCGTTAGAAGTTACTAGCGTTTATCTACTACCCGGGCTTATAACTATTATACTTAATCTCGAGTAAGTAAAAGAGAGGTAAAAGCGTTATATTATCTATCTTCTATATATATAAAAAAAATTATATACTAGGTCTAAATATATTATAAGATATACCCTTCGGATAATTATCCTTCCGATATAGGGCTATAACTTATTATTGCCTAATAATAGTGGGTTTTCTTTTATTCAGTTTAACAGAAGTCGACTATCCGGGACATGGTGTACACTCTTAATTTTATAACGCCCTGTGCTTATCCCTAAGATGCAGTGGTGGCCCAGAAGAGACACGGGGCAATGATCGTGTCGCTGCAGTCGAGCATGGTGGACTATGCTATGCAGAGCTACTGAGTAGACGGATGATAACAGCCGAAACCTGTTCCATTCGGAAAGTACCGAGCGACATCGACGATGATGACATATACGCCACTTTGCAATGGCTGAGTCACATCCACGTAAAGAGAATGTACTGCATAACGTAAGCAAAGTCGGACACCACTGCGGGGAAGAGACCATGACCCCTCGTCCCTCGTCCAATGTTGGTGTGGGAGACGGAGAACCTCGGCGAAGGCGGGAAAACGCTTCGCTGAATAAGGTGTCCCGGACTGACATGCGATTCAC
Source organism: Sodiomyces alcalophilus JCM 7366 (assembly GCF_042370955.1). NCBI lineage: Eukaryota > Fungi > Ascomycota > Sordariomycetes > Glomerellales > Plectosphaerellaceae > Sodiomyces > Sodiomyces alcalophilus. The sequence continues at coordinate 3,595,529 of NW_027263533.1, forward strand.
GCCCTCACCTTTTACTCTTTTACTCTTCCCCATACACTAGAATAGCCCACACAACGCCTCCTCTCCATCTCCCACTCTTCTAGCCATTGGGTCCTTTCAGCGACTATTCGATCTCTTCCGCATCTCACTTCTGAATAAAAAAGAAAATCGAAAAGAAAGGAAAAGAAAGAACAAAATAGGATACAACAGAAACGGCCCTCTGCGCATTGTCCTGTTACAGGCCGCCGACCCTGACTGATTGCGACATCGGCGCCCACCCTTCGTCAACATGCCAGGTCCCGAGTCTCCGACCAGCAACCAGGCGCAAGGCGACTGGCACCAAGGCACGCAGCATTTCCCTTCCCACTATTCACCCCGATCACAAGCTGCCAACCACCCAGGCAATCGAGTCACCAGCAATCCCGACCTCACCGGCACCGTCCGAAATCCCGACCCTAACGCCGATGTCGACCAACTCCCAAGCCTATCCTCTCTAACAACGACTCTCCATGACGATGCGTCCACCACCGTGCATCCACCACCCTCTCTCCTTTCTCCCGCTTTCACCCCTCCCACGACTCCCGGCAGTGTGACGCCAAGTCAGCATTCAACATCAGACCCTACACCGCGCGGTGTACCCGTAGACAGCTCCATCCCGGGCGGAGGCTGCGGTACCAAACGGCCGCGTCTCCTCGACTCCCTCCCTAACATCCAATGCGTCGTGCGAGCCCGCATCCCCACCGTCACAGGAACCGAGATGTTTCTCCACTTGTACACCAATGATTTGGATAACAAGGAGCACCTCGCCATCGTCTTCGGTCCTCACATTCGAAGCCAATCGCTCGACGCCCCGCAACCGGGCGAGACTGAAATGGACAGGATGATCCGCGGGGCCTACACCGGCCGGCTGTACCCCGGGCGTACAACCAGCCGCATGCCGGCGCATAGTGGCGAAGACGACAGCAGCATCGTCAGCGGCAGCACCAACGCACCGGCGGAGGAGTCCCAAGCGCCGACCGGTCCTCCCCTGGTGCGCATCCATTCGGAATGCTACACCGGCGAGACGGCGTGGTCGGCCCGGTGCGATTGCGGCGAGCAACTAGACGAGGCGGCGCGGCTCATGAGCATGGACCCCCGTGGCGGGATTATCGTCTACCTACGCCAGGAAGGCCGAGGAATCGGGCTCGGGGAGAAGCTCAAGGCGTACAACCTGCAAGACCTCGGCTCCGACACGGTCGAGGCCAACCTTCTTCTGCGGCACCCGGCTGATGCGCGCAGTTACGGTCTAGCCACTGCCATGCTGCGCGACCTGGGACAGGAAGAGGTGAGGCTACTGACCAACAACCCTGACAAGATCAGGGCTGTTGAGGGGCCCAACCGTGAGGTTCGAGTTACGGAACGGGTGGCCATGGTGCCGCTTTCGTGGAAGGGGAAGGGCGGGTTCCGGAGCCGAGAAGTCGAGGGTTATCTCAAGACCAAGGTGAGTTTCTGGACCTCTCCTTTGCTCATTTCAGCCCTTGCAAAAGCGCTTGAGCGCAGAGCTGACTTGCCGCCTATTTCAGATCGAAAAGATGGGCCATATGCTTGATGCAGCCATCATGCCGCGTACGTAAGTATGTAGCATTTTCCGGAGGGCGGCCTTGATGCCAATGGATTCGCCCGTAGTCGTATAGTATGAAATAGCTATGGCAGGCACGACATGATGGGCGGCAGGACTGATTATCGACAACGATAAATGCATTTGGAAAGAGGCGTCAAGGTAAATATATATACATGTATATACGTCTATACTGCTACGATTGCATAGCCCTCGGAGGACAGATCTTACAGTATATACACAGTCTGGCATTTCGTACGCATGGATATTTACTTCGTACGTGTATCGGATTATTTAGGTGTATTCGGTGTAGGCCAAAAGCCAACCATCTGAAGACATTGATACAATGTCTATGCGGTTCAAGTTGATGTCGAGGTGAAGGCGAGAGCGAGCGGGAGGCAAATGAAGCGAAACGGAGCATATCACGTGAAATTCCCGTCATTTGCCGTACTTGGAGCCGTTTCGTGCAACGGGGCTTTTATTCGTCGCTGCCAGTGAGGTCATGGTCTGCAATTTGTCAGCCTTGTCACCCCTTCAGCCTTCTTCTACCTTGGTCCATGTCCAAATTCTCAAAGCTGAATACGGCCGCACTTTTTGTTCATGAACGCCAACGTACCTCATTGATTTATATTTACACATCTCGAAATATCTCTTCAGAACATTCGACATGGCGGACTCCGAAGCGAATGCGCTTTCAGCGGGAAACGAACCCCCCCCTGCGCCGGTCGCAGTGTTCAAACGTCGCGGTGTAAAAGGCAAGGCCAACATTCGGAAGAGACCAGCGACACCGCCACCCGCAAACAGCGATTCCGATTCCGACTACTCCTCCTCCGAAGATGACGCAGGGCAGCGTATCAAACGGCGCAAGAAGAATACGGGCGCCGTCACAGCCTCGTCCAGGAACAACGCCGCCAAACCCCAGGACCTTTCCGCCACCACATTTTCCGCGGACCGCAGCGTTCCCATCTCCAGCGCGAATGATGCGACCAAGGCGAGCAACTGGTACGACGAGGACGCCAACGACGCGTTATCGGCGAAGAACCTATTAGGCAGCACGCGTTCCGGTGCGAATCAGGCCGACGCGCCGGATGGAACATACAGGGGACTCGCAAACCAGACGTCCTTTGTCAAGAAGAATCCCGATGCGCCGAATCGCACGTTTGGGCCCGTCAAGGCTCCCACAAATATCCGAACCATCACTGTCACAGATTATGCTGCAGATACCTGCAAGGACTACGTAAGTCGCTTCCCTGTTTTCCCCGTCCTTCCCTGATGTGGCGATTTGAGAGATGGATGTGAGCTAACTTTGCAACAGAAACTAACAGGTTTTTGTGGTTTTGTGAGTAACATATTGCCCCATGATGAACGGTTACCGCGACGAAGTTTCTCGCTGGGCCCCGTGTTGAAGCTGCGTTTCTAGACAAGCTGCTAACATTGATATCTCGTGATGTAGGGAGACTCATGCAAGTTCGCGCATTCTCGAGAAGATTTCAAGCAAGGGTGGCAACTCGACAAAGAATGGGAGAACGTCACCAAGGGAAAGAAGAACTTGGGCGGAACAGTGGTAGCGAGCGCAAACAAGAAGAAAGTAGCTGGTGCCGATGACGAAGACGACGACGATGACGAGGAGGCCATGCTCGAGAATATCCCCTTCGCCTGCATCATATGCCAAGAATCATACAAGTCGCCCGTCGTCACGAGATGTGGACACTACTTCTGCGAGCCTTGCGCTCTCAAGAGATACAGGAGGGATCCGAAGTGTGCTGCGTGCGGGAGCAGTACCAACGGCGTATTCAACTCGGCGTCGAGACTGAAGAAGCTCCTAGAGAGGAAGCGGGAACGAGACGCGAGGAAGCGTAGAGAAGCTATCGAGGCGGGAGAGGAGGTCAGTGAGGAGGAGGGGGACAATTCTGAATAATTCAAATGTCAACTAGCTGGCTGGCTGTGTATGAACGAGTGTTCAACGAATTATCCCAATGAGTTGCTGATTGCCGACTTGGTTTCTGTTGCAATTCCGTTGCTGGTGTTTATTCGTCACGTAGGTACGTACGAAGTACCAATGAGAGCTGCATGGCTGATAAGATAAAGTTACATTCCCCTCCTCAAGTACCCCGCCACCAAGGTACTTCTAATTACGCACCACAGTTTGTCAGGCGACCTCGCAGCCCATGTGATCGACCCACTGGAGGTACTTCGTCTTGGAGGTACACCTGGGGAATATATCGAAGCTGACTGAGTGGAGATCCGCGTCTGCCTACGAAGTACATGTTCCTCGACTCATATACTAAGTATGTACATACAACCTGCGCCATCTACTGAGGGCGTCCGACAATACGATCATCGACTTGACTTTCAGCCCTCCAGACATATCAAGTTTGTATTAACCCTAATCATACAAGAAACTAGGTACTGTCTTCTACATTCCCCGTCTATTCCATCTCTACCCAAGGTTACGGCCTGAGTCGCATCTGTGGAACTCCGAGGCAAGCAGCCATCATCATCATCAACCAAGCGCACAGCATCACGACGACCCTAATTCCTTTCTCCATAACCCGAAGAACGAGTCCAAACCTCTACACCCGATATACCCGATACACTCGATAACTCGACACACGAAACACCGCAGCAACTTGGAGCTGAGTCGACGCAACGTGAGGCAGCCATGAATCTCCTCTACTCGACGGTTAACACCCTCCGCGACCGCTACACACCGGTATCCCACACATCGACTTTCCGACAGTCGGGCCAGATCACACCGGACGAGTTCATCGCAGCGGGCGACTATCTCGTGTCCAAGTTTCCCACCTGGTCGTGGGGCGACGCCGACGACCCCTCTCGCCGCGCCAGCTACTTGCCCGCCGGGAAGCAGTACCTCGTCACCCGCAACGTCCCATGCCATCGACGACTGAACGAGGACTTTGCCGGCGATGCAGGCCACGAAGAAGCCGTTGTCGAGAGTAGGACCGGATCTGGCGGGAACGGCGCTGGCGACGACGAAGGGTGGTTGCGGACCGGCGGCCTGTCGAGCTCCCAGCCGCTCAAGGCCCGTGATGTGCGGACGGTAGACGACGCTGGCAACGTGGGCGAACAGGAGGCGCTAGAAGAGGATGATATCCCGGACATGGAGGATGAGGATGACGACGAGGCCATCATCCGGGATAACGAGGCTAGTGGGAATGACAGGTATGGCATGCCGCAGCATCTGCTTACCTTTTCCACGCGCGTATCATGAAGAAAACATATCGCTGACCTATATATCCGTTATTTCCACTTTGTAGCGGCCGCAGGACATACACACTCTACATCATGTACTCGTCATACTACCGCACCCCGCGCCTCTACCTTTCAGGCTACCTCGCCAACGGCCAACCCCTGCCGCCCAAGTCCATGATGGACGACATTGTGGGCGACTACAAGGACAAGACGGTGACGCTCGAGGACTTTCCCTTCTTCGCGAACAACATCAAGATGGCCAGCGTGCACCCGTGTAAGCACGCATCGGTCATGCGGACCCTGCTCGACCGCGCCGACGCCGCCCTCCGCATCCGCAGGGAGAAGATCCGGCGCGGCAAGGCCGTCGGCGGGGACCAGGGCATGGAGGGCCTCGTCGACGAGATTGACAAGCTCGACGTGCAGGATGCCCAGGTGGCTGCCGATAAGGGGGGTTCGAGCGACGAGTGGGAGGAGGTCAAGCAGAGCGACATTGACGAACAGGAGGTGGCTATCCGTGTGGATCAATATCTAGTCGTGTTTCTCAAGGTAATTCCCTTTCCTTCCTTACACTTCCCGGTCATTGTGACTTTGGAAAGCATCCTGCTGACTCGTCTCCTTTCTCTAGTTCATGGCTAGTGTTACGCCCGGAATCGAGCACGATTTTACAATGGGCGTATAGTCAGAATGGCCAGCCACTTTCCTTCATTTCGTTACCTCGCTTTCATTGCAAACGTTCGTTGGACATGGATGGCGTACGGCCTCTTTCAGTTTGTTTACCCGTTCAGTATCGGTTTAAGGGTCAGGACGAGGGTAAGGGCAAGGGTTAATAAAGGACGGGTATATAGGGTCAGCCCTAGTCCTTTTCCCTTATCATTCGGGTATTTCTTCGCTATATATCTACCAGTGGCAATATCTTTCTTCCTACCTTGTCTCCATGTCTTCCGGTGACGACTATGATGCCATGGGGTGTGCACTTGCCTGTCGGTGTGTATCCCCGTACGTCGTGAGCCCTATATCCCACGACGATCAGGTTCCAGGGGCAACATGATAACACGACATGGGGATGGAATATACTAAGCCTACCGAGGGTACAAGGAGACTATTGGAAAAAAGGAAGAAGAAGAAAAAGGCAAAAACGGCGTGGCGCTTCATACCCTCGCTCGTATTGATGATGGCGAATGCGGCGTCCCACAACACTTCACTTCATCCATGTTCACTATGTACGAAGTATTAGTTAAATGTACGAATATGTACAGATAACACCACTGCCCATGATGGTGTCTTCTCGACGCCACATATCCCGAAACTCCGCAGTTACAGAAGTGTAAATGCATGTCACCGAGTATCCCAATATTAATGATAACAAACCCAAAAAGAAGTCGTCCCAGGCTCCAGTCCCAGTTGGCCCAGTTAATTTCGTGCAATATCGCTCATCAACGCATTTAATAGCCAGGTTGGCCGGGCATTCTCCCCAGGGAATGGCCCTGGCTCTGTATCGGCATGTGGTTATGGCAAAAGATCTTCTGGCCGTTGACGATGGTGGCGTCCTTCTTGGACGCATCGATGACCATGGCCGGGTCGTCGTACGAATCGAGCTGACAACACTCGATATTCTTGACCCAGCGGTGGTTGAGGATGTCGGAGATGCTCGCCCGCTTGGCAGGGTCCGGGTTGAGCATCATCAGGAGAACCCGGCGCAGGGCGGGTGGGCTGATGCATTGGTCAAAGGGCAGATAATGCGGGTAGTCCGTGTCGACCATGCGGGGCTCGGGCTCCTCGTGCTGGGCGTACCACTTGTCCCACTGCTTCACGAGCAGGTCGTAGTTGGGCGAGCCCGTGTTGAGCTCGGCCCTCTTCCAGATGTTGGCGCCGAAAGTCAGGTAGATCATGAGCACGGCCGTACCCCAGACGTCCATGCCGCGGGGGTCGTATGGCTGGTCCTTGCGGAGGACTTCCGGGGCGATGTACGGTTCGCTGCCGCAGATCCCGGGGGAGCAGAGTCGGATCTCGTCGTTCATGTTCTTACCACACTGTCCGCCCGCCTCCCGCAAACCCGGGTGGGTGCCACAGAACACCTCGGAGACGCCGAAATCGGTAATCTTGAGCTTGCTCCCCGCGGAGATGAGGCAGTTCTCCAGCTTGATGTCGCGGTGGGCAATGCCGTTGCTGTGCAGGTAGTTGACGCCCTGGACGACCTGCTTGAACAGGCAGAGGCGGTCGCTGAGGCGGGTGTGGTCCTTCAGGTAGCCCTTCTCGACGAGCTGGTACAGGTCGCCGTTGGCGCAGTACTCCATGACGTGGTTCCAGCGGCCGTGGTCGGTGCAGAGCTGCACCGTCTCGACGATGTTGGGGTGATGCAGGCTCTTGGCGATGCTGTACTCGGACTTGACCTTTTTTTCGTACTCGTCCGCGGTTTCCGACTTGGACTTGCGACGGAACTCCTTGACGGCGTATAATTCGTCGGGGAAGCCCTTACGGGCCATGAGAGCGACTTTGGAGGTGGCGCCTTTGCCAAGGTGCCTGCCATGGCGGCCGAAGAACTTGTTGTGGTATTCGTACTCGGAGAGCAGGTCGGCCACTTCGACGAAGAAGTCGTCGGGTAGACTCACGCTCAGACGGCGGGACTTGACGCCAACACCAGCATCGGGCATCTGGGACCAGGGAGAGGGCTCGACGCGGTGACGACGGTGGTGATGGTGGTGGTGATGATGGTGGTGTGGTGGCTCGTCATGTTTGCCCAGGGCTAACTGAAACTGGGGCCGGGAGGGTTCGCGATGAAAACTGCGGCGACGGCGTAGATAGAATATCCTCCTGCCATCCTTGTCGGAGCTGGGGCCGTTTTCTTGGCCGAATCCGATAACACGGCCCCGGAGTGAGAAACCAGTGGATGCCCTGGTCTTCTTGAAATCATCTGGGTTCGGCACCGGGCCGCCGGTCCCGACACTGCTCATGACGGCGGCGGCAGATACATCTTCGGAGGACGTCGGCGACTCTGATGTACCGGCCACATCCTGTGCGTAGCCGGCATCACTGAAAGCAGCGTCCGGGGGTCGCACAGAGGTGGGGGTTGAATTCGTTCTGTTCTTCCGGAGGAATTTGACCATGTTGTTTTTAAGCCTGGTCGCTGGGCGCTTTCGCCGGGGGACAGTGGTGGCAATCAAGTCCTGATCGGGGACAGGGTTCGGCGGTTGTACCTTCGGAACGCCCGGAAAACCGGCAAAGCTGGTGCAGCTGGATGATTGCAGTCCAGAGGCCAATTGCGCTGGCTCTAGGGGTCCAGTGTAGGAGGTTCCGGCCGAGGAGAGCACCGGGGAGATGCGATGGGAAGAACGATCACGACTGTTCTTGGACGATAGGGAGTTCAAATGCCCCAGTAAGTCGGCTAGAATCAATAAATCGTCCAGCGACTCGCGAGCATCCTGTCCACTCTCTTTGGTGGCGGGGGTAAAGACGGCGTCGGGTGAATCGTCAGTGTCTGAACATTCGGTGACGGCGTGGTCGTCGCTGTCGATTGAGGAAGAGTCCGTAAATGAAGTGGTGGGAGAAAAGGTTGGGGATGGTGTCGCATCGGCGAATGGTTTCCTTTTATGACTTGTTGTGCGTGTTTTTGCACATATCCGCGGAGAGTTGGGCGTGGGGTTACCTAGTGAAGGGATAAGGGTTAGCTAGCTGGAAAAATAGAACCAAGGGGAGGGTGGGGGGCCTGGCTAGTGTACAAGGGTACAAATGATCGGCGCCTTCTAGAAGAATTCCTTTCTCTTGGAACCCGTGGGGGGAGTTGGGTGGGGGGGGATTTCAAAAGAGTGCCAAGGGAAAAACTGCGATCCAAGAAAGGGGATGGAAATATGAGGAAACGCTGAAGTTTATCATCACGAATGATAAAAACGGAGGACGACAGGACTAATGAAAACACCATAGAGGGAAAATGTTCAGGGTGGTGCAAGAAAAAGTGGGTGGCGACGGATATTTGGGTTGATCCATCCAGAGGCTTTTTGGGTAGTGGGGTTTGGGGCTCGGTGGTCGGGGCAATTCGCGGGCAAATTTCACTGGACCGATGGCGGGCATTTGCATACCTATTGTCTTAGAGTCAGAGCTATGGTCGGCTCCGGTGTTGGTTGTCGAGGTACCCATCCCCTGTATTGGTGCCGGTGTTTGCGGGGGTGCCGATCCTGACGAGATGCCGACGGTCGACATGATTCGCGCCCTTTTGTGTAATACAAGTCTGGTGTTTTTCCCTAGTTGTATTAGAAGGGCGAACAAAAGCTTTCGACTCTGTAAGCGGGTCAAGCAGGTGCCGGCTGGTTTCCGAGATGATGAGTGGTTTGGTGGTCTCGGTAATACGACGCACACGACTGTGCAGGATCAAAGGAGAGCCTACACTGTGTTTAAGATAAAGATGTATTTAGTGATTGATGCTCGGTAAGACAGCATGGGAAGTCGAGGACCTAAGAAGAGGGAAAAGGAGGAGAAGGTGGATCAGTTCATTTATAAGGACGGATCAATTGTCTGATTCCCGTACAGTCCAAATGGATGTCGATGGTTGGTAGGTACTTCCTTCGCCTTGAGGCTTTTATAAGATTGTACGGTGTAAGCGGTTTCCGTTCGTCCAACAGGAATGGTTAAACCGTAACTGATTGGGACGCCTGGATTTGGTACCCAAGTACATACGTACTATAGGGCAAAGTCAACGAAGTAATTCGTAGGTTCTGCAAGATGTGGGAAAGTGAGTTGATGACTTTCAGGGACACGATAGGCTGGGCTCGACAGCCACGGACGCGAAGTACAGAAATACATACTTTGCGTACATGCCAGGACGACTTCCCAGGACAGTATGACTGAGTATTCGTACGGACCGAAGCCATGGCCAATACGTACACTAGAATATCGTCGCTCTTGGTTCCTGTCCGGAAATAACACCTTTTTGAATAAGGGGAATGCACAAAGTCCCGGGTCGACGTGTGTGGGGATGGGTGGGGTGTGCTTAGAAATCCGTGTTCTAGCACAACTGGTTGGCTGACTCCTCCCGTATCATACTTAGTACTCTACCTCTCATTTCTCTTCTTTTCCCCATGCTGACCGTCAGTTTGCGTCCTCGTCCACGCGAGACATCTTGGTGGCCGCCCTAGAGTGACACGAGTTATCCATCATGTGGGATTTTCAACCGGGGATAATACAATGCATGGAACCCCACCCCCACCAACACAAGCTTTTGCGGGGTCTGTGTGACGAGCCGTCCCATGCCTTGGCGTTTTCCTTCAGACAACAATGCATACGGAACGATCGCCGAGATCTTGGAAAGGCTTGGCTTACGACTTGGCGGCTCACCCCTTCTTTCTGAGGGTCGAGGCCGTTCCTTGATGCGGGTAGTAATACGTAAAGTAATCACTCCATAATAGTGCTTCACAACATGGGTGGTTAGAATATCCCACAACACGAAAGCCGGACTTTGCTAGTGACCAACTCCATCCCTCCCCAACATGTCTTGCCTGTAACCATCCTTAGATGGGCGCCATGAACAGACTCAAACCCTACTTTTCCATACGGCCCGACTTCACCGCCATGGACGGCTAGGTCCGTTGCAATCGACTCCAAGCCGTCAGGCGATAAGCTTCGCGCCACGTGCGAGTCTCGCCCAAGCCACGACCACTTTCAAACAGGCCCCCGCAGCAAGCCCACCACGACCGTGGCTACCAGTTAATCGCCAGTCGTTTTTCTTTTCTTCTTTTTGTTCTGAACGCGGACACGGTGTCAAGTAGAATAAGAACCCACAGAGAACATTGGGCGTACCAAAAATACCTGGCTCCCGTCGAAGATTGCGAGATTATTAAGCCGTAGGATCATATGTGTCGTGTGATATCATATGACCACGGCGATTACACCAGGGATCAGATTGCTACGGTCACTACCTAGGTACCTAGGTACGCATAGAAGATCGAACTCGGTTGAACTTCTGCTGGGCTAACGGGAGGACCGGCCTGATTGAGTTATGGTGTTCAAGGTAGAGCAGAGTTGATGTCATTGAATCGAGTGGTATCACATGGCTATAAAGTACATAAATTACATATCCAGTCCGTCCTTATACCTACCTAAACGCTATGTCCTTGTTTTTTTTTTTTTTTTTTTCTTTTCTTGTAGTAAATGCTTAGTCTTTTTTAGACAACCAAAGGGGATATTGGCCCAGCTCAGCTAGATTCAAGCTGCACTGTTGTTGCGCGTCGACGATCTATTCTGTGGGAGAATGTTGGACATGAGATACCTACCCTTGCCCGACAAGGGCCGTCTCTTCCACTGGGTGACCTCCAAGTCCGCCGTGAGATCTGCGGCCTCTTCCGCCACCACCCACTGGCCCGAGACTTCATCCTTCTCCAGGAACCGGAACACGATCCGTGACCCGGCCTCCTCGAAGATGTACTCCCTTCGCCACAGCCGTCCCCATTGCTCCTGTCCCGTCCCTTCCGCCGCGTTGGCTCGTTCCAGGTCCCGGTTCCGCTCCGCCACGGCCGCAAACAGCCGCGTATCCCAGAGCCCGTTTCGACGGGGGTACTGCCGAAGGACCCGGATCGCCTCTTCCCGCACGAGGGGGTCCCGGCAGTACAACGACGCCAGGCCCAGCGGCCACGTCACCCCGCCATCCACGCCCGTCCGGTGAGCCGCGCTGGTGAATTCTTCCTGCGACGTCCGTAAGATGACCTCGGCCACAGAGACCGTCTCGCGGAAGAGGGGAGTCAGCCCCGCCACCGCCTCGTGGCTCACGTACTGCGCAAGGCGGTTGAACTCTTTCTCGACCAGGTACGACAGCCGCAGCTGCAGGACTTGCATGTACTTCGCCCGGTCCTTCTTCCCCTCCATTAGAGCTTGCATGTAGAGCGGCTGGAATGCTGCGTCCCACTGTGCCCCCAGCCGGTCCGACTCGTCGCAGAACCTGATTACCGTTTCGTTCGTGACAAGGGACGCGAAGAGCGCTTCGACCTCGACGTTATCATCCGATTCCAGGATCCCGCTTTCGTACACCAGATCCATGACCAGCGGACCCATCTGGGCTCCCCGCCGTTGGATTGCCGCCCAATACTCCTCCGCTACTCCAACGTCGGCGAAGACCCCTGGGATCGAGTCTGTGCTGGCCAGGGTCCGCGGGAGTTGCATCATGTGGAGATTGAGCATCTCCAGACTCTGGCCTTTCTCCATCAGTCCTGTCGTTACCTTTGCCAGCGGTAAGGAACCTCCGACCCGTCCGTCGAGTACCGTCCGGCACTGAATCCCAAGAAAGCTGTAGATCTCCGCCACTTCCCCCAGAAGCGCGCGGGGAGCTGGTGCCAGGCTCGTGATCGGATACCTGTCGTCTACTCCGTTCCCCATCAGGATAGAGAAGAAGAGAGCCATGCCGTGGTTGATGTGCTGCATCGCGCTCCGCTGATCACCGCGTATCACCTCAAACGCAATGAATAGGACCGACAGGAAGATGGTGTCCTGTAGAACGAAGCCTTCGGGAGCCTGGCTCTGCAGTTGTAGGGCCCTACAATAATGCACCACTGCGTTATTGTAGTGCGGGCTTCGTTCGAGGCGGGGGAGGTCTACTGGCTGATCGTTCAGACTACCGGAAGAATGGCCACCGCCTCCGAAAGCTCTGCTGAGAGCACCAATGGCTATGGCGGCATGTCGAAGGGTGGTGTTGGTCCGGGCCATCTGCGGCATTGTCGTCTTCCAGAGTTTGGCATTCAGCGCGCCCCGGCCGCCAAGCGACACACGAAGAAACTGGAGGAATTCACCAAAATACATGACGCTCAGGTCGTCGGCAAAGTCGATCGAATTCAGGTCAGGTTCCAGCATTACTACCGGTGGTGACTGGGCCCGCCTGGATTGCTGACTATGAACCAGAGTCGAATCGGTTGTCGATGACAGTTTTTGTCCCGGCTTCGACCTGGGCTTCCTGGGTTTGATCACGTATCCCTCGCACACCCCCCTCGTCCGGAGGCAGTTCATACAGAACGGCTTCGTCTCGTCGCATTTGACACGCCGTCTCTTGCACGTCACGCATCCAGTTCGTACTTTGGCCTTGCTGGCGCGGGTGAGCTTTTGGTGGCCATCGGTGACTCTGTACTGGGGAGAGGAGCTTGTCGTGACGGTTTCAGCTGGAGATCTGCATGAGCGCACAGTGAGTCATGATACGTCTGGGTGCGTAGTGAGATTGAGCCCTTACGCCTGTGAGTTTTCTGACGATGACGAGGGACCTGGTTCTTGAACCTTGGGATGCAGAGGAAGAGTCGACATGGCGAAAGTAATGCTCTGCTGCAGCTACATCGCAACAGATGCTTCAAGACGGGGCATGAGATGAGAAAAGCTTCAGCTTCGCATCGAGACAAGGTTATACCTCGTGAGCCAGAATAAACAAAAATAAAAATAGGAACAGAACAGGGAACCTTGGAACGAGGCCAATATTTGTCTATGATCTCCAACTTCGCTTATGCCAGTCCCTTCAGACTGTTTCCATCTTTGCTGCCTAGATTGCGTGAATGGGACTCTAGGCATCCACGTTGTATATTCATTGTCGGAAGGCACGGGCTTTGCATACAATGTTTCAAACGACGTAGTGTCTCACAAGACCGCAGAGGGTTAGGTTAGTTAACATCGGGTGGCGGAATAACTAGCCCCGAAGAGCTGTACTGTACTGTACTGCACGTAGCCAGGCACTCGGTATCAACTCTTTTGGCAAGATTAATACACTCAGTCCTACGAAGTATAATCAATCAACTTTATTTCGCATGCTGACCCTGAACTTTACTCTAAAAATCTTCCAAGTCGACCTTTTTTCGGTTCTAGGGGAATTTGGGCGGACGTGGTTGGCATATTACGCATTCAAAAGGGTATAGCGTAGTCGATGCTTGACAACTGCTCGCACTGGACGTTTCGAGCTCGAGAAGCACCTCTCAATTCCACTCCGCAACCCGTCCTCATTTCCTCCGAGATCATGGGTTCAATTGTCTAGCAACGAGTAATCGATAGCTTTTATCACAAGCACCAACCTCCCCGGAGAGTGTCCGGGATTTTACTTCCCCTCCTTCGCTTCTCCACGCCAGCGTAACTGCTCCTGAGCTCTGACCGTAACATTGACCCCCCTTCCAGCAGGCTCCTTGCGATTCACAGGGCAATTCCCCATATTCTCCATCTCTCTGCCACCGGAGATAGACAGGCATCTGCAGTATATGGATAATTGGATTCGTGCAAAGCGATCGAGTTAGATAGGTTTGTGAGGCTGCATCTCCGAGAAAATGGGTGGCGATCGGGTTAGTGTCCACTGAACCCAGGGGTTAATCCTTAGCATTGCGAGAGAGAATAGGGCTAGGAGGACCGTAAATTACTTATCAAGCCGACTACCGAGCCGGACCAGGGTTGAGAACCGACTGGAATTCCGCGACAGATCAGTTGTACCATGACAGCATCCAACGCTCACCAGTCGGTTGGATTCTGCAAATAGACCAAGCGGAGGCCTAGGTCGCGGAACCTCACGCCTAGATAGCGCAGAACGGCTCATGACTGCACCTCAGCACCATTCGCCATTTATGAAGATGGCTCTCCCCCAGCCAGAATATGTGCTCGTATCTGGCATTGTCAACATCAACACGGTTAAACCTTGACATAAAAACTGACAACGTACCCCGAACAGTACTTATTCCGAGCTGGTCGGCCACATTGACATAGCCTTCGGCAGTGACCTTGCCCTCCTTCAGGATCGCCGTGGCTGTTTCTTCGTCTTCTTGCCACGGGCTCCGACAGAAAGGACAGTTGACTGCTTGTCGCTTCACCTTGGCCCACATCTTGAAACAGCTCCTGTGCATGTTCTGCCCGCAGGCGGCGCGACACCAGACAATGCTCTCGCTGCTCTTGGCATTGAGCTCAGTAAAGCAGATGGGGCAGTCTCCCTCCACGGGTTTTCGGCGCTGGTCTGCATCTTTAGCTAGCGAGAATGAATCGTCAACTGGGATGGGCGCATTGCGAAAGATCTCACGGAGTTCGTCCGTCAGAAGCGCCAGCTGATATACGTATTCAAACTTGGCATGGAGGACGCGCGACATGACCTGGAAAGCGCGTCAGCAAATGAAAAAGACAAATGGAAACATGAAGCATACGTAGAGGATGTGTTTGCATTGGTTGCGTTGCAAGGCGTGTGGACAGTTGCAGGATGGGCAATGGGATATCGTGATGGTATAGACATTGCCAGTCGAGCCCGCGAGCTCAACTTTCTCCAGCGGAACTGGCGAATCTTCTCGATGGCGACTGATGACGTAGAACCTTCGCAGAAATATGAGTACGGCGTCCAATACGACCAGAACTGAAAAGAAGTTTGGGCATACCTTTGGGTCATCGCTCGATGGTATATTTTGTCAAAGCTTTGGGGCGGGTATTCTCGAAACCGACGTTTGCGCTTCTCTTCGATTGGTTCCGCTTTGGCCCTTTTAGGTTCATGGGGATGCCTGGATGATTTGGCCTGTTCTCCATCTCCCTCATCCCATGCTCGCTTTGTAGATGCACGCGGCATTGTGAGACGCGTTGTGAAGGGAAATTGAATACTCCGCGAAGTTTCCGATGAGGTAGCCTTTGTCGAGTCAACTTATTGTTACTTTATAAAGAAGGACGGAATGAAGGGAAGAACACTTGACAGTTTCACATACGAAGTAGAATGGGCAATGGTAGTACGGTCGTATACGTACATGAGTTCGAAACACGTCTAAAGATCAACGAAAACACGTGTTTGTTTCCCACCCGTCCCCGTACTTTGTATCGATTCGAACAGAAGGCGTCCAATGCCAGGTACGGATTATTTCCAAACAAGAATATGTGATGACATCACACGAGAACTTCAACAGAGGCTCACTGTAGAAGCGTAAAAGAACATCCAAATTACAATTACTAGGCTACCGTCGCGACCGGTGTCTTTGGTCCAGTCTATTATTCTCAACGAACACAACTTGGTTGTAACGTACGCATATTTCGCGTGGAACACGAGTTAAGGTCACGATGGACGGTGTCAACAAGACAAGCCCTTAAAAAAACGAGCCTTCGTAGGCCTCGACAAACCGTGCGCAAGACATGGTGAGTCTATTGGGATTCACTGGACCATGTTCATGTCCTCCCGTAGATACGAAAGCCAGGCTAGAACATGCTAGACACTCGAACTCCGTTGTCGCAGGAATTTCAACCGTACACAAGCAAGTGCGGATGGAGCCAGGGCGTGTGTGTAGCTTCATATAGGCTTCGGTGGTTGATTTGGGATTGGGCAGGATGCGCCTGGGAACCTGGTCCCGACGCAACCAGAGCACAGGTCATGCGTACATATGGCTGAACTCGAGCCCGACATGCCCTATCGAGGACACGCATGTAGTCTGGCTAAAGGGAATGCCGAAATGCCACCGGATTTTCATTCCCTATGGACGTTGCCGAAACCTCGATGCCCTTCCATGCAAGAACTTGTCCGAATCACAGTAACACCCCATGAGCGAGAAAAAAGTCATTGATATCTCCCATTTTTTTCCCGTAGAAGACAGTCGTCCTGGGCTGCCGTCTATCGCACGCATAGAGGGGCGAGCTGTACATCATAAACGCTCGTTCTCCTCCGCGGCATGACATATGCGCTCTTTGTCCCACACTCGCCGTCCGTCACCAGTCAAGTTCCTTTAGATCGTCGTCTCGTAAGGGAGAGGGGCGATGGTCTCAGGCACGTTCTCCTTGAGCGAGATGGTGTGGGCCTCGCGGGGTCCGACGGGCTGGCGCTTGAGCTGAACAGTCTTGCCCGCTTCCTGGGCCTCCTTGCGCAGACGGGCGTTCTCCTTCACCCTCCGCAGGAAGTCCTCACGGGAGCGCGATGGCGAGACGTGTTCGATGCGGACGTTGATGCGCTTCTCAATGTATCGGTGCTTCACCTTCTTGTAGATGATGATGCCGAGAGCGGACTTGGTGACATTGTAGACGACGCCGGTCTTGCCGTGGTAGATCTTGGCCGGCATACTGTAGTCCATCCGGTTAGTATTACCATTCATCATCTCATCCCGTCTTCAGTCGAGGGGCACTTTGTTGGGGTTCGGGTGCCCCGCGAAATTCGAAATCGGATGCGCCTTACCCCTTGTGGATGGCACCGTTGACCTTGATGTCGACGATATCACCGACGCTATGAAATATGTTAGGATCTCCATCCTTCTCGCGAGTGAACGTATTCGATCGTACCGGTATGTTCTCAGGTAAGTGGAAAGAGGGATGACACCATGACGACGGAACTCCCTGGCAAACATGTGCTGTACGCCCGTCAGAATTGCTGCTCAATCCGTCGTAGAATGATTTAGGACAGCATTACGTACCCGGGTGCCGGCACGAAGACCCTGAGGGTGACCCATCTTGTCGGTGCTGTGTCGTCGAAAAGGTCGGTCGGTTTGGTGTTGTAAGTGCTGAAAGTCAGTCGGCGACGATACAAGGCGAGACGACGGGCAAAATTTTGGGTAAGGTTCGTGGTGTGTGGTAAGCTGTGGGTTGTGCTGCCAGACTGGGATTTGCCGAAGTTTCTCCTAGCGGGACCTGCGCTCTCATTGGTGGTGAAAGCGGGTACGCACCTAGGGCTCAAGACCCAGATGGCTCGTGCACCCAACTCCGAACATTCCTTGACCACCAACGATTGACAAGCAATTCTCCAAACTTTTGGAAATTCCGTAGTGCACCCAACGTCAACGACATCGCGAAGATCGAGACGGCAAGATGGCTCCGTAAGTTTGATATACAACGACGATATCCCTCACGATGATCAAGACGATGCTAACAGGACATTGACCAGTCCCTCCTACTCCAAGACTTCGCGTGTGCCTCGTCGCCCCTTCGAGGCGGCCCGACTGTCAGTATTCTCCGGCCACTGAACAGGAGCTTGCCTCCGTTTATGTCGTTTGAGGCCCCGACTGACATCAAAACACCAGTGACTCTGAGCTCAAGCTCGTCGGCGAGTACGGTCTGCGCAACAAGCGTGAGGTCTGGCGTGTCCAGCTCACTCTCTCCAAGATTCGTCGTGCTGCTCGGTAAGCTTGGCCCTCAAATTGCCAACTTGAAAAGTTTTGCTGGACAGCTATATACTGACTGGCCTCACAGTCAGCTCCTTACTCTCGATGAGAAGGACCCCAAGCGCCTCTTCGAGGGCAATGCCCTGATTCGGAGACTGGTTCGCGTCGGTGTCCTCGACGAGTCCCGCATGAAGCTCGATTACGTCCTTGCCCTCAAGGTCGAGGACTTCCTGGAGCGCCGCCTGCAGACCCTTGTCTTCAAGCTCGGTCTGGCCAAGTCCATCCACCACGCCCGTGTCCTCATTCGCCAGCGCCACATCCGCGTCGGCAAGCAGATCGTCAACGTGCCTTCGTTCATCGTCCGTCTCGACTCCCAGAAGCACATTGACTTCTCCCTTACCTCGCCCTTCGGCGGTGGTCGCCCCGGCCGTGTCCGCAGAAAGAAGGCCAAGGCTACTGAGGGTGACGATGAGGAGGCCGAGGATGAGGATGAGGAGTAAACGTATCATTTCCCTAAGGGTCTATGTGGTTTTTAAAAGGAAAATTCGCGGGGCGACTGGGAAATACCCACCATGGCACATTGGGCGGTTCGCATTTAGGGCGTTAGCCAAAGGATAATGGCATGACCTTGATGATGAAACCACAACTTGATATGTCTTGCAGCAGTCGTCTGAAACCATGGTCCTGTGTTCCTTTGGTGGTATGTGCGATGAATGTAATGAGTACACGGGTATCATGTTGCCATTTATATCCTTCACTGCCTCCTACCTTAGTGTACGAGTTCATCTTTGCCCAAAAACTTGGCCATAGGATCCTCCGCCGCTGTTCGTTTCCTCCTGTACTCTTCCATTTCCTCTTCAGTGACCCCGCTTGTCATTTCTTCCGCTGTGCGCTTTTTGGCAAATTTTTGCTTGGGCTTGTCCTCCTCAGGGACCTCCTCTGCCGTCTCGGCCTCCCTGTCCCCGTTTTCGATCAGGCCGATTCCAGTCTTCTGCCGTTCTGCAGCATCCAACGCAGCCCGACCCTCCTCTCCAGTACAATAGCTGTTTTTGACGACGGAATGACAGCATGCATAACCCCATTGGAAGTTAGACCACCAGCTTCCCCAAACGGACGTGTGGTTGTGAATGAACACATCCTCGGCGTACTTGGACTTTGCCGAAGCCTTCGGCGCTCCTTTAATGAGACCGCTCTCGTCGTACTCGACGAACTGCTCCGACTCGGTGACCATCTGCTTTAGGTCCTCGGGCATCTTGTAATGGGAATTGTCTCCGTACATCTCCACAAGCTTCTTTTCTTTTTCGGCCCGCTTTCGCTCCGCCTCTTCTCTTTGTTTCTTCCGGTGGAACTCGCCGGCTGTCGGGTTTGCCTGCAGATGTTGGCTCGTGTCTCCTTGCTTCTCCTGCGCTTCCCATGCATATGTTCGAGCTTTTTCAAACTCGGCGGCATCGCCTGATCCGCGCATGAACCCCTCTTCCGCAAAAAGGCTGGCTGACTTGTCATGCGTGGCTCCGGCGTCGATCAACGACCGTGTTTTCGGGTCATACTTTGCCGAGTCAAGATCTAGGTTGAGGAGATATTTTGCCGTGTCTTCCCGCAATCGTAACTGTCGCGTCGCTGTGCTTTGATGCTTGCTCATGTCGTTCTCTTCTGCATACTTGTCTCCTTCGTCTCCCTCTTCTTCATCGTCTTCTTTGGCAAGAGCCTTCTTTCGCAACTCTTCCATTTGGCTATATTCTTCGACCACATTTCGATACTCTTTCGGATCATATCCGTTCCAGCGATCCCGTTTTGCATCCCAGCCGAGCCGGACTTCTTGGATGACTTCGTCCGCTTGAATGTCTTTTCCGGTCCACTTTGCACCTTTCGCTCGCGGTCGGCTGAGGCAGTCTTTCGCCTTATGTGTCATTGCGCCACAATTTTCGCAGGCTCCCTTTCGATATTTCGTAGCAGCAGGCCCCGCCTTCCGACCCCGGTCGTACCATTTTGTTTGCTCGGCTTTCTTTTGTATACGCTGATGCTCAAGGTAGTCGCTTGGATCTCCTTCTTCGCCGGCGTAGAACGGACGTTTACTGATGAAGTTCGGGATGTAAATGTTCTCTTCTTTTGAGGCTGCGCCAGCGCTTGAGGACGCCTTCGGGTCTGGCCTTCGAGGTGGTGGGTGCGCCATGATGGTCAAGGTGCGCGATATCGATGTGTGAAAAGGTGAAGAGATCGATGGTTTTGAATCCGCTAGAATTCTTGTTCAACCGGAGATGATATGGTTTGTTGAAGAGCATGTTACGTAGGTAGTCACCTTGCGAAGGGCAGAGTTCAGAAGAAGAAGATTAGATAAGCTTTGCCATCATCTTTGATAGGTTCAGATACATGGTCACGTGACTTCGTGAATTCAAGACGTGCCGTTGAAGCATCGACTCGTGAGTGAAGTTCGAAGCCGCGTCGCAGGAAACATCTCAAAACAATCTGCTGACAGGCACCAACGTCTCGTTTTCTTGGCTATCTATGATGTGTCTCTTGGAAACACCAAACGCGTTCCCTCCATGATTCTTCAACTGCACCATGGACCTTTTCCGGGTCAGGCTCAATTGCATTGACCACTATCAGGCAGCGCCAACACGCTACGATCCGCAGCTGCGCAATGATATTCTCCCCTCTCAAGTGACCAAGGCATCGAAGGTCCCCGTCATACGCGTCTTTGGGGCCACAGAGACCGGTCAGAAAGTGTGTGCACATATTCACGGTGCTTTCCCGTACTTGTATGTTGAGTATACCGGCAGCTTACAGCCCGAGGAAGGTTAGTCGCTTCGTATTGATGTGATATTTGGTACATCGGCTAAGAATGTCAGTCGGGACGTATATATACCGTCTTCATCTGTCTATCGATCACGCGTTGGCAGTTAGCTACCGCCGAGATGAGCAATCCGGGAATGCCAAGTTCGTCGCTCGGATCACCCTTGTCAAGGGCATTCCGTTCTATGGCTTCCATGTCGGCTACAGATTCTTTCTCAAGATCTACGTCTTCAATCCGGTTGTCATGACGCGGCTCGCAGATCTGCTGCAACAGGGTGTGATCATGCAGCGGCAGTTTCAGCCTTACGAAGCCCATCTGCAATATCTCTTGCAGTTCATGGTAGACTACAACCTGTACGGCTGCGACTACCTCACCGCATCGAAATTTGTCTTCCGAGGTCCAGTTCCCGCCTATGCCGAGCAAGACAATTCGCAGCATATCTGGCATGACCGGTCCATCCCTGATAGTCGTGTTACTGAGGACATCAAGCTTCCGAGAGTCAGCCGGTGCTCAATCGAGGTCGACATCTGCGTGCAAGATATTGTGAATCGAAAAGTGATCAAGGAGCGTCATTTACATCACGATTTCATTGAAAGGTTGAACCCTTTACCTCCGGGCCTGAAACTCGTCCACAGCATGTCTGGTCTCTGGAAAGACGAGACAAGACGACGAAAAATGAGAATGAAGAATTCCGATCCTGGGAGTAGCCCATTTCCGGCAGAGGCGCTGGTATCTATGTCAGCTGATACACGGAACGTGCCCTCTCAGGGATGGGTTCACGAAGACGAATATCGCGAAGAAGTTGAAAAGCTTACAGCTGCGGAGCAATCTCACGATGCAAAGGCCAAACCGACATTCGACACGTTTGTCCAGAAGGATCCTTTAGAGGACAATATTAAGACCGCTCTTCAGTCTGTGGAAGATCTCTACCCGGAGAATTTGATGCCTGTACTGGGCTTGTCGTTCAATGCAGCAGCGCTAGGCCAGAACCCGGCAAGTAGCATCGAAGTCGATGAGAAGAGAATCCTTGATAAGGACGAAGAGAACATGTTTCCTGGTGATTCCGACGAAGAATGGCTTCTCGATGGCAAAGCTCTCGATGGGAACAACGACGAGGCTCTGGACTCCAACGCCATTAACACAACAGAAGCGCTCATCGAGGGGAACCAGGGCCCGGCACAGTCTGATGTCGCTGGTCGTGCATCCGCAACCGGAGTCAGCAAGCTGAATTCCGAATATGCTGAATTCCTATCACTTGAAGGCGTGAGCAGAAGTCGGCTGGTGACGGGAAAGCCTCCATCTATGCCGGCTTATGACGAACTTCTGGCCTTGGCCCATGAAGAAGGCCTGTTTTCCAGGAACCATGAGCAGCCACAACTTGTTGACTCGTCTAGGTCATCATTGAAGCGCCCAGGCCCCGCTGGTGCGTTAGAGTCTGCAGAAAAACGCCACAAGCAGAACGTATCAGAATCAACAGTCGCAGCACAACGATCCCAGGATGTATTGCCCGTTCGCTCGCTCTCGCAGCCAGGCACAAAAAATGAGAACCGTAAACCAGCACCACAACTCCAGGCCAGGAAGGTGACCGCAAGAGGGACTTCGAAGTCTGACCAGATCAGACGGACCCTTTCTTTTCCCATCGTCAAAAGTCAAGGGGAGTCGAGTATAAATCGCATCCTCGACCTCAAAGATAGCCAACACAAGTCTCAGCCGCGAGAAAACGACATCCCAGGAAAGACAGTCTCTTTCAGTCTACTTCCCACGGTGGAATTTACGGGACTGGGGACAGATACTGCTGGGAAGGACATAATCGCGTCTCCGCTGTCGGAGTCGGCGAGTATAGAAAGTCGACTCCATCGTGCTCAGACTAGCCTTGGAGGCTTTTCGACGCACAGGAGCTTTCTTCTCACCGTTCTTCCTCCGTCGTCTCTGGAAATCTCATCTACCCTCAAAGATTTCAAGATTCCAGATGTTATATATCAAGACGCGTACTACAGCAACGAAAAGGACGTCCCCAGGAGGCCTCGAGAATACGCAGGAAAAGAGTTTCGACTCGAAAGCAAGACAATTCCGTTCTTACCACAGTTTGATCCAACCGGTACGTCAGCGGCCGGTAAGGGTGTGAAGGACGACTACAATCCCGGTGCTATGATCGAAAATACACGAGATGACCTGCAAAAGCTCTGCTCTTTCCGAAGCTGGGAAATAGCCCAGCGGCCACCTTCATTCAATGAAGTTCAAAACTGGTGGATAAAGGAGCAACGAGAGGAGAAAGTCACCGCGGCAGTTAAATCGCGGCAAAAGCGTTTTGGCCAGCGTTACTTATCACAGATCGATGGACCGACGCCCAAACACAAGCATGGATTCAAGTACTCACCGAGAAAGAAGTCGTCTAGCGTCAAGCACGTAGCCCAGTACATGAGTACGATGAGTATGGAAGTCCATGTCAATACCAGAGGAAAGTTTGTGCCTAATCCAGATCACGATGAGGTACAGTGCATCTTCTGGTCAGTCAAAGCGGACGGTACTATCAGCACAAGCCAAGAAGTGGCAGGGGGAGTTATCTGTGGCGTGGTGGTCCTTTCTCCCGACGGGACTCTTGCCGAGAGGATACGACGGCAGACGTCCGCCGAAGTCGTCGAGGAGACTGATGAGCTGAGCGTGATAGTTCGGATGGTGGAGATTGTCAGAACCCATGATCCCGACATCCTCACTGGATATGAAGTCCATGGCAGCTCTTGGGGTTATCTGATTGAGCGAGCTCGCGTGAAGTATGACTATGATCTTTGCGACGAGTTCTCCAGGGTCAGAACCGATTCACACGGAAGGATTGGAAAGGAGAACGATCGATGGGGCTTCAATACGACCTCAACTATTCGCGTCACTGGCCGACATATGATCAACATTTGGCGGGCAATGCGAGGGGAGCTCAACTTGCTCCAATACACGATGGAGAACGTGACATGGCATCTCCTGCATAAGCGCATACCGCACTACTCTTGGAAGACGCTCACGGACTGGTACACGAACGGGCGACAGCGGGATCTCGCCAAACTGCTCCGATACTACCTCGTCAGGACACGGCTCAACCTTGATATTTTGGAGTCGAACGAGCTGATACCGAGAACGAGTGAGCAGGCCCGGTTGCTCGGGGTAGACTTCTTTTCCGTGTTTTCTCGTGGTTCTCAGTTCAAGGTTGAGTCGATCATGTTTAGGATCGCGAAGCCCGAGAACTTCATGTTGGTGTCCCCGAGCCGGAAGCAGGTGGGTGGGCAGAACGCGCTGGAGTGTCTGCCCCTGGTGATGGAGCCTCAAAGCGATTTCTACTCGAGTCCCCTGCTCGTGCTGGATTTTCAGAGCCTGTATCCCAGCGTCATGATCGCGTACAACATCTGCTACTCGACGTTTTTGGGGCGTATCGTCAACTGGCGGGGGACAAACAAGATGGGGTTTACTGAGTACAAGAGACATGAGCGACTCCTGGAGCTGCTCAAGGACCATATCAACATCAGTCCCAACGGGATGATGTACGTGAAGGCGGAAATCCGCAAGTCGCTGTTGGCTAGGATGCTCACGGAGATCCTCGAGACTCGCGTAATGACCAAGAGTGGGATGAAACAGGACAAAGACGACAAGGCGTTGCAGCAACTCCTAAATCACAGGCAACTCGCGCTGAAGCTTCTGGCGAACGTCACGTATGGATACACGTCGGCATCCTTTTCGGGGCGCATGCCATGTGCGGAAATCGCGGACAGCATAGTGCAGACAGGACGGGAAACGCTGGAGAAAGCCATTGCGTATATACACTCTCAGGAGCAGTGGGGAGCGGAGGTCGTTTACGGCGACACGGACAGCTTGTTCGTGTACTTGAAGGGCCGCACGCGGGAACAGGCTTTTGATATTGGGCACGAGATGGCCAAGGCCATCACGGATATGAACCCCCGGCCGGTCAAGCTCAAGTTCGAAAAGGTGTATCACCCATGCGTGCTGCTGGCCAAGAAACGTTACGTGGGGTACAAGTACGAGAGCAAGGACCAGGCGAAACCCGACTTTGACGCCAAAGGCATCGAGACGGTCCGACGGGATGGCACGCCGGCAGAGCAGAAGATTGAAGAGAAGGCGCTGAGGCTGCTTTTCGAGACGTCGGATCTAAGCCAGGTCAAGGAGTACTTCCAGGCGCAGTGCGACAAGATCATGCGCGGGGCCGTGTCGGTGCAGGATTTTTGCTTCGCCAAGGAGGTCAAGTTGGGCACTTACAGCGACAAGGGCGCACCGCCGCCCGGGGCTCTTATCAGCGCGCGGCGGATGTTGGAGGATGGGCGGGCCGAGCCTCAGTACGGCGAGCGGGTCCCGTATGTGGTGGTGACGGGCGCGCCGGGGGCACGGCTGATCGACCGCTGCGTGGCACCCGAGGAATTACTCAACGACCCACACGCGGGCCTTGACGCCGAATACTACATCTCCAAGAACCTGATTCCGCCGCTGGAACGCATCTTCAACCTGGTCGGGGCTAACGTGCGGCAGTGGTACGACGAAATGCCCAAGGTGCAGCGCATCCGTCGGCTGGAACAGGGAGGCGGGGAAGGGACAGGTTGGGGGGACCAGGGACCCGGATTAGGGCTGGGAGGAGGAGGAGGAGGCAGGAAGACGTTGGAGAGCTACATGAAGTCGGCATGGTGTCTAGTGTGCGAGGTCAAGATGCGGGGGGCGGAGGGCGGCCTATGTTCCCGGTGCCGGGAGGACGCAGCGTCGAGCATGCTGGTCCTGCAGGACCGGTTGAGGAGCGAGGGGGAGAAGTTGAGGGATGTGGTACAAGTCTGTCGAAGCTGCGCGGGGCTCCCGCCGCTGGACGAGGTGCCGTGCGACAGCAAGGACTGCCCGGTGTTCTACTCCAGGGTCAAGCTGGGGGCTCGGCTCAGGGCGAGCAAGAGCGTACTGGAGCCGGTGATTCGGGAGTTGTGTGGGAACGAGGCAAGGGCTGCTTTGGAATGGTAGGGGGAATCGAACGATAGGCACGATACCCAGGGTACGAGACATGACGAGTGGACGAGTAGAAGTCGGCGTTTTCACTATGGATGGCGGGCCGGGGCGTTTTTAGGTGTACGAGAGATGACGGTCATGTTTGCGAAGACCGTGGGCGTTGTTGGTTGGATTGGATGTTGAATATTGGATGTTGGATGTGATCCCTTTGGAGGTTGTCTCAGGCCAGTGAATTTGGATATCCTTACCTTGTACCTTGGTTACGTGAGTGAGGTACATGTGTACGTCGTACTTTACTGAGATGCAGATTTGCGTGACTTTGGTATCCATTGGTAATATCCAGGCTCTCCACCAATACCAAGTACCGGTTAATTAAGGGCTACGAACTACCTAGTAGGTAGGTACCCGAAGAGCCCTTGGTGGGTTTATCAGCCGTATCTGCACGGTGTACAAACCAGTTCACAACTTCATGTGTGGTTGTTAGCGCCCTAATCAAGGTACCTGGCCAATCAAATCAACATAATGCAACAGTTGATAATAGGGTGGGGCCGGGTGAAGAAGAGGCGCTTGCTGGAATAGGTAAGGGCTCGCGACCGTGGTGATAGGGCGGACGCGTTTCTTTTGTTTTGTTTTGATTCAGAGTTCTTTGCATGCTCACTCGAGACATGTGTGGGATCTCTCTCTATACCTTGATCCTATTTGTCGACGATTTCTTTGGAGTGATGAGTTGTGCTGTGATTTCAATGCCCGTTGTTACTGGACTAGGACAATGTACACGGAACTGAGGTACATCAAAGAGAACGGCTACGGGACGGTGGAACGGGAAACGCTTGCTTTGTCAAGGACTGGTCGGACAAGTCCGTTGTTCAGTACAACGTAATTACAACGTACTGACCTGGACTCGAGCAAGGACGGTACAGATATGATGCAGTGTCTCAAACTTACCTATCCGGAGGCGGTCAAGTTGAAGCCAGGTCTGTCTACGGGAAACTATCCGGTTTTGATTGTTCCGAGTACCCGACGACCTATGATGTATTTCCCCGCCTCGAGGAGCTCCAGGACAACAGTACAGTAAGGTATGTACAACATCACAGGTACCTACAGCGTACGAAGTACGCCCATCTGTGAGTTGATTCGTCATACTTTGAACTGGTAAGCGCCTCAAACGGGTGTGGGAGGGGCGTGGTTCGCATGATCATACGTATCAATTGCAAGCACGACACTGCCTCTGCGACCCGTGTTGGGCAGAGCATGAAATATCACCAAATTGCGATTCCGACATGCAGGCCCTATTAGTAGTTCCCCACTGATTCCGCCCGCGATTCCTGTGGAGTGGTTGACTTTTTTGTGACTAAAAATGCTCGGGGTGGACACCTTTCCCCTCTAGTAAGTACCTAAGTACTGTACCTGTCTGTTCCTGCCCGTGCCTGTGCCCTTGACCTTGACCGGGGGTTCCTGACCAGTCAACATCATCAATCTCCCCCATCTCTCGATCCTTCTAATTACCTTCTTTGGATTTTCTCTCTTCCCTTGCCTTGGGTCCCTCCCGATCCCTCTTCTAACCCTCCCCATCTACTACGCCCTACTTTTTGTCCTTTTTTCTTTCTTTATTTGTCAATTATTTTCTCCCTTTTACCCCTCTCTCCCTTCCCCTCCGTCCGCCGCCCATCGTCGCCAGCGAGACAAGTATCGAACCGACGCGGAGGGAGAGTCGAGAAAGACGAGACAAGTCCACGCCGGTCTTGTCCCATCTTCAGGCCTTGTGAGCGTTCTATTTCCAGGGACTGCTCTACTATTCGGTCAGACATCGTCATACGCTCCCTTCTTCACACCGAATAGCGCCTCTCAAGGTCGTGTCCGTGTTGTACCGGTTTCCACACTGGTGCTACTTGGCGAACCCTGGGGTGTCCATTCAGTTTCTGTTTCCTTTCCCTCGCGTTGTCTTTTGTCTTCGCTCTTGCCTTTTCTCCTTCCCTTTTTCTTTTCCTTCTTTAATCCGGTCTCGCCAGCCGAATCTGATCAAGATCTCGGTAACCTCCCTAATAATAACATTGTGTCGCTTCACTCACGTGGCTTCTGCTTCCTTTTGCCCCGAGGTGAATTTGGTAGCTCTCCTTGGCACGCCGACAATACTTCTGCCTTACGCGCCGACGAACAGAAACGAGCCGTTGCGAATCAGTTACTGCACCCTTTTGAGCCTTAATCGACAAACGACGTGTGGAGGGAGAAGAACTGGGCCTGGCACCACGACAATTGCCTGTCCTGGTCCATCCGCGCTGGACTCCTTTCGTTAACACGTAACGCATTTTTTGGGCGGCTCTTCTATCCCTTTGCGCATTCCAACCAAATCGACACAAACAACAACACTTCGAGGTACTCCGTGACCCGGCCTTTTAATCTTTTGCGGGTTTTCCAACCGACCACCGGAAATTCCCTCGACTTGGTTGATCTTCCTACGCTCTTTCATCAACTGTTCTTTCTTTCTGCTATTCTTGGCCAATCACTCGTTTGCGTCTTTTTGTCCCGGTTCGTCGCCTCGCGTCTATCCAGCTTGCAGCAGAGGCCTGCCACTTCCGCCTTCTACGGCTTTCGCCCGCAACATACCTAATAACTGCGAGTTTACTTACCCAACGCGCGCTTCCCTTCGTCTTTTTTCTTCCGGATTCTTTCATACCAGCTCAAACAACGTGTACCCGTCCGTTCTCCGAGCCTGCCGCCCGACGAACCACGAATCACAAACAACTGGTACTATTGACCATACCATTTGACTCACGACTTTCGCACTGCATGATCTCCTAGGCGTGACTACTCGACTCCTCTCGCCCGCAAGCCCTGACCATGGCGGCTTCGTCTTTCGCTGGCCGGCATGGCCTGCCCCCGATGGATGCCGACGGGTCGAACGACCCCTTCGTGTCTCCCGCCGGCCCAAGACAGATCCGCTTCTCCAACTTCGACAACCATCTCTATGCACTAGGCCCTCCCGCCTCACCAGGGCAGGCGAAACGTGCCTTGGAAGCCCACCTTGCCGAAACCGAACGCCGCATGGAGGAAGTGGGAAAATTGGGAACAGCCCTGGTCGACCAACAGAAAACCTTGGCTGAGCGCCTTCGGGAGGTTGAGAAGCTACAGGCCGAAGGCGACCTCACCCCAGAGCTACGCATGAAGCTATCCGAGATCGAAAAAGAATACCATGACGTTGCACGCGAGACGGCTAGGGCCTTCTTGCCCAAACAAAGAGTCCCCAGTAACGAAGCGGCCGGCGGTTCGCCCTACGTACCGGAAAGTCGAAGCGGAAAGGTAAGTAGTTGGCTATATCCGCTGACGATGGCTTCTTGCCACGAGTACCGACCAGAGAGACGGTGCTAACCCTTCCTTTGCAGCGATCGGTCAGCCCATCGAAATTCGAAAGCCACGCCACCGGCTCGCCGACCAAGCTCAGCGTCCCCAACCGAAAGATACGGAATCAGCCGGCGACCCGAGTCCACGACATAGAATTCGCCGCCGAGATCAGCACCTCCTTGCTCGCCCAAGTTCGTAACCTGCAGTCTTTACTGGCCGAGAAAGATGGAGAGCTTCGAGACATCAAGGCCGAGAAGTCAAGACTGGAAATCGAAGCCGAGAGCTTTCAGCAACGTGTCAAGACCCTGGATGAGAGTGAGCACCGCTACAAGGACGAGAACTGGAACCTCGAGACGCAAATTCACGAGCTCATTGCTGCCCAGAAGGAGAGCGCCGACCGCGAGAAGAAGCTGACCCAGAGCCTGAACATCCTACAGGTCCAGAAGAACCAAACGCAGAAGGAGCTGGACGAGGTCAAGCTGTCCCATGCCGGGTTAGTTGAGGAACACGAGGCGTCGGTGAAGCAGCACGACATCGAACTCGGTACCGCCAAGCGCAACGCCATCCTCGCCGAAGCCGAGCGTGTTGGCCTCCAGCGCAAAATCGACGACCTGATGGGGCAGAATCAAGAGCTCGCCAAGGCAATCTCCGCACAGCGTGCACGGGCGCTCGAACGCGAGTCGAACAGAGGGACGAGTGACGACGACTTTGAAACCGCAACCGACAACGCCACCCCCGACCACTCGCCGCCTGCTTCTCCCATCAAGGGCACGCCCCGGCACTCCATCCTCGAATCGGAAACCCTCAAGACATCTCTGCTCCACGCCCAACGGACCATCCAGACCCAACGCTCCCAGCTCCACCGCGAAAAGACCGAGAAGCTCGAGCTCAGGCGACTCCTGCAGGATAACCGAGACGAGCTCGAGAAGCTGCGCAACGATGCGGCTGGCGTCTCGAACCGCCGCGGTCGCAAGCCAGATTCGAGAGAATTCAAGAAGCCCTCAAGGAACCTGCTGGGAGGATCGCGCGCCGTTAAGAGCGAAGTGTTCATGGAGGACCCCGACTGGGAAGAACATCCCGACAGCGCCACCCCGAGGCACTCCCCGACTCGTGCGATCCCCTTCCCCCTGGTGACCGGGCCAGGCGCGTACCCCCTGACCACCGATAATGAGACCAGCGATGCCTTCGAGACCGCCAACGAGCGCGGCACCGAGACGGAGGATTTCCAAACAGGCGCCGAGGAATTTTCCGAAGAAGACGACGATGCCGAGACGGAGACGGAGACCCCCTCCAAGAACAGGGGCAGGGGTCGACCCCCCAGTCTCAACCTCATCGGGACCGGGAGCTCGTTCCATCGCACCGCCTCGACCTCAGCCGACGAGGACTTTGATGACTTCGAGCTCCGGACGCCAATTTCACACTCCCAACAGCGAATGCGAGTCAGGTCGAACCGAAGCTTCTTGAATCGCCGTTCTAGGCAGCCCAGTGAAGAGCCGGGACTCCAGAGCAGCCCCATCAGCCGTGCCGCAAGCAGCCCCGCCGGAACACCTCAGCAGCCAGCGCAGAGTTTGTTTGCCGAACTAGCGGGGCTGGAGGGGAGCGACGTCGAGTCGCTGGATGCGACGCCAAGCCGGAGCGTGCGGTCCATGACCCCCGCCTCCGTCATCCGGAATCGAATGTCCTCCGTGCCCCCTGTCCCTCCCCTGCCCGGACTTGTCATGGTCGACAGCGGAATTATGACCGATCCTCTGAAGAAGAGCCCGTTGTCGTCCACTAGTTCCGAGCCGGATTCTGCCAAGCCCACCATGGTAGACTGCGGTGTCATGACGGACGCCTCCGAGCTGCCGCCGCCGCCCCACGGAGCAGCTGCCGCAACAGTTGCAACAGTAGCAGCGGCGGCAGCAGCAGCAACAGCAGGCGCTGTGCTTTCTGTTCCCACCGACGCTGTGGCGGCGTCAACCCCCACCACTGCTCACCTGTCCGTTCGTGACGATGCTTGGCCGAATGCGTCGCAATCTCGCCCAGAATCCATGCTGTCCTACAGCGATGCTGGAGCACAGTATGACACAGACATAGCCGAGAAACTTGATCGGTTCCCTATGCCTCCGTCTGTCTCGAAGACTGTCGACGACGCTGTCCCACCCACTCTCGTGTTCTCTCCTATCGAGAACCAAGCGGTCGAACCAGTCGAACAGCCTCAGGAGGAGCCTCCGGCCCTGACCTTCACCGCCGTCGAGTCACAGGACGTGCAGCCTGTGAGGGAACCCGAAGTGCCACCACCCCCGGCACCAGTTCTTGGCCTGTCAACCATCGCATCGGAGCATGTGGAGCCGAGATCTGAGCCTGAAGTCGTTCCGGCGCTGGATTTCTCACCGCTGGTTTCCGAGCTGATCGAGCCCAAAGCCGAGCCGGAGATCATTCCTCCTCCGCCTGTGTTATCTTTCGCACCCGTCATTTCAGAAACAACGGAGCCGAAACTTCAGCAGCCCGAAGACCCGTCGCCTGCAGCTCCTCTACTGGTTCTCTCCTCCCCGATAGCAGAGGGCCTAGAGCCACAAGTGGAATCTGAGGCGCCATCGCCTCCTCCGACGGTGTTGACACTGTCCCCTCTATTTGCCCACGACCTCGAACCGAGGGCTGAGCCAGAGGTCAAGCTTCCCGTGCCAGAGTATGGTTTCACAGCCTTGACGAGTTTGGACGTTGAGCCTCAAGTGGAGCCGGAGCCTCCTGCACCAGTTCCTCCCGCCCTCACTCTCTCTGTCTTCCAATCCGAGCAGGTGGAGCCTCGCTCCGACCCTGAGCCCGAACCTACGCCGTTGACTTTGACTGGCGTACAGTCGTGGGATATCGAGCCCCGCGCTGATCCCGAACCTGCTCCGCCTTCCCTGACCATGTCGACCATCGTGTCTGAAGCTCAGGAACCAGTGAGCTTGCCGATTCCCAGTCCACCAGTTCCACAATTCACCCTCTCGGCCATTGACTCTATCGAAACTGAGCCCGTCGCCGCACGAAGTCCGAAGCGGGATGCCTTCATCATTCCGAGGGGCCTCGACTCCATCATGACTGAGGGGATTCAACCCAGGACCCCGGATCACGCCGTGTTCGACTCAGCGGTGCGGCGCGGCGGTAAGAGTGCCCCTGTTCCAGACGTATCTATCGCCGAAGATGAGACTCGACAATCACCTAGCGATCCCAGGCTGCCTGAAAGCCCCGAGTCGCAACGGCCGTTCAAGGAAATCTCATCCAACTCGACTACACGGGCTAGGCGAAAGCAGGCTGCCCCGATGCTTGACCAGTCGGCGCAAACATTCCTTACGGCGCATGCTATCGGTGAGATGTTCGAGGCCAAGACCAAGGGGCATGACAAGTCGGTTTCTGTTGGAAGTAGCGTGGGATCACCCGACACAGTTCGGATTCATCGCTTCTCCCGCGACCAAGATAGTGTTGGTACCCCTGGGGAGCACCTTGCACACCCCGGGCCCGATGCCGTCCTGGACCGACGACGACGAAGCGCAAGCAGCAGCCGCGGCCCGGCCGAACCACTGCCGCCATTGCCACCGAACCACAAGGCAACCATCGCGGCCGCCAGGACTGGGTCTGCGCAGAGCAACCACGGCAGCACGACCGTCATGGGACCTCCCCTCTGGCCTGCGTCGGCCATGCGGGCCCAGCGACCTCGCACCCCCAACAGGCCACAGTCACCACCTTCCATCAGGGGGACGCCGACACCGCGAGCGACCAGGCCCAGGGTCGGCATATCGGGTTCCGGGACTGCCTTGGCCCACTCCCCCACCAAGGCATCAGCACGGAGCCGGCGTTCTTCCGTCTCATCGTTCGTCTCCGAGCTGGACACGCGGTTCAATATCCGAGATAGCGGGATGGGCATGAATCCTAATGGGTTCGGACCCAACACCGACCCGCGTATGATACAAGCCATCACGCAGACGATGATTGGAGAGTACCTGTGGAAGTACACGCGCAAAACCGGACGCGGGGACATGTCAGAATACCGACACCGTCGCTACTTCTGGGTCCATCCGTATACCAGGACGCTGTACTGGAGCGACCGTGATCCAACTGCGATTGGGCGATCCGAGGCCAAGGCGAAAAGCGTGCCGATTGAGGCTGTCCGGGTCGTCACTGACGATAACCCATCACCACCTGGGTTGCACCGGAAGAGCTTGATCGTCATCTCTCCGAACAGGGTCGTCAAGTTTACATGTCCTACAGGACAGCGGCACGAGACGTGGTTCAATGCTCTGTCGTACTTGCTTCTGAGGACCAATGAGGAGGGCCAGTCCGACGCAGAGGAAATGGCCGGCCATATCACGCAGGCAGACGTTGACGAGTTCAACCCGCAAGTTGGCGTCGATCCGTCTGTATCCACGGCGAGACAAATAGCGCCCCCATCTCTCTCATCATACCATTCTCGGACGACGCAGAACCAGTCGCCGGCCATAGGCATGTCGATGAACGTACCCCGGCTCACGCCGACTCCACATAAGGAGACTCTTACCCACCGGCCGTCTCAGGGGACGCTATCTAAAATCAGCGGCTACTGGAAGAACAGCCAAGTGCTTTCGGGCACCTTTTCGAGTATCCGGAGCCGCAATGCGAGTCACATCAACCACGGCATTTATGAGGCGAGCGAAGTCCGGGACAGTGTCGAAGACGAGCAAGAGATGATGGAGCGTATGGATCGAGAAGCCGACCGGCTTGAGAATGTCCGTGCCTGCTGCGATGGTAAGTACACAATCATTTTCGATTCCCTAGGCCCACGACCATGTGGGAATATGTCAAGGGCTGGTGGCTGACTTTGGTGTCTTTCAGGCAAGCACGACGTTTCCACACTTCCTCACTACCCGTCCTATTCCAAGCGCGGGAGGCCGTCCCATACACATTCGCACTCGGGACCTTCGGCATCAGCAGGGACTGCGACGCCAACGCCGATGAGCACCATGCGGTCCCGTGTCTGAGCCGGAAACCCGCCTATCAACAAAAAAAAAAACCATCTGTACATTTCCCAACTCGCCGTTCCTTGGAATGGTGGCCACCTTTTTCTTGTCGCTCACTACCCCAGACACCCATTCTGGACTCGGAAATTTATCCTTTACGACACATCGCCTGCACGCGACGATCTCCATGACTCAGACGATTCTTTTTTTTTCTCGACTGTCTGTTTATTGTTTCCTTTCGCCATCGGGAATGATTTCCTCGACGCCAATCTTTTGAGCACAACCTCACAACACAAAGGCCGCCTTGGCCTACGACACATAAGAAAAACACCAAATTTTCCTTGCAAAAAAAAAAATCAACCGCTTGTATGCAAATGTCGCTTCCCCCCTCGGGTCATGAACCCTTTGTTTTTCTGGATTACATGTAAACCAGTCTGCCTACCTCGGCTGTGTGTACTGTTGCAGGGTATAA
Organism: Sodiomyces alcalophilus JCM 7366; assembly: GCF_042370955.1. Classification (NCBI taxonomy): domain Eukaryota; kingdom Fungi; phylum Ascomycota; class Sordariomycetes; order Glomerellales; family Plectosphaerellaceae; genus Sodiomyces; species Sodiomyces alcalophilus. Next base: position 3,629,886 of record NW_027263533.1, read on the forward strand.
CGGACGCAGGATTAGGAGAGGAGCAGGAACATACACCAGTGGGAGGGATGGCCGACGAAGATGAGCATATGGGCCTTGTTCGATATATGTAATGGTATCCGTATTCGTTCTCTCCAATTCAACTTTACTATTTCTTTTTGTTCTCAAAACTCCGTTCTCTTTGCTATGCCTTCATACTCTTGGACACACTCGGCATATCGCAGCGCGTCTCTCGTAAGCAGTATCAGAGTGTTATCTTGTGTCTTTCTAGACCGCAGATACACCGTACCTATCTGTTGGCATTCCAGGTCAAGTACCCTAGTTCTGCAGGAGTTGACAACTGGTCATGACACTGAGAGGTATCGTGGTGACTACGGAGTACGTCCACATGATAATTAGACGATATTGGGACTCGGACGCCCCAGATAGTTCGGCCGCCTTGACCCACTTTTCCCCCCTTTGACAGCCAGCTGGGACAGGGGTCACATGATGACGTTTGATTCTCTATTGGGTAATGCTACTCCACACGAACTCCAATCTTCGTACCTGCGTAATTACGTGTACATTTACTTTGACAGATGGACTCTTGACGTATCGAAACCCGTGGCCTCTTTGCTAGTCGATGATACGTCTCTTCGGCCTTGTAACACTACCTCCCTACGAAGTATACAGCTCCAAGAACGACTAACATCTGGTACAGCGATTGTACCTTATTCGATGGTCCCATACCAATTCGGTCTCGGTCTCAATCTCCGTCATTACCCGCTGCGTCTGTCCCACGGAGGGGGGTTCGAAACTATTCCATGCACCGATGCCGTCCATTCAATAACCACCAGCCACTCTTTCCTTTGAGTAGCCAGATCAAAACAATTCATCTCTCTCGCCGCGGCCGAACATTGGGGAGGGGAGGAAAAGAGAGATGGGCAGCTGGGCCGTATTCTTGTTCGCCTACCTCTTCGGCGGGCTGACCTTCATCCCTCTCGCCCTCCTCGCCTTTCTCCTACATGCCCACTACTCTCTCCCCTACCGAGAGAATGACGGCGGCGCCGAGACGCCCGACGACGGCTCCGAGAGCATCATCCAGCCCGGCGACGACCTCGGCCCCCTCGAAGATGCCAGGAGCACGGGCGCCTTGAAGGACGAGGCTGGCGGCAGTCTCCGGTCGCGCTCCACACAGCAGGAGAGTGAGGTGGCCGCCGGCTACTTCGCCGTCTGCAGAGAGTACGTGCCCATGGGAATCAACGCGAAGCCCATTGAGCGCGCCACGCCGGTCGGGCCCACCACGGTGGCCGCCCCAAGCCAGAGCGTCTACCAGACCATGTATCGCAGCATCTTCGACAGGAAACAGCCGCAGGGTCCCCTGGACAACAAGAATACCGTTAGCCAGAGGCCCAAGAATGCAGGCAATGTCTTTTACGTTGTCCTTAGGTTCGTTTGCTCTTGCTACTTTCTTTCTGTAGTGCTTGAGGCTGTTCATTTTTATTTATTTTTTTCCTTTTATTGTTTTGGGTCTCTGTGCTGACCTGTTTCTATCCTACCAGGCACGGTCACCTCATGCTCTTCGACGGCGAGGAGCAGCTCGAAGTCCGACACGTCGTCTCTCTGGCCCATCACGACATTAGCATTTACTCCGGAGGAGACGTTACACCCGAAGGCGAGCTCTTCATCAAGAAGAACGCGCTCTGCTTGTCGAGACACCAGGATGCAACGGATATTGGTCCCGATGGCCAGCTTTCTAAGCCCTTCTACCTGTTTTCTGAAGATAGCTCGGCCAAGGAGGATTTCTACTTTGCCCTCATCCGAAACCAAGAACAATATTTCGACTTGGACAAGACGACACCCAAGCCTCGTCAATTCGAGGTGAAGAACATCATCTCTCTCGTCCAGAAACTCCACTCCTCCGAGGACCAGGTCCCGACCAGGTGGCTGAATGCCATGATCGGTCGTGTGTTCCTTGCCTTGTACAAGACCGCCGACCTCGAACACTTCATCCGGGAGAAGCTCACCAAGAAGATTTCTCGCGTAAAGCGGCCGTCTTTCCTCACCAACATTGTCATACAGAAGATCGATACGGGCGACTCGGCCCCGGTTCTCCTGAACCCACGGCACAGGGAACTCAGCGTCGAAGGAGAGTGTGCCATGGAAGCAGATGTGAAGTACACGGGTAATTTCCGCCTGGAGGTGGCCACCACAGCGCGCATTGAGCTTGGGACTCGCTTCAAGGCTCGGGAGGTCAACCTGGTCCTAGCCGTCGTGTTGAGGAAACTGGAAGGTCACGTCATATTCAAGATCAAGCCGCCACCGAGCAACAGGATCTGGTTCTCGTTCCAGACCATGCCAAAGATGGAGATGACCATTGAACCCATTGTCAGCTCTCGACAGATCACGTACACCCTCATTCTCCGGCAAATCGAGAATCGGATCAAAGAAGTCATCGCCGAGACGTTAGTCCAGCCCTTCTGGGACGACATACCTTTTTTCAACACGGAGCACAAGAAGTGGCGTGGGGGCATCTGGGAAGGGGACGACGCCGTCGTCACTTCGTCCAGGACAGACGTGACAGTCGCCCAGGAAGGGGATGTTGACGCTGTGGACCGCCTGGAAAGGTCGGGCGAGGTGCCAGCCGAACTGCGCCCGATCGAGAAGAGCTTCACCGCGCCTCTCGCCGATAGCGCCACTCCCCCAACTGGCCTTCTTGGAAGGACGTTGGCGAGAAAGGCATCCGCGAATACGCTGACGGCGGTCACCACTGGTGCCGATACAAAGACATCGGCGTCCTCGACTGCGCTCCCGAGAACATTACGATCTAGCTCCATGTCCAGCCCTTCCGATCCGGTAACGCGTACCGATCCCACACACGCCGATGTTTTCAAACCGTCGTCATCACCACCGGACCACGCATCGAGTATGATGGCCGCTTTATCAGCTAGGTCACAGCCAGCCACCGCCGGGGATACGCCGCTCGATTCTCCCGGTCGCCCTGCATCGGTGGCACAGGGGACAAGCGAGTCTTTCGGGCCTACCTCGTCGTCTCAGGAAACAGTAGACAGCGAGAAGGAAGCCGAAGGGACGACTGCCGCATCGAATCGACGCAATACTGCTTCATCATCGGAGTCTGCCTTCCAGGATGACGCCACAAACACCTCGGTGCCTACGTCGCCGTCTTTCCAGGGCTCGATGAGAAGCAACACGGGATCGATCAGGAGCAACGCGAGCACTATAACCAGGGGCCTATTCGCTCGGCGGGAAAATACGAGCGACTCGCAGTCCAGCGGGCAGTCGAACAGCGATTCGAGCCACAAGCGGACGACGCTCTCGGCCATGGCGAACGCAGCGACACAGGCGCGGCAATGGGGTTGGAATGCCCTTCAGCGACAGAAAGAAGGGAGGATCGGTGCGTTTGGCGAGTCGCCCCCGCCGCCCCCCTTGGACTTGAGTAAACCTATGGGACGGGGCCAACCGCTCCCCCCGCCGGGAACGCCGCTACCCAAGCCGGATAAGAATTCGAAGGTCACCACGATCCCGGTGCCACCCAGGCGTAAACCCGTACCGCCCTCGCAAGCACCGGAACGGCCGCAGGAGGCGCATCTTTCCGACGAGAACGGGAATGGGAAAGTGGAGCGCAAACCAGTACCGACGCCACCACTGCCGCCGCGGAGATTGAGGGATAGGGATGAGGAGGCGGAGGAGAAGAGGAACGGCAATGACGTGCTCATCATCGCTGCCCCGGTCGGTTCCGAGCCATCGACACCGATGGAAGAGGAGGTCTATAGGGCCTACGACGAGGGGAGTCATGGGCAGCCGTGGGCCGAGGATAGCACAGCCGCCGACCCGAGCAGTCTGGACCTCTCTCTCACTCGCGTCTTGGCGTCGGGAGAGGTGAGCTCAGACAAGGATAGTCGGGAAATGGTCAAAGATGTCAGTCCCACGGAGGCGCGGCCGTCGTTGAGGCCCCGTGAAGACGACGACGATGAGGATTTCTCGGGCTGGTTTGATAACGGCGAGTTGGAGATGGAAGAGGGGGAGAAGGGGGAGAAAGGGGAGGGCCGCGTCGGTAATGACGAGCGTTGAGGCTGAATGGGAAATACGACAGCAGAGTACGCAGCGGATGGTTCAATCAGGCGTAAAGGGCGGTTTGAATTAGGGTAGGTGCTGGGTTATAAGGGATGGGTCATCAACTCCCTTGGACATGATATTTTGTGAACTCGAGGTGTATACTCGGTGTTCGAGCGTGTTGGTGTCTTGCACCACACCACGTAGTAATGAGACGAACGATTATATAACTATACCCGGACAATGAACTCCTTGTTACCAGGTAGACAGGGAGACCTTTTCTCGTCAAGTTTATCAAGGAAGTGGTAGGGGCTCATGCTCGCCTCCTGCTCATGCTCGCCTCCTGACTAGACGGTCTTGGAGGGTAGGCCAGGGGATGTTCTAAACGCTCATGTCGATGCGGCTATGAAGGCAAATACAAGGCAAGACCAGAGGCACATGGACAGATAAAAGACTGTACACATGGTCAATTTTGAGGCTGGTTATATTACTGGTATTTATTTTATTTTATTTTACTTTTATTTCGGTTTTGTTCTTCCCTTCCAGACCATACAAAGCCTTGTTACTCGGGCTTCCCGAGAACAATCTTGCCGTCCTTGTCATGGTAGAACTCCTTGACCTGGACGGAGCGCAGGTGGTCGACACCACCGCTGAGCTCGCAGTCGTGGTGGAACAGCCACCAGCGGTCCTGGAACTTGACGGTGGAGTGGTGGGTGGTCCAGCCCAGGACGGGCTCGAGGATGCGGCCGCCGTAGGTGAAGGGCCCCATGGGGTTGTCGCTGGTGGCGTAGCAGAGGAAGTGGGTGTCGCCGGTGGAGTAGGAGAAGTAGTAGGTGCCGTTGTGCTTGTGGACCCAGGCGGCCTCGAAGAAGCGGCGGTCGTGGTCGTCGGCGAGGATGGGCTTCTTGGTCTCCGGGTCGAGGATCTGGATCTCCTGGACCTCGCCGTCAAACTCCTTCATGTCCTCGGTGAGCTTGGCGGCGCGGGCGCCCATGGAGTAGACGCCCTCGCCGGTGGGCTCCTTGGGGCCGGCCCACTCCGGGTCGTAGATGTCGTTGCCCTTCTGGTAGCACTGGAGCTGGCCGCCCCAGAGGCCGCCAAAGTACATGTAGGCCTGGCCGTCGTCGTCGACGTAGGTGGCCGGGTCGATGGAGTAGGAGCCCTTGATGGGTTCGGGCTCGGCCTTGAAGGGGCCGTAGGGGCGGTCGCCGACGGCGACGCCGATGCGGAAGATGCCCTGCTTGTCGCGGGCGGGGAAGTACAGGTAGTACTTGCCGTTCTTGTAGGCGGCGTCGGGGGCCCAGAGCTGCTTGGAGGCCCAGGGGATGTCCTCGGTCTTGAGAACGACGCCGTGGTCGGTCGGGGTCTCTTGGGGGTCTAGGGAGGAGGTGCTGAAGACGTGGTAGTCGGCCATGTCATACTGGTCGCCATTGTCGTTGAACTTGATGTCGGTCTCACGGTCGTGGGACGGGTAGATGTAGACCTTGCCCTCGAAGACGTGAGCCGAGGGGTCGGCGGTATAGATGTTGGTGATGAGAGGAGCCATCTTGGGCGAGAGTGTGGATAGGAGAGAAGGAGGACACACGGAGGGGTATCGAGAGAGCAGAGTAACAAGACAAGAGCAAGGAGGAAGAGGGGACTATATAAGTAGACGTGACAGATGGACAAGGGGGGAGGGGGGAGGGGGGAAGGGAGATGTGGATGGAGGAGGCGGAAGTGTCAGAGTGTCAGGAGAGATAAGTGACCCCTCATTACGATCAAGTGGGAGGCGGGGGAGGGGTATTTAAAGCTGAATCACTATCCATCTTTCGTCCGGATCGCAAGTTCAGTTCACTACAGAGGTGTGATGTTGACCAACAGGCTACTAGGAGTCTCCCATTTTCCTGCCACCCGTTTAGCCTCATGGCGCCGCGCATGCTTTGGAGCAATACTTGGTAATGGCTGCAGGTCCCGTGAGGGTCTGGAGGGGGAAAATGGCAATGCGAATAGGTAAAATAAAGGGGAAAATATGGGGGAAGGCCGAGTCCACCCACCGTCTTCCTATTTATCCAGCGCATTTTCCCGGCTGTCTACCCCACTGGGGATGTTGCCCCTCTCCCCTTCGCCTGTGGATGTGCCTCGTGTGTGTCTTGTGTGTCTTCTGCCCCGCGATCCCCGGGAATCTAAAGTCCGTTTCGACGTGCATCCATCTTGTACATAATCTGATGCCGTGCTGCGTGATGATACCCTGGTTTATGCGCTGCGGTTCTCGGCCTTGGCGGATGAGGTTTCAAGTGTCCGTGGCGGCTGTCACAGGAGTGTCTCTGACTGGAAGAAGACGAGGAGAAGACGGAGAAGAACACGAAACAAGTGGTTCTCCAATACCCACAGCTTCGGATGCCATTCGGACGCTAGAACCAAGCTAGGACGAAATTCTTTTCCAATCCCCTTGGGTCGCTCGACGGTGTCGAACCGGTCCTGGCGCGAACTGCCGGCGGATAAGTGGGATTGTTCGACTTGACGGCTATTATGTCATGGCCATCGTGTCCATTGTACGACCGTGACGGGAAAATGGGGACCATTTGGCGCCAAGAATAGCGTCGAAAGTCGTCCTAGATTAGATGGTAGTCTGAGTACCAGGAGTGGTGGTGGTTGATCGGTCCGGGGTCCGGTGTAAAGACGCCCCGGAAGACGCAGTATTGCAATTATCGAATACAATGTATCCCTATATGAGAGACACGTCACTATCCAGGTGACTTCCTATTTGGGCGGATAATGTCGAGCCTGCCTTAGTAAGATTAATGATTAGGTAATTACGTTTCTGGGCAAACCAACCCTCGAAGCTGTGAATGCCAATGGCAACGGAAGGCAACACTCATCACGATCTTGCCAAAAGCAATAACAAGGACTGGTTTACAGGCTTACTTACCACGCCAGTCTTCTCTGAATCTTACCGTCTCCCAGATCGCTATCCGACAACTTGATTGATCACATCAACTCCTTGTCTTACCGCCTCCCGGCCCTCTTCTTCTCCCTCATCCTCTCTCTCACATATCAACGCGCCCTCTAACACGCCTGGATTAATATGGGCGAACATGCCCTTCTTCCCCACGTCCACTGTTAATAAACCTCTTCCTCTTCTTCACCTTCCGGTCCTTCCACTTCCGCTACAACCATGGGCCGCTTCTTGACTCCTGCCAAGATTGGCCTACTTGCCCTCATCGAGCTCTATGTAGACGAACTTGTCCCGACTACTGCCATCATTCCCGTTCTTTCCTTCGTCACCTCGAGCCTCCTCGATCGCGAACCCAAGGACTTGACGCACAGCTGCGACTCCTCTCCCCAATCCCGTTGGTCCAAGGCGGAGAGGGCCGTTAGTCTAATTACATCCATAAACGATTTCGAAACCCTTCTTGCCGCTTACCCCGTTGTCGTCGGCTTGCCGGGGAGGAAGCTATGGGATATCTTCCTGGAAAAGCTCTGGGATGTCAACTCCCTCCACCAGCTCCACGATTTCTTCGATCGCCAATCTCACTCTCTCATCATGACCAAGGAAGAGCTGCGCCGCCTAGGCCTCACCGAGGCGGAGTTGCAGGGCATCCGCATCTCGCGCAACTCCCCCTTTGGCACCTTCATCCGCCGCTGCCAGCTCGAGTTTACCCGCCTACGTTTCGAAGACACCGTCGAGTTATGGAAGGACTTTGTCCGGTACAGGCAGCCCACCAGCGGCCATCGCCGGCGAAGGGATCCTTCCATGGGCCGCATGAGCTTCGATTACGTCCTTGACGCAGGCGAGCACCGCGACTGGGATGTCGAAGCTGTCAACGTCCTCGCCTCCATTACCCACGGCGACTTTGTCACCAGCGATTCTTCCTCCAGTATACCCGTCAGTACAGACGACGTGGAGTTTCTCCTTGAATTCCAAGTCGACCAGATGCAGAGTATGCCTTCCTCCCCTCTCGTCCCGGTTTCTAGCTGACATTTTCCCCCTTCGCTAGAGCATGGTAATCGAGTTCCTCTCGATGTCAGGGCTCGCTTTCAGCGCCTCCTCCAAGACAGTCGAGTAATTCCAAGCCTAAGTCACTATCTAAGGTTCCCACGCACCCCTTCCCTACTTCGACTCCCTATCCATTCCGTCGCTTCCGTTTCCCCAGGGCTGACCGTCTGTAGCTTCCTCGACGCATGGAAATCAGGTGACCATCCTACCGCGTTCGATTATCTTCACCGCTACTTTGACTACACCATGCAGACCCGGGACCGTCTTTACTACCAGTACGCGCTTATGAACTTGGCCGTCGTCCAGGCCGACTTTGGTTCCCACAGAGATGCGATAGAGACCATGCTGGAGACCGTCTCCACCGCTCGCGAGAACAAGGACATGCCCTGTCTCAACTTCGCCCTCAACTGGCTTTTCCACTTCGGCCGGGCACATCCCGAACTGATCCGGGACCTCGAGTCCGACAGCCTTCTCGGGACCGGAAAGGAGAGCCTGGCGTACCTCCGTGCCAAGGCAAAGGAGACGGGCATGTGGACGCTGTGGAGCTCCGTCTTGCTTAGTGAGGCCAAGTTGGGTTTCTGTAACGGCGAAAGCGTAGCCAGCTGCATGGAAATGCTGGTCCGTAGCTCCCAACTCATCGTCACCCGCGACTTGAAAAACATGTATGGCGCCCAGCTGGCCATGACCATGGCCCTGTGGGAACGTCTTGGCCTCGCCCACCTGTCTGCCGTAGAGAGCGAGATATTTCGTCGTTGCCACGTCGGCCACACCACATTCGATGACGAGCTGAAAATCACCACCCGCTTTGCCATGCATCTCACCGAGAGGGGCGAGTACGATAAAGCTTTGAAAATGGTAGAAGCGCTCGACGAAAACTCGTTGCGCTCATGGAAGTCGAGTCAGTATTGGTATAAATACCGGGGTATCATCAAGCTGACCCGTGACCTGCGCCACAACAACCTCGATGCTGCCGAACAGCTGATTTCTCAACTTCTCCAGTCGAGGCAGGACGACATCGAGCCTGACATGGCTTTCGTCATCAACTCCCTACATGTCGACTCGCTCATGCGTCGCGGAGACCTCCAAGGGGCCTTCGACAAGGTGGAGGACATGCTGGAGGCCCTCGACGACGGGAAACGAGACATCTCCCTTCGCGTGCGTCTCATGCTTCTCAAGGCACACCTGTTCGACAAAGCGGGCCGCCCGCAGCGAGGCTTCACTCTTGCCATGCGCGCCGCCAGCACCGCCTGGGGGGCCCGCCTCATCCCCATGCTCTGGCAGGCCATTGGCGCTCTCGCCAATGTCCTTTCGTCCCTCGGCGAGTTCCACTCCGCCGCCGCGCTCCTGACCGCAGTCCTCCCGCGCAGCTTGGAGTGCGAATCAGCTGCCATGAGCGCCCAGCTCTATTCGTATCTGGCGGATGCGAACGTGGGTCTCGCCGGGAAGGCGCCGCCCAACTCGGCGCGGCGGACAGAGAACCTGACGAGGGCCGCAGGTGCGGTCCAGAAAGCGTTTGACTCTTATTCCACCATCGACGATATCGAGAAACAGTGCGAGATGATGGCCAAGAAGGCGACCATCATGAAGGTCGCAGGGGATAAGGCGCTGGCTGCGGACTATGCGGCTGCTTATGTGTCTCTGCGAAAAAGCGCGGCCGCACTCGCCATATGTTAGCAAGCATCGCCTTTATCAGTCCGTATGGTACGGAGCGATACTGGTTCGCACGGTCAGCATAAAGCATGATCTAGAAGTCGAATGCTCCAGGGTCTTATAACGCTCGCGAGTATGAAATGAAATGCCTCATCCCCGGCTTTACAATCCATAACATCCAACACTAGTCACAACGTATAGAGGGAAGTGGTGTTGGACCTCTCACGCCCAACGCGGGAAAAATCTCCATGCATGTATCCCACGGCTCACTAGGTCGTTCTGTGCGATTGAAACGAAACATCGAGTCATTTGACTGCTTTGATTGCTCGGAGTCTAGGAAATCATGTACAGGTCGACTGGTTCGTCGTGTCGTCTTCCCTCTCGGGTCAGCCCACACCTCACCCTTAACATCTATCACAATCCGCCTACGCTTTGCCCTATGCGTGGCCAGTCGGTTATAATGTCATAAAGTCGACTTGGCTTAGGTAGTCTTGTCCTTGTTGTGGTAGTTGACCTCGTCGTTCCAGCTGTATCACGGTCAGCGAATATCTCAAGACCAAAAGTATGAAGGGAACAGAATGGTCTCGATAAGAGCCGAGTAAATCAGAACCTGATCTTTTCGAGACGGAGAAACGGGCACAATCGAGTCGACGTCCTGAGACGAGGATGATACGTACAAAAGAGTCTACACAAGGTTAGCTCACGCCATGGACGAGTTTGGTTGGGACTTTTTTGCTTACCCTGTCACCATTGCCCCAGGAGTAGTTTTTGGTGCGAATGTTCTGGTAGGGGTACTCAATGCGCTCCTCCAGAGGGGGAAGGTGCTCCCAGTGCTCCCAGTGCTCGTTCCAGAGCCGGCGAGCGTTCCAGCTGGCCAGGGCGAGGGCGGGAATGCAGGCGCTGTTTTCCCCATCCATTTGGTCAGCCAAAATTCATTTCCTCGTCGATACACCTGCGTCCCGTCGGATTCCTGTTCCTCCACGACAAGCCGACTCGAAGAAAAAAACGTGTGTGCCCTCGACTGGCCTCGTAGAGCCATGCAGTCTTTTCGAAACATCGCATACTGGCAGAAATCGCACGGGCAGCGGGAAGAAAAGGGAAGGGGAAAGTCGTACTAGACGGAAATCTTGCGCCAGAGCTCTAATCCCAATTGTTAACACAGTCATGTTTGTCTTACGGGGAGAGCGTAAGGGGAAGGGAAATGGAGGGGACACCAACCAGTGGTACCGGCGGCGTGCTCCTTGGCCTTCCGGCGTTCGCGGACGAAGGAATTCTCGGTGCTGTTCAGGCGGCGCTGAGCCGTAGCCCGCAGCTGAGCGGTGAAGCGCGGGGCCGCGCGGAGGATCTGTCGCTGAGCCAACATTTTGTTGCTTTTTTTGTGGTGTTCGACGTCCGGGGTCGTTGTCAATTGGAGTTGTGATTCGGTGGTCGTGGTGCAGCAAGTTGAGATCAGGTCATGACAAGCTCGGTTATGGGACGTCACTTTCTGCCTTGCAATTGAGGCAGCCATTTTCCGGGCCGTCTCGAGATCACGTGATTATTTCGGCTTAAGGTCTTAGTAACGGATTAGGCAAGATGTGTCACATGACCTCGTGGCCAAACGTTCGCGTTGCCCACGTCGGACTTCAGATGGCAATGGTAACGTCGCGTCATACTCAACGTCTTTTTCATGCCCTTGGTTTAGCTATCCGGCACTTATGAGCGAATCACTTTGAGTCGTTTGGGTGATTGAACTTGGGTCACATCTCCAAAGGAAGAGCGCTCGATACGGTCTAGGCTGCCAACGGTGGCGCCAATGCATCGCCATACTTCACACACCCTCTCCGCCGCGTCAGGAGGAGGCGCCGAAGCGACGTGAGGCGGAGCCAACAAATAACATATCCCTGACGCATGTCTTGAAATCAAGAAAGGAGCTTAGTTGAGCTGGGATTTTTAAAATGCCTCTACGAATCACTACCTGGAATGGTGAGTCTTTCTTGCCGTCGACGGGTTGAACGAAGAATGTTGTCGCTAACTCGAATCGTCAGTCAACGGCATACGGTTAGTCAACTGGGTGAACGAGACTTATCCTCAATTTCCGGCTGACCTTTTTACTCAGAAACCCGTTCGGGTACCAGCCATGGAGGGAGAAACGGACATTCCAGGTTGGTGGCTACGACTTTACTCTTGTGGCGTTCTGCCTCTGACACTTCAGCAGGCGATGTTCGACGTCCTGGAGGCCGACATTGTCATTATGCAGGAAACTAAGATCCAGCGGAAAGATCTTAGAGATGACATGGTTCTCGTTCCTGGCTGGGATGTGTTTTTCAGTCTCCCAAAACACAAAAAGGGTGAGTTTTGTTCTCCGCCTACGCCATGACCTGAGAACAACGACATCTAAGACACTTGCCAAGGATACTCGGGAGTCGCCATCTATACGCGAAGCTCAAAGTGCAGCCCGGTCCGAGCAGAAGAGGGAATCACAGGTGATCTCTGCCCTCCCAACTCGTCGACCAAGTACCGTGATCTCCCCGAAGCCCAGCAGATCGGCGGGTATCCGCGGCCTGGCCAACTTTCAGACGAAGTGGACGCAGCCCTGCTCGATTCAGAGGGTCGCTGCGTAATCTTGGAGTTCCCCGCGTTTGTCTTGATTGGGACTTATTGCCCTGCGAACCGCGATTCGTCCCGTGACGGCTTCCGCATCGGTTTCCTCACCGCACTGGACGCCAGGGTCCGAAACCTCGTCGCTGCTGGAAAGCAAGTCGTCCTGACTGGTGATCTGAACGTCATACGCTCCGAGCTCGATACCTTGAACGTAGCCGAGAATCTCCGGAAAGAGGGGTTGACCGTCGAGGACTGGATGGCCGCGCCAGCGCGGCGTCTCTTCAATCAGCTCATTTTCGAGGGTCTCGTTATCGGAGAGCGCGACGAGGGCCGGGAGGAACCCGTGCTCTGGGACTTGTGCCGGTGTTTTCACCCACACCGACAGGGCATGTTCACCTGCTGGGATACGAGGAAGAACACTCGACCAGCCAACAACGGCAGCCGCATCGATTATATTCTGTGTTCGGCAGGCATCAAGGAATGGTTTATGGAGGCTAACATCCAGGAAGGTCTGCATGGATCGGATCACTGCCCGGTGTATGGCACCCTGCGAGACGTGGTCAGGGTTGGTGACAGGGATTCTCATCTTCTCGATCTCATGAACCCCGACGGGATGTTCCTAGACGGAAAGCGATTAAGGGAATGGTCACCAAAGGATCTTCTTCCCTTGTCTGCGAGGCTTATACCCGAGTTTGACCGTCGACGAAGCATTCGAGACATGTTTAAAAAGAAAACATCGACCCCATCCTCAACATCGACGACCCCGAGACCGGCGGAGTCCGCCGATGACTCGACAGATTCCCAGACAAATGGCGCCCAGGAGAACAGTGGAGTCGTGCTCGGAACCAGGACCATGCAGGCCCAAGAAGCTGCATCCCCGACAAGGCCAAACCAAATCCGACACACAAGCAGTTCTCTTTCATCGAAGGACACAACTGCGAAGACAGAGGCAAAGCCCCGCCCGAAGAGGCCGGCAGAACAACCGTCCCAGCCCAAGAGAACGCTGAAAAGGACGAAGACGAACGAGATCGAGCCGGGCACTAAAGGAAATGAAGGCGGATTGGCCCAACGCACATTAAAAGGATTCTTCAAGCCAAAACAAAGCACACCCGCTGCTTCTACGACAGCCGTGCATCTTGAGACGAATAATCTCGAGTCCACCGCAACACTGACGAACACCTTCACCGCCACGAGCGGCAGGGAACCCCGAACCAACGCGACCGGTACACCCGACGCCCCCGCGCTGACAGCATCTAATTCATTGGGCAAGCGGGAGGCCCCGTCGTCGACGCAGTTGTCGAACTCGGCGATCGAATCCGCCGAATCTGTCTTCGACCCCATTCAAGCGAAGGAGTCGTGGTCAAGGCTTCAGCTAGGGAAGAGACAGCCGCCTAGATGCGAGCATGGCGAGCCTTGCATCAGCCTCGTGACTAAGAAGCCGGGTGTTAACTGTGGTACGTGACATCATCTTTCTTCCTTCCTCCTTTTTTTTCCCATTATGCATCTTTCTCAGACCTATATCACCCTGCTCTCATTTGATTCTCATTTCCTCGGCTACGCCACAACTCACGCGCACATGTGCACATACGCACAAACCCCCTTGGAAAAAAAAGAGTTGAGTGTGGGAAAGAAGTCGCCGCCTGTCACCATGTCTTCGCAATGACCATCTTGCACCTCCGTGGCTCCATTCCCGCCATCCAAGCCTGAAGCAGAACCGCTATGCCTTCCCCAACAGCTAAACTGACCACCTTTCCATTCTGCAGGTAGATCATTCTATATATGCCCAAGACCATTAGGGCCATCAGGAGAGAAGGAAAAAGGAACGCATTGGAGATGCGGGACGTTCATATGGAGCAGCGACTGGAAGGACCGTCAGTAGCAGACAGGGGGTAGACATGCTTGCAGGAGGACCCAAACAATAATAGACGAGTTGGCATTCCTCGGTACCACGGCTGGCTGGAGCATCGAGATCTCGTCGAACAAGACGCAACCACAGCGAAACAAGTATTGACACGGCGCAAGCTGCTGCCGTGTTTTCATTTCTTCATTCGCTTCGCTATGACTGATTTATCTAGGCTATGTGCGCTAACTATGAACACATCCAACCGAAAATGGCACCGATGCCTATGTCTATGGTGTGCCTATTTCTGGTTACTCCTGGTTCTTCGCATGCTTGTGAGGAAAGATGAAGTACTCACATTCTTCTCAGAGGAAACCAAGCGTGCCAGCTGAGGACGACGCTGACGACTCAAATACAGCTTAGATCTAGAACCGTTGATCATGCAACAATGGTTATTTGTTCTCAGACATTGCCGGTCTGGACGCGACGAGCGCGCCGGCGACGCTCGTGTGGCCGACGGGGTGTGTATCGGTACTCCGGATGAGCACGCATAAGATCTTGTTTGATTTCGTTTGCCATGCGGTGATACTTCTCACGGACCTCTTCACTCTCATTCTTCCAAGCGCTCCCAAGAACTTTTGCTATCGAGTTGTTAGCACAGCAATGGAGTTGAAGTACGAAGAGCGCTTACAAATATCGTTGTTTGTGTATGAAGGATGTGCAGCCTTGATCATTTGATGATGGTCTTTCCGGTACAGAATATAGGCATTTGGAGGCCGGGAAATCCTCTGAGGTTTGCGCTTTGACTTGTCGTCTCCACGTATTTTATCGAGGATGCCCTTACCGGTAGGACGCTCGACGAGGACGGCTCCCCCATCAATGCTGATGAGCATGCGATTCTCACTGATGAACTCTTCAATAGGACCGACGAAATACCGCTCCATGGGTGTGGTGCCATCTTGAACCCATATGACATCTTTCTCGAGGGTGTGACTGTCATGAGTGAGCCCAGATGAACGAGCTGGACGCGTATAAGCATGACATACCTGAGATGTTCCGCAAGCCAGGCTCGGCCTCCTTCTTGGAGCATATCATACTCAGAACGCTTGACCACGATGACACTCTGAAACGGATTGAACTGCATGTTGAGGATGTTGTCGACGATGGCAATGATGGCCGGGCTCACAGGTTGGGTCATAGTACCAAGAACCTGGGGTTGCAGTTGAAGGTTACTGACATCCATCGTGAAATTATGGGAGCGAAGTCTCCCTGAAAATGAGAAGGGTGAACTGGAAAGGAGATGGTTTCTTTCGTTTTCTGAGATTGTATGAGAGGGAAGAAATTGGCGAGAAATGAAATACACGAAGAAGAGAGGTGACCAAAAATCCAAGGAGGTGGAGGATGTTGAGGGAAGATGAATTTGGTAAGGTATCTAGGTAGACAGATAAGTTCTAAAGGGAAACACGGCGTTAGTCCAGCCCCCCTGGCGGCGGAGGCAAGTCATGCACGTGCTTAGTTTCCGCCTTCCCTTTCCTAGCTTGAGTGGAGAAGCCGTCTATATCAGGCAAGAGGCAGTAAGGAGGAAGACCAAGGTAGGTGCGGTGTACAACGTACTTAGGCAGGTACTATATCCAATTTACTTAGGTAGGTAGGTACAGTGACGAGACAAAACTGTCGAGTCGATGTACTTACAAGACGACGTTATAAGTGTGTATAGGTAGGTACATCGGCTCGACACTTGTGTCAAGTTACTGTAGGTACGACCTAGGTAAGCATGTGATATAGGGTGCCCCTAATATACCTAAGGTATACATAGCAATTAATAACGATTAGTAGGCAGCTACTTTCTATCTAAGTCGTACTCGCTTTTCGCTGAAAATCAGTTGATATCAGAATAAAAACGAGATGAAAGTACTTGAATATCTTAAGAGATACCTAGTCTTCTCATAACAGATGAAATCAACCACACGGCAGAAACCAACATATCCCAGATAAAGCCATAGGGAGGCGAATACTGTGCGAGAGACTGTGCCTTAAATTTGTATGTATTTCCACTGGGTAATATACTTGACGCTACCGTCTACTTCGTACGTTCGGGAGCTCCAAATCTAGCGTCAGATTCGACACTGGCTTGCTTTCTGTTTCATTAACTAAACGAATTAGTCTAGGTACTGAGTTACTGCACCTGCTGGTTTTCAGTAAGAAAACGTAGGTAAGGTGGTGAACCCGTGCCTTCGTAAGTTCGTTCTCGGCCCACCGAGCTGACTGTCCGCACATTATTCCGTACCTTCCCTGCTTCAACGAGCCATTTGTCCCCGCTAGTACCCCATCTAGATCGGCCTACTGTACCTTCCTCAAATCCCATCCATCGAGATACCTGGCGGTGTTTCCCACCTTACCGCCTAGAGGTTAGGAACGTCACCAAATAACGAACTGCTCCTCGAATTTCCCCCTCTTACTTCTCTGATACTCCAAATAAAGGTATTCCGAGACTCGGCTTCCCGACAGCATCATCGCCCTCACATCAGATTTCTTCAACTTTTCATTCTGACGCATCTCCTCATAAACCCGAGCCATGGAATTTGACGAAGAGACCGAGCTGGGTCTCGACATGACCCAAGCAGAGCTGATGAGCATTCTGCCTGTCGCAGTCCTTCAACGTCTTGCTCCGGAACCAAGTGGAAAGTGGCATCTGTCCAAAGTTGGGCCCAATGAATTTCGTGCCGAGTACCTTGTGAAGAGATCACGAGACCGCATCATTGCTGCCAGACATACTATCTCTACCGTTCTCTCGGTCGCAGAGGTTCATGACAGGTTTCCTGTTCATCGTGCTCGTGCCTGTCGGTGATCTCCGCGCTCTCTGTATATTCGGAGTCATTACTTACTATTCTTCTAGTGGACCAAACCCAGACTGAAGCAATTCTGCCCCATATTGAGCATCTGGTTCATCAGCCTCCTGGCACTACGGGATTTGTTTCTCGGGCAAACAGTTTTTCTTCTGCACAAGACTTTCGAGAAGACGAAATTTCTGGGTTCTCTTCCATCGCAACTGCTCACCAAGACGATTACTTCACCCATTCTCAGAGCAGCCAAAATTCTAATGCCCGAGACACTGCATCCACTGACGAGCTCCCCACACACAATGATCTCAGTTTCTTTGACCAGGATGACTTTACCACGGCTCAAATTCTGAGTAGCAATGCCTTCATACAAAGTGGAAACAACTTAGGGAATCATACACAGAGCCCAGATGCCATGTTTACCCCAACATTTCCTGGCACTAATACAGCTCTTACCGACCACGCTCTGGGTTCTACTGGAAATATGTTTTCCGAGGCAGATCTCACAGGTATGGGTCTGCAATGGAATGCAAATGAAGCCATCATTTCTCCAGCTGCGCAGAACACAAGTGCGGCAGCTCTACAGAACATCGAGTTCTCGCAAAACCTTCTATCTGGCAATCAAATTATGAATCCCTTCTCAGAGCGACTGGCCCAGTTTCAGACGTCAGCCTTGTCGTCCCCGTCCCAGTCTGCAAATCAGACGTCACTTTCTGGCATTCCTTTCATGCTTCATGTTGAGAACATACCGACTTCCCAAGACGGTATTGGAAAAAAATACGACGCGACGGGGACTGGCGACCATCCCGATAAGGGTGAAGACGTCTGAATTCGAAGATGGGCGCGGAAAATAATAAGTAAGTTTTCCGAAATTATTTCTACTTTTTACTAGTGACTGATTTCAAGTAATTTAGTACGCTAATTCCATTGTAGAAGCAACTTCAGCTTCATGAACGAAACTTCGCAGCCTGAGATTCTTCTATATGGCTCGAGGAAGCAAGGAATGTGAACACAAATAATATCACACAGGTACTGCAAAGCAGTAGAAACTAACCACCCAGTGGGGTAATGACCGCAAATGATGGATTGAGTCGAGAACGATGGTGGTCTTGGTGATGGGATTGGCACTGTGCAAGGCTGCTACAGGTGGAACGAAATGCGCGAGCGGCTGCCTCAACCAGCTGGTCTGAATTGAGATGGCTTTGTGTACTATGAGACTCGGATGATCTGGCTGCGGGGGTATTGGTGGGCTCTGGGGGCTCCCAGCGACACGATGAGACCCCGGAACCCGGAAGTCGGAACTATGGCTGGCTCCCTTGTTTGCGGCATGAGACACCGCAAAGGTTGCGTCGGCAACTGGTCTTCATTTGTCCAGGCGTTATGGCTTTGGAAACGATAGATAGGGTAGACAGACACACGATGTGAGCAATCACCAATGACGAATTGGACAGACCAGAGTAGGCTGACCGTTGGCCTGTGAGCTGTCTAACTGAGAACAGAATGAAGGCGGTACCAAACATGCATCAGGTTTTCGACATGTGGACTACTTCGGCGATTCGAAATGAGAGCAGCGAGGATGTTCCAGGTGTAGTTGGGTACCGAGATGCAAGAGGATCACCATGCACAAGGGATAACAAACGCAGGGTCGAGGTTGCCGTTGAGATTAAGATCTGGGGCCGAGGGGCGCTAATGCAGCCCACTTTTCAGCCTCATGGGGCTTCGTTGTGGATGCAACGGTGGCGCCACGGCGGTGGAGCCATGACAGGGGGATGGTGGCATGCACTAAGGCTTGGACGTTGTTGTCTATGTACTTCGTACGTTGTATGTACGTCGTACTTTGGGATTACTGGTTACAACGACCCTTATGGTAAAGTACGACTAATGTTAGCTCTCATCTACATGGACTTTTCCCACGATGGGTGAAGGTAGGGAGAACGATCTGGGTCCACAAATCAAGCTGCCGAGAGCGCTGATCTCGGAGAGTTCCAGGGACCACAAGGAGTTAGGGAAGATACAGCATTTACTGTATTTGGCATGCTTATAAATCGGGATGAGATGTTAGGAAGTTTTGCAAACGTGGTTATGTTCCCCACTCAGTTCGGCACGAAGGCCGAAGTGCAAATACTAGTCATGCTTGGAACGGCGCGCGATTTCTTCCCCATTCCATACTTCGTATTGCATACGTATGGACGTCGTTTTTTTGCTCTGTCTTTCTTTAATTGCTATTTTGCGCTCTTGCCACCCCTCCTACTTCCAATCTGCATGGAGACAAGAAAAGGGACAAAGAGCCATGGAGGCTAAGTCGTTGATACCCCGCTCCTTAATCTTTGTGAAGAGAAAAAAAAAAGGTAATATTATTGGCTCTCGATGACGGACCTACATATTTCGAGCACTCACGAGAGGATGAGAAGTTCGTGGTGGTGGTAGTGATTGTGGTGGGGAGGGGCGGGGGATGCGATAGGACGAACATGTTGGCGGAAAATGAAGAGAAGGTGAGAAGAAGAGGGTGTGATGGTGAGGTCGACCAGGGGCCAGGGCGAGCGAGGTAGACAAACATTTTGGACGGATCAGGAAGGAGGACGTTGTAAACGGGCTAGGATGATCCTGTCTCATCCCTGCAAGATGGGGCCGTTGGCAGGGGATTCGGGCCGGGGTGGTCGGATGATTTGGGCGGAAATGCGAGTTGGCGTCTCCCCGCCGTCAGAGACAGCCCTAGCCTGCGTCACCTGTCAGCCTGTAGTGCAGCACTTGAAAGTTGACCACATAACGAACATGCAACATACATCATTCAGCGTAGTAAAGATGTTGGTCGACATGTCATAGTTACTATCCCGGAATATTCCAGTGGCTACAGAAAGGACGATGGGCAGCATTTGCAAGTTGCAACCAGCTTCGCTGACCCCAGGCGAGGCGAGTCTTTGAGTGTTGGGCTCAGCATCCGTTCCTTGACTTCCTTTGAGATCGATTTTTCAGAGATGTTTTTTGCAAGTTCTGCTGCATCGTTCGTTCGTCTCGTGGATGGTTTCCCGTCGGATTTCAACTCCCAGGGGCACTGGAGCACAGTCATGGTTACCCGAGACACTGTTCCAGTAACACGTGTTTATTTCACAGGCCCTGGATTTGTGTAGATGATATCGAGTGAGGGTAGCCAAAGAACACTGCAGTGCGGATGAAATGGATGGCGAGTTTGGCTTATCGGGTTGCAACCCACCCGGCCTCCAATGTTGTCAAGCTAGAAGTGTTCGAGACCAGACCCTCCCGAGTCTGCATGCGTCGATGGACGAGTTCCTGTCCAGACGAGTTTTGAGGTTTCTTCTTCTGGAAACAAGTTTTCTTTTTGGATGAAATAAAAATATCCAAAAGAGAGAAGACCAAAGAAAGAAGGGAGCACGCACAAGGAACAGGAACCGCCACGCGCTGCGCAGTGCGCCCTGCGTCCTGCACACCCTCTTTCCTTTCCCTCGAATGCAAAAGAGTAGTATTTCCCCCTTTTTTGGTCAGAGTTTGCCGGCAGAAATGCGAGGAGGAAACGTGTATTGGGGTGACACAGAAGGTGCAAACCGAACTTTTCAGAAAAGGTGTCTCACCACGGCTGCCTCTACTGAGTAATTAGTTTTGTCTAGGTTCAAGTTGTAGAAGAAGAGGCGGGGAAAAGATGGCTGGAGAGGATGTACAGTATACCTACTGTTGGCTGACATGGGAACACGTTATACATGATAGACTGTCAGGGTTAAATGTCTTTCCAACTTGGACTGGGCGCCCCCAACATCTTCCCTAACGACCCCTCGTATTTTCTTTTACGACGCCACCCGGTCAGTCAATCCCAAAATAGAATGTCGGGTTGTGAGTTGGTGGTCGCCGGAGAAGCGTTTCCTCTAATACTCCGAAAGCCGAGTACTTGGACTCTGGGAGCGCCGCAGCGTTCTCGTGGATCTCGGCAGACAAGTCTCGTCCCCAGGCTGGTCACTGGCATACAGGGAATACGTACGTGATATAGAGGATAGCGGCGAGTCGACATGTCAAAGCGACGGTGAGCTTCTGACGATATAGGGGATTTGTTGGCCTCTCTTGCGTCGATGGCTGTTGATAATTTCTCGTCATTAAACACAGTTCCGCCTCACCACTGCTTTTATTTTATTTTCTTTCTTTTTTTCCCTCCCTTTTCCTTAGTCGCTCCCATCTCTATAACATGTCGAGATTTCGCCGTCAGTCCTCACCTCTCACACGCTGTAATCGTCCGTGGGGGCAAACGTTGGTCACGAGAGAAACGCTTGACGCAGCACCCCCTAGGTTCCGGGCTTGGCAGTCTAGGCCCGTCGGGAGACCCGCCTTCGGTGAATTATAAGTCTTGACTTCTAGAAAGGCCCCATGGCCCCAAGTGTATGTTGTAGGTATGCACCTCAGCCCTCCTTTTTAGGGCCCGTTGAAATATCTCCTCTTAGACGTCTGGCAGACAGCCCGTCGCCACTCACATCCATGATCCAGCCGTGACAGGTAGACTGACGCCGGGATACATACGAATGCTTTCTCTCCCATGCATTTGCCCAAGAGGGCATGGTGGCGGTTGCGCCCTTTGTTTGCTCCTCGGCGACCATGGGGGAATTGGCGCCTTGGCAGGATGATCATATGGGTACTGCATGCGGAAATACCGCGCTCAGCCAGCAGGAAGAACGGAATAATATGTAAGTCGGCGTGTGTTCCGTACATAGTACATACGTTGTACATACCTAACAATCAAGCTTTCGATCATACCCGCCGTCCCGCTGTCACTTTTTACTTACACAGTACAGTGGCGCATGTGTTTGCGGGCTAGGTAAAAGTGACTGTGTTGCCGGCGAATCGCGATAAAGCGGCCGATCACCGCGAGTGATGTACTATTCGTTCTGGAATGGGCTGGTTTACGCCTGGGAGTGATCGCGTCCTGAAGCTGTCATGCCCGGAGAGTCCCGCGCAGTCGCCTTCGTTCGCCGATCACATGACACAGGGTTTGGCGGCTATGGTGACCGAGCCCGCGATGTAACGTGCCGTTATTTTGACCGAACCGCGATGATTCGAGAACGCATATCCCTCGACATGAGATTCAGTCAAAGTTGTGGGCCGTGGGAGTCGGGACACTTTTGTCCGGCTTTGCTCTCGTCATCAGTGGGTTTCCGTTTTTCCCTTCTCTTACTGCTGTCTTATGCATCGTCCGTCATCTTCGCTGTTCCGTGCCTCCGTTTCGGTACCAAGACATGCTGAGGGTCCGTCATCCGATACAGCTCACCTGGATATGAAACCCAGTCCGTAGAAGAATTCCACAAAGTCGCAGAACAAGGGCAGGGTGCCATGGCAACCCACCATGCCTTTTCTTCGTCCAGAGTTCCCAGAGACCAAAAATTCCATGTAGAAAGCCGAGAACTCGGAATGGCCAGTGGGGAGAAACTGCCGTTGGGCCTGTTTTCGCTGTCTCGATAGGTCCTGGAGAACGAGTACAAGAGCGACAAAAGCCGGGGACCCCTGGCACTGACACTCGGCTTGGCTAAAGACAGGGATCACTCCTTGTTTAGTCTGGTGGTGCGTGCGCGTCCCTGGTGTTGGTGGTTGGTGCATCGCCCATCATCCAGTCGGGCCCTCGGAACTGTCTCACCCACGAACTGATGCGCTCCAAACATTTTCCTTCTCTCACTCCCTTCCCTCTACAGCGCATATGTATGTTTGCAGCGAGGCGGCCGCGAGAGGGCAGAACTGAACCTGGCTAGGACGAAGCCCAGCGTTCCAGTCTCTCACCAAGGCCCAACTCCTTTTTCTTCTACCCTCCTTCTTTCGGCCTGCAGTTGTGCCGATCATGCCTCGCCATGTCTGAGGGTGACCTTCGGGAATTATTTTGCGAGCCTCTCTCGATTTGACCCCACCAAGTTAGACCGCCGCCTCTCGGCCTGGCGTCGTCCCCACCCCGCTTCCTCTTTCAGACTTGACCATATCCGTGATAATGTCCCTGTCTTTGTTAGCTGTCCACCTTTGACCCACTGCGCTCCCGTTCCGCCATGCCAGACTTGTTCCGTCCCGTGACAGGGCACTGCTGACTTATGGCCGGGCCCTTGAAAAAGAAACATGGGGAGTGCGGGGTTGTCGATTTCTATCATTGTCATCCTCGTCGTCGTCGGCGGCATCGTCGTACACCTGAGGGACGCTAGTTATCGCCCTCCTCAACCTGCATTCGCACATCACGGGAATAACCCGTCTTAGGGCCGAACCCGTTAGCTCAGGAATGCACCCGTCGCATATCTCTCGCCCTGTTCCTCTGAAGTTATCCCCACTTTCCACTAGATATGTACTCAACCCTATGGCATCGCAAATCGGCCGCTAGGCCCGAAGTCGATCATCAGCGAACTGACACCTAGCATGGAGATTGTGGCGACGTTGAGCTGGCACTGGACTTTTCTGCATGCGCAGGTGGCCTTGGTTGTATTGAACAGAAACTAGTTTGTTGACTTGCTGGATATTTGATAATGCAGGGACTTTCGAACTGCGTCGCAACCCGGTGTATGCCCAGGCCTCGTAATGATTCTCTCGCTCCCTCTCTCTGTTGTCTCTTCTCCTCTGAACGTTTCGAATTTTCGGGCTTACCGAGTGACCGGGGCCCAATTTGTCCACACTTACCTGCTGGGCCTCGTGCCCACCCACTCCCTACTCCTCTTGGTACGAGATCTTGCGCATCTCGCCCAATCGGTGCCGTGCAGCTGCAAGTGAGTTCTCCAGCTGCAATATTTCGACCTGTGAAAGAAGTTTGTTAGCCCCCGAAAACTCCTCACAACCTTGCTGGCGCAAGTCTAATACGGGGGGGAGGGGGCCCCCGAGGAACAAACATCACCCCACCCCTACCCCCCGGCTGCCGCAGTTTCGATAGTAGATTGGGTGTCATTCTTACCTGTTGCTCCATCTCGCGCACCTTGAACTCGTGCGCTCCCAGTTTGGAGTAGTCCACTTGCTCTTCGTCTTGGTTGCGGTCCTTGATCATGTTCTGCACTTGACGCACCAGCGCCCTGCATGCCGCCCCCACCGCCTTGCTCGCCTGCTCCAGATTCTCCTGGCTCTTGCTCATGAACCCGGCCTTGACTCGGCTTGCCGCTACCAGCTGCGCCGTCGATGCTGCCACGTCGTTGGACGCCACGATCAGCTGCTCGGGGCTGTTTCGGTTCGACAAAACTCCGTCTGCCGTCTCGATCAGCCTATTGGTAGACGAAGCGACCGCCTTCGCCGCCGAGATGAGACCCTCCGTCCACCGGTTGTTCTTCTTGTAGAAAGCCGTGCGAGAAGACGACCCTCGCCCCGCCTGTACAATCTCCTGCTGCGTCACCGTCGCTGCCTTGATGAGCTGCGCGATCGCGTTTGTCACTGCCGTCGCCGCGTCGAGGATAGAATCGTGAACCTTGAGCTCGTACGTCGTGTACCCCTCCCGAGGCTTGTTCTTCAGCTTGGCTAACCTCGCCGCCGCCGCCGCAATCGCATCGGCCGCCTTGTTCAGTTCGCTGTCCACAATGTCGCCCAGGTCTCCCTTGCCCGCCAGCTTCCCGGCTCCCGGGGCGAACGTCTCGACGAGCTTGTTCAACTTTTGAAGATTCATCTGCACATCGTTGTTGCTGTTAATAACCACGTCTGTTTTCTGAATCGGGTCCATGCCCTCCAGACGGAAGCTCTGCAAGCCGCGGAAGAACTTCACGGTCGACAGTGCCGACTGCCGCGTGCCGTTCATCAGCGAGTCGCTCTTCTTGTCATCTGTCGCCAGTCGAGTCAGGCCCTTGGTGTTGCTGCACACATCGGCGATGGCGCCGGCGAAGACGTTGATGGTCTTGATCAGCTCGGCGTGCTGGCTGTTGGGCCCATCGGCGATGAAGTTGTTGAACGCCGTTGCGAATTCCATCGCGCTGGACGATGCCTTCTCGATATGTGACAAAACGTAGGATGGCGAGGCGTTCTGATTACCCGCTTGCATGGTAGAGTCCAGCTCATACAGGGCATCATCCACTCGCTGGACGCCGGTCTGAAGCACCGAATCAATGACATCATTGATCTTGTCCAGGTTGGCGAGGATGAGAGCGTCAATCTGGCCATCCAGTGCATGGTCCGTCTCGCCCTGGTTCTGCTTGAGCTCATTGAGCTCAATGAGAGTTTGGTCCATGCCGGCCTTGTACACCTCGAGTTCCTCCTCCTTGTCGCGGAGCAGCTGCTCGATGTCCGTGTTGCCTTCGCGAAGCTTGGCCTGCGCATCCTCCAGGGCCCGCGACTTGTTGCGCAACGCTTCCTCTAGATCCGCCATCTCGCGGTTGTACTTGGCGAGCATCGAAGAGAGCTCGTTGCCCTTGCTCCTCTCGAGGTTGTCCGACCTGTCGTGTGCCATCCGCAGCTCTCGCTTGAGCTTCTCGACCTCGTCCTTGTTGCTACCCGACAAGCGATCCTTCTCGTGGAGAGCCCTGTCCCTTTCCCGGATCATGTCGGCGAGCTCGAGGTTCTTCGTCTTGATTTCCCGTTCGAGTTTCTCGCGCTTATCGATGGCTTCTTGCGCAGACGCAGCCTTGAGCTGCACCGTCTTGAATTTGCTCAGCAGCTCCAAATGCTCGTGGCGCAGCTGCGAATATAGCTTCGCCAGGGCCTCGTATTTGTTCCGCCAAGTGTTCACTTGCTCTTGGAGTGCTCGGATCTGATCGTCCCTGCTCGTGATTTGCTGGCCGTAGTGGCCCTGGACCTGTGCAAGCTCGCCTTCGAGGGCCTTAACTCTCTGATCATACTGTTGAAGCATGAGCTGGTCCTGCTCGTATTGGGTTCTCGCCCGGAAGTTTTCCTGTTCGAGCTCGGCGATCCTGCCCTGTGTTTGGTACTGCAGCTGTTGCTGCATCAGCGCTTCTTGCTCGCGCTGCTGCTGCTCCAGTAAGCGCCGCTGCTGTTCCTCGAATTCCCTCTGCGCCTGCATAGCCGCCTGTTGCTGGGCCTGTTGCTGGGCCTGCTGTCTCTCCCCCAGGACTCTTTGCTGCTCCTCATACTCGCGATTTTGACGGTCCAGCTCGCTCTTCCAGAACTCGGAAATTTCATCGGGTTCGTTCGTTTTCGGTTCGGCAGGAGGTGGCGTCGGCTTTTGTTCAATTTCCTGTTTCGGTCGGGCCGGCAAGGCAGGCGCTTCGTCATCTTCGGCCAGGAGGCTCGGCGGATCTTGAGGAAGCTTGGGGATGGTAATGAGACTCGTCAAATAACGGAGGTTGGAACATTCATAGTAAAACTTGACAAGCCGATAATGCTGTGCATTGTACCTGGAGCGGAGGGGCTCCAGCGCGTCATTGTCGCCGGTTGCTACTTCCATGTCAGCAAGGCTGGTCCAAAGATTTTGCGTAGGGCGGAGGAAGAAGGGTCCTGACTTGAGTGCATAGCCCGAAGCATGCTCGTAATGAACTTGTAGATGCCATAACTCTCCTGCACCAGGGGGACAAGAGCGGAGATTCGACACTCGTTGCTTCCAATACCACGGAAATGAGAGAAGATTAGCTTCTGGAATTGCTCAATCTTGTCCTGGAGAGTCATGAGATCAGTGATAGTCTCGTATCCCTCGTTCGGGTCATTGATAGCCTTCAAGCTGAGGTACTCCTCATACTCGAAGGTACCATTGAATTCGTGATGCTGTTGGTGGAAGGACAGCTTCGCCAGCAGGTAGTAGGTATATTCCTTGATCAAGGGCAAGTAGCCACGGATTCCTTCCCCGGTTACGCCGCGGCCTAAACTCTCAATCCAGGTTCTTTGCATGATGGATTCTCTTAGTGTGGCGGGGTGTCCCTCTTGTAGAACCTTATGAATCGTGATTAAGGCTTTGAATGTCTGCACTTCATCGGCGACGAGAGGTTGACTGAAAAATAGATATCGTCAGAAGCAGGCCACGTCGCGGGAGACTAAACGGAAGGAAGGAAACACCAAAAGGAAAGAAACGAGAGAGGGAAAGGGGGGAACTTGCACTTTTAAGCCTGTCCAGAAGGCCTGCGATGACCTGTGGTCCCATGTGTATACGATGCAGGCGCGGACATGTTTCCTCTTGGGAGCCGACTCGTCAGCGCTTGTGGCCTTCCGGATGTTGATGGCGAGCTCCTGATCGGATCTAATAACAGGGTTAGCAGAGATCATGGTCTCAATAGGGAGAAAGGGGATGGATAGGAGGACGAGAAAGGGGAATAAAAGGAAGAGGAGAAGAAAGATGAAAAGGCGAACGAGAAGGGCGAGAAAGGAGGCCGTCAGGGGAAATCAAGGCAAGTAGGAACGACGAGGCTACGAACCTTGTGTGCGAGCCTGAAACCATGCCTGCCATACTGGGCAATTGCTTGCTGGCTGCGCAAGAAACAGGAGCAATGTATGGATTAAATTAAGATATTTTTTGCTTGACAATGAACGTGAAGTCTCGGGATCTTGCAGCCGGATCGGACGCGGCGTTACGCGGAGGATGTCGGTTGCAAGCAGGCAGCTCCGTAGCTCCGTCCGAGGAGTCGACTGCAGGGAAGTTGACGGCGGTAGTAAAGTGGAAGCTATTAAATAATGCCAGAGGACGATTGCGCAAGAGGTGTACCACAGATCGGATAGAGGGGTGCGTCCTCAATTGCTCCACGAGAGTTCGGAGTCGTCAGCAGTGACGCATGTCGAGATGTTGGAAAGGAGGGACGAGGTGCGTGGCTGGGTAGCGCGATGCGCAAGCTCCATTGGATAGCGTGCCAAGGTTCTCTGTTCTGCAACCACAATGAACTTGCTGCCTACCCCCGCAGCATTGATAAGGTACGGTAATTAATACGGAGTAACGTAGACCTGGCTGCCTTACATAATCCAAAGCCAACCGAAATTGACATGGCGAGGTTCTCGTACAACAACAGGACATGGGAGATGGTCCAGATAGTCCAGGTAATTTTCATCTCAAAATCAGTCCGTCACGGAAGTTACTGTGACTCAAGGATAGCTGCGGAAGGCGGGTGCTCCCCCGTATATTCTTGTTGAATACCTAGCAGTGAAGAGGATGGGCAAGAGCCGTTTGGAAGACCACTTACCAATAAGCTGGAATTGAAGTGATGAAGTGAATACACCAAGGTGACGGTGACTGTTGGGGAAATGCAACGTCGACGAGGAAGTGGATAGTACAAGAGCCGATGATCAAACTGGAATGCCTCCGGCGGAAAACCGTTCAAATCTGACATGAAATAGTACTTCGTAGGCTATGTGCTGTCTCTTCTACTTCAATTCGAGGTCGAGATTCAAGGATTACAGTACATTACGTCTGTCTGAACATATCGAGGTCGATCAACGTTAGGCCGATCAGGCCTCTCGTCATATTGTCTCCTGTAACTAGCCGGTAACGTGCTTTTCATATATATTTCAGAACGCAACGCCATATCGTACATAGTTTGTACAGATTGCGATCCCCTCGCCAAAGAACAGAATGCTAGCTCACATCGCAACAGCCCTCGTCGAACAGACGTACGCCAACACCTTTCTTGCATCTTCCACGTTGTCCCTTTTGCTCTTGTCCGCCGGCGGAATAGCAGCTGCTTGAGAGCTCCAGATTGTACGCCGGTGCGACACCATGAAAACCCCTCTTGCTATGCCTCTTTCCAGCGAATGCTCTTCCCCTGTCGATCCCTCAACTCGCTCTCAGTCCTCCCCGCCTCACTGGCATCCATGACGGAATCCGCCTCCTCCACGTCGTTGGTTGCCCATATCCTCTCGATGCAGAGCTCAAACGGGCCAGGAACCCGATCCGTCAGCCCGACGCCAACTGTCCTGATTTTCCGCCGCAGCAGCTCCGTTTGTGGTTCCATAACAAACCCATGGTTTGTGCGCACGAAATCGTTCCACTTTACCATCACCGTCTCCCATTCCCCGGGACGCTTCGCGAATAGCCGGTGCTGGTGCAGGTCCGTAGGCACCACACTCTCGGTCTGCAGGTTGATAAAGTAGCTGCGTCCGTCCGAACGGACCCGCATCGCAAGGTACGCGTACATGTCGATGTCCCACAAGCTCCTTCCGAACGCGGTGGGAGGCCGGTCTAGTGTCCTCCACGCCGCATATCCTGTTCTCTGAATGTCGGGCTTGTTCTTCGGAAGCTCCGTCGATATCGTGCCGTGGAACCTAGCATAGCCCGTGGACTGGGTAGGTGTGGAGGGAGACGCGGATGAATCGGTAGAGTTGTGGAATGGAACCCAATCGAGCGCGCAGCTAGAGACGCCTCCAATTTCTTGGTCTGTCATTGTCTTGCATCGTAGAACCGATTCCGGGTCTCGGAATTCGTGTAGTAGGAGGGGTCCCGTGGGGCCTTTCACCCCGTCTGCCCTGAATGCTGCAACGCAGGATCCGACGATCAGCATGTTATTTCGAAAACCGGACGTGGAAAAAAGACGGCACGAATTTACCTATTCCAGCCAAACGCTTGAACTCATCTACACTCCGCCCAAGGAAGCCCTTCCTCAGGGCTGTCGTTGTGCGCATCCTGGAGGACGCTCGACTGAGGCAAACACAACTCCACGAGTTTCTGAAAAGTTCCTTGTCGGGCTAACGCATTTGTCGACTGTCACCTCGAGCTAGCTCCCTCTGAGTTTTCTGAGTGCATGAGAGCGAACCGTCAGGTGCGAATTGCGCGGATGGTTCTCCGAGATTCTTGATGCAAAGGAACATGGGACTCGACTCGGCCGTCGTGAATCCTACCTACGAAGTCAATTCGTTTTCCAGCGATAAGATACGAGCGCCTACCTATGTTCGGTAGGTACGTACCCAAGGCCATCCCGTCGGATGAATGAAACGCCGAATTCGATGGTTTACTGATATGGGGGCCACGTGACTTTTGGCCTCCCATCAACGTTCTAGCACCTATTTTCGCCGAGGCGGCCCTCATGCTATCAAGAATACGTTGTGTACGGGCTTTCGAATCCAGCCGTCTTAATTCTCTAGATAATTATCTCTACCTAGACGTGGAGTTAACTACGAGGGTCTAAATGAATGCCTCGCCAAGCTGACCGTAAGCTCCCCAACTCTTGCAGAAATGTCTCCTCAGCTCTTCTCCATTGTCGACAGAAGTCAGTACGGAACATGAGTTACTGGGGTATCACATGAAATCAAACCCAAACGCCAAATATCTCCGTCCTTCATAATAGAAGGAGTACAAAGTGAGTTTTCGTTCCTCGACCCACGCGAAGGAGAGGGGGACAAGGGCGCAAAAGAAAAATGGTCCTATTAGCTGCCCGGACACAGTCAACTTTCCGTCTTCTCTTCAGAGGTCTGCTCAACATCAGCAGGTTCGGACCGAGAAGTCAAGCCGGTCTCCGGAATCGAAGGAGGATAACCTCCCATCATGTAAGACGGCGAGGAGAACGTAGCATGATACAACCCAGGATCATAATATGGAGTCTGTACGGCAAACGGGGAGAAAAGCTGCGCAGGCGAGAAGGCAGGCGAATACGAGTAGTATCCATATCCCTGAGGGGTGATGGGGGAGTATCCCATCATCGGGTGAGTCTGCGGGTGGTGCGGCTGGGCCGCCATAGGCTGCTTCGGAGAGACCATTCCGAGCCCTGCAATGGGAGTCGCCGCCTGTGGAGCAACTGGGGTGGCCGTCTGTGAAACAGTGTCTCTCTCTTTCAACTCGTCGTCGTTCTCTTCTCTGGATTGGATGTGGCGCCTATGGCGGGTGTCCGGAGTCATGACAGCGCCAGGATTCGAGACCTTGCAAGACTTTCTCTCGACGATAAGCTTTCCATCACCACCAGGTGCCGGGATTCCATCCTAGGACGTTTGTCTGCTTTAGTGACTGAATTACGAATTCTGTTGGTAAAGGGAAGGCCCGGGACGAAGGACTTACCAGTCGAGCGATCGCCAAGTCAGGAGATTCGTGATTGTCAAATTCAATAAATGCGAATGCCTTTCGATATCCTTGGAGATATTAGCTTACAACTCATGGTTTTCACGTGCACGGTAATGGCCTCTGCCCTGCTTCAGAAACACTTACCAGTTAGATTGCTCCATTTGATGGTAATGTTAACAATCTCGCCAAACTCGGCTGCCATGTCGTGTAGAGCTTCCTTGGAGATGTCCGCAGGCAAGTTAGAGACGAAGATGGTACGCTTATGGTACTCGTACTGGCGAGTCCAGTCTTGGGCCATGGTCGACTTCTCCCTTTGAGGGGTCCGAGGAACAGCCCCTTTGCTTTGTGAGAAGGCTCTGACGCAATATGTCTCGTCACCCTTCAGGGCATCTACGACATCCCTCTTGGCGTCGAATACCATGAATGACACCAAGACTGCAGCTGCTGAGAGTCCCAGCAGACTGGCGGTCTGCGCGTGAAGAATTTCGGCCTTAGAAATGCGCCCGAATGGTGCGAGGAGCTCTCTGGCCTCTTCGATGGAAGTATCCTGATTATCCCTTCGGTAGACGTAAAAGTCGCCTAACACTAGAGTTAGTGAGAAATTCAGGGGAAAGCTTAACACAGGTACAAACCAACAATTGGCTCTGACCCTCTCAGTGCGGCAGGGGCGTCCGAAGATCTCGATTCCTTTTCCGTTGACTAGGGCTCGCTGCGCATCTTCGAACGTCTATGAGTCTTGTCAGAACGTGATTCAAGTCAAAATATCAGGGGCCAGTAGCTGTGAAACGAACGGTAAACTGGCAGAACGCAAATGGCATCCGAGTTCTGTTATCGCGGCGAATCTTGACGAAGACGGTTCCGAAACGAGAAAAGACGGTGGTAACCTCCGTCTCAAGCACGGAGTCTTCGACGTGGTTCGGGAGGCTGGCTTCGGTCAGGGCTCTGTTCACGAGATTGGGGTTCAGGGGGTTCAGAGTTGTTCAAGACACTCCTGTTTTACTCACTTGGCGACGAAAACACATGCGCCAGGAGAATATATTTCCTGCGCATCCAAGCCCAAAGCTTCCCGGAAACCCATAGCCCTACCGTTGCGCGAAGGAGAAGCCGCCTGACCGCCGCGATGAGGTGCAGGGCCCTCGGGAATTCTGGTTAGACGGAGATTGCCAGTTCCGCCACCACCTGAAAAGACATCGTCCTCTCCACCATCGAGAGAAATTGAGGACAGGCTCTGGGCTATCTGGCCTAGAGTCTCGTTCTTCCCGGCCATTGTCGACATATCTGGAAGCTCATGGATGTATTAGTAAACGTTGGCAGGACCCAGGGGTCAATATCAATGCGATCAATGCGAGCTCCCCTACTTGTATCGTCCAAGCAATGGAAGATCCCTGGATGCGCAGTCAGAGAAGAATGGCTGCAATGCGCCACTAAGTTAGCACCATCTAGAAGGGGTCCAATGTAGTATGAAAACCATCGAAAATCAGATAAAAAAGATATGAGCACGTCATTTGAGGGGCTAGAAGACAAGGGGGCTGTAACTTGAGTGGATATAAACGCAGCAACGCGGAGAGAGGATACCCTGCAGACACCAAGGTCGGACGAGAGTTGCGTTCAAGCGAATAGCGAGATCATGGATCAACATGAAGCTGGCCTGGAGGAGGCATGAGGAACCTTCAAAGCAAACATACCAACCGACTCTCGCTAGATATTTTGAAGGCTTGCAAGGTAAATAGGAGAGTATCAGGGCTTGCCCAATGGTAGCCTTATGTTGACGAAGGAATGAATACAGAGAGAAAATCCATAACAACAGAGCAATCCAGGGGGCAAATTAGGTCCCCTAGTTCCCAGGAAAACAGAGAAGATGGTCATTAAGAGAATAGAGACATACCTTGTTGATAGAAGTGGCTGGGAGCCCAGGAGAATGGATCAGAGCTCTGAGAGGTGGCTTGCGACGATGGTAATTGTTGACGATGGCGAGCGAAGAAGCTTTCCAGGAGGTTTGAAAGGAAGAGAATATGGCTGGGTTAATGCCCTTGAAAGAAATTATTTCTATCTCAGTGACCGGGTGACTAAAGCCTCGTGTGTACCCTGAAGGATCGTGAGTGCCCTGAAAGATCGTGAGTACCCTGAAGGCTGCGGGATTGTGAGTATGACCTAGCCGTCAGGGGCCAAGGCGACTCGTGGACAGCATCACGATGTTTTCACGAAACCACATAGCCGTCCGCGCATTAAACAGCAGATTAGCCAAAGAGCAAGTTGGCATACTGTCCTCCCCATGTTAGAAAGGTCATGAACAAAGTCCCTTGTTCCTTCCCATCATAAAATCGCACTGGCAGGTTTATGTACTTACATAGGGAGTCAAGGGCATATCATTATCATACATGTTTGTCTAGGATATGAGAAGCCTACCTATGCTGGCGTTGGATGAACGGACGGTGAGGGGGCAATACCAGGTAGATCGCGACTCGTTTACCCTCAGGTACCCCTTCCCGTACTGGCCATTATAACTACCTTAAGCTTAGAGTCATAATCCGAAACATGCCCGCCTGACCTCCGGGTCACGCAGATATATCAGATGGCTTATTCACCTGACTTAATAAGTACTTATCGGCACCTCTATGTCTTCTGCAGTTAGAAGCAGGTAGACTTTAGCTGGTGTAGGAGCAGTTTATCTTACCTATGTGGCTTCCCTTTACTATCACCTTACCAAAGCACGGGTCTTCGGAATTAGGACTACGTGAGTGTGTTCCAGGGATTTGATGGCTTATGCTTGTTATTAGAGTCCGATATGCCTTAATGAACATGGGTTGGTTCATTAACAGCTGTATTAGGCCTGTGAAAACATAGTCTTCTTTGTTTTACAATGTCATTTATGGCTTCCTGGGCATCACCACTTACAGTCGTTGTCGATGGCTTGGGAAGAAGATGGAGACAGGAAACAACACATCTTGGCCTAGTTGGAAGGGAGGTGGCGTCGAAAGAAAGAGGACAGGGACAAAGGGTGTGGGAGAAAGGTGAAGAAAGGGACAGGGAATTTGCTCGTCCTTAGTTCTCGACATCTGCATTCGGTGCTGGTATATGTAGTCTACATATACGAGATTTCTCCCCTCCCCCTACGGGGGAGGAGAGAAGATCTCGCCCTTCGGGCGCGGCTGCGATTTTTAGCTGGCTCCCTATATATTAATTTTAAGTAGGCTCCTAATACGATAGATTATTAAGCGACCGCATACTACCCGTAATTAATTACTATACCTCTAATTAGATCGCTTTTTATAACCCATTATAGTTGTTTTTAGTTTATTAAAATAAAGATCGCCCGTTATTTTCTTTACGCCTATAAACCAAGCTTCTTTTATTAATTATAACGCCGCCTACTATCTTCTTTTTATTATTTTATAACGCTAAAGAAACAATTAATCGATTAATTAACAAACTATCCCTGCGTTAATTAATTAACCGATTAATAACGATTAAACTCCTTGCCGGTAACGTTAAGTAAGCGTTTATAAATAACCCTGGCGGCCCCGAAGAACTCCTGATACTAACCGCCGAGCTATAGGATATCCTATAATTAATAGATCCGAGACTATATTCTAGTATCCCGAGACGTCTTACCCGCCCCGCCGCCCGCTTTATCGCCCGCTGCCTCGCCCCCCCCCCTCGCCCCGCGCCTAGTCGTATACCGGCGGCGCGTCCCCTAGCCTATCGGACTCGCTATAGGAGCTACTATAGTTAATTCCCGGTGTTAATCTAACCACGCCTCCCGGTACCCGCGCCCGTAGCCCCCCCGCCCCTAGCTCGCGCACTACTCGCGCCGCTAGCTCCTAGGCCGCCCCCCCCGAACCTCCCTCCTCCGCCCCGCGGGGCTATATTTAGAAAACGATAGCCGCTAACGGAGGATATATAGTGCCGCGAGCAGAGGTGCTTAAAAAAATATATAATAAGGGCTATAAAGATAGTAAGGCTTTACGGATAATATACGGTCTTCGGGTACGTTTCTAATATAACGCGACTTATTATTATAATATACTAATCACTTATAATACCGTAGATTAAACGCGACCTTGTCCTCCGAGAGGATAAATAACTTAACCTCGATCGCGCCGCTAATAGAGAGGCGGTTATAATAACCCTCGTCGGTATATATAGCAAAGACTATAAGCAGTGCGCTAATAAAGACGGTCTATTTACCGTCTACTATACTATGCCCAGGGTGGCTAATAGCAGTTATAATAACTGCTACTTTAATTTAAAGGGTAAAAAATACTTATATCGCCCTGCCGTCACGCCTCGTAAAAGTAAGCGTACCGCTAATAATAATAACGGTAAGTGGTAATCCTATACCGCGCCGAATACTATAGTAGTATACTAACGCCTTACGATACTCTAGAGCCCGTAACTCCTACCCTGTCTTCTAAGAAGACGAAGACCTCGGCCAGCGCCTCTAAGGGCAAAAGAAATACGACCCCCGGACTATTATATACGTAGCCGGTTATAGCGCCCGCCCCTCCCGCCGTACCGCCTACCCCCCCCGCGCCCCTAGCTCCTACCGCCGCCCCCCCCGTAATACCCGCTATGCCCGCTATATAGGGAATATATAGAATACACGGAATACAGGGAATACCCGCTTAGCCCGTAATACCCGTAATACCCGGTATAATAGGAGGCATGCATAGTATATATAGTATAGCCGGAATATATAGGATATATAGAATACCCGTAATACCCGCTCCCGCCCCCCCCGCCTACTCCGCGATACCCGGTAATATAGAGTAGAACCTTATAATACTAACAGGTAGTATAACGAATACCTAGAAGCGGGCGTTAATCTAATTCCACCGGGATATTCTATAGGTCCTAGAGCGCAGCCTGGGAAATAAGCAGTAAAGGATAGGGCCCGGTTTTTAATTGATTTTATGGTTACGAAAGGATCTTCTATTATTTTTTTTGTTTTTTTATTTTTATTTTTTTTTATTTTACGACTTTCCTTCTTTTTTATTAATATTATAGAGGGATATAGGCGTTCGGGGTTGCTTTCTTTCGCTTTATCTAATACTATTAATTAACGCGCCCACTATTCCTCCGCCTATATCTTATACTATAATAAACGTGCCCGGTAAAGTAAGTATTAGGAAGTGTATAACGCTAAGTAAACGACTCTATTAAGACCTCCGGGTATATAATATTATCTACACGATGCCCCTTTTCGGTTAATAGCCTATCTTTGCCCGGTAAAAGAATAAATAATCGTCGTATATTAGTAACCCTGGATATAGCGACGTAGAACTGCCTATACGTAAAGACCGGCAGACTTAAATCCACGCTAATCGTACCGAACAACTAACCTTACGACTTATTAATAGTTATCGTAAAATAGAGGCGCACGGGAAACTAACGCCTACAGAGAATAAACGCGAATTCCTCCTCGGTACTATCTAGCATAACCCGCGGGATAAAGTAACGCTAGCCCGTATACGACCCTAATAAAATTTTTACCTTTAATATATTAGTTACTATATATAAGATAACTATCCGCGTACCGTTATAAAGGCCCTTTTATAGGCTAAGGTTCTGTATAAGAATAACCGGGGCCCTAATTTTAAGCTCGAGCTTAGTAGGCGGGATAGAAGGGAACTCTATCGATAATAGGACGTCCAGACCCTAAGCCGGAATTATACTATTAGTATCGGATAGGCGATTTTTAACCGTGTTTATAGAGAAGTAAGTCTATGACTCCCCCGGTAGATACTCGATTATAGTATTATTAATATCGCTAATATACGCGTTACGCGCTATTAGGATAATACGATCTATAAAGACCGAGTAATCGAATAGACTCTGCCGAAAAAGCTTAATAGGATAGATATAATCGTAGAGACGGACGCGCTCGAAGACGGTGGTAATAGAAGGGAAGAGCTTAATTAAACTGCGATAGGCCTTACTATATAATAGGTCGCGTAACCACTATATAAACGCCTAGTTATCCGAGTTAGCGTTAGTAACCCGTATATTCTAAGTAAGGCAGAGAACGCGAAGCTAGGGCTAGAGGGGCGATCGCTGGAAGCAGGCCTATATAATATAAGGCCGACTACTACTAGGAATAACGGGGAGAATCTAGGTAAAATCGCCACCGAATATAATAGGTATCCTACTAAAAGGCTCGCTATAATCCCGGATATCCTATAACGTATAATTAACCGCCTTAAAGCAGTGCCTATACTATATAGGAACCTTGTCCTAGATAACTAAGGCCGCCTCCTATAGTAATCGGGCAAGGTTAGTATTCTTCCGAATATTATAAAAAGAGTCGCTATCGATATAAATAGGTATCTTAAACCGGGAGTAGGCGGTACGGCCGCCCTCTAGTAGCATAGCGGTAATCCTAGAAGACGCGATATATAGAATAACCCGTCCTTATAATCGGAAGTAGGCGTAGAGGCCATAGTATATAAACGTTTTCCCGGTACCGCTAAGGCCCTATAAAAAAACCGACCACCACGCCTAGACTCCACCGCGTCGATAATCTTATAAAATATAGCCGCCTAGCAGGCGTTAGACTTCTAATTAATATCGTTAAAGGCCGCTAACTAGGCCGTATAATCGTAGTTAAGCTCGTCGGCTAATAGGGAGTTCCCTATACTAAGCTACTAATTATAAGCAGGAGTCGGTAAACTATACTCTTTAAGAGTCCTGCTAGCGTCTATAAGCCGCGTCCTTATAAGAAAGAGACTATAGTTATCATAGGTTTTATATAAGGAGTGAAGAGAGTCGTCAAGACTACGATAAGAATAGGTCACGAAGCTGACCTTAGGGGGGAATGATTATAAGATTATTCGTTAAGCCCCTCTAACTCAGGACTTAACAGGAAACACCCTACTTAAGGGCTAGTAACTATCCTCCCTAGGACTAGTATATAATAACCTAAGGCTCTAAGATAACAGGTCTTAGGCTAACTTAATAGTCCTAAAATATAACTCGGTCCTAAATATCTCTTAGGGTTAACCTTAGGCCGGTTCCGGGTTCTTAACGTATTCCTTACCGCCCCTAAGTCCTATCCGACCCCCTCGAATAGAATATCCCTGATATCACGCCCCTCCTTCTAAGGCTCCTATCCACGGGAGCTAGTGACCGTTACTAGTCCGGACCCGTTTATTAATCTATCCCGACCTAGGGATAGGTAGGCCGGCCTAAACCCTACTTATCGGGGCCACTAACTCCCTCCTTATCTATCTAAGCTAAACTAAATATCCCCGTTAACCTAGCCTAACCTTTCTCTAATTAATCCTATCCTCCTTATATAGTATAACCGTAATCCTTATAAACCAGGAGACCCTATTATCTTTAGATAAAGCATAACTCTCCTAGGTCCCCTTATTTATCACCACCACTATAACTATACCCTAATAAAGCCCCGAGCGCTTTAGCCAGGGCCCCTCCGATAAAGGGCTTTAGTCTAAATAAACTATAATTCTAAAGGCAGGTATTATATCGGTAAATAGTGGCACTTATAGGCAGTAAACCGTAGTCCTTATTACTTTAGTAATCCTTTAGGACTCCTTTTATTTACTCTTCTTATACTACTATTATTATTAAGGCGGCCTAAGATATATATATAAAAGGCCTATCCTAAATAAAGCCCGTCACGATATAATCCTAAATAATAAAGAACTTACCCTATTTCCTTTATCGCCCTCTTACGACTTATCTAGCTTAAGGCCGGGTAATAATAAGGCGTGATATCTATTATAAATATTAATAATAATAGAGCCCCTCTATAGACGCGTATTCTATAATAGCACCCTAAACACGCCCTTTATTAACTAAATAACCGTATTATAAAAACCTATAATAGGTAGTCGTATCTAGGTAAAAGGGGAAGGAGTAATATAAGTAAGGCCTATATTAGGTTATACGCCTATACTAATATAAGACTTTTCCGTCTACCTAACTCGTCTTATTATTTTTCTTTTTCCTTACCTATTCTTATTTACCTATCTATAATAATAATAACGCTATTATTATTAATAATAAGTTATCCGCCCCCGTCTATACTAAGGGTATTAACTTATCCTATCGACTCCTTATTAGGGTATATATTATCTTTATATAGTTCCGTGTATCGTATATAGGAACGCGGGCGGCTTAGGGTCCGGCTAATATCGTGGTAGATTATTATTATTATTACTACCACCGTTATTATCACTATTATATAAGTATTATACCCCCCTTTCGCGTAGACCGTAGGCTAACTTATAGTATTAGAGTAGACTATTATTATATAATAGCGCCCCCTACTTTAGCTAATAAGCATAAAAAGTCCGGCGCGGCTAGTAAATCTAAGAAGTCCGGTAAGGCCGGTATAAAGTCTATTAAGGTGGCACCTAAGGTTATTAATAAAGGGATAACTAAGACTATTAGGAAGAAGGCACGGCGGGCCGCTAAGAAGGCTTAGGCTAAGGCTAAGGCCGCGGCTATAGCGGCTACTCTTAAGCAGTAGTAGTAGTAGTAGTAGCAGTAGTAGTCTAACTCTTTATCGGACTTATCGTCGGATTCGTCTTCGGATTTATTATCTTTTTCCTCCTCGGAGGATAAAGCTATTAAGTAGCTAGGTACGGCGGCTACTCTAGCTAAGTAAGCTACGCTAGTCGGGACCGTTAAGAAGCCGGCTATTATAGCTACTCCGGTTACTAAGTTAACCGGCCCTCTCCCTTTAGGGCGTAATAACTCGCCGTAGGGTGCTCTTAAGCCCCTCGGTGACCTAGAGGGCGTCCTTAACTATACTAGTTAGGATATCGTTATAAGCGGTGGTGCCGATAAAGCCACCCTTTTTAACGATAAGGAAGCTAACTCCGATAGGTTATTATTATTAGAGTTTACTCTATCTATAAACGGGTCTAGCGATAGACCCTCGGACTTTAGCGATAACGATAGCGTCGAGATACTAGTATATCCTGTTATTTTAGTTAGGTTGGGCCTAAAGCTTTATGCTCCTTATAGGCGGTGCGCCCGCGTACTAGGTTTCCTGGTACTATATAGCGATAACACCACCGGTCCTATTACTATACGGCCTTACTATAGTAGTAAGGTATCCGATAAATACTACTATTACTATAATAGTAATAGCCGCGACTATAAGTTAGTATATTTATATAGCTATAGTCCCCTTTACTTTAACCGCTCCCGAGGTCACTAACTAGATATATAGCTTTTATTACGGGCGGAGAGGGTAGCTAAGAAGCTATAAAAGATATTAGTGGCGGCCGTATAAGGCGGCGGTGGTCTAAACGACTAGGCGTCTATAAGTTAGCCCGATATCTTTATAAAGAGTACCGCTAATATATATAAGCGCCGGGCTTACCGGGTCTAAATTAAGCTGCGCTGGGCCCTTAAGGCTATAAAGAAGTACGCCCGCGATAATAAGGGGTTTAACCCTATGGCGCGTTATCGTTAGGAAGAGGAGGAGGAGGCGGAGAGGAAGCGCCGCGATACTCCTATTAAAACGGAGCGTTACCTAGCTACTATTACCCGTTATTTAGGCTAGTTAGTTAAATAAAATTCGAAGTTAGCCGGTCTTCGTAAAAAAACCGGCTAAAACTAAATAAGGATTATTTATAGTGGTTATTAGGATCGGGCTAAGGGAGTTTAGGGGTAGGGGTAGGCGTTAGCGTTTTTTTTTTAATTTTTCTTTTTCTATTTTTTTTTATTTACTTCCCTAGACCTAAATAAGAAAAGTCCCTGCGGGGCACCGATAACGCTATTAACTAGTTTCCTTTTTTCGATTATAATACTCCTTAATAAGCGTGTTAGGGAGGTATCTTTATGGTTCCTAAGTGTTATATTTATGCTTATACCCGGCCTATTTAATAAGGTATTCGCGCCTATTCCCGTTATAGCGATAAGCCAGGACTTCCTTTACCTTATATTTATCCGACTCTTATAGTTCGACCTTAATGTCCGCGGGTATAGGCGACCTGCTATCCTAAGATTTCTATAATTCGAGGAGCGAGATTAGGAAAACGTTATAAATCTTTATCGACTCCGGGAGCTATAGCTTATAGGCGAGCCTATACTAGCCTATTACGGAGGTAATCTTATAGGGGCCGAGGAACTTATCTAATAGTTTCTTATTAGGGCGATGTTACTTAATATTCTTCGAGGATAGCAGTATATAATCGCTAATCTTAAAGCGCTAAGCCGCCCGGCTAGTATTATAGTATTATTTATAGGTGGTTTAGGCTTTCCTAATAAGGACCTCTATAGCCCTATAATTCGATATAAGGTGCTTTACCCTTTACTCGGCTATAGCGGTATAAACCT
Source organism: Sodiomyces alcalophilus JCM 7366 (assembly GCF_042370955.1). Classification (NCBI taxonomy): domain Eukaryota; kingdom Fungi; phylum Ascomycota; class Sordariomycetes; order Glomerellales; family Plectosphaerellaceae; genus Sodiomyces; species Sodiomyces alcalophilus. Next base: position 3,670,970 of record NW_027263533.1, read on the forward strand.
CGCCCGACTTACGTATCTATATATTATATAGTCCGCGTAGGTTAAAACCTATTAGCGTAATAAAAGGGGTTTACCGGATAGCTAAATACTATACGGTGTTATAAGTAAACTAGGCTAAGGGTAGCTAGTTAACCTAGTCGTCCTGTTATAGGGCACCGAATACCCGTAGAAAGTGCTCTAAGTTCTGGTTCTATTATTCTGTTTAGCTATCCGTTTAGGGGTGGAAGGCGGTTAATAACCGCCGCTTAACGCTTAAGAGGCTATATAGGGTGGTCTAGAACTTACTAGTAAATAAGGACCCTTAGTCCGAAACTATACTATTAGGTAGGCCATAGATACTAAAAATATATACTTATAGAATACTAGTAAGACCCTTAGCTATTAAAGAGCTACTATAGGGGATATAGATCGTGTACTTAGTATATCGACACACCACGACTAGGATAAAATCCCTTTTCTTTCCCTATAAGGTCGTAGGGGGGAGGCCTATTATAAAGTCTATTAAGATCTCTTAGAACGGCTATTCGGGTACGGGTAGAGGTGCTAGGTACCTAAAAGGCTTATACTAGCGCGGCTTAGTCCTCTGATAGATACCATATATAGGCACGAACTTCTTAATATCTCGCGAGAGGTATTCCTAGTAGTAAGACTCGGAAATCCTCTTAATCGTCTAACCTGACCTATAGTGGCCCGTAGTAGGCGCGTTATAAAATGCCTGGAGGACCTTATCGCGTAAACCTAACTGGTTCGGTATAAAGAGACGGTCCTTAAAGTAGACCGCACCCTAACCGTTATAGGACCACGGGTCCGCTAAGTTATTTTTCGATACTAAGGAGATATAAAAGGGATCGTCCTTTTAGGTAAAGATAATCTTATCCTTTAGGCTAGATAGACCCGAGGGCTTAGGTATACCTCGGGCCTTTATAAGGCTAATAACGAACTTCTTAGTGAATCCCTTAACGGGTTTTTACCGCTCCGCTTTAAGATCTGCCTAATCTATAGCGAGCTACGGCTTCCGTAAAAGCCTATCTACGGGGTTCTAAACGCCTAGGCGGTGACGGATCTTAAAATCAAAGCTTAATAGCTCCTCTAGCTAATAGGCGTATTAAGGTTTGATTTAAGGCTTATTTAGTAGATACCGGTGGTTTAAATAGTTAGTTAGCACCTCTACTAAGGTCTAACTATACGCTAAATAGTGGCGCTACTACTAGAACGCTTTAACGATCGCTATTAACTTAGTGTCTAGCGTCGGATAATTTAGTTCGGGTCCCCTTAGCTTCCTAGATAGGAACACCACGGGTCGCTAGGTTTAGTCCTTATACTAGCTAATTATAGCGCTTAGTGCGAAGTTAGACGCGTCGGGTTTTATATAAATAGGCAGGGCTAGGTTAAAATACTATAATATAGGTACCGACTAAAATAATAATCGTAACTTCTTAAAAGCGGCCCTTTTTATATCCCTTAATTAGAACGTACCTAGTCTACCCCCTAACCTTAATAGGTCCGTAAAAGGGGTAGTAACCTTAGAGTAGCCTTTAATAAAATATCGGTAAAAACCGGTAAAACCCAGGAAGACCTAAATCTTCTTAATAGAAGTGGGTTCTTCCTAATCCTTAATAGCCTCGACCCTTTTTAGGTCTATAAAGACCCTATTAGGGCTATATATAAAGCCTAAGAACTCGACCTTTTACGTCTTGAACACGCACTTCTAAGGGTTTACGAATAGGGACTACTCCCTTAGGCGTATAAGGATCTCCTTAATGTGTACGCGGTGGGTACTAAGGTCCTTACTATATATTAGGATATTATTTAGATATATAACGTAGATAGTGTCGACGAGACCCTTTAAGGCTTTGTTAATATAATGCTAGAAGCTAATAGGGGTATTATATAGACTAAAGGGTATCACTAAATACTTAAAGTATCCGTACTTAGTTCTAAAAGCCGTCTTCTACTCGTCCCCTTCTTGAATTCTTAAGCGATAGTAGGCGTCCTTAAGATCTAACTTAGTATAGACCGTGGAGGATACGAGGCGGTCGAGGATCTTATATATTAGGGGGAGCGGGGTATAGTCTTTACGGGTAACCTTATTAAGGCCTTAATAGTCTATATATAGATATAGCTATCCACCCTTTTTTAGTATAAATAGGATCGGGGCGCCCGTAGAGCTTATTAATAAGCGAATCCACCCTTTAGCTATAGCCTCCTTAATATAATCTTAAAGGACGGCTAGTTCTTACTCGGCTAGGGGGTAGATAGGGCCGAATAGGGGTGACTTACCTTCCTTTATCTCGATTATATAATCCTAACGCTAGTAGGCGGGTAGGCGGCCGGCCTTTATAATATCGAAAACGTCTAAAAACTCTTAATAGTGTTCGGGGATAACGTTCCTTAACTCGTCCTTATTTAGTAACTCTTAATACGGCCCGGGATTAAGATATTCCAGGATTCCTTTATCTAGTTAGGTCGGGTTAAGGGGCACGGGGGGTATAGGTTACGATAGGTCTAATTAGATAACCGGGATTAAAGGACTATTAGGTAACGTGTCCTCTTTTTCCTTAGTGGCGTTCCACTTTATACCGATAACTTAGCCGATACGGGGAGCACCGGACTTTATAAGGCGGATAATAAGCTATACGTGCTCCTTCGCCTTCTTTAACTCTCTCCGACCTGGGATGCCTTAAAGGTCCTTTTATTAAAGTCGATATATCTATTCGCCGGACTAGAAAAAGGTAACGGGGTTATATTCTACTAACTAGGGTATACTAAGGATAACTTAGGACCTATTAGGGTTTATATCTAGCACCTCGAACTTAATCGGATATATCCGGATCCGGTCCTAACTATCCGTGACCTTAATATATATCTAGAAGGACCCGATAAACTATATATCGACCCTAGGGATAACCTATCCGAGTCGCTTAGGTAGTCCTAAGGGACCGTGGTTAGGAGGTAAGGCCCTTTAGTCGATTAGGTTAACCTCGGCGCCTTTATCTAGCTTAGCGCTCCGGCGGCCCTATCCGCCGCTTAACCGTAATTCTAACTTTACCTTAATCGCGCCCTTATTAGCGAAGAATGGCTAAGATGGCGGCCCTTCCTAGGCCTAAGCCTATCTAATAACGGGGTGCCTCGGGTTAACCGGTAGGTTATTCGGGTTCTAACTAATAGAGTATCCTAACGACTAACCTAACTTAGAGGGCTCCTTCGGGTATTCGTTCCGGTAATAACCCTTTTTATTATAGCTAAAGCACGTAACGCCGCTATTATTACGCCTTTTAGGGGGCCTAGGGGCTTCCGTGTCGTTTACTTTAATTAATTCCACGAAACCTTAGGGAGGTATAAAGGGCCGAATAGTTATAGTGCGGGCCCTATTAGGGGCCCTATTACGCCTACGCTTCTCGCCGCGGGGCTGCCTTAGGCGATTATTCCGGGGCGCCTTTTCTTTATTCTTATATAAAAAAGTGATCTCTGCTTATCGGGCTATAATACCTAACGCCTTATTATTAGTGGGGATACTAGTAGCCACGATCTAGTTACGTAGCGGCTTATTAAGCTTTATTAAGATTAACTATATACGCTACTTATCGGGGAAGGGTAAGGATACCTTATTAAATAATAAGTCTAGCCTATTAATAAACTTAGCGTAGGTCTAATTTAGTTTCTATATAGTCTAGTCCGAGAATAGCTTCTTAGTTATAGATATTTTACGGGTTTTATTATCGACTAATTACTCGGTTAGGAAGGTCTTAAGGTCCTCCTAAGTAGCACTTTTAGTTTTTTTATAAACACGCCTATAGTAGGCACGCTATCGGGATTTTATAATCTTTAGTAGCAGGGTAAAGGTAAGATAGATCTTCTCCGCTTTAGACGGCTTAACCTTATCGAGTATAAAACACTCTTTAATTTCTTCGATAAACGTTTAGAACTGGTTATAGGACTGCCCGTCCTATTCGGGGAGCTTCTACGGAACTTTATACTAGCTTTTACGGGAGTCCCCTTTAGGGATACGCTTAGAGGTATCGGGGTCCCTCCCTTATTAAAGGGTAAGGAGGCGCTTCTCCTTTTTTTCGTGGGCTTAGCGGTCCTCGTAGTGCTTAATCAGGAAATCGAGTTCCGCCGATAATAGAGTGCCGGGGGGGCGGCTCTCGAGGTCTTTAATATCGAATTAGGGTCTTATCCGAATAACTTAGGGGGTCCCTTAGTCGAGTAATAGTCCTATTATAGGATTATGACTATCCAGGTTAGCTTATCCGCGAATCTCGAATTCGGGGTTACTATCTTTATCCTCTAACTTAGGCGTAAGGGATTACTCGTGATCGGCGCCTAATAGCCCGGCTTTAGCTCCTTTAATAGCGGGGGAAATATCCTGGTTACGAATAATAGTAATACGCTTAGGGGGTATTTTAGGTATTAGTTAGGGTAATAGTAGGATTTAGAAAATAACTTAGTCTTTTCGAACTCTTAATAGTCGTTATACCCGTAAACGGTTAGAACGAATAAAATATTATAGGTTTTATATAAGGAGTAAAAAGAGTCGTTAAGACTATAATAAGAATAGGTTACGAAGCTAACCTTAGGGGGGAATAATTATAAGATTATTCGTTAAGCCCCTTTAACTTAGGACTTAACGGGAAATACCTTACTTAAGGGCTAGTAACTATCCTCCCTAGGACTAGTATATAATAACCTAAGGCTCTAAGATAATAGGTCTTAGGCTAACTTAATAGTCCTAAAATATAACTCGGTCCTAAATATCTCCTAGGGTTAACCTTAGGCCGGTTCCGGGTTCCTAACGTATTCCTTACCGCCCCTAAGTCCTATCCGACCCCCTCGAATAGAATGTCCCTGATAATAGTTAATATATAGCCGCTTAAGAGACAGGGGATAACAGAGTCCCTCTCGCTTAATCCTATACCTAAGGTTATCGTAAATCGACTCTATGAAAGCCTCTTAGATAGCTACTAGACTTAAAATATCGCTAAAGGTAAGTGCTATAATAAATAGCTCCTATAAGGCGTAACTAGTCTACTAAATAGCGGCCTCTTTAAAACAGGTAAGCCAGTAGCGGTTATTATATAGTAAACCGGTAGTAATATAGGCCTCGCGAAAAGTCCTATAAGGGACTCTATTAATCTTATAAAGATCGGTAAAAGAAGTTAGGCCACGAATAGACTATTATAGGTTTTTATATAAGGAGTAAAGAGAGTCGTTAAGACTATAATAAGAACAGGTCACGAAGCTGACCTTAGGGGGGGGAATAATTATAAGATTGTTTATTAAGCCCTCCCTTCCAGGACTTAACAGGAAAACGTCTACTTTAAGGTCCCCTGGCTATCCTCCTAGTAGGCAGCCGAGCCTAAGGCCCTAAGTCTTGAACGGACTCTTACTGACTTAAATAAACCCGTTTACGTACTAGCCTAGGGTCCTCCTAGGGGCGGGTTCTGTCTATACGTTCCTTAATATCTCTTATCGCCCTTTAACTAGAATGCCCCTAATATCACGCCCCCCTTCTATGGCTTATATCCACGGGAGCCGGTATTTATCGTAGGCTCGGCCCGCTTAGACCTAACCCACTAAGACCACCGGTCCTCTAGTAACCCCCTCCTCTAAGTAACCTAAACCTCTAAGTAACCCCCTAGGCCTTATATAGTATAGCCGTAGTTCTTTATAAATAACGGGGCTTATAGTTATCTTTAGATAAAGCATAACTCTCTATAACCCCCTTTATCCATATACTCCCCTACGTCTATACCGGGATAAAGCCTAACTTACCTAAACTAGTACCTTAACGATAAAGGCACTTAATTAAGCCTGGGGCTTATCCCTTCGGGTAACCCTTAGGTAGCGGTAAAGGGAATTAGAAATAGTGAATAGAATCTATAGGCGCCTATCCTCCTTAAGCGCGCCCTCCGTAATTCCCTTTTACCTATTACCACTACTATTAGGCCAACCTATAGTTACTATAAAGGAGCCGTAGCTTAATAATAAAAGAGACTCTCCCGGTCTATAATCGACCTCTTTTACTTCTTTTAGGATAGTCGTGACGTCTACCTAAACGTCGATAAATATAAAGCCTACCCGTAAGCGCGCACGCGCGTGTACTATAATAATGCCTTAGACGCGCCCTTTATTAACTAAATAACCGTATCGTGGAAGGCCTTATAATATATAGTAGAATCTAGGTAAAAAGGGAAAGAGTAAAATAAAAAGGGCCTACCTTAGGTTATATAACCACTTAATATATAGGAACCTTCTATCTACCCGACTTATCTTATTATTTTTTCCCCCTTTACCCTTTCTTAATTACCTATCTATATTACTAACTCCGTCGCTATTATAATAAGTCGTCTTACCCTATCTATATATAGGGCGTAGACCTATCCTATAGGCTTATTTATCGCGATATATATTATCTTAAGGGTCTATATATTATCCCGGCGGTATACGGGTTCGCGTATTAGGCTAAGAGTTAACTAATATCGCGGCAGATTATTATTATTATTATTAATATTAATAATAATAATAACACTATTATATAAGTATTATATCCCTTTTAGGGGAAACTAAGGCTAACCTATAGTATTCGAAGCAGATTATCGTATAATAGCGCCCCTATCCTATAAAAAGGGTAAAAAGTCCGGCGCGGCCGGTAAAAATAATAAGTATAGCGGTAAAAAGTCCGACGCGGTCGGTAATAAGTCTACCTAGGTAGCGCCTAAGGTTATCGATAAGGGTATAACTAAGACTACTAGGAAAAAGGCCCGGTAAGCGGCTCGGCGGGCTTAGGCTAAGGCTAAGGCAGCGGTAACGGCGGCTACTCTTAAGTAGTAGCTATTATAATAAAAGTAGTAGTAGTAGCCTAACTCGTTATCCGAGTCGTTATCGGATTTAAGCTCGGAATCAAGCTCTATTTCGTCGTCTTCTTCCTTCTCGGAGGATAAAGCTATTAAGTAGCTAGTTACGGCGGTAGCTTTAGCTAAATAACCTATACTAGTCGGGACTATCGAGTAGCCAGTTACTACGGTAGCTCCGGTTACTAAGTCGACCGGCCCTCCCCCTTTAAAGAGCGATAGCTTATCCGACGGTACTCCTAAGTACCTCGACGCTCTAAAGGGTATCCTTAACTATACTAGCGAGGACATCGTTATAAGCGGTGGTGCCGATAAAGCTACCGTCTTTAATAAGGAGGAGGCTTCCTCCGACGGGTCGTTATTATCGGAGTTCGTACCCTTAATTAACGGGTCTAGTAGTAGACCCTCGGACTTTAACGACGGCGATAGCATCGTTATAGCGGTGCGTCCCGTTATTTTAGTTAGGTCTAGCCTAGAGCTTTATACTCCCTACGGGCGGTATACCCGTAGCTTTATTAGCTTAAAGCTACGTGGTGATAGCGCTACCGGTCCTATTATTATACGGCCCTACCGCGGTAATAAGGTATCCGATAAATACTATTACTACTAGGATAGTAATAGCAGAGACTATAAGTTAGTATATTCCTACCTATAGCCATAGCCCCCTTCTCTTTAACCGCTCCTAAGGTTACTAACTGGATATAGCTTTCGTTATAGGCGGAGCGGGTAGCTAAAAAGCTATAAAAGATATTAGTAACGGCCGCGCGGGGCGGTGATAGTCTTAATAACTATACTTCTATAAGTTAACCTAAAGTGTACTTAGTATATATTAAGATAGTGCTAATCACGTTTATAGCGGCGGGCTTATCGGGTCTAAATTAAGTTACGGCGGGCCCTCGAGGCTATAAAAAAATTCGCTTATAATAATAAGGGGTTCGACCCTATAGCGCGTTATCGCTAAAAAGAGGAGGAAGAGGCTAAGGAGAAACGGCGCGGCGCCTTTATTAAAATAAAGCGTTATCTAGCTACTATTAGCCGTTATCTAGGCTAGTTAGTCTAAATTAAGAAATCGAAGTTAGCGGAACTTCGTAAAAAAACCGACTATAACTAAGCTTTAGTCGTTATTAGGTATAGGTTAGGGGGAGTTAGGGGGGAGGGGCGTTATAGTTACTTTATTTTTTATTTTTATTTTTTCCTTTTTTTTTTTTTTTTCTATTTCTTAACTATCCTATAAATAAAAAAGTCCCTACGGGGCATAACAACGCTATTAACTAACACTATCCTTCCGATTATAATATTCCTTAATAAGCGTATCGGGGAGGTATCTCCACGGCTCCTATATATTATATTTATATCCGTAGTCGGTCCACTTAATAAGGTATTCACGCCTATTACTATTATAACGATAGGCCAGGACCTCTTCGACTTCATATTTATCGGACTCCTAGGGCTTAACCTCCATATCCACGGGTATAGGCGACTTACCGTCTCGGGACTTCTATAGTTTAAGGAGGGAGATTAGGAAAACATTATAAATCTTTATAGACTCCGGGAGTTATAGCTTATAGGCGAGCCTATACTATCCTATTACGGAGGTGATCTTATAGGGGCTAAGGAACTTATCTAATAACTTCTTATTAGGGCGGCGCTACTTAATATTCTTCGCGGATAATAGTATATAATCCCCTGCCTTAAAACGCTAGCCTACGTGGCCGGTATTATAGTACTTCTTATAGGTGGTTTAGGCCTTCCTTATAAGGACCTCTATAACTCTACGATTCGATATAAGGTGCTTTACCCTCTACTTAGGTACCGTGGCGCGGACCTTGCCCGACTTACGTATCTATATATTATAAGGCCCGCGCGGGTTAAAACCTATTAACGCGATAAAAGGCGTTTACCGGATAGCTAAATACTATACGGTGTTATATATAAACTATACCAGGGGTAGTTAGTCTACTTAGTCGTCCTGCTATAAGGAATAAAACGCCCGTAAGAAGTGCTCTAGGTTCTGATTCTAGCGCTCCGTCTAACTATCCGTTTAGGGGTAGAACGTAGTGGATAGCCTCCTTATAACGCCTAGGAGGCTATATAAGGTGGTCTAGAACTTACTAGTAAATAGGGACCCACGATCCGAAACGATACTATCGGGTAATCCGTAAAGGCTAAAAACGTGCACCTATAGGATATAAGCTAGACCCTTAGCTATTAGGGCGCTACTATAAGGGACGTATAACGCGTACTTAGTATACCGATACACTATAACCAGGATAGCGTCCCTCTTTTTGCCTTAGGACGTTATAGGGGGGAGACCCGTTATAAAATCTATCGAGATCTCTTAAAACGGTTATTTAGGCACGGGTAAAGGTGCTAGGTACCTAAAGGGCTTATACTAATAAGGCTTAATCCTCTAATAGATCCTATAAATAGGCACGAACTTCTTAACGTCTCGTAAGAGGTACTCCTAGTAATAGGACTTAGAAATCCTCTTAATAGTTCGGCCTAACCCAGGGTGGCCTATAGTAGGCTTATCGTAAAAAGCTTAAAGGACCTTATCGCGTAAACCCAGTTAGTTTAGGATATAAAGACGGTCCCTAAAATAGACCGTACCTTAACTATTATAGGACTAAGGGTCTAATAGGTTATCTTTCGTTATTAAGGAGATATAAAAGGGATCGTCCTTCTAGGCAAAAATAACTTTATCTTTTAAACTAACTAGACCCGAGGGCTTAGGTACACCTCGGGACCTTAAAAGGCCGATTATAAACTTCTTAGTAAATCCCTTAACGGGTTTCTACCACTCCGCTTTAAGATCCGCCTAATCTATAATAAGCTACGGCTTCCTTAATAGTCTATCCATAGGGTTCTAAGTGCCCGGGCGGTAATAAATCTTAAAATTAAAGCTAAAAAGCTCCTTTAGTTAATAGGCGTATTAAGGTTTAATTCGAGGCTTATTTAATAGATACCGGTAGTTTAAGTAGTTAATTAGCACCTTTATAGGGGTCTAACTATACGCTAGGTAGTGGCGCTATTACCGGAACGCTTCGATAATCGCTATTAGTTTAGTATCTAATATCGGGTAGTTTAGTTCGGGTCCCCTAAGCTTCCTAGATAGGAACGCTATAGGGCGCTAGATCCGATCCTTATACTAGCTAATTATAGCACTAAGTATAAACTTAAAGGCGTCTAGTTTTACACGAATAGGCAAGGCTAGGTTAAAATACTATAGCACGGGTACTAACTAAAATAATAATTATAACTTCTCGAAGGCGGCCCTCTCTATATCCCCTAACTAGAACGTACCCGGTCTGCCTCCTAACCTTAATAAGTCCATAAAAGGAGCAGCGACCTTCGAGTAGCCTTTAATAAAACGTTAATAGAACCCGGTAAAACCTAGGAAGACTTAAATCTTCTTAACAGAGTTAGGCTCCTCCTAGTCCTTAATAGCCTTAACCCTTTTAGGGTCTATAAAAACACCCTTAGGGCTATATATAAAGCCTAAGAACTCGACCTCCTATATCTTAAATATATACTTCTAAGGATTCGCGAAGAGGGACTACTCCCTAAGACGCGCGAGGATCTCCTTAACGTATACCCGGTAAGAACTAAGATCCTTACTATAGATTAGGATATTATTTAGGTATACGATATAGATAGTATCGACGAGACCCTTTAAGGCTTTATTAATATAGCGCTAAAAGCTAGCCGGGGTATTATATAAACTAAAGGGTATCACTAAGTACTTAAACTACCCGTACTTAATCCTAAAGGCCGTCTTTTATTCGTCCCCTTCTTAAATTCTTAAGCGATAGTATACGTCCTTAAGGTCTAGCTTAGTGTACACCGTAAAGGTCACGAGGCGGTTAAGGATTTCGTGTATTAATGGCAGAGAGGTATAATCCTTTTAGGTCACCTTATTAAGGCCTTAGTAGTCTATATATAGCCGTAGTTAACCACCCTTCTTTAGTATAAATAGGATCGGGGCACCCGTAGGGCTAGATAAGGGGCGGATCTATCCTTTCGCTATGGCTTCCTTAATATAGTCTTATAGCACGGCTAACTCCTATTCGGCTAGGGGATAAATAGGGCCGAATAAGGGTAACTTACCTTCCTTTATTTCGATCACGTAGTCCTATCGCTAGTAGGCGGGTAGACGGCTAGCCTTTATAATATCAAAGATATCCTAGAACTCTCGGTACTACTCGGGGATAAGGCTTTCCGGCACTTCCTTATCTAATTCCTCTTAATAGGGCCCTAGATTAATATATACCAGAATTCCTTTATTATATTATATATAGTTAGGGGGTATAGGGGGTAGGGGACAGGACGGGTCTAATTAAATAACAGGGATTAAAGGGCTATTAGGCAACGTGTCCTCTACTTCTCCGGGGGCATTCCACCTTATACCTATAACCCTATTAATACAGGGGGCGCTTAACTTTACTAGCTAAACTATTAACTAAGAGTTCTCCTTAGCTTTTTTTAGCTCCCTCCGGCTCGGGACGCCCCTAAGGTTATCCTTATAAAGTCGATATATCTATTCGCCGGTTCGGAAGGAGGTAATAGGGTTATATTTAACTAACCAGGGTATACTAAGGATAATCCGGGATCTATCCGGGTCTATATCTAGCACCTCGAACTTAATAGGGTGTATCCGGGTTTAGTCCTAGCTATCCGTGACCTTAATATACGTCTTAAGAGTCCCGAGGGACTATACTTTAACCCCTAGGATAACCCACCCTAGTTTCTTTAGCGGGCCTAAGGGCTTATAGTTAGGGGGTAAGGCTTTTTAGTCGATTAAGTTAACCTTAGCGCCTCCGTTAAGCTTAGCGCTCCGGCGGCCCTATCCGCCGCTTAGCCGTATCTTTAACTTCGCCTTAATCGCGCCCTTACTAGCAAAGAACGGCTAAAACGGCGGCCTATCCTAGGCCTAAGCCTATTTAATAACGGGGGCCCGGGGGTTAATCGGTAGGTTATTAGGGTTCTGACTAGCGGAGTATCCTAACGACTAACCTAAATTAGAGGTTTCCTTTAGGTACTTATTCCGGTAATAGCCCTTTTTATTATATCCGAAATAGGTAATATTACTTTTATAGCGCCTTTTAGGGGGACCTTAGGTCTCCGTATCGTCCACTTTAATTAACTCCACGAAACCTTAAGGCGGTATAGAAGGATAGGCTATTACGGTACGGGCCCTATTAGGGGTATTATTACGCTTACGCTTTTCGCCGCGATTATACTTTAGGTAATCGTTCCGGGGTGGCTTTTCTTTATTCTTATATAAAAGGGTAATCTCCGCTTATTAGGCTACAACTCCTAGTGCCTTATTATCGATAAGGATACCGGCTATTATAATCTAATCATATAGTGGCTTATTAAGTTTCGTTAAGATTAACTATATACGCTACTTATCGGGGAAGGGTAGGGATACCTTATTAAATAACGAGTTAAGCTTATCGATAAACTTAGCGTAGGACTAATTAGGCTTTTATAGGGTTTAGTCCGAGAATAGCTTCTTAGTTATAAATATCTCGCGGGTTTTATTATTAACTAATTACTCGGTTAGGAACGACTTAAGGTCCTCCTAAGTAGCACCTTTAGTCTTCCTATACGTGCGTTTATAATAGGCACGCTAACAGGACTTTATTATCTTTAGTAGCAGGGTAAATATAAGGTGTATTTTCTCCGGTTTAGTAGGTTTAATATCGTTAAGCATAAAACGCTCTTCGAGTTCCTCGATAAAGGTCTAGAACTGGTTATAGGACTACCTATCCTATTCCGGGAGCTTTTACGGAACCTTATACTAACTTTTACGGGAGTCCCCTCGGGGTATACGCTTAGAGGTATCGGGGTCCTTCCCTTATTAAAGGGTAAGGAGGCGCTTCTCTTTCTTCTTATAGGCTTAGCGGTCCTTATAGTGCTTAATTAGGAAATCGAGCTCCGCCGATAATAGGGTACCGGGGGGGCGGCTCTTAAGGTCTTTAATATCGAATTAGGGTTCCGTTTAGATAACTTAGGGGGTCCCCTAGTCGAGTAATAGTCCTACTATAGGATTATAAGCGTCCGGGTTAGCTTATCCGCGAATCTCGAATTCGGGGTTACTATCTTTATCCTCTAACTCGGGCGTAAAGGATTACTCGCGATCGGCGCCTAATAGCCCGGCTTCGGCTCCTTCGGTAGCGGGGGAAGTATCCCGGGTACGAATAGTGGTGGTGCGCTTAGGGGGTATCTTAAGTACTGGCTAAGGGTAGTGGTAGGATTTATAAAATAACTAGTCTTTCGAACTCTCGATAATCGTTATACCCGTAAACGGTTAGAATAAATAAAATATTATAGGTTTTTATATAAGGAGTAAAGAGAGTCGTTAAGACTATAATAAGAATAGGTCACGAAGCTAACCTTAGGGGGGGGAATAATTATAAGATTATTCGTTAAGCCCTCCCTTCCAGGACTTAACAGGAAAACGTCTACTTTAAGGTCCCCTGGCTATCCTCCTAGTAGGTAGCCGAGCCTGAGGCCCTAAGTCTCGAACGGACTCTTACTGACTTAAATAAACCCGTTTGCGTGCCAGCCTGGGGTCCTCCTAGGGGCGGGTTCCGTCTACACGTTCCTTAATATCTCTTATCGCCCCTTAACTAGAATGCCCCTGATATAGACACTAAGAGTAGCCGTAGGTAATAAGGCTCTCCTAAGGTAGGCGGGACGTAATATAGGCGGCCGATTTAGAACCCCCGCCGCCTTAGTCGTTATATAAACTCTTAAGGTAACTAAGTATAACGGCCTAGGAATTCGTGATAGTATAGATCGCGACTATCGCTATATTCGCGATTATAATTAAAGAAAGCTATAAGCGGACTCTTCCGCTACTCTAACTACCTAATAATCTAAAAGGCGGTCGCGTCCTCTTAGAAATAGATCGGCTACTAGCCCTTAAGATAAACTAGTAGGCGTATAATAGGCGGATACTCCTAATAGATAGGGAACTCGAATAACTATACCACTACCTCCGTAGGCCCGATATAACGACTCTATAAATAAAGGGATACCTTATTTTCGCCCTCCTTAGCAGTAATCTAAACCGTTATACGATCACTACCCTTATAGACGTACTTATAGATATACTTAATCGCCTTTATAGTCCTGTAGATCTTAACGTTAATATAGGCGCCGTACTTAAGAGATAGATACAGATTATAGGGGACCACGAAACGGTTATCTAGGCGGACTTCGCTAGACCGGCCCCTTTTTAATATATACTGCCTAGTATCGTGGCGCCTATATTCGGGGTAGCTATCGTCCCGTATAACTATCTCCGGGATAAAAGGCTTTAGAAATCCCTTAAAGCAGCGGGCGACCAGGCCGCGATTAGACTATATATATAGCGTAGAAGGCTTATCGTCGCCGTATAGACTATAGACTATATTCTTACCGATAATATCTAAGAGATAGCCGGTCGGGTCTAACTCGGGTATAGGTAACTCTATAGAAACCACCCTATTAATATTAGCCTACTCTTTATATAAAGCGGACGCTTCCGGGGTAAGGAAAAGAAGTATATACCGGTAAGGTAAACCGCGTTTTTAGTACTCGATAGTCTAGACGATCCTAGTAAACGCGCTAAAAATCCTATCGCGTAATTCCTTCTTAAGTTCACGGCACTTTATCTTAAAAACACGACTAACTAAATCAGGGCGGTTACTCGTATCCTAGCCCGGTAAGAGCTCGCGAATTATCTCTAACCACCCTGGGTTTATTATAAAAGTAATAAAGAAGGTCGGCGGGCTAAGGGAGCGAATAATCGCTATAGAATCCTAATAGCACTAGGAGATAAAACGCTACCCGCTAAGATAAGTAGCGGGCAGGATAACCCGCCGACTAATATTATAAAGATCATTATCCCCGCGATAGGCCTAGTCCACTATACCGGTATATACGTTAGCCCGTATCTAGGCCTAGTAGCGCTAAATCTAGTTAAGCTTCTTCTAGTTACATAAAGCCTATAAGTCTACTAGAAACTGCTAAAAGAGGCGGCCGTACACGAAAGGTACTAACCTCTGCCGCCGGTATTAATATAGTAGGTAGCGGTAGTATTACCGGAACTTTACCTTTATAACCTAACGCGTATAGTTATAAAGATCCCGTAGCCTTATATTCTAATAATATCCGGTCCCGCCTAAAGGATATATAAGTGGATAAGAAAGTGGTAGATACGCAGGGTGCTTATGGTTAACGCGATAAAAAGCCCGCACGCTATTTCCCGGGCCCCTCTCTACCAGGACGATATCCCGGTAACCCCTCTAGCTAGACTTATCCGGAACTATAACAGTAACTTTATCTATAACAGGCAGGTTCTCCTGACGGCAGTTAACACCTTATTCTATTACTAACCGTATCTATAGGTTTAGCAGTACTCTGCCTTACTTACTAAGAGTATCAAACTATTCGCGGGCGCTAAGATAAACCTTAGTAAACGGATTATACGTATACAGGATAAAGGATAGCTTATATAGAACCTCCTAGTCGAGCGTCGCGTTAAGAGACAGGGTGTTAGCATAGCGGTGGTCAGCTATAATCTAAGGATTATAGAAATATAGCTATATAAAAACAGGAATACGCCCCGCGTAATTTAGTAGCCTAGTAATATAGTAAAGGGCGCCGTGGATCTAAAAAGATACGATACCGGCAATAAGACCGTAACGGGTCTCTATACACTATATAAAGGTAAAGGTAAACGTATTATTATATCGATAAATATTCTTTTAGAAGTTAACGGACCTAGGATAGTAAGAGAGTAGTAGCTATTTAATATAGGCAGGCAGTTTAGGGATAGTATTAATCTCCACGTCGCCTGATTATAATAGGAACCGAACTTAGGGCTCGATATAGTAGACTCCTAAAAACCGATAATAAACGTTAATATATAATATAATTAAAAAAGCTAGATACCTACCTATAATCTCTCGCTAATCTAATAAAGGGTAGCGTAATACTTATACTTAACCCGTATTAATCCTAGGTTAGAATACTCGATAATTACCTCGCCACTTAGCGGTATCTAGGTAGCGGGTTTAAGTCGACGTCGCGGCTAGTTCTCCCGTATAACGCGACCCTGTAAAGTGTATATACTATCGTCTCCCGTACCCAGACCGCCCGGGATACTGGCCCTAGACCTCTTATCACGATATTCGTGGTATATATTATAGGGGGCGCCGTTTAAGCGGGTAGGGAACTTAAGGGTTAGGCGGTAATATCGGCACCGCGAGTAAAAATAGCCGAGTAAGGATAGCTATAAAGGAGGCTATAAGGGACCCCGGGAGGTATAATTATAACGGTTTATTATAGGTGGTATATAAGCACCGGGGTCTAGATTAGTTTAGCGGTTAGTTTGGTTAGTTCGGTAGGTCGCGTAGGTGGCGTAAATTCTATTAGTATAGTAAAAACTAAACTCGGAAAAGGGCTAGATAATCTTATAACGATAATAGCACCGCGTAGCGGGCGTGGGCAAAGAAGGGTTAGGGCTTAGGCGATTAGACCGGTCGGCTAGGGTGTTTATTCGGCAGGCCACGCAGGTAGCGTATATTCTATTACGATAATAAAAACCGAACTCGGAGATAGGCTTAACGATCTTATAAAGGCAGTAGCACCGCGTAGCGGGCGTATTAGGTTAGTCTATTTAGCGCCGGAAACCAAAACTAAAAATAACTAAACGTTAGAACGTGAACTAAAAACCTTAGAATATAGCCGTAAAACATTATAAAATCTCTTCCCTATTATTTACGATAGTTTACGATATAGTACCCGAGTAAGCGTTACGCACGTTCAGGTCGTTATCGGGGAGTGATATCTAATTAGGCGTGTGTTCCTATATAAATAGAAGTACCTCTCCGATAAATAAAGATAATTAAAGACTATTTATTAGGGCAGCAGGTCACTTCTCTACTATGGACTACTGTTTTTACGGGCGAAAAGCAACAAAAAGGGACGTGCGCACAGTGAAGGTATGTATATCTTGGCGCAACCGCCTTTTGCGGGTCTAGGAACAGTGAGTATAAGACTTGCCTCCGCTGTCCTCCTGATATCGATTCAATTTTTAAGAGACCAACATCCACCCTCTTCCAGTCCTGTCTTCAGAGGTTCCAGCTACCAACCTTGAAGGCAGGACTATAACTCATCCAATCTCTCTTCTCATGTCATCTGTTACCCAGACACCAGCAATGGAAAGGGTTGTCCTGTAACTATGATACAGATCCTAAATCCGACCTATGCGTAGCAGCAGCAAGAGAGACAAGGGATGGGTATGCGATACGGCCTGAGATTGGGAGTATTCTCGTAAGTGCCGCTCTAATCCGCTTCGTCTATGGAATATGCACAGTAACCATCCACTGATCGATTCCCCATGGTCGAGTAAGAAAGACGTTAGTGATGCCGATGCCGACAGTCCATCAAGGCTACTGAGGGTTCGGTTGTCTCTTCTGTGGAATTTGCCGGTTGATACACAGCCGCCTATAGTCAATTCAATGGCCGGTAAGACCAACTACTTCCGTGAGAGTTGGTGTTACATAGCTCTTATAGGCTGTAAGTCGTGCTAAAGCATAGCAACATACTCAACCCATCGTAGTAGGGTTCAAACCCAGCGCAACGAATTAAAGCTTAGTCTTCGGGGCAACGTCGGTCAAAAAGGTGGGCTGATGATGATCCGCGAAAGAGTTCGTCTCTATAACAATATAAGGAAATTGGGCCGAGGTATGTACTTAGTAATGGAGTTGCATCTGCTTGCCCGCGTCTCAATCGTACACTTCAGAAATAGGGGGAGTAGTGATGCCGTATTCGGAGCCTCTGATCGACTTTGGAGACGGATAAGTACCTAGGCCCTTGAATGAATGATCTAAGAATTTAATGCGTAGATAAAGTAACGACGGTGGATGTGTTGGATCAGCCCGCTAATAATGAAGGATCCTGCCTAGGTGTACACCACAATATCTTAGACTTGGCTTGAGAGACTAGAAGTAGAGAGGATCATCAAAAAGATTTCGTAAAAAAAGGTATAAAAAAGAAAAAGCAAAATGAAAGACTTCCCGGCGGGGCTCGAACCCGCAGCCTTCAGATTAGAAGTCTGACGCGCTACCATTGCGCCACGGGAAGGCCGTTGGATGTTCGATTGAACTTCACTTTTTGTGTGATAAAGAGAGACCCCATCAATTATATAATGAGCCAGAGGCCGTCGGCTTATGCCGTTCGTCATTGGCGCAATTTACGGACTGCTCGTATCGGTACTGAGTACCTGACCAACAAGGTGTTTCCGTGCCGATCGACATGGCATTACAAACTTATTACGTGTATAGGGTACATGATCCCTACCGCAACCCCCACGCCAGACCCGTCATCGGCAGGACTCACCCGCCTCGACGTTTCTATTACTGTTGGCTCATGGCAGAATTTTTCCATTCCTATTATTTCTTTTTTCTCTTCTGCTTCACCGAGAACCTCCTTACCAAACGTGCATAGCGGTTATTTTTCATCAAACTACAGAATTGTATTGTTATATAGTCGATATCGCGTCGTCACGTCGTCGCCTCTTCGCCTCTCATCATGGCGCAACCGTCGCTCGCGGCATCTCATGCCATCATCTTCGTGACCTACGGTCTCTTCCTGTACGTCCAACTCTCTCCAAGGCCGCCTTCGACGCGATATTCGGCACCCCAAGCTCAACTCTCATCCTCGTCTCTTCTCGCCGGTTTGGTGCATCCAACAGGCATTACGTCGCTCGTCAGAAGGCTAACACGGACATCCTGCTCCCCTTCCCAGTCTCATGGGGACCGGCCTGGCCTGGAGATTCAGACATGATCTCAAAGGCGGCTTTCTGTCTGCAAATCGGACTCAAACGGGTTAGACATCATTGAAACCTTCCTTCAAGACGGGCTCATTTTCCACATCAACTGGACCTTCGAAGATCCACTTCCCAATTAGACCACATTGTCTCAAGACTAACATGCATCCAGCGATTCCTATCGCCCTCAACTTCATCGCCAGTGGTGAGTGATTGGCAAGCGCAAATGGGTGCTAGTAACCATCTCCCAAAGGGTCGGGAGCGGTAGCAATATACAACCACGGCAATGGAGTTTGATGACACGGCCGGCTCTCGGACTTTTCGGGGAACGGCGTGTCCTGGCACGACAGGGCATAATGTTCATGTGGTCGATTCCCGACCGCTATTTACAAGCAAACTTTTGGAGTTTGTTTGTGGCGAATATCGAGACGTCAGGGTAGGCATCGACGTATCTAACAACTAGGTTCGTCTCCTGAGGTGGGAAGACGCGGCTCACTACGGGCGCGGATGAGAAGCACCGCCGACATCCAACCTCGCTCCCTCATCGGAAAGCGAGGAGATGCTCTGCGGCTGGCCTATCTGAAGCTGAGATTGTACCGTGATTACTCGATCAAGTTAATGCTTGCGTGGGAAACGTGCTGCCGCTCCGATCGACCTAACCCTTCGCCTGTTCTGACCCCCTTTTCAGCTTGCAGCTTCCAACTAACACAACCCCAGCTCTCGGATCGGGTGTGCTGTTCGCGTACCCTGAGCTTGCCACCATCACTGGTGTTCAAGGCGTCATAATCTACGCCTTCTCTGCGTCCTTGCCGCTCCTGACGTTCGCTGCTCTCGGGTCTCTCATTCGCAAGAAGACTCCGGAAGGCTTCGTCTTGACCGAATGGACGCGCCAGCGTTATGGCATCCTCACCATGCTCTATCTGAGTCTTGCGACCCTCGTCACACTCTTTTTATATCTGACAGCCGAGCTATCGGCTATTGGACAAGTTGTCTCCTCTCTAACCGGTGTCAACGAGCTACCGGTCATGATTGTTCAAGTAGCAATCACCGCCATCTACACCTGTATGTACAGTCCCATGTTTCAGGAAGCTGTGTCTCCTCCTCTGCGGCTGCTAACCCTTTGAATGAAGCACTGGGCGGATTCCGTATCTCTTTTGTTACGGATAACGTTCAAGGCGCCATGGTGATCGGCCTCGTCATTATCGCAGCCGCCACCATTGGTGCCCTCACCGATATTGACACCTCGCTGATCGAAGAGTCTGGCTTCCTCCGGCCATCGCTTCTCGGCTGGCAGCTACTCTACATCCTCCCCGTCTGCATCCTGACCAACAACTTCTTCCTGTCTAATTTCTGGCTGCGTGCTTTCGCCTCCAAGACGGACAAGGACCTCTGGATCGGAGTCTCGATCGCGACAGTCGTCATCCTTGTCATTCTGACCATGCTCGGCTGCAGCGGTCTCGTTGCTGTCTGGTCCGGTGCGCTCGCACTGGAGGACGTCCAGTCGTCGGGCTCTGTGGCCTTTTTCCTCCTTTTGAACAGTCTGCCGGCCTGGGTTGTTGGGATTGTCCTCGTCATGGTGGTAACCCTGTCCTGCGCTGCGTTCGACACGCTCCTCACCGCCATGATTTCGTCTGCCTCCAATGACCTCTTCCGCAACCGCCTCAGCATCTGGTGGGTTCGCCTGGGCGTCATTGGCATCTTGATCCCCTCCATCGTCATCGCCCTAAGAGCCCCCTCCATCTTGCAGATCTACCTCATCACCGACCTCGTCTCTGCCTGCATCATCCCCGTTCTCCTCATCGGCCTCTCCGACCGTTTTTACTGGTGGCGTGGCTTCGAGGTCGTTGTAGGCGGACTCGGCGGTATCCTGTCCGCCTTCTTTTTCGGTCTCGTCTTCTACGAGGGCGACGCGCGCCGCGCTGGCAATCTTTTGCTCATCTCGGAAGGCCTCTACGCTGACGACTGGAGCGTCTTCGGAGTCTTCGTCGCTGCTCCCGTTGGCAGCCTTCTGTGGGCGTTTGGCGCTCTTGGCTGTCGCTTGACTTTTCAGTATGTGCAGGCTAAGCGCACCGGTCGTCGCTTCGATGCTTTCGACCGCCCTGTCGACGCGCCCTCGGACGCCGTCAGCTTCCCTGCCAGCGGTTCGGGTGACGACGTGGCAGATGTCACCACAGAGCAGGAGGTACCTTCTAAGCCTCCTGGCAAGTTCTTCTAAGACGGCAGGGCATATGCGGCAGGACATATGCATGGTTCCCGACAAACCTAGCAACATATCATCAAGTTTTGATCGGCCAATTGGACCGGAGATTAAAAAAGACAAGTAGAAATATTTTTTAGTAATTCTGAGTGGCACAAGACATGGTGGAGGAATCATGAAGACGACCCTATCAAAACAAAAGTCTCCAAGGGGACACGCTCGTTATGCACCAACAGCTCACTGGCTGGGTGCCTTCTAGATGAGAGAGTACTTATACATTCTTATCCGTACAATACAATACATTCATTACATATACATCCACCTTCACACTCCTCTTGGAGCCGGTTTTTGGAACCCAGCCGCTCAATCATCCTCTTGACCCACCAGCATGCTCTTCCCGTCTACTGTGTAAAATGTCAATATCGGGCCAGTGCCCAGTATTATGACGTGGCAGCATCTTTGGTGCTGTTCTTCAGGGCCTTCTCGGTCTGAATGGTCTGCATGACCTTGAGATCCTCCTCCTCCTTCCGCCACGTGTCCAGGGTGGTCTCCTTCACATGGCCGATGACCTGCCACGGGCCCGAGGTGTACGTTTCGCTGTTCCACTCCTTCGAGAGGGCCAGGTACTCGGTCCGCCGCTGCACGCGGGCGGCGCCGGGTATGCTCTCGCCGGTGCGGGAGTCGACGCGGTCCAGGGACTGAGTCGTGTCGATGGCGACGACGGCCTGCTGGACCATCAGATTCTTGGGCAAGGGCGGCGGCAGGATGGCGATGCGGTGAGCGGCGAGGCGGGCGCCGTGGTTCTGGAGGATATTCCAGGTGGTGCGCTCCCAGGGCTTGCGCTTGTCGATGGCGGCAGACAGGGTCTGGTACAGGTCGTTGATGCAGATCTCGCGGAGGGTGTCGCGGTCGCCCTCGGCCAGCGCCTGGCCGAGGCGCGAGTGCAGGGCTTTGCCCGCGGCGAGGGCCTGGGATCGGTACAGACCGGCGCGGGGTTTGGAGTAGAAGGCGAATATGCTGGGGCGGGAGCGCCAGCGGAGGGTGATGACGGAGAGGGCGTCCCAGAACTTGGCCTTCAGGCGGGCGAACTGGTATTTAAAGAAGATGGACGGGGTTTTCGGTACTTTGGAAAGTGGCATGGGGATGAAGGTGCCTGTGGAAAGATTCGCAATGCGAAAAGGGTCAGTTGGTTTTGGCTCGTCCTGGCTCATCCTAGCAGATCCTTCATGTCGAGCTGAACTGAGGACTAAGAACACAAACGCCTGTCTCATGACGGAACGTACCGGGAAATAGCTTGTTGGCATACTGTCTCGCCGCCGACTGCATGGCCTGTTTTTGCATCTTGCTCATTTCCTGAAGTTGAGATTTGCCCATGGCTTCGATTTGTCGCTGATAACTCCGAAGCATCGAATTCTGTCCTGGTGCTGAATACGATCTCCTGGAGGATTGGATCACTGTGGTCGCCGCGGGTCGGCCACGGCCGAGCACCGCCAGTCTGGAGGCAGGTTGAAACATGGTGAAGGAGGGCGCTTTGAAGAGACAGACTGCCGAAGTTCCAGCTCCAAGCCACGTGTGATCGTGAACCACTCACCGAGCCCTCGAAATACTGAATGACGTTTTCTCGGTGATGGGGACGGCAGTCGATTGTTAGAGAACCGAACCGAGTTGTCGCGATGGATGGGAAATTTTTGGGCCGGCTCCGGGCTTATCGTATCCATGGCCCTCCCTTATCGCACCGCCACCATTGGCAGGAGCTATAAATGTGGGCTCCACACGATTCGTAGGGGGGATTGGGCGCCCTGGACGGGGAGGGGCAGAGGCCACCGCAGCTCCAGCCACAAATGTAATTTACAGGATGTACCAACCTTTGGATCCCTACGAAGTATGATCATGATTCAATTCTCCCGTCTCGTTGCATTCGCTCGCTCTATTCATGCGTACCAAGCTTTCAGAGCAACACACCATCCCTCGGCAACCAGGGGCGAGGTGACGTTTTAGCTCTCTCTCTCTCTTTCTCTCGCAGGGCACTGAAAACCGTGGCGCTCTGTGAGTCTTTTGCGAACCGAACCCTTCTTTTCATCATCGGGATTGGTTCCATTGACGCCGACTTGGCTCGCATGGTTCATGAACGTGTCCCTTGTGCAAAGCCAAGTCACCGAAACAGAGACGCCACAGTCGATGCCCTGTCCCAGGCCCTTAAATATTATATGGGGACAGGGCCGGCCGAGCCGTCCATTATTTTTTTCGCTTTCGTTCCAGAGCCACATTTTCACCTAATCGACGGGGAAAACCAGCGGATAAAACGAAGAAACTACCAAGTAAGACTATTCAACACATTCACCCATCAATGGACACTCGAAGCACGCAGCAGTACAATCACCACAGCCGCCGGACGACTCGCTAAGGGGGATCCGCAATCTCCTCGGCCTCCTTTCCTAGATGGACTATCCCCGTTCCCGTTCCCCCCAAAGACCACCGCCCTATGAGTCCACCACGATCCCCTCTCCCGCCGCCTTGCATGCGGCCACCCCGCCGCGACGTCAGCTCCAACGAGCCGTGTCCGCGGGAAATTTAGTCACCCGCAGAGTGATCGCGAATGCGAATGCCAACGCCAATGCCAACACCAACGGGATTAACAAGCCCACGACGACGGGTACAGGCACCCCGCGACGCCGCCGCTCGTCCCTCTCGCCAGGCCTCCTCTCCGCCTCCTTCCTCGAGCCCCGCATCGCCGTCGTCCTCGAGATACCCCAGTCCTGGCGCCCCTGGCTCTTCTTCGGCCGCCTCCTCTCGATATGCCCCGCAATTTACTGGGGCTTACAGCCCACCCTTGAGCTCCTCATTCGCGTCATCCTCGCTCTGCCATGGTCGGCCTTGCTCGAAGCTCTCGGGGCGGACCTCGGAACTCCGGACGACATTGTCTCGGGGGAATCCATCTGCCCAGCCGGTCCCAGGAGCCTGGGGCCCTTCTTCAGCGGCGTGCCCCCGGGGATTAGGTTACCGGGAAGCTCCAGGTATCCGTGGACAGAAATGGCGTTGAGCGCCATATGGGTACGTGTCGAAAGTGGGAGAACAGATGAAGCCTGACAATGTCCCGCCTTGTCTTCATGGATCGGGTTACTCGACGGGCAAAAAACAATGCTAAATATGTCTCTTTGCAGTGCGGTTCGTCGGGCTACTTGTCCTTCTTCTTCACCGACTGCCTCATGTCCCGCTGGCTCATCAACTATACGCCCCAAGCCACCATCATCCGCCTCCTGACCATAAACTGCGCCAACGCCTTCCTGACGGAGCGCATCCTGTTCTTCGCCGGCGGCTTCGACGACCCCCGTCTCCTCCTCCCAGGTTGGATTAGCATCGCCAGCGTGAGTTGTCTATTTCTTACCTTTCTTGTCCCACCGCTATTCTATATCCTACTCCTTTGGCTTGAGCTTTTCACTGACTTGTGTGCCAACGCCTTCCCGCACATAGACCTTGACGGTCTTATATCATATCACACAACGAAAAATCAACATCCAAAAGGAGACGTCCACATCCATCAACATCTTTTCCATCGCTAGCTTCGTCAGCATGATCACTCTGCTCGGCCACCTTCACTCCAACAACCCGGAATACCCAGACTCCCTCTTACTGCAGATTGTGCGCATGATCCGGACGAAGTGGGTGCAAATGGCGGGCGAGAATGGGGTCAGAGGAGGCGGTAGCATTCCGACAGCCACCAAGTGCGACTTATGACCTCGTTTGATTTGTTTGTCGTCTTTTTTTATTCTCTTTGTCCTCTTTTCTTCGATCACGGGCGTCGGTTTCGGGCGAAAATCTATCATGATGGCGTACACAGGACACGATAGCGTTGAATCTTTCCTCTTGATCAAGGCACGCGTTAAGCAGATACCCTTCAAATACCACTTATTCTCAGTGACAAACATCGAACAACAGTCACATAATCGACGCACGTCATGGATGATAGGATGCAGTTCCGAACACTGGCAAACAAGGGTATTGATTCTGCTGACCAAACTTCACTTGCGAATCCAGACTCCAACACGACCGTCGCGGTAGAGCACGGCCAAGGAACCGGAGCGCGAATGAGTCCTAGCTTTGAGATCCTATGCTACTCATTTGCCATGCGCCGGGCAGACCCGGCGCCTTTCTTCCTCCTTCCATCGGCGGAATCGCCTATCCTATCTAGGCCCTGCCACCGCTCGAGCGTCGCGCACCAACGGCCGGGCAGTAACGCCAGAGGCACGTGAGGCATGAGCCACGGGCGCGTGCGTTGTGTTGCACTCGCGACCTTCGCCCTCGAGTCGGTCTTAAGCGTCACGTGACACCACCACTAGCGGCACGACGACGGTGACTTGCGGGAAGGCCTAGAAGCCGTGGACCTTGATGGACTTGGGGTCCAACTCTAGGCCTTCGGCCTTGTCCACGAGGAATCCTTGAACATCCTTGCGTTGATCGCCTTGGAGTTGAATCACCTCTCCCATCTCGGTGTCATTGACGATGGTGCCATTGCAGGCTGCGGTGGCGTTAGCGGAAAATTCCCTCACTAAGGGGTGGCACGACCAGAACATATGGGGCTTGTGACATACCAAACTTCTTTTTAATGACCTTGAGGATCTTCTTTTGATCAAATTTCTTCGGAAGACCCTGGACGGTCGTCAAGGTTTTACGTCCATTGCGCTCTGCGATGGGTGTCAGCTCGTTCGCCCAACGATGGGCTCGGGCAAGCCCGAAAAAATATAGCCAGTATGGGGAGTCGGATATGCCAGTTGGAAAAAGAAAGGAAGGCACGTACGTTGGATACGTATATGGATATAGTTCTGAGTCTGCTTCGTCTCTCCAGTGTCTTCGTCGGCTTCGGCGAAGGGGTCTATGTCGGATGACACGTTAGCGATGATCTCATTACAAGGTGGCGACACAGCGACGCGTCGACCGGAAAGCGAGGCAGTCGGATAGGGGAAGCAATATGCGAACAGAAAACAACTAGAAGAGTTCCCAGAACTCGCAAGGTTGCAAACATACCGTAGGTCTTGAGATTTTCAATTGACATAAACTCGACCTTCTGGGGGTTGTCCGTGGGAAAAGGTTTGGTGGATAGGGAGATAGGTAGAAGCGACCGACGACTTGAACAAGTGCCTCGCTGTAGATGTGTAGATTTCAGAAAAGTAAAAGGGTCACTTGAGGGTGAGAGAAGAGAGTGTCAAAGGACGAGTGCGAGTGCCGTGATAAAAAGTCCTGACTGAGTGCTGGTTAACTCGAAGAAAAGGATGAAGAGGAAAGGAAAATGAAGCTGGGGGAGGCTGCCAGGAAAAAGGTAGGTCGGTCAGCCAGGCGGGGGGCGCAGCAGGTCGTCCAAGGTACGTAGGTACAAGGCAACCGCACAAGCCAAGACGGTTTGCACCAACCAGCGTCAAGTGTTTATTGTTAGGTGTTAGGCATCAAACCGGATTAGGATGAAATAGAGGGCCTCTTTTTCGCCGACTGGCCTGGGGAAGCCCCACTCGGCTTGCTTCGCCGGCGTGGCTGCTCTTGAGATGAATACGTAGGTACCTCCAAGTACGGCCGAGCGTGACAATATTAAACGCCTGAAAGCTATGGAGGTGCAAAGTGCTCTCTATCATGATACAAACAGATTGATTCTTCATTAGGTATTCTATCAAAGATTTATTTGTACAACGTACAAGTCAGGTGGAAGCATAACCATAGACACATGTGATCAAGTCGAACTTGTGGTTACGTTGAGTTTGACTACGTCATAATCTCGCCAACGTGGGTCTTACTAATATGGATACAATCGGTTAAATTAGGTAGCGAGTAAGATGATTTGCAGAGATAACGGAGAGATAACGAAGAGATCACGACTCCCTGTTATGATTGCGTACTGCAAACGCAGGTCACCAGGAAAAGCTCACACCCGTCATCTGACCTCCGAATACCAGACGGCTAAAGCTACTCCAGCGACCCAGGAGCATTTTGTGGTTCCGTTGCGTTTTCTGTAACGTTAACCAATTTGATCCTCGCTGTGTCATCAAAATAGCAAAATGAACAGCTCGATGCCGACGACGTGAGCCTTCTTGTGCAGGAAGCGGGAGGGTCTTGCAAGGCGATTATGAAGTCATTGGCGCGCTTAGTTCGGTGAACTCGAGGGCAAGGCGAGACCTTATACGATATCTATCCCTATCTACATTCGGTCCACTCCCCTTAGTCTACTTGGGGAACCGGCAGGTGGTCCACGAGCTTCAGATGCGTCAACCCCAGCTTGGCCAGCGCGTCGATCGCGTTTCGATCCCTCAGCTCCTGCGCCTCCCGCTCGGACACCAGGACAAAGTCGTACCTCAGCAGCCACATCCCCTCCTCCACGTCGTCGCCGTACTTCCTCGCCGTCTCGGCATCCACCCGGTCCAAGTCGACGACGAGGCTCCTCTTCACCCCGAACACGGCGTCGGAATTCTCGTACGGGTCGCCGCGGATATAGAGCGCCGTGACGAGCCGATCCCACCCTTCCTTCTCAAAGGTGAAGTGCATGTGCGCCGGCCTCCAGCAGTGCCGTCCCAGGAGCCGAAGCAGCTTGCCGACGGGCCCGTCGTCCGGGATCGGGTAGCTCACGGGCCGGATGGCGCGGAACCGGAATCTTCCTTCCGAGTCGGAGACCATGACGCCCCGTCCACTCGCGACGCCGCCACGGTCCGCATGCTGCACGTCGTAGTGGCCCGAGCTGTCCGTCTCCCAGATGTCGATCTTGACGCCCGGGATGGGGTTCCCCTGGGTGTCCTTCACGGTGCAGAGGGCTAACAGCGGCTCCCCTTGCGGGTCGTCCGACATGTTCTCCCCGCTGGCGAGTGCCGGGGCATCATGCGTATGAAAGGGGCCCAGAAGGGAGCCCTCGGTGGAGGAAGGGGGCTTGGGGTGGTTGATGCTGTCGACCAGCAGGGATAAACCGAGGACGTCCGACAGTAGGATGAATTCCTTTTGGGTGAAATTAGCCCTCGTTTTGTCTTGTAGGACGTGCAGAGTTCAATGAGCATCTTCAGGCGTGATTCGCCGAAGGAGAAGACCAGATATAAGACAGACTATGCAGAACCTACGTGTCGTACGTCGCTGCTGATCTGGCCACACTTGACGAGGAAGTTGAGAGCTGCCATCCACTCGTCGGTGCTTAGCCTCGTTTCACGCGCAAAGTCGTGCAAGTGTGTCACCAGCCGCGACATGAGATATATCAACCTCTCATCGTCGCCCTGGGAATTAATCCGAATGGTGTTGGGTGTAATGTTGTCGCTAGTGAGATCTAACATGGGCGGCGCGTTGTTGGATCGTTCTCCCCGTGCTCCTTCTTTACCATTGCTGGCGGTCGTCGCCTGTTGGTTCGCCATTGTTGTCGTCGTTGTGGGGGCGATATATCGTTTCTGACTCTGGTTTCTGTAGTCGAGGTTTAATGAGGTAAATTCCGGGGAGACGTGGGTTTTGTCTCCCACTTGCATTCTTAGGCCTTATTTCAAGGTGGTGATGGCAAGCTCTACTTAGTGTCCGACTATATTGCATCGGGCCCGGGATCGGCACCGGATCCGGCCGGACAATTGGTGGTTTGATACTTGAAGGCTCCGCTCCTCGCCTCGGAAATCCAGACACCTCTTGGTCATGATGAGAAACAATTGGGCGCCCTTATGTAAGACTCCGTAATCACAATTTATCGTTTAAGCGATCCATTAGGTACCCATCTTCGCTATTATTCTCTGCCCGACACCTAATGAATCAGTACGAAGTAAGGTAGAGATGGTGGGGGATGGGACGAGTACCGGGCTATCAGAAGTTGCTTCGGCAGATGTACCGGAATTGAACGGGATGTTATCCAGCCTACTAAGTACATGAGCTACTTCGTAGACACCTACGAAGTACGGCGGTATGTGCCACAAGTTGAGTGCAGTGGGACCGAAGAACAATTGAAGAGAGGGCAAGTCCATAATTATAAAGACAACAGTACCAAGTTTGATAATGACAATTATAACAGTATAGCATTGATTTTCGTGGACCATGATAAACCTGCTGAATCGTTCACCGTAATTTAATACGGACAAGATATTGATATGTTCAATGTCATCGACCGTGGCGTCAGAGTCAAGTCTATCGAGAGACTGGACAGTCCCAGGATTCCCGTCAGCCATCAGTCAACCGTTATGATCAGGCTAGAGTACTAAAGGGGCTCACAGCCTAACCTGGTGGACGTACGTAGCGTTAGGATCTTGGCCGACAGCCCAGGATACATCACATCATCTCACGCCTTCCCAAGTCTCAAGGAGTAAGTTGTTTAATGCTGCGCTTGCGCCGTGTGTCTCTGCGTTACCGTTCCAGAAAAGCTTCATCCCATCCCCAAGAGCGTGAATCCAGCTAGCCAGACCCAGTAGAATAGAACAGAAAGACTGTGCCACCGTGCTCCCTTCGTGTCGACCTCCATGCAATATCGGCCTCCGGGAGACACAATGAGTGGAGCCACCATCCACGAGTTCGCCCTGATGATCGCCCGCTATGGCATGCAAGAATCTCTCAAATTAAGCCCGACAAATCCCATCCAGCGGATTTTCTTCTTTTCCCTTAACACACCGACAAAATCTCGAACTCTCTGTTCCAAATATACCGACATCTTTTCCACATGTAACGTCCAGCCGCACCCCAAGGTCATACAAGCCCAATAGAACGGCGTGCTCGCTGACAAAAAAGCCTGAAATGTTTTGGAGGGGTATCACATCCATTCGTCTCTTCTTTTTTCTTTTTTTTTTCTCATTGCTCTTCTTTTTCATCGCATCATGGTTATTTTTTTTCGCTGTTGCGCTTTTAGTTTTCTCGTTCGTCTTCTTCAATGGGGGCGGGTGTCCGTCGCTCGGTACGCCTCTTGGGCCGGCGATGTCTTGAGCTGCTGATATTGCTCGCCGAATCGTCCGGCATCAACTCAATGTCATCGCCGCCCCACTCGCTGTCGCTGGCGCCGTCAAACTCGCTACCCACCGCCCACGCCGGCCGTTCGTACCCGGAATGCTGCGAGTTTCCGGAAGTTGGTTGGTTGGGAAGCACGTCTATGCGCCTCCGGTTTTGCAGGTTGACCATCAGGCCTGCCCCTCGGTTCCGTAGCGCCGTGCGAACCACTTCGGCCTTTGTATGCAGCGCCTCGAAAGCGTCTTCGAGTACTTCCATCCCCTGGTAAATCTCCCTCTCCACTTCTGCCAGCACCGCAATCTCCATTTCCTCGTCTCGCGATACTGCCTGGCGATTCGGATGCCCCGACGACGAGATGCTAACAAACGACGCCGGTGTCGCACCACGAGAATACACGGAGAACGGGGTCGTATTGCGAGACCCTGGAATGGCGGGCGTGCCCCGAGCACTCGGGGTTCGCGAGCCAAAGAACCCGCCGGCTGGGGTGCCGCTGCGCGAATCCGCTATCGGTGTAGGCAGGTCATCGGCATCGGCCCCGGACCATAAAAACCCGTCGAATCGCCCGGATATTAGAATCTCCCATTCCGAAGCATTAATATCCGACATGGTAACCAAGAGGTCGTGAGTGTGTGGATTCTTGATCAGATATAGCGCACTTTCGGCATCGCGAGGGACCTGACCCAGTCGGTAGAGCCGCTGCAGGGCAAGGCCGCACTTGGCGACGAATTCGGAGCGGTGTTTCCTCACGGGAGTCGGTGCTCGGTTATACGGCTGGAGCTCTCGCGACCCGCTAATGATGGCGTTGAAGTATGGCCTGTCCTCGGGATCTAGGTTGGTCAGGATTGCGAAGCTGAGTGTCTCGTCGTCGACGTCTTGAGGAGGCGGTGCTGGGTTCTCGCCGCAGCTGCTGAGCCATTTGTCGACGGCTCCTCTGACTTTCTTCGACTGTCGCAGGTAGTGGTCCCGGAACTCCTCCGCGATGTCGGGATCGATCTTGATCGGCGAATCGGGACGTGGGGGTAAATCCGCAGACAATTCAGCCGCTTTGAGGCCGAGATCGGCCAGGTCAAACGGGGGCCACTGGGGCAGCTCGATGCGACCGCTGACCCATTCTAGCACCTCGCCCCAGCCGAGGCCTCGGCGAGGTCCCGGTCCATTCTCGCACACGACGCAGTTGCAACCATCTAGAGGTAGTTCTCGGGAGAAGACGTTCTCAAGGCGGTCGAGCAGACGACGCGCCACGGACCGATGACCCGTCGCAACGGCAATGGATCCACTCTTGTCAAGGACGGAATTATACTGGTCAAGGAGGTTGAAGAAGGGCGCAAATAAAGTCTGAGCCCCAGCGAGGGGAGGGTGGGAAGGGCGTGTGCCGTTCTGCGGGGGAAGCACAGAGAGAAAGTGTTTGGGAATGGGTTGGGTCAAGCCACCGAACTGAAGCAGGTAGTCGATCCGAGGCGCCTCTTGCACATCGGGGGCCGGTGGCGGGGGCGGTGGGGGAGGAGGCCCACCGAAGTCTGCAGCGGGTGTGGCGGACGGTGTGATCTCGGGTTCAGGTTCGTGGAATGGGGTGTATGACTGGGGTCCCTTATCGACCTCGGCAGAGAACGGGTATGGAGGAGTTTGCGTCGGGGTCCTGGGGGACGAGTCCTGCGGGCTGTCGGGTGACGATTCGGCGTCGACGAGATCGGGCCTCTTCCCGGTCTTACTCGAAAGACTCCTCTTGGAAGACGAACGAGACGGACCTCGCTCCCTGCCCATGGTCTCATGAAGGCCGGCCGCCACATAGGCGGGCGTCTTGAAGAAGGTGGCTTGGCTAGACGTCTTGGACCTTGAACTGATCCTCGACCTATCATCGTGCTTAGATCCTGACCGTGACAGGGCGCTCAATCTCGAGCTCGGCCGTTCTCTCTTCTCTTCTCTGACTGCCTCGGGTATATATGAGCGGTGCTTTTTGCCGGACACTTCCGTGTCGGGCGGGCTCGGGGGCCTGTCTTCTTTCTTAGCTATGGGAGTATCGTCATAGTCTGGGGACTTGGGTCGTTCTTTGCGTTCTTTGCGTTCTCTGCGTCCTTCCGACAGGTCGGTTGGTTCGGGAGTCAAGGGATCTGACTTTCGAAGGCTTGCAGTGGACAGGTCATCTCGGCTGTGAACGGCTTCCTTGCTGTGAGCTTTGCTAAAGGTCGGGTAGGGCAGAGAAAGGCGGTCGGCGGAGAGCAGAGAACTCTTGGAGCGGCCGAATTCGTACACGAGTTCGGAGGTGGACGAGGGACGTTCTTTTTCGTCACGGATACGGTGGTGACGTCGGGAATGAGAAATATCGCTACCGCCATCCCTTTTAGACTTGAAAGACCTGCGATAGTCCCTATCGTCGTCGGTTCTCTTGCTCCTGCTCTTGTATTTCCTCTTCTCGATGGGGCGGTCGTCGATACCGACGTCACGCTCATCTTGGGAAGGCATGGTCAATCATGGATAAAAGCCTGAAATTGACTTTTTGGCTTTGGCTTTTGCTCGATGGTAACGGTCGGATCGTGGCGAGCGGTCGGTAGAAGAAGGGGCACCGATCGGTAAAGAGGGAAAGGCGAAGCCACGGTTGACTCGAGCCAAATCCGACGGGGGCTTTCTTTCGAAAGGCCAAAGAGGGACGAGTAAATGAATGAATCAAGGCGTACTGTATTCGCCGCCTGGCGTCGTGAAGTAATCGGCGTTGGCGACCAGTCAGGCCTACTATTTTGTTTAGCGCAACGTGATGATGGTAGGGGAGATTATTAGTTCGGCCAAGGGAATCATGGGCAGCAAGAGCATGAGGTAAGGTTCACGGAATAAGGGAAAGGGAATGTGAGGGTGACTAACAGGATTCGGGTGTGCAAGATGCAAGCGAAAGGGAAAAAATAGGCCGGTGAAGTGAGAGCCTTATTTCGAGTGGTTGGTCGGCGGCTGTGGCAGAAGCTCGATCAACGAGGACCCAGATGATTCGACAACGGTGGCAATCCCTGCAACTTCTGCTTGGGGTGGAGGAGGAGCGAGTACGGAAGGAGAGGAGATCCAATAATTATGGACCGGGCCGACAATGAGGACCTGACGTGGCACTTGACGGTTGAACATGAACGGTGGGAAGACATGTATTTACCGTGTGTTGATAGGTTTCTACACACTGTCGGGTAGCCTGTCAGACACGCTAAAAGGCCCTGGAAAATCCCTTGAACCCTGCTGTTGAGACCCTCGATGAGCGGAACACAGTGTGCAAACACTGATATTTGATACACAAGTGGGACGAGATGCTAAAGTACCTACCTGTTTCCCCACCACCATAGGCTCCATAAACCCCACGACGTTGCTTGCTCCTGGTAACCTTTATCTTTTCCCACCCAGTTGGCAGGTACGACTCTCAGTGCCTTCCCATCTTCCCTTTTCCCCCTCACCGCTGCTACCAAATTGAGAGGACCCATCAGGCACCAAGTCGTTACTGTACCGCGACCCAATCATCACATACCCCTCACGAGTCCAACCAACAAGGAGTCATAAGCGCCTGTCCTTCTCCCGCCTTCCACCCACCGCCCATCACATCACAGCTTCCAACTTGAGAAGTGCATTCACACAGATCTTGCAGTTAATTTATAATTTACTCCCAAAGCTACCGTCACCTACAACCGGCCTAGCGCGTGTCATCGTCATGACATTCGCGTACAAATAACAGCGTCAAACGACAAATGCAAGCTCTTCAAAGCTGAGGTGGCTCAAGTGAAAGTGCGGTTCGAGTCTCATCTATTTTTTTGCTGTCTATGATGGCCATACCCTATCCCGTGATCATGCCTTCAAGACTTCATGCCAAATGATCCATCCATCTCTAATTCCTTTTTCCTCGCGAATGAGAGCCTATGCATTCCCGTGCTAGAGAGGCTTCCTGCTGCCTATTAATCATTCCATCGTCCATGTATGTATATAGATCCGCCTCTCGCCTCGACTACTGTCTCCGATGAGCCCGGTTTATCACCTCAAGAAAAAAAAAAGGAAAAAAGGGAAGAAAAGAAAGGAAATTATAGCCTGTCCAGCAGACCCTGGCTTTCCAGCATCAGCACAATCTGATGCACGATGGACCGCACGGTTTGCTTCTCGCAGTCGACCACCAAATCCGGCTTGACGGGGTTCTCATACGGGTCGTCCACGCCCGTGAAACCCTTGATTTCACCGGCCCGGGCCTTCTTGTAGATGCCCCGACGATCCGTCTTCTCGGAGTACTCGAGCGACGTCGCCACGTGAACCAGGAAGAAAGGACCCGACTTCTCCACCAGCTCTCGCGCCTGCTGACGCGCCTCCTCGTAGGGCGCAATGGGAGCGGCAATGACGGCCGCACCAGCCCGCGTCAGCTCCGACGCCACAAAGGCGATGCGCCCCACGTTGATGTCGCGGTCCTCGCGGCTGAAGCCAAGCTCTGACGACAGCTCCGACCGCACCGTCTCGCCCAGCAGCATCGACACAGACCGGCCGCCGCTCTGGTTCAGCGTCACCTGCAGCGCGCGCGCGATCTGGTCCTTGCCGCTGTTGGTGTAGCCCGTCAGGAAGACGGTGAAGCCCTTGGTCGAAGGCAGGGGGTTCTGCTCGCGGAGAACCTTGACCACCTCCGGGTACGAGAACCACGAGGGAATCTCCTTGCCCGTCCTCAGGCGGTGCCGCAGCTCGGTGCCGGAAATGTTGGCCGTGCGTGTGCCCTCGGGGATCTCATTGGCCGGCTGGTACTCGTCACGGTCGGGGATGTAGATCATCTCCTGGAACTCGACCATCTGGATGCCGAGCTCGTCCTGGTACTTCTGCACTGCTACCTGGGCATCGTAAGGGCCGTAAAAGTCCTTGCCGTGCTTGTTCTTGCCGGGACCGGCGTGGTCACGTCCGACGATGAAGTGGGTCGCGCCGTGGTTCTTGCGGATGATGGCGTGCCAAATGGCCTCACGGGGGCCACCCATGCGCATGGCCAGGGGCAGAAGGGCCAGTGACGCCATGCCGTTGGGGTACCGGGGCAGCAGGGCCTTGTAAACGCGGACGCGGGTGAAGTGGTCGATATCGCCGGGCTTGGTCAAGCCGACGACGGGGTGGATCAGCACGTTGGCTTGTTGGGACCGGGCGGCGCGAACCGTCAGCTCGCGATGGGCACGGTGCATGGGGTTACGGGTCTGGAAAGCAACGACCTTGTTCCAGCCGAGCTTCTCAAAGTGTTGCCGCAGCTCGGTGGGGGTGACTTTTTGTTTTCGCCAAGTTAGTGACTGGCGGCGCAAAAGCCAGAGGGAAAAGATTGCCCCTTTCCCCTCAACTTTGAGGCAAACAACTCACATCTCAGGTCCAAAAAGTCGTAATGAGCTAGCCTCTGGACGGCCTCGAGCTTGCCGCCAACATAGAACTCCTTGGCCGTCCGGAAGAGGTACTTGATACCGGGGTGGGTCTCGTCATCGGGGCTGCCGAACACCTCCTGAGCCTCCAGCGCCCTGAACAGAACAAGCACGGGTCAGTCGTTTCTTTCACCATGTCTAGCTTGGTTCGAACGGGGCAATTTCTTCGTACTTATCCGGTCTGTACACATCCTCAACGGTGAGAATAGCGAGGGCGCGGTCATCACGAAGATCGCGCAGGGTGATGCGGGCGCCGGGCTTGATTCCCAGCTCGTCAATGGTCTGCTGAGATACATCGAGGTTGATGGGCATGCTGAAGAGGGCACCATCTGCCAGTCGGTTTTCCTTGACCACGCTGGGGAAGTCACTGTCAGTCGCAGGGGTCGTAACCCAAGTCATTCTCCCAACCATATCACGTACCCATTGTAGTCCTTCTCGGTCATGAACCCTGGATTGCGGTGTTCAGTCAGCCGTGATGCCCTGCCTTGGCCGGCACGTGGAATAACGTACCCTCAAGAGGAGAAAAGCCGCCATTGAGGATCAGCTCGAGATCGCACAGATGGCGTTCTGTCAGGGTCAAGGCAGGAAGGGTGTCCGACTCGGCCAGAAGCTCAGCCTGGCGCGGGGCATCGCGGACGAAGAGGTCCTTGAGGACACCGCCGTGGGGGGAATTGGCCATGGTGAAGCTAGCGTGATTTGCTGGGTATCTCTGGTGACAGGCTTTCGATGTATTTTGACGAAGAACAAGAATGTCAAGACGGCTTTCGCTGGAAAGACGATTTACGAAAGAAGCGTCCGAATGAAATTTGCGACTTTTCAGACTTTCCAAGGACCCACGATCGGCGAAGATTCGGACGGACTAGCGGGCAAGCTGGAGAAGAGCGCTAGCGCAAAGCGGTTACGATACCAGGCACGAGAAACGCGATCTCAAGCAACTGGGACGGACAGTGGTGATGGTAAAAGGACGAGAGAGGGTTCGTCCGTCTGCGGAGGCAAAGCTCGAGTTTTTATTAAAGTCTGGCTTTTCGCTCTTGACACATTATCGAGCATCTCCGGTGACCGGTGGCCCCTCCAATCCGCAAGAGGAAGGGGAAACCGTCTCGGTCCACTCACCCCCCCTCCCGTTTCCAACTCATACTTCGTACGCTTCCCTGGTTTTCTCGCCCCGCGGTTCGCTAGCCAAAAGAGATCCAGGGACTTTCTGCGCTACCGTCGGAAGTATCGCGGGGAGAAGGAAATTCATCTCTTAGTTCGCGATGACGTGATCGTTGGGTGGAGGGGCTTAGTTGTAGGTGTGGCGCAGGAAGTGTTCAACCGAAAAGTACATATAGTAGAGTACCAAGTAGGCGATCAACAAAAGCGACCATCTTGGTATTCATTAGAATGTCTACGTCGCGGTGATATTCACGTATATGTGAAGTATGGTTTCACACGGAATATCCAGAAATCTTACGTGTGTTTGATGGTGTTTCCTGTGTCCTACTTCCAGGATAATCGCTCCTTCGCAAGGTTTGCGATGAGCCTTTTCAAGCTCACTTCAACCCCTCCTTCTTCCCCCCCACGTCAGATGTGGCTGAGATGACCCCTCTAATAGTGGCTAGTGGCCGCATTCGCAATTCACCTGTCAGATGGCGTGCTCATGCCCAGACTCCACGTTCCGTCACGGATGTTACTATTTGCAGCACCTTGGTTGCTTCGGTCTGTCTTCCGTAGCATTCTACTTTATTTTTTGGGTCATTCTTCATGAATATAGGTTGGGGGACATTCTGCTCAGTTCGGTTCGACACTGAGTAAATAATTTAGTCCGGGCCGTCGGGCTTTTAAGGTTATCCTACCCGGTGATCCGGGGCCTTCTCATCGCGGAGAACAGAGGTCTCCGGATCCGGTCTCGGACAGGCGATCGGTCATATTGTCGGTGTCGAGACACCGGTGAGACGATTTCGGTGTATCTCGGTGAAACTCGGTCACCGGGCGGATCGCCTTGACACTTACCGTATGATACCTACCAGCGATATTTCTGGTTACCAAGAACGAGCATCGTTTGTCAAAGCTGAAAAGGACCCGTCGATCAGGGGTTCGCTATCGCAGCAATTCATATCAACTGCATGTTGGAGACATCAAAAAGACAAGATAAACATACAGCCGATGCGAGGCAGGTTGCCATTGAAAGAACTGTCAGATGGTTTACGAATACGTGTTGCCTGCCGACCGATTGAATTGATGGGCGGAATCCAGAGTTCGACTTGACAGCTTCCAGCTTCACACAGACCAATGAATTATTTCTGACGAAAAGAGGAAAAGGATGGGGAGAGGCCAAGGTTAGCAACAGGCTTGGGCTACGCAGCCCGATCGATCGAGCGTCACCCTTGGGCCAATGGGTCACTTACATTAAGGTAGGCATTCCAGATTTCCAAGTACCGATTTAGCCTATCTCAGGTGGGTAACCACCAGCTCAATGTCGATCAACTTTAATTGCACACCTTATAATCGGGGAGAAATGAAACGTCCTCTTGCGAACTGAACGCTACCCTAACAACATACAATGAGATCCAAGCGCAGATAATAACATGATCACTTCAAAGGCGATACCCATGCGGTTGGTCGCTTGGCAGTCCACGTTTGCCAGTATCATGCAGCCAATTGTCGTCCCCTCAGACCGCTCATGCTTTGTGACTAATTGGTGCCCAGCCAATACAAATATCAAAGCGGTAGCAGCCAGGTACGAAGTACGTTGTACCTATTCACGTCTATCGAAACACGTACCTGAAATTCGATGGGAGTTGTTGATTGGGCAGGTAACTAACCGTATTGCTGGTAGTCGCTTCACCTTCAACCCCCTCAGCCCCTTCCCTCTCTGATCACCATTCACCCAGTTCGATTGGATACGAACGAATTCCATGACAGCACTCCTGTCTTTCTCCTTCTCGTCAACGGAATCATCATTCCATTTCAGTCCCAAGTCGCCTTTCCGATCGTGTCACAACACAGCAATCTAACGCCCTGTGCCGGCGAAGCAAACGGGAACATGCATAATTAGGACATACGATGAACTTCCAACCTTCCTGCCATCCATCAACTGCTATATCACACACCCGAGTACGAACATCCTAGACGGGGCCCACGAAACAAAGGCTATCGACGTCGCCGGTCATATATATCACATTCGCACGAGTCCGTTCATCGGATAGTCAGTTCGCCAGCTACACCCAGCGCTGTCTATCCGTCTTCACAATCAAACCCCCAGCGCCCCAAGCACCCGAACCCTGCGAGATCGACCCTTTGGTTGGGCCCTTTGAGCTCTCACAAGGAAACAAACGATCAATAGCGACATCGCGTACCACACGTCGCGCAGAGAGCAAACGAAAACCCCCAAACGCGCCCCTTTTCGCGAAGCGACACCTTTCTTCTGCCATTGCCTGTTTGGAGCCAGACATTGAATTCGTGGCGGACCAGCAACGCTTACCATCTGCCAATTTCCCAATCTGGGCCCTAGAGTTGGAACAATCAACGCGCAAACAGATACACGGACAATACGCCGCACGATGGTTGTCCTGCGCTGCTAAGAAGGACGCGAAGGGGAACATAACTATCAGCGGTGTTTCCGCCTCTCAGAGAACCCTCTCAGAGAATCTCCGAACGCACCCAAGAGATTGAGGCCAGGGACAATATCGCATCAGCCTCTCGGGCTTTGCTGCCCAAAAAAAACCGACTTTCCTCGCTCAATCGCAAAATCACACCTCTCCTCTGGCGCCCCTTCCTACCGACTCGCCTCTCGCATATCCGCCATGGTGCGAACTACAGCGCCACCATGCTGGACCATGGTCGTCCTGCTCGCTACCATTTTACCGTTCGTGTCCATCGCCGCGGCACAGGAGACCGTCTTCATCGAGGGAACGGACCGTCACAATGTCACCCGAAACCTCACCGTCGACCGATACCCTTCTCTCTACACCGGCGACTTTGCCGATTGCTTGAATGGCGAGAGTCTGTTTAATATCACCAAGTTCGATGCTGGGTACTATTCAGACAACATGACCGTTGTGTTCCACCTCGATGGGACGACCAATGTCCGACAAGAGAACTTGATGTGTGAGTATTCTCTATGCCTCTATGCTCTCCATGTTCTATGAGCGCATTGTCTGCCAGGGCTCCAGCTAACTTGGGATCACACTCTCCAGTGCACTTGTCCATTTTTGCTTGTAAGCCGACAACCTGACCCATGTCAACCTCCTTGAGGTTTCCCCTCCCGCTGCCTACATCGCTAACCTAGCCCCGTCCCAGTCGGCGAGACCATATTTGATGCGACGCTGGATCCTTGCAATCTTGGAATCTCCAGGTATATAGCTGCCGTCATCTTCAGCTTGTCCCCTTCCGTCCCACACCTGCTGATTGTCCTCCTCCCTCCACTCTAGTCTCTGTCCATTGGACGCCGGTAACCCCGTCGAAGCATGGTCCGCCATCGAAGTTACCGTTTCCGAGATCGACGTCATTCCCTCCATTTCGCTGGATATGCCTGATTTCGAAGGTTCTGCCCGCATGCAGGTCTTTGCAAACTCGAGCCGGACCGAGATTGGCTGCTTTCAGGCCGTCTTGTCCAACGGCAACACCTTCTCGCACCCGTACGCCATATCCCCGGCCCTCGGCGGCCTTACGGCTGTCGCTATTCTGTCTTCCTTCGCCACCGCCATCTATGGCGTCAGCATCCCTCATATGCGGACTCATTACGCCCATTCTTTCTCCGTCCTGGTCGTTCTCGAAACCTTCCAGTCCATTTACTTCTCCGGCGCCTTGTCCGTCCACTGGCCAAGCTTGCTGCCGGCTTGGTGGAGCAACTTTGCCTGGTCGGCCGGGCTGATACAGAGCGATGGGTTGGTCGAGTCCCTGCGTGGTTTCGCCGGCATATCTGGAAACGCCAGCCAGGTCGGCGGTGCGGGCTCCACCGTCATTAACAACGGAGGCGGCCTCATTCAGCAAATATACGGCCGCTCCCTCGATCTCGGGGCCACCGCCTCCCACTTGTCTCGTCGCGCCCTGACCTACAACGAGAGCGACCCGTACGATTACACCTGGGGCGGGAAGCCTGTGGCACCGGGCATGCCGATACCGGGCACTTGGACAGGCTTTCAGGGGACGCTCGCGGCCAACCGCATCCCCATCGCCGGGGCGTTTACCGTCGGGTTGATTTGGTGGCTCGTCGCACTGGCCCTGGTCGCCATTTGTGTCGTGGCCTCCAAATTCTGTTTGGACTTGCTAATACGCCTGAAACTGGTGAACAAGGACGGCTTCGACTACTTTCGCACCCATCTACCAGGGTATCTAGCGACGAGCATCCTGCGCACTCTGCTCGTCGCCGCGTTTCCTTTGATCACCCTGGCCCTGTTTCAGTTTAACCTGGGAAGACCCGCAGGCCCCGTTGCCATCGCTGCCGTAGTGTTCGCCCTCCTCTTGGTCGGTATGAGCGGTCTCGTCGTTTACGCCTGTTACTTCCGCCTGCGCTTCGGCACGTTTCAGACGGAACGCGATACCATCGTCCTCGAACAGGGCCGGCGTTTCAAGGTACTCCCCTTCGTAACCGCTACGCGCGCCAGCACTATGGGTGAGAAGGAATCCACGGCCAAGCGCTACGGCGCGTTACCTTTCTTCCGGATCCGGTTCATCGACAGCGATCCCAGCAGGCCCAGCGTGCACATGGACGAGGCCTACATCAAGCGGTTTGGCTGGCTCGCAGCGCATTACCGTCTTCAGCGATGGTGGTTCTTTGCCCTCTGGTTCGGTTACCAGGTCGTTCGTGCCTGTTTCCTAGGAGGCGCTTCGAGCAGCCCTCTGGCCCAGGTCTACGGCCTCTTCATCCTCGAGGTTCTCACGTTTGTTGCCTTTGTCCACTTGAGGCCGTACGAAGGTCACCGGAATGCCGTTGTCGCTGTGTGGATACTCGGCGTGTCTAAAATCGTCACTGCTGGCCTCTCCATCGCCTTCCTGCCCGACTTTAACAACAGCCGCATCCTCCTAGCAGTGTTCGGCTTGATCATCGTCGTGGTCCAAGGATTCATGGCTGTAACCGTCGTGGTCCTGGTGGTGCTCGGCATAATCTCGTCCTGGATGTCTCTGAACCGAAATCGCGAGACGTTCCGGCCCCAAGCACTAGACAGTGTCCGGATCAGCTACTACGAGCATTTACAAAACAAGGCTCCCCATATGCGTCCTCCTCCCCAAGAGGAGGAAGCCAATGCCCCGCAGTCGACCTTTGCCGTGAATAGCGTTCGACGCGCACCCAAGATCGAAGACGACGACCAAGACAACGACTTCTTCCCGAGACTGAGCAACAACAACTTGCCCATTCAGGATGTGCCGCCGGTTACGCGCACGAGCCGGACGAACAGCGTCAACTCGCGCTACTCGGTCGGCAGCCTCCCGCGCCGCGCTCGTGCGCACCGCGCGTCGTGGAGCTCCCGGGACTTCGCCGAGTGGGACGCGCAGTTTGAGCGGCCGGACTCGGCCATGGGGACCAGCATCCGGGCCACCCACGGCCGACAGCGCAGCAGCTCCCTCCGCCAGATCGCCCACTTCAACTCGCAGGCGTCACTGCGCATGCAGCCCGAGATACGAGAGCGGCCTCGGACGCCCCCCGAGCAGCGACGACCCATGTCGCCGCCGAGGGAAGATTCGGAAGATAAGTTGGAGCAGTTTCCCGCCCTGGAAATCATTCCATCATGGACGGATGATGAAGCGGCTGGTCCGGCGATTGATGAGCACGGCGTGTCCTCCGTCAGCGAGACAGGCAGGGGAGATTCCAACCCGGCTCAATCTGAAGAGAAGAAGGAGGAAGAGGTCGCTGTGTCAGAGAACTCGCCGAACAAGGACATAGCGCCCAACGCCGCCCATGGCGACGCGGCGGACGGCGGCGCAAAGCAACCCACTTCAGAACACGAAACCGAGAAAACATCATGAGCGATTTGTCTACTCGCCATATTTCGTTTTTACACTATATACCCCAGCAATAGCTCCGAACCATGCCCCACCAGAGCATGTTCTCCTTCTTCCGGCATTTTCCCATGCAACCTAAAAAGAGCTGTGCTCCAAGTGCTGACGGCCGACTCTTGTTTCCGTAATCTTGCTTACAAGCAACTACTTATCTAGTTTTCATGACCTTTATATAATCTACAACTGCATGACATCAGAGCATCGAGGCGTTACACGGTGCCGTTTTGACGAGAGACGAGATCACTCTTGTTAATGCTTTCATTCGTTTTCAGGGGCTTTGTGAGGGGGATGCTGACTTTCTGGACAGGTCGTACACCTGGCTGGCACATTGCAAGATAAAGCTCTCGCAAAGGCGTGCTGAGATGGAGTTGAATAGGGTCTGTTCTTGCACCATGTTCATGTCTCGGAGCTACTTCAGGTCACTCCGGGTATGGAAGACTAATAATGCCATTGAAGACTACAAGAGCGGTATCATTCCAACCCCTCGAACGGTTATTGATCCCCAGAATCTCGGCAGGCAGACCGACAGAATACATACTGGAGCATCTGCGTTTTAGTATATTCACCCCTGGGTAATTGTAATATTCGTATTTCCCTGTACGCCCATCACATCCTTTCCAACCCCCAGAGAGCACTTCCCTGAGTG
The DNA here is from genome assembly GCF_042370955.1 of Sodiomyces alcalophilus JCM 7366. Classification (NCBI taxonomy): domain Eukaryota; kingdom Fungi; phylum Ascomycota; class Sordariomycetes; order Glomerellales; family Plectosphaerellaceae; genus Sodiomyces; species Sodiomyces alcalophilus. The sequence continues at coordinate 3,713,778 of NW_027263533.1, forward strand.
TCATCATTTTTATCCGTTACTCGTCCTCTACATTTTGGTATCTACGTCTCCATTTTATATGTATCCCTTGAGAATGGTAGCCTCGGCATTCAAGATGCTCGATCCCGCGGCACCAATGACGGTGTTGTGGCTGAGGGCAACGAACTTGACATCGAACAGGCCGCTGTCGTCCTCGCGTACGCGGCCGACGGTGATGGTGTATCCGCGACCCATGTCGCGGTCCAGGCGGGGCTGGGGCCTATCGGGCTCATCGAAGACGTGGATGGCGGGCTTTGGGGCGGAAGGGCAGCCGAGGGTCTCGGCCTCGCTGACGTAGGACCTCAGGGCGTCCTTGATCTCCTCGGCGGAGGGCGGCGGGCGGCGCTCGAACCGAAGGCTGACGCAGGCGGTGTGGCCGTCGAGGACAGGCACGCGGGTGCAGGTGGCGCTGATCTGGAGAGACGAGGCCTCCTGGACGGCAGTCTTTTCCGAGTTGAGCGAGCCGAGGATCTTCTGGGCCTCGTTCTCCAGCTTGTCCTCCTCGCCGGGGATGTAAGGGACGATGTTGTCGAGGATGTCGAGCGACGGGACGCCCGGGTAGCCGGCGCCGGAGACGGCCTGGAGGGTGACGACGGAGGCGGAGGCGACGGGACCGAAGCGGCTCTGGAGGGCGGCGAAGGGGATGACGAGGCCGATGACGGCGCAGTTGGAGTTGCAGGCCAGGAAGCCCTTTTCGAGGCCGAGCTGGGTCCGCTGGTGGCGGATGAGGTCGAAGTGGGACAGGTTGACGGTGGGGACGACGAGGGGCACGAGCGGATTGCGGCGGTGGTTACTGGCGTTGGAGAAGACGGGGATGTTGGCGCGGACGAACTCCATCTCGATCTCGCCGGCGACGTCCGAGTCGAGACCGCTGAAGACCACGTCGCAGTCGGCAAACTCGGAGGCCTTGCACTCGCGGACGACGAGGTCGCCGAAGGGCCCGATGGGGCTGGCTTGCTTCCATCGGGCGGCGTCGCGGTACTTCTTCCCCGCGGACCGGGAGGAGGCGCCGACGGCCACGAGCTTCAGGTAGGGGTGTTGGCTTAGGAGGAGGATGAACCGTTGGCCTACGGAGCCGGTGCAGCCAAGGACGCCTGAGGGGTGGTTGTGTCAGTTCTATGATCAGGCCTGCCGTATACTGCCCTGTGGATTACTCGGGACAGGGAGAGGCAAAGAAGGAAGGCGACTAAGACGAAGGGTCTGGTTTGAACGTACCGCACGTCTTGATGGGAAATTCGCCCATTTTTAGGGTAGTCTGTTGGAGTATTTGCTAATGAGTTGCTTTCCTTTACTGCTGCGCCAGATGAAGTACAAAAGAGCTTCCTGGAAAGAAAAGAATTGTAACTATTTTGGTTTGGTAGTGGGTGAGTCAGCGATCCATGGGAGGGAATAGAGAGAGGAGACGGTACGAATAAGTCACCTGCTCTCCCTCGTCTTCGGGTATTTCTCCTCATCGCCGGCATCGGCGGGACGTTACAACCCCGCCATGTGCCCCTCCTCAGCCACCAGGGTCCGATCTTGCCCCGCTATTTGTCTGGTACTCCGTACTGTGTGTATCTACAGTAAGAACAATTGATTCATACGGCTGGAGGGGCCTTACATGTACCTCTCGGTCGTTTTACCCCCGGCCACTCGGTATTACTTACTTCCGTCAAACATCTCCGAAGCTCGAAGGCGTCGCTGAGGCTCCTGAGCAGACGAGACGCAGAAGATTGTCGTCTTTGACAAGACGACACACGACACACGGCCAGAGGCAATCGGCCAATACGGATTTTGATCGAAATGCGGATAACTTCGAGACCATGTTCGGTTGACCAATGCTAGAAAGTACGATTCCCATCTGCCTCCCTCCTTCGATCATTGATCTGTCCTCCATCCATACCCCTATCATCGCCATCATATACCCATCTCAATGCCAGCCAGTGGTATCGTTAAACCGTCTCGACCATTTCAACCTGCATCTTCCCCGCCGGCGTCGTCATCTTCTCTGGCTTGCCACTCTGTAGCCTCTTGGCGACGTTGTGGCTTAGGAATTTCTCCATGTTTGGCACCAGGATAGAGCTCAGTAGCAGGACCACCGAAAACGGAATCGTCGTGTAGAACACCATCCGGAAGCTTTCCGTGTACACCATCTTCGTCGCACTGGTCACTGCCGCAATGATTTTATCCGTGATACCCGGCACCGCGCTGAAGTCCCCTGCATCCAACGACAGCAGGAGCGGCTCCACGCTCGACTCAGGCAGCCCGGCTTCCGCCGCCGCCTCGGCCACGGCTCCCGGCATCCGCTTGGCTAGCTCGTTGTTCAGCACTGATCCGTACAGTGCTTGGGCCACAGCGCCTCCCATGCCGCGAATCGATCCGAGGATTCCCGTTGCCAGGCCAATGTCCTGCGCCTCCCATAGGAGTGTGACGCCGGGGAAGGAGATGTTCTCCACGAAACCGATGGCTGTTTTGTCATGGTCATGATTAGCTTTGCTGTGCGAGACACTACATACGACGAGAGAATGGTAAGAAAGAAAAAAAAACGTACCCGTGCAGACAATGGTGCCCATGGCAATGGTAGCGGCCCACCTATCCTCCGAAATGGTAATCATGGACGTCATGAACGCCAAGGAGATGGAACTTGCGATGATGGTCTGATACTTGACCTTGGGCACGAACGAGATGCAAAAGCCCGCGATGCTCTGCCCCAACAACATGCCACCACCCACCACGGCGCTCTGCCAACCAATTTCCATCGAGTCGGTCGTGTAGATGGATCCAATGATGACGGGCCACAGGACGGTCAGTGAATAGTACACCATGGATCCGATGGTGGCGATGGTCACGATGGCCGAGAAACCGATGTTCCTGAACATCCTCGGAGGCATCAGAGGCTTCACCTTGCAAAAGTAGGCCTCTGTGCGAATTTCATTCCAGTCAGCCCCCGCCTTTCCATATAACCCACTATTTCACAGGGGGTAAAAGTAACCATCAGGAAGGGGTGAGACGAGACGACATACCATAGACGACAAAGGCCACAATCGTGGCAACGCCGATGAGCAAGGTGCAGAGCGTCTCGGGACTCGCCCAGGGGTACATCACGCCTCCCCACGACAGGCCGATGAGGAATAGGACGCAACCGGAAACGTAGAGAAATATGCCGATGAAGTCCAGACTCATGGTCGTCTGCCACACGGTCTTGCCCTGGACGTTCAGCTGGTCGTACGTGGGCGGGTGGTAGAAGAACCAGTAGAGCACGAGGGCGACGACGCCGAGGATGTCGCCGAGGAAGTAGCTCCATCTCCATTTGGACGCGGTGTTGGTGAAGAACGACCGGGCGATGACGGGCCCGAATACGGCAAAGGGAAGTGACGATAGGAAGATCAGGGTGATGACGGGACCCCTCCATTTGTTGGGGACGAGCTCGCCGATGAAGATGCCGAAGGAAAGTTGCCCGGCGGCCGCGATGCCGTTGCAGAGGTTGGCGACAATGAGCATCTCGACGCTCTGTGCGGCAGAGCCGAGGATGCAGCCGATGAGGCCGAGGATGGTGGTGCCGAGCACGATCCACCGACGACCATACATGTCGGAAAGACGACCAACGAGCAGATATCCGACCGAGGTTCCCATGGTCCAGAGGGTGGCCACCCAGTTGATATTCGGAGAAGGGCCAATCTCGGCGTTGATCAGCAGGCTGGACAGGATCGCATACACAGGTCAGCAACTGCGAGGACTTTCTAGGGCCCGGGGCGGCACCGTTACGACAACGAAGGTTCAGTTTGGGCTGTACCCAAAGGAGGAAAAAACGTACAGAGTATTTGCGGGCAGAACCCAACCTAGGTACGCGCAGATGCTTCCCAGACATTGTGCCTGTGGTTTTTCGCCAGTTGATATCAAAAGAAGCCCAACAAGGAAGAAAGAGGGCAGAGGAACAGAGGCAACATACGATGAGAGTGCAGATGAAATTGGCGCTCAGGAAGTATCCCTCGGGCATTTCATCGTAGTCACCACCGATAGCTTTGGCATCGATCAAGTTGACCGTGCCGTCGGTATGTACGACCCTGGCGACCTCGCCCTCTTGGACAAGAACTTGGGCGACATCAGGATCAACGACCCGCCTCGGCTCGTCAGCCGGTTTCTCGCCAGAGGACATGGCTGCGTCAGTGTCTCGGCGTGTTTGATTAAGCCACAACTTCAGTTGCAGGAAGAAGGGGGAATGGTTGGGAAAAGGAAAAAAGAAGAAAGAAAATAAAAAGCTTTGTAGAACCGAAGCCGGGAGGCGATGAAGAACGAAAGGACAGGAAACAGCAGAGGACCTAGGCCTCGTCAAGAGGGATCGACGACGGGGTTATGTAGGGAATCGTGAGTGTCAATGGATGAGCCAGCAAGCGAGAACCCTGCTTACAGCACAGCTAACCAACAATCATAGACCCGAGCATCTGTGCACTAAGCCCAATTATTTTTCTGGAGCTTGTCAACCGAGTGTCGAGGCAGTTGGAAGCGAGAGACTATGGGGGCTGGGTCATGCTGCTTGGACTCGCGTAACTACAGGGCTATCTCGTGTGAATCTCGCTTGGAGCAAGTGAAGGAAAGGATGAGCGGGTGTCAGATATGCCGACAGTTCGTCCACCTACATGGAGAACGCTAGGGCACCTCGCTGCCGACGCTACTCGAGGATAAGACACCAAAGGGTCCCTGGACGGACCAAAGGAGTCCACTTTGCGATGCGTACAACGTAATCCACACCGACAGGATACCTCAGCGTACTCCGGTCTGTTCGCCGTAGCTCGCAAAGAAACGCGGAATACTACCGATGCATGCTCTGCTCTCGCGGAGAAATCCGGGGATCCCCGCTTGCGGCTCCTCTCTTTGCATGTGTCCAGGCACACTAACTAATGTCATAACCATTAGAGAACGCAATTCGTAGCGCGTTTTTGGCATTGGGATAGCTCGGCCTACCTGTAGATGGATGACGAAAAGACAAAGAGGTCACGCAACGTCGCAGAACACCGACGAAGGGTACCCCGGGCCTAGGGAAGGTTGTGGCCAGATGGAGTCTTCGAAGCGATGCAGTGGGGGTCACTCCGTAGAGTCATTCCCCTTCACACCCTCTCGAAGAAAGAGGGAAACAAAAGTACGAAGTAGCTAGGTGAGAGGGTTGCTGCTTGCAGCTGGGGGACTGGGTAACGAATTCCGGGTAACGAGGCGGAGCTAGCTCCGTTCTAGGGTCAGATGCCCCTCGAAACGGATCGATCCCACTTTCCCCAGATGTTATGGCAAAACGTGGTTCCTGGGAATATGGGGAAATCAGCCCTGGGGGTGGCTTGCTGGGGGTCCCACCTCATTAGTGGGAATCTGGGGTGATAACCTCCGCCACTATTACTCCGTACTCCGTACTCTGGAAGGTACGTGAGGAGCTCTACGTGATGGAGGTACGGAGTACAGTATCTTGTCACTTGGGGCGCCTACATCGTCTACGAAGTATCTGTACATTGCATTACACCCGCGGTATGAGTTCCTGTGCTGGACTCACGGAAGTATACCATACCTGAAGTATGAAATATAATCCGCATCGAATATCCTTAACGAAAGCTTAAGCCATTCACCGTCTAGTGGCTTTCCGACTCTAGGTGCCTAGTTCGATGCGAGAGAAATACGAACTCGTAGCGTGCCATAAAAGGTATCACGGATCGTACCGCTAGGGTACGGTAGATGGGACGGACAGTCTGGGTAAGGTGGCGTCTTAAGCATTACCTATACACGTGTATTAGAAACTCTAGCATCAAAGTAGCACGTACATGAATCATGTAGTCATACGCCAAGTCTGTTTCCCGAGTCGCTTTGAAGACCCAAGTTGTTCCAGAGCGCTGCCCTTCAGTCGGCAGTTGTAGTTGACCAGCTAAGCACTACAAGTTCGTCTTTCGATTACTTACAACTCGCTAAATTCATCCCAATTCATCCCATCCGTCGATATTCATTGGACATCGCCATCATTCACCCGCCCACCGGCTTGGATACACTCGCTCTGCCCCGCTCCCCCTGGGGAACGTTTCCCCAGACCCCAGGTTACGGCCATGGCCATGGCCATGGGATATTTAGCCCAACAACACCAGATGATCTCCCCCCAACCCCGCAAAGCTGGGCCATTGGGGAACGATGCTTCTACTGGAGGTTGGCTGGTCAGCGGCACTGCCAGGACGTCTAGGAACGCTGTATGAACTCTGAAGCCCATGTCTTTCTCGGATTATATTTTCAGGGCATGCTCACTTTGAGTGTTCCACCTTGGCCTTCTCACCGGCGTATCGTGCCTCCCTATCACAGCTAACCATTCATACCTCTCTAGAGCACGAAAAATGAGTGACAGTCGTCTCGCTTCACTACTTGCTTGGCTAAGCTTTCGTTCTGGGTCATTGAAAGAAGCGTAATATATTCAGCAGAAGACAGTAACAATGTTACCCATGCCGAGGAGAGCCGCGTGCCCTACTATGCACGGCTAATTCCCAAAACTGTGCCGGTGAGCCAAGGTCCAAGAAACAAAACCCAATGATAATGACAATGATGATGACAATGACGACCCATTGATTCGACTGACAAAACAATAGAGCTGGCTGACGAATGCCCGTCTTTATCCGTCCCAACGATATGGTTGTCGATATAGTATACGCAGCCGGCCGGCCGGCCCCCGCCATGACGCCGGAATATGCTAACCTTGAAGCTTAATAAATAGTGCCGTGTCACCTCACGGCTAGGGGAAACTCCGAGTCCCAATCCCTCGGACTCTTTAGTCTTTTACGTTAGGTAGTCCGTAGTGTGCGAACTAATAACGGGCCCCTTTTACGCGGCGCCTGAGGACCTCCGATTGCGCCCCGGCTTGTAGAGGTGAAACTGGACAAAGATGATGCTGTCCTCGACAATGGTGCCGAGAGACCCCAGGAGCCACGGTAGGGCGCGGAGGAGATAGTCCTTCTCCTGCGAGTACGCTATCAAGCTCGCACCATACGCGGCGTTTCCGGTGAGGGAGAGGAGGAAGAAAAGTAACGCTAGGCCCTCGCACGACTTCTCGCGCCAGTTCTTAATAATCTGCGGAATGCGTGCGCTAAACGAACAACATCACATTAGCTGGATTTGGTCGCCTTCCATCTTCTCGCGCCATATAGGGAGGTCCCCACGTACCAGAGATATAGTGCCGCACTGATATAACCCAGGACCAAGCCGATCATGGTGAATGTGTCCTTCTCCCCGGGCGAGTCCGGCGCCGGCAGGTCTGGATCCGCCTCCCAGGCCCCCGCCTTGTACGAGACGAACCAGCCGAGGATCCCGACAATGTATACGGCGACGAGACTCAGTGTGTTATATAGCCACGCCTTGCCGCCGGAGGTTTCGTCCCCTACCGCAACGATCTTGCGGAGGGGGTCGGATTCGGCGGGCACCTCGTGGTGTCTATGCGTCCCCGCGTGGCTGGACGTCGAACCCCGGCGTCGCTGATCGGCCAGGAGAGGTTCGGTCTCTCCGGCTACCGGTTCGGTGTGGTCAGAATGGCCGTGGTGCTGGGACTGGCGGTGCCGGGCGGCGCGGCGAGCATTCTTGGTATTGTAGTAGAGGCATTGGGCGATAAGCACGAGATCGGCAATGCAGAAGTAGCAGGCCAGGGCGATGGCAGTCGGGGCTAGGCTGGTGAAGAGGGCACCTGATGGTAGCATACAAAAGTCAGCCACGGTGAACAATCTAGGAGTGACTTTGGTGAAAGGTAGGCAAGAAACACAAGGTAGGTATATGTTGTGCGGGGTCGGACAAGGACGGCAATTACGGACCTGCAAGGTTGGTAGCATCGCCTAGCAACCAGATGAAGAGAAAGCCCATCGAAAGCCCATCGGCGCTTTGGAGCTTGTAGTTGGCGATGAGTTGAGGGAGCTGAAAGAAGCCATCACCGTCAGTCGACCCACTTCTGGACCGGACAGGCCTCTGGGAGCCAACGTGTCAGAGGAGCTGGGAGGTGGTTTACCAAAAGGCAGATCCATGCGGTCAAGCTGATGCTGCCAAAGATGCCCGATAACACCTTTTCAATTGACGGCGTCTGCGATAAGGCCGTGAAGGCCATGGCCATGACGGAAGCCATGATTTGGCGAGGAGCCCTGACGGCGAGATTTTTGGAAGAAGTAAAAAGCCCGCGAAATAGCGAATCGCGGATCGCGTCAACTTGAACTCCTTTTTCTACGTTCTAAGGATGAATATACGGAGTGGGAATGGTTGTCGAGTCAGGTGGTCGGCAAGGGCCGATCAGAGTCACAAGCGCGCCCCCTCCAAGCCATTCGGAGGGAGGCGGTCACGCAGCGCGGATCGTTATTGGTGTGGAGGTGTGGTGTCTTATCGTAGCCAGTCGGCGATCGAGATTCGAGTGCGGGAGAGATAAAAGAAAGTTTTCGCTTTTTGTTCCGTCTTCGAACTCGCAAAGCAGCGAGGCTGAACTAGATGTCTCTCGGTGATAAGCCTCGTGCGTACTCGTAGACGCTGGTTGCGATGGTTAAGCCATATGACGTTGTGTCACCCGAACAATGCAGACCTCCGGGTTCGGCGACTCAATCTCGATGTTGACCAATCGTATCGAGGCCGTTTGTGATTGGCTTGCCCCTCTCGCCTACCTACCTTATGTAAGCGGACGTCAAATGTACTGTACGTACCGTACCGTATACCATTGCTCAGCAGCTTCCTTTCCAGCTTCCTCCTCCAGCTTCCTCCCTTCCCATTCTCTTTACCAAATCGAAGTCATGCAGCAAAGTCACAATCGGCATGAGGCCAACCAACTGCACAACATGTCTACGATTGGTGAGACAAATTGGGCTGTGATTTACCATTCTCAGGCCCGGATGCCTAGTCAGGCGTCTTCTCAAGCGTCCGTCTCTTTCGTACATCTGCCTCGAAGCTCAGCCAAGTGAATGAATGGCCGTGCTCTCGAGATGATCGACAAGAGCTTGAGAATCTGAAAGGCTCACGGGCACTGCATCAAATGGGCATTGCACGTCATATCGACTATCTGCACTCTACTCCACTCCGGTGGTAACTTGAGGATTGCCGCTCATGCCTCGGATTGGGCGCTCCATCTTGCCGCCAAAGGCATCCCGATGGAAAACTTCATTGCATCCATGGCGTCTTGCAGTATTGTTGCCCCAGGTGCTGTATCAAAGACCTTGGCCAATACCAGGCGGCTTCAAACTTGCCTCCCCTAGTATGACCAACGCCGAAGAGGTCAAAGTTGATCATATACCTAGATTACGGTCTCAGCGTACTAGGTATAGGGGGCGGGACGTCGATGTCCTGGTTGGTCCTCCAACACACATGGTCGGGCTCCTGGACGCAGTAGTCGTTCAGGCCTGACGCATCTTCTCCCCAATTGAGTAACCAGGCACTCCCATGATGTTCTCCCCAAATTATCTGATTATCGCTCCACTCCTGCAGTTCTGATTGGGGAACATGGGCCGCGAGTCTCGTTCGACCATGGGAACAACCCCGCGGGATGTCTTGCAGCAGCCTGCATATGCTGTGAAACGATCATATGAGGTTATGTTATCTCTCAGCGCTCTTGTGCAGAACTGCAAACGACCACTCGTGCCTACACTAAGATGCATAGTTGCCTTGACGTGGAAGGATCCGGACCCGTCATCTCAACCGGCAGACGATGAGGCTGCGTTTATGTGCCTGGAGGCCCAATAACCTGCGGGATTGCCGCACCGGGACCAAGACCCAAGGACCAACAATATCAGCTCCATGCACAAACTCGGCACCTGGGCCTGATATTGTGGGCCCGGACGGTTTGTTTGGTTCTCCAGCCGTTGGCATATTCTCGAGCTTTCAAAACGAACCTCGTTTGCGGTACGTATGATTGTTGACTCACCCGTATTCTCCTCCCTCTTGCGTCACACACACACACACATTCTCTCTCTATTCAAATATCACGGCGGGCGCAGCTGAATTACCCAACGGCTGGTTGGTAGTGACTCTAGACACGAGCCGGTAAAAACACGGGGTGGGCCCCTACACTGAAGCGTTTGATTCAAAGTTATCATACTCCGAACCGCAATCCAGAATTGTTCGAGCATCTTCACCCCTGGTCATCCCAACCTTTGTCTCGTACATCCATCAAACTTGACTCAATGGCCACCGTGGATCTCCAATCTGAGGAGCACCGCGATCTTCTCGACATCATCGATGGTCTACGGTCCCAGGGCATCAGCAGATATGTCGACCTTCCGGAGATCATTGTCTGTGGCGACCAGTCGGCCGGCAAGAGCTCGGTGCTCGAAGCCATTTCGGGCATGTCCTTCCCAGCCAAGGATAACCTGTGTACGAGATTTCCCACCGAGCTGGTTCTGCGGCGAGATCCCGTCAAGACAGGCCAGGTATCCATAATCCCCAGTCCCGAGAGATCCCGCGAAGAGAAAGAGAATCTTCGCCACTTTCCCCCTCTGGTCGATTTGGACAAGACAGACCTGGGCCCGGTCATAGAATCTGCCAAAGAGAAGATGGGCCTCACTGGTGGCAAAGCTTTCAGCAACGATACACTCCGGATTGAACTCTCTGGCCCGACGCAACCACACCTCACCCTGGTCGACCTGCCAGGCTTGTTCCGGGCGGGGAATAAGGAGCAGTCCATAGCCGATGCCGAGACGGTCGAGAAGATGGTTGGGGGTTACATGAAAAGACCGCGAAGCATCATCCTGGCCGTCATCTCCGCAAAGAGCGACTTTGCGCTCCAAAATGTCACCGAGTTGGCCCAAAAATGGGACCCTGATCGAATCCGCACCATCGGCCTAATCACAAAGCCCGACACTCTCGAGGTCGGATCGGAAAGCGAACTCTCCTACCTCAGACTTGCTCAGAACAAAGACGTTGAGCTGCAGCTGGGCTGGCACGTCCTCAGGAACAGAAATTTCCGTGAGAAGGAAACACCGCTGCAAGAACGAAATCGCGTGGAGGAGAGCTTCTTCTCGCAGGGCATCTGGACGTCACTGGACCCAGGGCATTGTGGCGCCAAGTCCCTCAAGGTCCGCCTCAGCAACGTACTAAAGGATCAAATTCTACGCCAACTGCCGGGGCTGCTCATGGACGTCCACGAAGGCATCGCCGATTGCGAGGCGAAGCTGGAGAGGCTTGGCTCCGCACGGGATACCCTCTCCGACCAGCGCCGCTATCTTTCCAGAATTGCGCAGGATTTCTCGAACCTGATGAAAGCAACAATCAATGGCGCTTACGAAGGCGCGTTTTTCGGGAGCGCCAAAACCGAGGAAGGTTACCGGAAGCGTCTGCGCGCCGTAGTGCAAAACCAGCTGACCAAGTTTGCCGACCAAATGCGCAAGCATGGACACAGCCGATTTATCCAGGACGACGACTTAACCATCGGTGTTGCCGGACACCGTCGGCAGGAAACAATTTCCCGCTCCGCGTACCTTGAAGAAGTGAAAACTCTTATGGACAAAAGCAGAGGGCGGGAACTTCCGGGCACATTCAACCCACACATCATCGGCGAGCTTTTCCGCGAGCAGAGCCGCCCCTGGGAAGACCTCACCACCGACTTGACAAGAGAGGTGCTTGATTCTGTCCACGATATAGTGCGGGATATCCTCGTCTATGTGACCGCGAAAGAGTCGGCGGGCGTGGGCGTGATTTTGCGCTTTGTCGATGAAAGGATCGAGTCGTTCAAGACGGATCTGGACAAAAAGGTGGCTGAGCTCCTCAATCCTCACTGTTCCATCCATCCCATCACCTACAATCACTACCTCACGGACACCGTCCAAAAAGCACAGCTTGCCCGCCGAAGGCGTGTCCAGAAGGCGAAGCTTGAACAGTTTTTGCGCTTAGACGACATCGAGAGGAACCAGCCTGTCTATCAGTTCGACCTAGGTGGTACGGATATTGCCGACTTCCTAGACTCTCTCGTAGAGGACGCAGAAGCAGATTTGGACCGATTTGGGTGCTCGCTGGCAGTGGATTACATGCAAGCATACTACACAGTAAGTACTCCATATCATGTGGACAACCACATCATTTGCAGATTCGTTTACATGTGGGAAGGGGGATCCATGGCCCATTCCCGTATATTCTGCTGACGCAATGGACTACAGGTGGCGCTGAAGAAGTTCATTGACGACGTGAGCGTTCTTGCCATTGAACAATGTCTCGTGCAGAAGCTGCCAGACCTTTTCAGTCCCTGCGTGGTCCTGAACCTGAGTGACGAAGATATCGGCGACTTGGCGGCGGAAAGCAAGGAGGCCAGGGCGGCGCGAGTCCGGTATAGCGAGAAACGGAACGTTCTCCACACAGCGTTGCGCAGCTTGAGCCGGCTGAATAAACGGCGCACAGGAATGGCGCTGGCTGGTAGGCTGATTCTCCATTTCCATGTCATTCCCCCATTAGGTATTCCTTTCTCACTAACCTGTATCGCCAAGAATTGACAGAACGCGCAAACGGCTTCATGTCGAACGGAACTTCCCCGTCCCGGTCTACGACCTTGAACGGAGCACGTGCCGATCCATCAGCCCTTAGCTCAGCAGGTCCGGAGGGCTCTGTCGAATCACCATTTTCATCTCCGCCAAAAGTAAAGTCGAAGAAGAAGTCGAAGAAGTTGAAGAAGGGCAGTGAAATGGCCGTGGAGTACGCAGGAGAGCAACCCGTAGTGGCCGCGGTGCCCGTGGAGTACGCAGAAGCGGAACCCGAACCCGTATTAAGGTCTGCGTCACCACCTTCCTGGGAATACTAAGCAAAATAGGGCCACGCAACTTCGTGTCGGCACAAGGTCGATGCAATATATGAACATCAGAGTCTGTGTTGGTGCAGGTATCATTGACAGACTTGCTCTTTTCTTGTGTGGTGATAACACGTTTCATGGCCTGATCGTAGGCTTTTTTGCGTGCGGACCGAACCGGCCGTCTATTAGTGTATCAATTTCAACAAACCCCGGACGGTAAAAGCGGTGGGGTGCAGTTGTCCCCAAATCCTCTAGCGGTGGCTTACTTGACACGCAAGGCCCTGCTGGATGCGGTGCAAATTCCAGAGGCCTCTCATGGTCCACGATACAACTCCTCCCAGTCCCGGATGTTCTTGCAAAACGGGCCATCTCATTGCATGACACTATCTAGGAGTCAAGAGATTATAGGCAGTGAGGGGGACATTTGAGGCACAATTCTTCGGAACCATCCAGCCGTGTCATGTCGACCCAGCCGCCCGCGCAGAACACCCCTCGACAAAGGCAGCAGTCGTAGCATTAAACTTGTCCGGTTCCTCGTAGAAGAGCCAATGTCCAGACTCGAAGACCTCCCCCTTGGCCAGGCCGGGTCGCACCGCATTTAAGCGACGTGCGGTCTCCAACATCCCCTCGAGTGGAAAGCACCCGGATCGGCGACCAGCCATGACGAGCGTCGGCACGTCAATCATGTCGATGGCCTCGCGGTGGTCATATCTCGTATGATCGGCCATGAGACGGGCGAGCCAGACGGGGTCACACTGGGCGCTGGTGCGAGTGAAGAAGGCCTCATCCTCGGCTGCCTGCTCGGGGGACGGGGGCAGCGGACCGCCCTCTGCAGCAGCGGCAGAGGAGGGGACTTTCTGCCGGTAGCCGAGACATCCTGCGACGAGGTCGGCGTAGGCTGCAGGCGGGTCGGACACCCAAAGGTCCTGGGCGGCGCGCAGGGAGGCCTCGTCGTAGCACCCGGTATGAGCGCGCGAGGCGTCCCAGCCCCCGCCAAAGACGGAACGGTCTTGCAGCGGGCCCTGGTCGACGAAAACGAAACCGGCAAAGTCGGAGGCAGTGAAGAGCTCTACGTAGGTCCACAGGACGGCGGCGCCGATGGAACAGCCGACGGGGACGATCGGGACCGAGGTGTGGCGGCGAATGTGGGCGAGGAGGTCACGCAGATCGGCGGCCAGGCGGGCGACGTGGTAGCCTCCCGGCGTGCGGGAGGACCGGCCGTGGCCGCGCATGTCTGGAGCTATGACCCAGAGACGCTCGCTCAGGGGGCCAAAGTTGCGAGTAAAGTACTCGCTTGAGCCGCTGAAGCCGTGCATGAGGAGGACGATAGGCGGGGTGTCCGGACCGTGGGACCCGGAGAGGGGTCGTGAGGTTTGGAAGGCGAGAGTGCAGCCATCGTTGGCCACACACGTTTCGTAATTCATTTTTCCTACTTACCTATCGGTAGTCTCTGTTCTCGAGGCAAGTTGACAGTAGAGCAAAGCTGTCTATGAGTCTGAACTCTTCTTCTCCATGTATGTGGAGATGCTGGATTCCTTTGCGTGGGATGTGGGATGTGGGATGATGTACTATGTTGATTACTAAGCATCCTATCCTTATCGCGATTTCTCGCTCAACCGATAAAACGAGACCAGAACCCAGTCGCAAAACTGAACCCCTGAACCGCCCAGTGACCCAGTGACGGGCGTCAGGGGCAAGACAGCCCAATGAAGGGTCCCCCCTGGGTTCCCGTGCCAACTCCCCTGCGGCTCACCCAGCCCACTCTAGGCGACCATATGGCCGCGTGATGATAGGCTGTGAGGGTGTCAAAGGTCATACGTCAGTGAAGCGAAGTCGATCATGTTCAAGGCTAGGTGTCCCGGCGCCGACCACATATATTCCTCTTGAGCCAGGTTGTGAGTATAGATCTTGTCTTGTTTTGTTGCTTCGTTGGTCAGAGTTGGCGGAGTGAGAACGAGATCGACCGGTAGACGAACGAATCGGATTTTCCAATTAGTATTCTCTCACGGATCTATACATATTCACATATTCATCCGTCATGAGGTTCCTCTCGATATTAACGGTACTCGGCGCATCGGCCTACGGAGCTTTAGCATGGGGAAGTGAGTGATCCGCAGCCGCTACGCCGATCCGTCGAAAACACTGCTCACAAACGCGTACCATCAGGTCTCGGTCACGTCACGACAGCTTACCTAGCCAGTCACCTCGTCTCCAACTCGACCGAAGCGTTCTTTCAGAATCTCCTGCGCGACGAAACGAGCGATTACCTCGGCAAAGTGGCCACGTGGGCCGACACCATCCGCTACACGCGCTGGGGCCGGTTCACGAGCGTCTTCCACTTCATCGACGCCAAGGACGAGCCCCCTACGTACTGCGGCGTCGAACTCGCCCGCGACTGCAAGCCCGAGGGCTGCGTCGTCACGGCCCTAGCGAACTATACGGCCCGGCTCCTCGACCCGGAGCTGCCGGCTTGGGAGCGCAACCAGGCCGCCCGCTTCGTTGTCCACTTTGTCGGCGACATCCACCAGCCGTTGCACGATGAGAACGTGGCCCGTGGCGGGAACGGCATCTACGTGCTGTGGCAGGGCCGCCGATTCAACCTCCATTATGTCTGGGATAGCGCCATTGCCGAGCGGCTGATTGGGCGGAATCGCCGGAAGCCGTATGACAATGCGAAGTGGTGGGCGGAAGAGCTTGCCGTCCAGATCCGGGAGGGCAAGTTTGTCGAGGAGAAGGAGGGTTGGTTGAAGGATGTTGACATTGATGATGCGACTGCGACGGCGCTGGCATGGGCTCGGGAAGGCAACGCCTATGTCTGTTCGCACGGTGAGTATTTTTTCTTTCTTCGTTCTTTCTGTCTTTTCTGATGCTGCTGAGCTTGATGGAATACTTATCCTCCCCCCTTCTGCCGTGTGACGTTGACAACAGCTGATCGTCCTGCGTTTCGTAGTGTTGCCAGAAGGCCCTCTTGCCATCGAGGGACAGGAACTCAGCGGAGAGTACTATGATAAGGCGGCCCCCGTTGTTGAGTTGCAGATTGCCCGTGCCGGGTACCGGATGGCTGCCTGGCTAGATCTCATTGCGAGGCGGTTCCAGGAGCAAGGAGCCGAGAGGGAGGAAGATCTTTGGGAGGAGCTATAACTAGACTAAGCCTCCAACGACGTGAGGCTCTAGAGTGGAATTTGACATGTATGTATGCTTACTGGACAGGCCAAGTTGTTTCTGAAGTGCATGTTGCTGTAGTAGTGACTTATGATAGTAATGTTTCTTTGAAAACTTGGCTAGGATTCCATTAGACACGGACATGCGAACAGGACGCCCATCCACTCCACCTGTCCGTACCGTGCCTGTCCAAGTTTTGAGATGCCGGCGTGCCCACATCCCAGTGGCGGCTGGAGGTTCGCCTCTCTGTGACAACAATCACGCAAATTCCCTGGGATAGGGCAACGAAGGAATCGCAAATCTCTTCGGCGGGTTTCAGTTTTTTCTCCACGGCGGGAGAATATCACGCAGTAGGAAGGTACTCCACGCTTATGCTGGGATTGCCGTTTGCCAAGAGGAAGAAAGCCGGTTTCTCGGCCGACATCGATGGTGGTTCGTCGGCTTTATCATGAAGCTAATTGGAGAGCAGTTCAGGTTGGGACGAAGAAGAAACAGGAGATGCGAGCCAGGCCGTTTCATCGCGATTTGACCCTGCGTAAACGACGTGGTCCCGTTACAGAATGGATGCCTTTCCACGTCTTACTAATACGATCGGGACGCCAAGAATAGCACGTTGCCAAGCCGGGGCATTTTCCCCAAGTCTGGATTCAGGGGGATGCTCTCAGGAGAATACAACGTACATGTCTACAACGTACCATTGTACCAGTGTTCGAATGGAGGACGTGCAGGAGAGGGACGGTTCTTATGGTTTCCTCCACGACCTTTCATCCCATGTTCCAGAACGATGTTTTACTCGATTCTTCGAAACGATTTCTAATTTCCAGCGAGAGGGGTGGGATTTGGGAGATTAGCACCCAGCGGTTACAGTATGTACGTTGTACACACCTGCGGCTTTCGCATCATTCAGGCGCCTTATGTAAGGTGCCTTATGCATCTGCCGTTCTTATTGGACATCTCTCGGGTATTCTCCTATCCAATGAACCTATCTTCGGGGGACCTCAGCCGCGCGGCTGGGCTTTGGTTTGACTCGGCACTTGAACTGGACGCGATAAGTTGACGTGAGGTGAACACTAATTGTCCAGACCAACGGAACTTTTGACATGAGATGAAAATTGTCAAGATGCACGAGGACGAAGAGTGTTGCTCTGCCTGTCTTTCCTCGGCTGCCTCTCTACCTAATTTTGGTTGTTAGCCTTCTATGTCAAAGTACGTACGTTCAGAGTCCTAGCGCTCGGACTGCAAGCCCCAGCGGTACCCTGCAACAGTGCAGTGCAGTTGATACTCGGCTGAAGGGGCCTTTGCTTCAGTACCGCCTGAGATGACTGGCTCGAAACGCCGTAGACCTTGGCGTCACCGGGAAACACGTACATTATTGGCCAACGATCTCCCTTGTGGGTCTACTGACCCCATCTCTGCGACACGGGAAGCCGCATCACGACTTCAGATAATACTCCCAGGTGCATAGCACTTACACCTTGCCCTGAGTTCTTCCTCTTTCCTCTTCCCATTTCAATGTTTTTGGGACGTACCGGCATCCTTCTCATATTTTGGCTCTTGATGCCATCTACAGTACCTAACCAATTGATTTCATTCTCACCAAGGGTCTCTCACAACCCAGTAATCTGCTATCCTCACCCAGGCTACTACACCGCACATCGGAGGGAAACAATGGCCTCAAAAGGACGTCGCTCTTTTGACATGCTGCTTAAACACATCTCCGCCTCCACTCGTCATGACAGCCATGACAACTCGAGCCAAGAGGTCTTGGGTTTCTGGGGTGGCTTGAATAACTTCCGAACCCCTGCTCCTCTCCCCAGAGTACCATGCACCTACGAGCGATGACCACCCACGAAACCCCTATCCACGTCTTTACGCCTCACATCCCGGCTTTCTTCAGATAATGCTACCGAAATTCCCACCCCTACTTGTCTCGTAACCCTCCTGCCGACAAACCAGAGTCCATTTCACCCGCTACGCCTTTCCCAACCCTTCTCAGTCCATCCATCCATCCATCTTCGCCCAAGGGATCCTTGCACTACGTTTCAACCTCGTGGAGATCGACACCTCCTTGGCTCGTCTCAAAGTGACGCGCTCCTCGTAGCTACGGTTCTGACTCCGACAGGGGCCCGGAATTCAGACTATTTTTCAACTCAACTCCCCCCCTTTCAACTCCATCTGATCTCTCCTTTCTCCTACCATTCCATTCTCTTCACCCATCTTTTCGCTTTTTTTCCTTCCTTTTCCATTCCATCCACGCTGGGAGTGTCTTTTTCACGTCCGCCATTCATTTCTTTCTATTCCCAGGGACTGCATATCCTGAACGTCTGTGACCTTCGTTTCTCTACTGAATATTTTTCGATTCTCTACCTGGTCTGGCACCATATATTTTTCTGCGACTTTCTCTGTCTCTTGCCCTTTCGAAGGAGGCACCTAGTGGCTCGAAAAGAAAACCAATCGACTTTCCGGAAACTTTCTGCAAGACGACGTGGGTTCCGGTTCAGTTGTCCGACATCCAGCCCTCTGCTTCTCCTCTCTCTTCGACGCCAAAAATGCAGATCACCAACCTCGTAGTAGCCCTGGCCGGCCTGTCGGCCGTTGCGGAAGCTGCCATCATCAACCGACACTCTTCTCCTTATTCTCGCACCATCGCCCGTCGGCAGTTTGGCGGTGGTTTCGGGCGAGGCGGCTTCGGCGGTGGTTTCAACGGCGGTGGCGGTCGCCGCTTCGGGGGCGGCTTCGGTGGCAGTACGACTTGACTTGTTCGCGTTGATCCGAATACTCTGCTAACACAACGACCAGACAACGACAACAACAACGATAACAACGACAATAATAACAACAATGATGGAAACAACGATGGAAACAATGACGGAAACAACGGAGACAGTAAGTCGGATCCAGACTCTCTCCTAATCGCACCAACTGCTAACCACGCATAGACAACAATGATGGCAATAACAGTACGGCTCCCGCGTTCCTTGGTCAATTACCTGCTTCCTGTGTACTCTAGCTAACCGTGTGCTCAGACAACAACGATGGTGGCAACAACGACAACAACAACAACAACGGCGGAGGCAATTCTTGTCTCGCTCCTGAACTGATCCAACAAGGCTCCAACCAGCCGGGTAATCCCGGCGACGGTGCCATCAACTCCGCCACGTAAGAAATCCCGTCAACTTCGCGGACCGGAGCGTCCTGGCTAACCCATCTTTTCTGAACAGAGATGCCAACAACTTCATCAACTTCTGTCAGGGCCAAGATCTCACCAACGGTGAGCAGAAGACCGGTGGCTCCTGCAACGGTATTCCTATGGGCCGCATTCCCGCCCAGAACCAAATGGTCTCCAGCATCCTGGTCAATCCATCTCACAACGACAACATCGAGGCCAACGTCGACTTTGATATCCAGGTCCAGGTCGCCAACTTTGCTCCCGGCGCCTTCACTGACGCGCAGAGCACGTACTACTCCGCTCCCCAGGACCTCGATGGCGCAGGCCGCATCATTGGACACACCCACGTCACCGTCCAGGACCTCGGCGACTCTCTCACCCCCAACCAGCCTCTGGATGCGTCCACCTTTGTCTTCTTCAAAGGTATTAATGACGAGGGCAACGGCAACGGCCTGCTGTCTGCTACCGTGACCGGTGGTCTTCCTCCCGGAAACTACCGAGTCTGCACCATGTTCGCGGCTGCCAACCACCAGCCTGTTATTATGCCTGTTGCTCAACGTGGTGCCCAGGATGACTGTGAGTTTACTTGACTTTTTATGCGTTCCTCCCCATCTGCCGTCTTGTCTAGATACTAACCCAACGATACAGGCAACAAGTTCACTGTTAGCCAAGGTAATAACAACGGCGGTGACAACAACGGTGGTGACAACAACAACAACAACGGCGGTGACAACAACAACAACAACAACAACGGCGACGACAACAACAACAACGACAATAACAACAATGATGGCAATAACGACAATGGCGATGGTAACAACGATGGCAACCAAGGCGGTGGCTTCGGCGGCGGCTTTGGTGGCTTCCCCAACTTCAATGGCGGCAACAACAACAACCAAGGCGGCGGCTTCGGTGGCGGCTTCGGTGGCAACAATAACAACCAGAACAATGACGGTAACAACGACGGTGATAACCAGAATGATGGTAACAACGACGGCGGCAACCAGAACAACGATGGCAACAACGGCGGAGGTGGCGGCTCCGGCGGTGCCTCTGCCGCCAACGCCATCGCTGGCATCGCCGCCCCCCAGATTACCGAATCAGGCAACGGGGACCGGCCTTTTGCAGTCAATGGCGATACCTTCACGGACCAACAGTCGGCGGCACGGCGCGCTTGCGACGTCCAGAGCAACCTATGCAACGATGCCGTCAACTTTGGCCAGGCTGAGGGGTTCACACTCCAAAACTGCCAGGACCAGATCCAGGCCTGCGTTGCTGAGCTGTCATAAGCCGTCGAGGGAGTCTTAAGGGGGAATGATGGCCCTGGGCGGATCGTCGTTCGGCATCCCCCTTCCTGTGGTCTGATGTTACGTGATTACAGGGGGATTGCTGTGCTAGGTTGCAAAGACTTCGCAGCAAATCATTGTTATATCTTCTAATTGTTTACCTAGGGGGTTTCTTTCTTTTGTCGGTCGGTAGTTTACCTGCTGGTATGTCTGTATACTCTCGGACAAAGAGAGGGGTTTTGTGTATGTTTCCCTTTATGGGCTGGAATATGCAGTTTAGAACTATGGACGGCGGAATGAAAAGGCGCATCCCAGCAAGATTCTATGTCCCAATATCCTGCGTGAGATGGCTGTGATGGCATTGATTGGGAAAGTCCTGTGGCAGTGGACTGTTTGGCACTTGACTGCTCCGGGCTGGCCGTGGACGGGCCGGTCTGAGGTTCTGCGCCCGTGTTTCAGGGGGTGGCTGATGAGCACCTAGTAAAATGGCCGAGCCCATTATGCGTCCATGGTGGTTGAGATTGTTAGAAAGGGGTGGTTCCCGTTAGCCCAGCACATGTCATCGAGGGTGTATGCATTCGAAGGCTCGTGTATGTGTTGAATAGGAAAGGATTCTTTGGTATACCGGCAACGATAGAGAAGCGGGCTTGAAGGTGGACGTTTTAAGCCACAGAAAGATGTGGCTTCATCCAGTGACGCAAAGGTACAACCCCTGATTAGATAAGGTGCAAAATATACGAATACTTGAGAGCCGAACTCTTCTTGCCTTGTTTTCGCGCAGCACTGCCTCTGCGCTGACACGAGATGCCAATGGAGGTTTCTCTCTGCAACAGAACAGACCCAATACTCAAATCGAAACGAGAAGCAAACGAAAAAAGGACCTTCACGTGAGATCATACTAATGGTGGGTGGCGCTATGTTAGACCATGAAGCAAAGTCGGCTCGTCAGAATCGCCAATGGAATGGAGTTTAAACCGCCACCATTCACCAAGAATGCCGTTCACCAGAGACTAAAAGACGACCCGAAGCCGCGGATGCCTTATGTGCTACGTTGTGCAAACATGTGGTGCGCTGACTAAGGTAGCCAACGCCCTCCCTTCCATGGAGAGTTCGACGGCGCAAGAGTCGCCGTGGCGGACGACGCACCGGTCGGCGCCAAAGAGGCCCAAGCCCGAGTTTGTGACACGGACGACATCCGGAGCGGCGTGAGAGGCACGAGCACGATGACATGCGAGACAAAACGGTCGCGCTTGCGAGGCTTTGAGAGAGACATGTGGTCCCGGTTGCTCAATTGCTCACCAACCAAAAAATGACCCGAAAAGGCAAATGCAATGACGAGGCTCGATTCTTTTTTGGGGCCTAGACAGCGGGTGCTGTTTTCCTTTCCTAAGCTTGGGAGATCTCGAGGCGGCTCTACTCGGTATGAGTGAAAAGACGGTAGACGGTATGAAGAAATATGAAAAGAAAAGTAAAAATAATTATAAATAAAATAAAATAAAATAGGGGAAATCCCCAAGTAGAAAGACGGCGCTGTCCAATCTCGGATTACTATTCGCCAATGCCCCGCGGGTTACGTGGCCCAGCCTTGGAATCGCTCGGCCCAGAATGCCCATTTCGGTTTCTGATACATCGCATTGGATGAACTCCCAGTTTTGGGCTACACCCTTTCTTTTGGACAAGACGGAATCTCTTATGC
The DNA here is from genome assembly GCF_042370955.1 of Sodiomyces alcalophilus JCM 7366. Classification (NCBI taxonomy): domain Eukaryota; kingdom Fungi; phylum Ascomycota; class Sordariomycetes; order Glomerellales; family Plectosphaerellaceae; genus Sodiomyces; species Sodiomyces alcalophilus. The sequence continues at coordinate 3,735,830 of NW_027263533.1, forward strand.
GGAAGGTGATCTTTGGGATCCTCAGAGCAGAGACTATCTAGACAAGTCCGTGTCAAAAGACGAACGGCTATGGCCACCGCGGATGTTCGTTGTACGAAGTACATACAACGTACTCCGTGATTGCCAATTATCCTCATTCCAAAGACGATGAATTACAGCCCCGGTATTTGTGGTTCTAGTTTCTCTCCACCGCGGATCCAGTATAAGCATCCATACTGGGCGAAGGGACCCTAACTGGAAGCCACTCATCCCCATAGCCAGTAGGTAGCACTAGCGAAAAAATACAATCTCATGGCCTGTGAGGACAGTATTTGTCCGTACATACAACGTACTATCTCACGTTGGACCCGATCCGAGTCGATGAAGACATTGTGAATCACCTCATCCCCATCCTCTTTCATCTTCTCCATCTCTCCACCCAAAGATGCTCCGCCCCTCCACAACACGGAAACCAAGCTGCTAGCTGGGGTCTTGGCCCAAACGACGCGCATGCCAACTTGGGCCTTGCATCGGGGCTAGTCTTGGGAAGGAAAGACATGCAGGGGGGTGGGTGCGCGTCGTTCTTGGTTAATTCCCACTCTGCTCTCCACGCTTTCACCTTTCACCGGTATGCACTCCGTAGTCTAGTAGTAATCGGTCGTGTTCGTTGGTTTTTAGACCTACGACCGACTCTTCCAACGGACTCTCCTGGGGTGGAACTTGTGCGTCTTCCCCATTTCACTCATTCTTTTTGACCTTCTTTTTCTTCGGGCTCTTCCCTGGCCATTTTTCTCCTGGTCTTGGGTCTGCCGGTCACTCTCTCTTCTATTATTATTGATTTCTTTTTTTCTTTCTTTCTTCTTCGTTCTTTGCTCCTTATTTGCATCAATCCGACCCGGGGCCGAGGATAGCTGCATCCAAGCTCCGTTACACATTCCGCAGCAATGGCTGCCCTACGAGCGGCCCTGTATCTTACCTCGCTCACAGCTTGTGCTTCTTCTGTTCTGTGTCTCCCAAAAGACAGCAGCAGCACAACAGCCTCCGACCCTAAGCACGCGCCTGTGACGTTTCCCTTGTATCAAGACATTCGAGTCAATTCTATAGACAGGTTGAGGAGGAAAAGGCAGAATGACGACGACGACACCACCGCCCGGATCCTCAATGTAACTTCCACGAGTTACCTGATCGAACGTACGCTCCCGTTTCCCCATGTTCTTTTGCGACCCGACCCCTCCCGGGGTATCACTCACGCAGAGCGAGGTGGAGCTGACTTGGTTGTTGTTGCACTGCACAGTGGCGCTTGGAACCCCAGCTCAAGACTTAAAGGTCGCCCTCGACACTGGATCTTCCGAGCTGTGGGTGAACCCCAACTGCGAAAACGCCGGCAGCCCGTCGCAGGAGCGGATCTGCAACGAACATGGCCACTACCGACCTGCCGATTCGAGTACCGCCCGCGTGTCACAGACGAGGAGTACCATTTCCTACGGCAAGGGACAAGTGGCTCTCCAATACGTCGCCGACAAACTCGCGGTGCCCGGCACCGGTAAGCGGCTTCAATTCCGCCGAAATGGGAAGAGGAAGAGGAGGAGGATATAAACATTCGGAGACTGACCGGCTGGTTGCATAGATATCACGATTTCGGATGTCATCTTCGGATACGCCACCGATAGCGCCCAACTGAGTACCGGAATCATGGGCCTCAGTTTCGGAAACGGCACAAACATGGCCTACCCGAGCGTCTTGGACGAGATGGTCGCCCAAGATATCATCGAAACCCACGCCTTTGGCGTGGCCCTGGGTACCAAGGACGAGCCTACCGGCACCGGCGTCATTTCCTTCGGGGGCGTCGATACCAAGAAATTCAGCGGGAAGCTGCATACCATGCCTGTATTGGGCCCTCAACACGGCGAGCGACTTTGGCGGTAAGTTTGTTGTTCAAAAGGCGTACTTTTCTTTTTGCCCGGTAATCGTCATGGCGACATCTGACTCCCTCTTTCGTCCCTCCGCAGATATTGGGTCCAGCTCGAATCGATGGGTCTCACGAAATCCGGCGGCGGCGGCACCGAGTCGTACGACGGTTCGAGCTTCCCCGTCTTCTTCGATACCGGTGCGACCCTGAGCTACCTGCCCGGCCCGCTAGTAGAAGCCCTTGCCGCAGACCTGGGTGGCGAGCTCGACTCGACCGTCAACTTGTACGTGGTGCCGTGCGGCCAGAAGGGCACCGTGGACTTCACCTTTGCCGGCTACACCATCAAGGTGCCTCTGGAGGAATTCATCTGGGCGGTGGGCGACGACACGTGCATCCTGGGCGCCGACGCCGAGCAGAGCCAGAGCTACCTCCTGGGCGATTCGTTCCTCCGGTCCGTGTACACCGTTTTCGACATGGAGACGCCGGCGCTCCACTTTGCTCCGTACGTCAACTGCGGCTCTAATGTGCGGATGATCCCACCTGGCGCCAATGCAACGGCGGAATTTACCGGTCAATGCAGCAGCAGCAGCAGCAATGGCTCGGGGTCGGGTGGAAACGGCGGCAGCGGATCGGGAAGCTCAGGAGGAGGTGGCGGTGGTAGTGGAGGTGGTAGTGGAGGTGGTAGTGGCGGCGGTGGTAGTGGCGGCGGTAATGGCGGGAGCGGAGGAGGGGATGGAGGCGGCGATGGAGACGGCGACGGAGACGGGGATGGAAATGGGGGTGGAAACGGGGGTGGCGGTGGCTCAGATGGCCCGGGTGGCTCGGGCTCGGGCGGTGATGGGCTCGGTGGAGGTGGTGGAGGAAACCCCGGATCCGGTAATGGCAACGACGGCGGCGGCGGCGGCGGCGGCGGTGATGACGACAGTGCGGCTGGCCATCTGACACCTATGCGAAGTCTCTGGGCGGTCGTTGCAGGCTTGATGGTAGCATATCAGGCTATGATGTTCTTCTAGGCCCCATCAGCGGGCACTGGAGCAACCCCCTAGATCTGTCCCGCCCATGGTTGCGGCAGAAGATTTAGGTGTTTTGTCCGGTCAGGTCCATCGGTTTCTTTTCACTATCGGCGTATTTGGTTCTGGATGGAAGAGTGGTAATCCCACCAGTTGGAAGACATATCATATGGTTCGAGGGCGATATAGACTGGGCCCAGGTCTCAGCGGTCAGTCGACAACGTGCCCAGCACATACGGGCAGTCCATCTTTAATGTGTTGTATATACCTAGACATTTCACACTCCCTTGATGTACGCTCCTACTGCAGCTACAAAAAAGCATAGCTAGCTAGGTGCGCAGGAATACCTTTCACTGGGACGAGGCAAGATATTGTAAGACGAACTTGCTTTGTATTTACAAGGCGTGGTGAACTTGAAGTGTATGTCATTGTCGGTGAGCGGCCAAAGCCCGAATGACCGTCAAGCGGACTCGACCGAGTCGACCGTCAACTATCCGTCAGATACCTATCAGACAGACGAGCTACCAGCCAGACGAGCTATCAGACAGACGAGCTACCAGCCAGAGATGTACTATATAAATCTGTATATGCGAATGATATATGTGTCTATCTCAATGTCAAAAGTCGGGCATCGATCCCGTATCCGCCCCGGTACTTCGTCTGATGGAGACCACAAGTCCGAGGGTCATCGTGATTTACTAGCTTCGCAGAGGGCTAAAACAAATCAGTACAGAAACTAACGCGCTGTGGTGACAGGTTGAACGAAGGAGAAAGGAGGTAGGCGATAGAATGTATGCGAACAGGAAGGCCAAGAGAGCGAACTCACGCGCAGCCTCGAGGAGTGACGACGCCAAAGTAGCAGTCTCCGCCCGTCTTCTCAACAACCTGATCCGGGGTGACGGGGGTGATGACCACACCTGCGGACACCAGCGAGGTCATACCCAGGGCGAGAGTAAGGGTGGCGAAGACAGATGTGATGGAGACGCGCATTCTTTCGCTTCTGTGGCGGGGAATCGGTAGTCGAGCTTGGTGTCGGATGTTGGCCCTGGCTTCCCTCTTGGGTCACGATATGTCTGTTCGATGCTGGAGATGGGATGGTTTCTTGGTGGTAGGTCGGAGGGGCTTGGATCGCGACGACGAGAGGGCGTAATATCGGCACGAGACGACTATTGGGAATATGTAGGGATGTATGTGACGAGACGGTAGAATATTCGGTGATTCGACGCAGACCAGCTGGCACAAAAGAAGCGAAGGACTCTCGAAGTGAAGGTTTAAAATATGGTCGTATCCATGTAATTAAAATGATCCAGTCATTTGTAAGAAGGGAACATCGAGCTGCCGAGAAAGGTGAAAGACGAGGAAGAATGGGAAGAGGGACGAGGTCGACGTTGGCAGGCGGCTAGCGAGGGGATCGTGTGTTCGCTAAGACACCCAAGGGGACCCGCCCAAAAGATGCGATCAAGGGTGGTATTGTCTCATTGTCTCGCGTTGTACATATGTTAGTGGGTACCTTGAGCTGACGTTACTTGGTCAAGCCCACTGTACCGTACCTTGTCCAGCCTGGAAACAGCTGCCTTGAGGACCTGAAACAAAGGGGGACCCCTGACATAGGTACAGTAGGTACGGAGACATACAACTACAGTTGTATGCTGCACAGCCACATATAGACTTCAGCCACAGATTCACGCCTCACCGGAGTACATACGAATACGTCTGTATGTACGTGATCCACTTTCGCGCAACCTCGCACTCCCGTCCCTCAATCCAGCTGGCGTACGAATAGCGGATTGCTCGAATCTCAGCTCGAATCAAGTCACTCCTGTTTGCCCGTCCGTCTGTCGCCAACACCAAGGTCCAACCGATTCCCAGACACAGCTTTCAGGATGGCGAACAAGAGGGACATGCGCCGGCCGGATCTGAGTATGTCTTCTCCCGTTCCGCTGTTTCCATGCCCCTATGTTGAACCTCGCAGCGCATCGCTAGGACCGCTTGCCCCTAACTGACATTTCGCGCCGCTATAGTCATTCCGTATGCGGAGCCGAAGCCGAAGGAGGAAGCCGAGGTCTCATCGACCCTCTCTAGCACCCTTCCCATGGCCGTCATGCTTACTCGCAACCGATTCATTGGATGGTGCGCCTCTCCCGACTATCTATTCTTTTGGACCCCAACGTCAACATAGTGAATCACGACTCGCGACACAAAGTAAGAAGCTGATGTGGAATCTTTGAGCAGGGCATCGGTTGTCTACAGCCTTCAGACATGGCTAGGCGAGAGCGAGGAGCAGAAAAGGACGTCCAGTACACCCGGTTACTTCAATGTCTTCATGTCTTGTATGTCGGGACCATCATCCGCAACATCCTTCTCGCTTTGGGTGAATATCCCCAATCCGTTCTCCGCCGATGCTAACCTACTTTTGTGACAGTCATTGCGCTCCTCGTCACCTACGTCCCTCTGTTCTTCCCACCCAAGGCCAACCTCGGCGCCACTGGCACTGGGCCCGCCGCGCCTGTTCCTCCCTCGTAATATTTGGGTAGCGGTATGGATGGGGTTAGGCTCGTGAATTGCGAAGCGGCAGCCTTGCGCTGGCAGACAGATTCGAGATGCAGAGTACGTGAGCGGTCGATGCGGCCAGTCATGTTCCAGCGGGAAGCGAAATACAGAAGAGAGGTGGTCTTATCTGGACAGTTTTGTCCTCCTACTATGTGCCGGGCTACTGTACAACATTACTTATTGGATACCATTACCGTAACTATCAAGCCATTGAGGTCACCTAGGGGTCTTGGTGCTATGGTATGGTACTGTCTTGTCGGAGGACGAGATTGGTGAACCTGCTGGAGATCTGGCAGCGGACTAGAGGGACCGTCCGAAGCGCAGAAGGACACATCCACAGTTACTAACGCAGTCGAACTGTTCCACTTAAGTGTGAGCCTGGGGCACGCCTATAATCTCGTGCAACATCACGCCGTGGTATTGTGGGTAATGTTCGAAATCACGCCGTCGTTAGCTCTTGAGAATCAGGCCGGCAGAAGCAAGGGGAAACAACATGGGATAATGGAAGCTTGACAGAAGTTCTGGGATAAGACGAAGGGTAGTTATAATGAGGATGATGCATTGGAGCGAAAGAGGCGAAATTGTGACTTTGGATCCCCCCGCCCTGTTCTTCCGTATCTGTTCATCCGTGTGACACAAGTAGGTGGGCCTTCCCACCCTCTTGTGAGCATCGCACGACTTGGGCAGGCAATCTTGGCGAACCGGAGCGCTTCCGGCGAAATCATCCATCTTGACCTGCCGAGTCAAAGGTGTTTGGTGGCGTAGTAGTCGGAGCAATATGCAGAGGCAACCGGCTCGGGTTGGTGAGATAAGGACCAAGGTGAAGCGCATTACCGCAAACTGGACCAAGACCTAGCAATGATTGTCACGAAATCCTTGGGCAGAGGATGGGATGTAAGTTGGGGGGAAAGAGAAAAGGCCGACGAGACCGGGGAGCTCGCAGGATGAGACTTTGCTCTGCATGTCGTGCCATGGACGAATATACATACGGGTACGTTGGGCGACTGAAGGTACAGTAGGTTGCCCGTACGAAACGAAACGGGTGCGCCGAAGCATGCGGCGCCGGTCGAGGCATTGGACGCTGGCAGGGTTCAAAGTTCAGGGCCCCGGGTATCAATGCAGGCCTCTCGACGCATCGCTGACTTGAAGACGGAGACTCTGTGCAGAGCATAGACGTGCGCCAACCCCAAGGCATGGTGAATCGCGACATACGTTGTAGAGCTGACAGAAGCGGCGCCAACAGACAATAAGCATCCATCTCAGGCAGAAACACAGTCTGCACGGAGCATAGACATGCAGCAACCCGATAATCGCGACATCAAGCCAAATGAGGATGAACCAACAGGTTTACTCTGGCTTCTAGCGACGATAGCATAGGCGGCCGGGCTGGGCAAAGGCGATACGGGCTCTTAGGGTTTCTAGCAACACACGAATTATAGAACATTGGAAAGGGCATAACGTGCAATCGAGTTATTCTGACTGTACCGCTTGGTTGTTCCGACTTTAGTTCAGATATACGTACGTTATGGTAGGTACTGAGTAGGCCCGTCATGGGAGTACGATCATAAACCACTCCAACCGCGCGGATCAATTGACGGATTAAGCTCATCAGTCTGATCGAAGCTAATAACAGTAGTAGTAACTCATCTGCGTCTTCCTCTTCCACGCCTACGCCCACGCCCTGGAGACGCCCGCGGCTATCTTGTTCTTACTTCGTATAACGGGGTAACAGAATGCGCTGCCTCTATGCGTCGATTGGTGATGTAGATTGACGATTTAGATTGGATTGGCGAAGTAGCTGAGATATCTACTCAAGTAATTAGGTATGTAGTGTACATAATTATGCGGGTATACCCCTAGCCTCTAGGGCAAGTTACGTGATGTCAGCGAATGCGTGACTACCAGGTCTCACTTGTCCCCGCACTTGGCCCTGTCTCGTGACATTCTCGCAAGTGTGTGCCATATTTTCTCGTGATGGACGAGATGCCAACAAAATCTTGCATGTCTAAACTGAGGCCATCATTCGACGATCCGGCAGCCCATGATGATGATGATGACGACATTAAGATTCACGCAAGATAGGCATCGTGTCTTTCCGAGTTGGTCTTTTCGAGTTTGGGGATCCGAGCTTAATAGGTGGTAGTTGGTAAAGGTATTGGGAATATGGCTCCCCCGCCATGCCGGGCCGGGCTCCAAAAACTCCTCAACCCCAGATTCAATGCGAAATGGCGATGGTACGCTATAGCCGGCATACGTTGTATTCGTACAGAACAAAGAGAACGTACGCACGTACTAATCAAGGGGCTGGTTGTCCTGGTCGCCCGATAGGTACTGTCAAAACCCAGCCAAAGCCCGGGCGGGTTGTACCTTCCGCGACCAGCAATTTTTCCAAGAGTGTAGTGTACAGCGTACAACGTACATATTCGTGCATACAACGTAGGTACAACGTACACGCCGCGCACGATGACTGTTCAGACCATATCCGCCAATCCGTTCCCTCACCTCTGATCCAATCAACTGCAGTGACACCCATCGTGACACCTTTGGCCTTTGCATCGTTAGTGTACAAAGTACATTGTACTTTTGACCGCCCACCACTAGTCTACCTCGTACACCTCCCAGTGTTCCCCACCTCGCTCCGCATAGCCTCTTGGCCGCTTGCTCCCTTGGGCCTTTCGCCTCCTCGTCTTCCCCGATAACCCGCCCAGCACCTCGCTCTCCTCGGGTTTTTAGGCGGTCGACTCCTTGGGCCATTTTTGACCTGACCCTCCTCTTCGACTTGACTGTTGCTATCACACTCGCGAGTGCACGCAGCGCCTGTACATACGACCACGCTATCGACACTACCTCATTCACTGTACTTTGAGTATATCTGCAGCTTCACATTCGAACCCTGTACATTTCGTCATTTTGCTTTGCTTTCCGTTTCACTGTTTTTGATCTTTACTTTTTGTTTGTCATCTGAACCCCCCTGTCCCTTCCTCCTGCTGCCTGTCGCCCGTTTGGGACGAGGTTGGCTTATCAAGGTACAACCTTATCTGCCTGGTCGGTACCTCCTTCCCGCCAACCTTGCACAGCGATTCTCGAAACAAACCGTCAACATCGCCGCCCTCGACAAGCCATCCATCTGCCAAAGCAAACCCCCCGCAAATGGGGTGTTAAAAAAAGGCGTTAAAACCAAACTCGAACGGAATCGCGGCTTCAACCAAGGTTACACTTTTCACTTTGTCCACATTTACCCGAGGGCGGGAACGAGCCGGGGACAAACCAACAAACCTCTAGCCTAGGCCCCGTTCTCGCAAGCCCTGACAAGACGAAATCATCATATCCGTCACTCGAAGACACCAGGATCACCCTTTGAACTTGAGCATCTATATATTGAATTTTTCTTGTTGTTTTCTTGTCCGAGTAGAGCCGCGTTTATCAGCTTCGCGTGCTGTCTCCAGAGACGCTTTTTGCTATTCACCAACTCCCTCCTTGATACGCCATTAGCAAAAACAGAACAACAGAATGTCGCCGCCACCGAACGCCTTTTAGCGATGACCTCTCGGACCCCGGTGGGCGTCCAGCCGCGACCGCCCCAGCGAACTTTGAGCAGCTCGGGCTTGACGGTCCAACGGCCTACCCAGCAGCGGGCCTTGTCTGCCCAGTATCTTCCCCAGTCTCCCGTCCACAAGGATAACTTGATCGACTTGACTATCGACGCCAATGATGTTGCCGTCGCCCAGAATCGCTACGGAACCGCCCCCAGAAGGGGAGGTTCTCGTCTCAAGCTCGAGCTTTCCTCCAACGACGCGCTTCTCATTTCTTCGTCCCAGCCTGCCGTTAGCGAGTCGCCCCAGGCCCTCACGCCCTCGCGGTCCCTGACTGTTCGGAACGACTCCTCGAGCCTCGCCGACATGAACTCCCCCGCTTCGTCCAAGTCCCAGCCTATCGATGTCGATAACCCCCCGATGCCCATGCCGAAACGTCGTCCGAGGTTTGTCTTACCCGCCACGCGCCAGACGCGCCAGGCGCCCCCGACCCCGACTGTCCCGACCCCGAAGAAGGACGCCCGGCCGAAGCCCTACACAATGGAAACACCCTCCGCCGCCCCCCGCTATCCGCCCTTGCACCGACCGAAATCCGACGCGACCAAGACAGGATATGGAAGTGGAAGTGGAGTCTCGGCCAGCAAGGACCTGCGTGAAGGGAGGGCGGCCGACTTTTTCCCCTGGATGGGAAACCACCCCGAGGACCAGCTCTCCGATTCCGTCATCAAACAGGGCTACTTCGACAAGGCCCCCGTTGCCCAGGCCGAGACCACCTCCGCCAAGAGCGCCATCTTCCCGGCGTTGAAAAATAAGAACGGGCTCAACTTGCTGTCGAGCATCTTCGTCCACGTCATGAACCAGCGCAAGTATAACGGACAGGTCACCACCCCGTCTACTTTCAAGCCCCCGCCTCGCGTCACTCTGACAGACACCAAGAGGGAGATGTGGATGCGCGACCTCGCCAACCCCGCCATATCCCTCCGCCGCCTCAGCCGCACCATTCCCCACGGCATTCGCGGGAAGGGTCTGCTCGATCATTGTTTGAACAAGAAGGTTCCGACCGAACGTGCCGTCTGGCTCGTGCGCTGCGTGGGTGCCAATGATCTCAGGACAGTCAAGAGGAAAGGCGCCAATAGCACCGTCGTCACCGGCGGCGAGATGAAATGGCTCCGGGATTGGACCTTCTTCGTCGAACAGTTCGTCGACAGTGTCGTCGCCGCATTTGGAGACCTGGACTGGAAAGCCAAGGTTCAATACGCGTGAGTGATGAGCGTGCCAACGGGCCCTCCACCCTTTCCCCCTTTCCCGTTTTACCCATCCCTCAACTCAGCTAACGCCTTCTCGTCACAACCGCAGCATCCGACTCGCTACCCATCTATACGCAGAACACCTTCTGGACCAGGATCACTACATGGACTGGCTCGTTTCCGGTCTCGAGAATAGCAACCACGCTAGGTTGCCCATGTGGATCTTGATCACCCAAATCCACTGGAAAGACCTGCTTCACCTGCGGAAATACGGCCGTCGACTAGCCACCGCTCTCCTGAGTCACCTTCATACCGTACGTGGCGTCCGGTCTACACCCAGCCTTTTGACAAGGCAATCCAAACTAATCGGTTCACATCACAGATACACAATGATCCCGACCGCGACATCCTCGCTTCGTTGTCCGCGAAGCTTTCATCCTTAGTGATAACCCTCATCTCATCTTATCCCCATAACTTCTTGTCCCCCCCTGCGTGGCTCAAGTGCCGGGACGCCCTATTCGCATCTCTCCCTATCGACAATGATGCAGCGCAAGATGCTTACAGACAGCTGAATTTGCGGAATGAGAGGCTGGTGGCGTCATCTAGCAAGTCGCAACCGGCGAAAAGACAAATACTGATCAAGCATCTGGACGCGACGTACCACTCCGTTTACTCGCCAGAACTTCCCGCCACTTGTTGGGCTGTCGGCGAAGACAAAGCCATGATAGTGCGCACAGTTCTCGACTGGTCCACATCTTTCCACCGGCCGGGCTTGGCCAAAATCTACGTGGCTGCGAATTTACTACGTGTCTGGGCCGCCCTGGATTGGGACGTCACCTCGGCCGTCCTCGAGTTTCTCGATACGGTGCCTCCTCAGATGCCGTCCTCAAAACAAGCCTTCTACCAGCTCGTTCGCGAGTTGGTCCGGAGTGGCGTCTTCAACGTCCAGCGGTATGCTGTCTGGATTATGACTCGCGGGGTCTTGAGGCAAGCATCCGATACAGAGCCCGACGCACCCTGCGCCTCCCGCTTACTGGTGGATCTCCCCTTGCATGCACTGAACGCTCCATCGAGACAAACCCGCGCAGACTTGCTGCGCCGCGCCGGCTACGACGTCTATGGAGAAGCCGACGATATCGATGCCGCCATAAAATACATTCAACGCGCAATGGGCATACCCCTAGATCCGCAAGACCCCTGGGCACAGCGAAAACCCCTGCCCCTAAGAAAAATCCGTCGCGCAATCAGCAGCAGCAGCCGGGCGTTGCAAGCCGAGGTCGGGGCGAGGCTGGCCCAGATGTCAGGAGCCGATATCGCCTCGGAGCACGTCGGTTTTCACATCAATCCGCCCTCATTCAATGTTATTCGGTCCGTTCTCGAGGCTGCCCAGGATTTTGTCATGCTGGCCGCAGTTGTAAAGTCGACCACCGGGAGAGCTTCCGACCCCGACTTGCTGGCCTCCTGTGCGGACACGGTTAACCTGCATCTTCCCATTTTTCAAGTCGTGGGCGTGGCGAGAGGGTTGTGCGACCAACTCCTGGAAAGGATGCGCGCCTTGGCCAGTGACGAGCATGCCATGGCCCCGCGCGTTCTTCTCATGGCGCTGGTGAACTTGACGGCGAGGATTCCGGGATTGTCAAGCACCGCTACTCTACTACGACAGGAGCTTCAACAAAGTGATCGTGGCATGGCGATCGATGCCTGCTCCCCCGTGTCCGATACGACGGCCGCCCGGCTGCAAGATTCGGAAAGCGAACTGCACGACGAGATTGAGAAGCTCCTCGGAAGTGGCACGAGCGTTGATCGACCAACCATGGATCGGCTTTTCCACACGGTCGTCAGCCGGCTCGAGGGCTGTTGGGGAAAGGATGTCGACAAACAGCGCGCCTACAGTACATTACTTGCCAGGCTCCGTGTCTTTGACCCCTCCCACTTCGACGTGCGCATGACGGACTGGGTACACCATGTTAGTACCTTGAAGTCTCGACCGGGACTTTTAGACATATACCCATTCCTCATCAGCCTGGGCTGCTTGTCGTTCTCTATTATTTTCACCACCACCTCGACTGATGCGAACAAGCTGGTGAGCAGTGCCTCGCGGCAAGCTGGCAGCACGTCGACGTATATGCAAGAGTCGCTGCTGCTAGCCATGATGCCTCTATCTCCCAAGTCCCCGATGACACCAGACGAGGCATACCGCTTCTATGTTCAGCAGGGGGCTGTGCCGCAACAGCACTCGAAAGAAGTCACTGTGCTGGTCAGGAATGCCCTGGTCGAGTATTCGCTACTGCTCCAGCAAAACGCAGAGGCACATTGGCGCCTCCTCGCCGACCCAGATGTCCAGGATCGGCTTCTCGACTTGCTACGGCTACTGGTTTTGGGCGACTCTCCCGGTACCGCGCAAATTCTGGGCGCCAGAATAGCGGACGCGCCGCACGGCAGCCTCCTAGCCAGCATTACAACCAAGCTCCTTACCGGGGCCCAGGACCCGGATGTGCCCATGAGCTTCGAGACGGTGTTGGAGATGGCAAACGACTTTTCGCTTCCGTTCTGTCAGCTCAAACTATCCATCGGACTGACGTCGAACAAGGTGACAGGAGGAAATGGCGAAGATCAGGCCGCACCGTCCCGTATTGACATGCTCTCTAAAGCCCTGGACCAGGCGGTGGACACCAAGAACATGATGTGGACGAGTGTTCTCCCTTACCTCAGTGAGGAAATTACCGAGCATCTCCGAAGGCAAACCCAGGCCCGCCTCTTTTCTCTGTTTCCTTCATCCAAGACACCGTCCGCATCGGACCCCGCGTCAACTCCGAGCTCCGGTCCCAATTCTCCGTCGGCGGAGACGGTTCGCCTTTCGGAAAGCCTCTTGTCCGTGGTGGAATCGATCATCCGCGGCCGGCCTGCACTGAGGGTGTCGCTTCTCAATCTACCCATGGTAGAGAAGCTGACAGAGCTGTGGGAGATGCTGTTCACGGGTGGCGACAACAAGGAACTTCGGGCTGCGATCCTCTACCATTGGCTTCCCGCGCTGCTCAAGTTCATCACCTTGCATACGGCGACGAACGAGTCGGCAGCGCCAACTAATTCGACTACCACCAACGCCACCAATGCCACCAACACCAACACCAATGCGGCAAAACCACCCATGAGCGTGTCAGCTAGCGATGTGCGGGCCCGTATGGTGGTGGTTCTCGCAGGCCTGACGCTTGAACTCGACGACCTGACTCCCGAAGAAGACGCGAAAACAGGGGGCCTTCGCGAATCCATCCTCGACTTGGCGCTGGTCCTCGTCGACAACCTGCCCGAAGACGCCCGCCAAAAGTGCGTCCGGGCCCTGCTGACCGGTGGCAGCCTGCAGAACCCCGTGACGTCAGATGCGCGGCTCCGATATCTCTTCAGCTACACGCCACGTTGGATGGAGCAGTTCATGCTGGCGCATCGCCTACCCTCCAGCGGCATGGCGACGACACACGTGCCTCCCCGGCCAAGAATGCCGATCAGCATCCAGGGTTCGGAGAAGCTGACTCCGTACGTGTTCCGGCGGTGGGAGATGCTCAGCGAGCCGACACCGATTGTTGGCGAGAACGACACGGCGCTCAGCCTGTCGCTGTTTGAGGCCATCAAACTGCAATGATAAAGTGAACGATGGGGATAATGGATATGTCGGCATCGGGCAGACGTGCGACTTTGAGACGAGTATAGAAAGAATAGCGGAAAGCGGTGTCATTTTTTTTTTTTTTTTCAGCAAGCGACGGCGTGGGCGTTGCGTTGCCTATGCCAGTGGCACTCGACCCGAAGAACCTCATCGATTATTTCGGGCCTCTTCAAGGCAGTTTGTTGGAAGGGTAGATCATGTTATATTGGGTTCGGCGTACATATATGTTTTGTAACTACATCAATGGTGACGGGGCTGCTTTTCCTACGGCTGGCCTGGGCATGGGTTTTCGAGAGAACACCTCACGAGGACTCCCAAATACGATTATGAACTTTTTTCGCGGCTCTCACGTTCGACACAACGAAACCTCGACATGGCGGCATGGATTTGAGCCACAGTTCAAACTCGAATCCCAGACAGCTGTTTGTAACTCAGCTTTTATCGTCCACGAGGAAGAAGCGGCCGAACAACCTACGAGCATTAAGGTAGGTTGACGAATTTAGAGGCGGACGAGTTGAGAAGCACGGCACTAGCATCTTGAAACCCGTGCCATTGTAAAGTCGAAGTCGAGTCCATTTATGCTCCCTGGCCTGGGAGAAGAAAAGACTGAGAAGTGGCTTTATTTTCATTACCCCTACCACGTAACCGAACGCCCTTGCAAGAAGAATCTCCCGACTCCATGCGAAGAGGACGAGGGCAAAGCTAAGCTGCAAAAGGAGACAAAAGAGGCTAATACACAAAGAAGGCCTGTATCCAGGCGTGAGACAAGTCCATTGCAAAAAGGGGAAAAACTCGGGCAGCATCTCGCGGTCCTCATTAGACGCCAAGCGGCATTTCGGTTGAGCCATGATTCCAAGCGGCGCATCCCGAATCCTCGGCGGAGCATACACACACACGCACACCACTAGTCGTCGTCGAAAATCTGAAAGGTGTTCTGTAGAATTGTGTCGATGGCTTTGATCTGCCAGCTGGCGTCGGCAATGCTGGTGCTGGGATCGGTTCCCATGAGCGTGGGGCCAAAGATGACCGCCAAGTTATGGTTGTTCATGCGGTTGATGTGCGAGTTGTCCATAACCCTGTGAAGGTGTAGCGTCAGGGCGCGCATGGTGGCGTAGTTGGGATCAGGAAGGGCGTTGACGATGGCGTGTAGCGAGTCGCGGCGCACAACGTCGTCTTCTTGTTCTATAAGGACCCGTGTCAGCAGAGAAAAGCAACCAAGGAGAAAAAGGGAAAAAGAAAAGACGTACTAGCTGCCTCGATCAAGGCGGTGTGTTGCTCCATTGTGAGCAGAGGGTCGGGGAGGTCGCGGAAGAACTGCTTCAACAGGCCCGTAACGCTGTTTACATCGTGGTAGAA
This sequence comes from Sodiomyces alcalophilus JCM 7366, assembly GCF_042370955.1. NCBI lineage: Eukaryota > Fungi > Ascomycota > Sordariomycetes > Glomerellales > Plectosphaerellaceae > Sodiomyces > Sodiomyces alcalophilus. Next base: position 3,751,072 of record NW_027263533.1, read on the forward strand.
GTTTTCCGGATTCCTAAAGTCGAGGGCTGGGTTGCTCGAGTCGGTGTCGAACATGTTCTTGAGCTTGTTGATGTGGTTCAGGGACCCGGACTGGCGATAGATGCCCTCGACACCGAGGCCGAACAGGTCGACGGCCTGGATGCACTGATAGACCACCATGGGCACGGCCAACCCGTCACGCTCGTACAGCTTGGTCAGGGGCATGCCGAACACTGGCCTCGAAGGTACCGGCGAGCCTGAGGGAGACGGCGACGGCCGGTTCTGCTGCGGCGCCTGAGACCCGGCACCGGTCGGAGCGGTTGGGCCTTGCGCCGACCGAGGCGATCCTGCCGCGGGATGCTGTTGCAGAGGGCTGGCTCCCGACTGCCATGCCTGGTACTGCTGTGCTTGCGGCGGTGGTCCCTGGGTTTGCTGCGGATAGGGTGGTTGTTGGGCAAGAGAAGGTGGCGGACCTTGCGACGCCGGCTGAGCGGCCTGGAAAGGAAGCGCGCCCAGCTGCGGCGGTCCCTGGGAGGAATACTTAGCCGACGGGAGAGCCGAGTTGCGAGTTGGGGCCCCCTGTTGCTGGCGGTGGGAGAAATCCCCGGCTGGCGGCATGGCGTTGCTGTAACTGACGCTCCTGTTGTGGGGAGAGGGCGGCGGATAGTTTTGGCTGTGCGCGGCGGCGGGGCCCCCTGGAGGCGGCATGGAACCGGGAGGGTGGAACCCCTGACCCTGAGGAAGACCACCTTGCAGAGGTCCGCTATGAGGTCCGCCATGAGGTCCGCCATGAGGTCCGCCCATGGGATTCTGGAAGGTGCTGGACCGGTTAGGAGGTGGCATTTGCTGCGGTGGACCTTGTCCCTGAACCCCAGGCTGCCCGGGAAATTGGCCACGCGGCGGACCCGCCTGCGACGCCGCCATATGAGGATGCTGGGACTGCTGGGGCTGATGACCGTAAGGCTGCTGATGTGGCGGAGGCTGCTGCTGCTGCTGCTGCTGCTGCTGTTGCTGTTGCTGACCCAGAGGTGTTGGTTGTGGCTGCGCAAGGACCGGGTGCCTCTCGTATTTGGGATCTGCTTGTTTAGGGGGAAGCCTGCTGTGATGGCTAGCGACGAAGTCGTTCAGATCCTTCTCGTTGTCAACAGAGAGCGCAGCCTCCCGCAAACTGCGAGTGGCCGGTGCCTCTCCTTCCTTGCCCCTGATAGGGCTGATGGTCAAACCGTTACTTAGTAGCAGTTTCTCACTAAATGAAGCTACAAAGAGGGGAAACGGTAAGGGAAGGTTAGCGGTCTGGAACAAGTCGAGGATTTGTTAAAGTGACGATATAGGATGACAAAAAGGGAAAAAAACGGAGGGGAGAACGTACCGAACTTTTGGAGCTGCAGGACCACTCCAGAATCCATCTCCTTAACCAGGTCCTGGAGAGCCTTGATGGCCTCAGGTCTCGTCCGGGTGACCAGTTCGGACCGCTCGGCCTGCAGGTGCTGGACCTTTCCGTGATAATCCTGGTCGGCGACCTGCACCTTCCGCAATAAGTCTTCCTCGTGTGCCGGTCCGGATTTGGACTTCAAGCTGAACATCTTTCCGCCTTGGCGGGGGGCATCTCCGGTGCGGACTCGGTCATACTCCTCGGCCAGGGAGTCGTACTTAGTCTTGGCCTTTCGTAGCACGGCCTCGAGTTCTGCGACGCGCTGTTCGGGGGCGAGGCCATTCGTCTTCCAACTCTTCCTGCTCCGTTCGGCGACAGCGGCCAGGTCCATCAGGTCGTCGTGCATCGCGTGCAGGGACGCCGCAAACTGCACGCCGTTCTCGGCGATCCGCTCGTGGATGTGCATCATCTCGGCGTAGGACTGGGCAAAGGTTCCCTGCCTGTGATCTGGCTGTGCCATGACGTCGTGGCTCAGACGCGCGAGCTTCTTGAGAGAATTGGCATGGGACTCCTCGATGCTGGAGCGCTTTTTGAGGAAAAGGGCGAATTCCTGCGCGGTAGGGACGGTAACAGAGGGCTGTCAGCAATCGGGCCGGTCGAGCAGGGAGAAGTGGCGGGGCGATGACGGGGTTGTCGCGCACGTACCTTTGCGGAAGCTATGCTGGCTTTCAACTGATAGAGCATGGTTGAGACCCCAATCTAGAGGCCTGTCAGCTTTCCCGTTGTCCTAGAGCCTGCCATTGTATCGGGTTGGGGTGGGTTTACCTCTGACGAGAGGACCTCTTGGACGTATGCAGGCGCATCATTATTGTCTTTGGCCGGAGCAGGTGCGGGTGCCGGGGCGGCTGTGGCAGTGGAAGGCGGCGGCTGTGCCGGGTCACCAGAGCCGCTATTACCAGGCGCCATATTTGCCGGCCCATTCTGGGCAGAAGCCGTCGGTGGAGGAGCGGGATTGGTTGAGTTTGTCACGGACATGCTGCCGGTTCTGTCGTGGGTGGGCTGACTTGAAGCAAACTGTTCTTGGGGGACAGATGGTTGAAGTTCGGACATGGCGACGAGGGAGCGAGACGGAGACGAGTCGGATCGGTATATTTTTAGGTTGAAATATGCAGTCTGTCTCTAACTGACTTGTCGTTCACAGGATGAAAGAGGTTGTACGACGCAGGCGCAATCGGGTCGATAGGTAGCTGGCTATTTTGGTTTGGCAATTATGCGGTGGGTGTAGGGTTTGTTCGTACGACGTAAGACTGGGAGGAATCATGCAAGGACGCGCGGTCAAAGAGAGAGCCGACACAGGGTCGCAAGATGAGGGAAAGAGGGGAAGAGAGTGTCGTGCAATCTTGGTAGTTGACTGTTGAGCAATCGGCGATTGTAGGAGTCGATTTCCCCGTCAGGCGTTGGCGAGTAGTAGGAGTCGGCCGTTGCACGAAGACGGGGTTTCCAAGTGATGGATAGATGGTATTAATTGACTGACGCTTTTCGTGGCTGAAGCTTCGTATGCGAACAAGAATGAATGCTATCGGATACGAGGAAATGGGGGCGCAGCTGGGTGGGCTATGAGCAGAGCCAGCCCTTGCGTACGTTGACTGTGATGAAAAGGAGAGATTGAAGGAGGATGATTTTGGCCCGGCAATCTGTTAGGAGGATGTTGGCTGCATTGCGTGTTGCGTGTTTGATTGTTGCGTGTTGCGTGGTCGTTGCTGGGGTTGTACAGCTACATGTAATGTACTCCGTAGTCGGCTGTGTTACCTGAAGAACTTCGAGACATTGCGGCCCGGTAAAAGTCCGTGATACGCCTCCAGGTCCCTGAAAAAGATGAAACTGCTAGGGACTGTAAGTACTCTGTACTCTGGATCTGTATCGAGAACCTCGCGACTTCTTCCAAGACCAGACGTCCCTCGGTCATCAGTCGCCCTTTTATTTACTTTCGTTGTACTCGGGCTTGACGTCTTGATACCCCTATTACATGTACCGAGACTTGAGACCCCACGTGTTGTCGATCACACAACCTAGATGTGTCACAATCCTACTAATCATACTGCCCTCTTATTCTATCAACTCTCAACTCCAACTCGTCCTCGATACTTGACGACCTCCTAGCTTCCGAGGTCGAGCCCCAAGAATGATGGTAAGAGTCACCAATACCGATTGCGACGCCAACATTGTTCCCGTCTGTTTGTCCTTGCCTTTGTTCATGGCCAGCTCGATGATGAAATCTTCCCAAGCTTGCCAACGGTCTCTGTTCCTAAAAACTTTTCCATTCTACCGTACGCCGACAAATAAGACCAAACGAAAAAAGATCACACCCGGCATCAAAAGACTTCTCGTCGCAGTCAAAAAGAATAGACACCGCTCTTCTCAGTAAAATAGCAACGCCAACGGCTTCTTCTCCGCTGTGTACCTCTCCTTGAACTCCTTGCGCGTCAACCAACGAGCCAGCGGCAGCATCGTGTCTTTCATGTCCATGACTCCCCGTTTCTTCCCGTCAATGTGCGACGCATCCACCACGATACGTTCCAACTTGGCCACTGATAGCGCTCCTGGGGACGATGAATATCAGCCACGGGCTCTCAGTCGTTCAACTGAATAGAGAAAATCACAAACATACCGTTGTCTACCAAGTCCATCAACCGGGCGGGTGTGCCTACCGCGATGCCGGTCCGATGACTTTGAAGAAACTTGGTTTGCTCCTCAACTTTCATGTGTTTCGCAAACTTCAGAGAACCGTCAGCAAGAACTGCATTGGCACCAGCGAGCCTCTCTAAAATGATTGCTGAAACTTACTAGCTTCGCAACCTTGCTTTTCTCGCCCTGAAACTTCCTCGTAGCTCTGTTCTAATGTCAGCCTCTTCGTCTCACTCCAACGAGGCGGGCCAAGTCAAAGGCCCTCTACATCTCATACCTCACGAGATTGGCGGCTCGCAGACCAGCCCCCGTCACGATAATCGTGTGGGGCGTCCCCTTCGCCTCGGGCGCCGTGCTTAACCTCTCGGGCTTCTCTGCGAACTTCTCGAGAAAGGCCGGCAAGTTCTCCGTGGACCTGGGATTCTGCCAAGATGTCGTGTCCACGATGGCGTTCGCTATAATAGGCAATGCCTTCGTCAGGAGAATTGAACACGAATATGTGAAGATGAGGCGGAGGGGAAGAAGAGCAAAAATGTGAGAGTTTGGGTAAACATCATGAGACTAACCCGATATTGCGAGGTCTGCCACTTCGATCGAGCTGAGATCCGAGCCGAATCTGGTAATCTTCTGGGCCGTATAGTCGGCCAGAAGCTGGCTGTCCATCACCGAGAAGGATTCGTTGATTCCGAGTTCAGAGTTCAGAAGGCTCTCGTCTACTTGGTATGGAGACTTCCTCTGCCTCTTGGGTTTCCGCGCGCCACCTTCGCTGGGCGCAGCCCTCTTCTTTGACTTTGACATCTTTAGGCTGATGTGACTAGAAGAAAAGTCGTAAACCTGCTGTCTCGAGTAAATCTCGAGTGAGTGACTGAATAACTCAGCCGTCTAGCTGTATCCGATATATTTTCTATGTTGTAGCTGCAGTGAAATCCGTGGTATTTGTTCGCTGAATTGAGGCGAGGAAACTCGAGCGCAAAAAGTTGAAATGTTCTGTCCAGGATAACGAGACACCCTGGGTACAACTCGCGTTTTCCCCTAGCAGGTACCCGTACCTGTACCTACGGCGCGCTAGAGGCGGGGCACAGCGGAGACTGTACACCAAAAAGGGTCCTGGGCACCAGTCGAAAAGCTCTGCCACCACTCACCGCTCGCAGCGTCTCAATTTTTTTTTTTTTTCGCGACTCTCGATTGATCCCCACCGTGAACGAGTGAGGTCTGCAGAGCTGCCTCTTCTTCCCAATTCTCTATCTCTTTTCACCAACCTCACTTAAAAATCACACCTCTCTTACCACCGAACATGGCAGAGAAAAGGAAACGATCCGAAGCCCCCGAGGGCGGCAAGTCCAAAAAGGCAAAGGCAGCCAAAAAGGAGCCGGAGCCCATCCCGGTTCCCGAGGAGATGGAAGTCGTAGATGCCGCCGTTACACAACCCGAAGAACCCAGCAAGGAGGTGTCCAAGAAGAAGAGCTCGAAGAAGGACAAGAAGTCGCCCAAGAAATCCAAGGCCGCGGACGAGACCCAACCTGAAGCAGAGGCTGTCAACGGGGACGAGGAACAATCCGCGACCAAGAAGAAGACAAAGAAGTCCAAGTCGAAGAAGAGCGAACCCAACGGCGACGCGCCGGCCGAGCCCACCAAGCCCGAGGCCGACTCCGAGTCGAAGCCGGATACCACGGAAAAAGACGATGACGCGTCTTCTAAACCGCCCTCCAAGCGCGCCCTGAAGAAAGCCAGGAAGGAAGCCGCCGCCGCCGCCGCCGCTGCTGGCGGCGAAGTTGGTGAGAATGCCAACGGCACCGCCAACCAGAAAGCGCCCCGCTACATTGCCTTTGTCGGCAACCTCCCCTTCACCGCCAACGAGTCGACCATCCGCCAGCACTTCGCCGCCTTCAAGCCCACGTCCATCCGGTGCCTAACAAAGGACGGCGTAGAGGGTACGTGCCGCGGTTTCGCCTTTATCGAGTTTGCCAATCCGGCCCATATGAGGACGTGCCTCGACAAGATGCACCACACCACTTTCAACGATGGCGTGTCGCCTGCCAGGAAGATCAATGTTGAGTTGACGTACGTTTTTCGCATCCCTTCTTGCCCTCCCCACCGACCCCATTTTTTTGAAATGGCCGCCATCAAAGGCGAGAGTTAGGGAACGAATGACTAACAAACTCGCTCGTGTAGTGCTGGCGGCGGTGGCAGCAAAGCGGGCCGCAAGGAGAAGATCAAGCAGCGGAATGAGAAGCTGGCAGAGAACCGGGCCAAGCGCATCGAGAAGGAGAAGCAAGGCAAAAAGGCAAATGCCACAGGAGAGGACCAACATGTCGGCATGCATCCCAGTCGCCTTGCCATGATCTCATGATTAATGAGGGCTGTTTCCCCCAAAACTGGCCTGGATAGAATTTGGCGTTCATAGGATTGTTCATTGTATTTTGCGACTTGTCATGTAAGAAAGTTCTTGGGATGCGGCTACACATGGGAAGTAGACCCTCCCATCGTCATGAATCGTCCTTTTTCCATGTCTCGATATCAGAGATGCCCTTGAATGACGCATGTTTGAAAGTAACCAAATCAAGTTGCCGGAGATTCGTATAACTAGAACGACTGAGTATCAAAAGAAGGCTGGTAACCCCTTCCCCCCTGAACCCCGTTTATAAAGTCCTGGGGAAAGAAAGCAGAGCAAGCAGGAAAGCTAAACACACATGCTATGGACAGAAAAGGAAAGCAACGTAGCTCGGATATCCTTATAATAGTGGGCTGGGCGACGGCTTTAACATGCTGCCTCCAAACTACCATCCCTCTGCTTCCCCTACTATAACCCTCTCATATACAATCAATCGGAACCCAGGTCGTTTGCTGTCGTTATCTTCCAATCGCGATTTCTTGCGTATGTGAGAACAGGGGTGCTTTGAGCATATTTGCCGCGCGCACATATCTCCACAAACTCCAGTTGGTCGTCTATGACGCTAAGATATGCAATCAAGCAGATCTAGAATCTTCCTCCTCTCCTGGTTCATGGTTATAGGAGGTTGGAGGTACTGATAAGCTGGTGTTGATAGGCTTCCATATGCGACTCGGTGCGGCGCGCGCAGACATTGTGCATAATAGGGAAAAGGGAAGTAATAACAAAGAAGGACCAAGTACGCGTGCTTTACAGAATTAAGCACTTGGACTTCTTCGATTTCTGGACCTGTGGACGGGGATTCAGAACGGCACTGTGCATAGCTGTTAGTAAAAGAACACAGTACAAAGCAATGACAAAACAAGGGAGGAAAAGAGAAAGAGAAGTAGCAAAAGTAGAGAAGAGACCTACCGAATAGCTTCGTCAAAGACACTCTTGAGGTTCCGCTGTGTGAGTGCAGAGCATTCGAGATATTTGTGTGCCCGAATCTCCTTAGCACAGACGAGAGCTTGGTCGTATGAGACGGGTTCCATGCGCTTCTGTTGCAGCGCTGCCAGGGTACCAGGATCTTCTCGGAGGTCGAGCTTGGTACCGACGAGGATGATGGGAATATTCGGGGCATGGTGGTCAATTTCGGGATACCACTACAATTTCGCACCAGTCAATATTGCCGTCTTCTTGTGCCAGTCGGGAAGTCCAGCGCCTGCGTCATACCTTGGCTTTGACGTTGTCGAAGGAGGGAGGGCTGACGATGGAGAAGCAGATGAGGAAAACGTCGGTCTGGGGATAAGAGAGTGGTCGCAATCTGTCGTAATCCTCCTGCCCGGCAGTATCCCAAAGACCAAGACTGATTGGTTTCCCGTCGACCATAACACTCGCGGAATAATTATCGAACCTGTAGGCGAACGGACGCGGTCAGACATGGCTCCCATGTTGTAGATCGGGTTGGCATTTCAAACTGACACGGTGGGAATATATTCGCCTGGGAAGGCGTTCGTTGTGTAAGAAATGAGAAGGCATGTCTACAATATTTGGGTTAGCGATGGGCGTGGGGCCGATGGTAGACAGAGTGCGAATGCAAGGCTACCTTTCCGACAGCACCGTCGCCGGTCACGACGCACTGTTTACAGAAGAAAAAAGTTAGTTGAGAATGTCATCTCCTTCAGCGGGAGAATGATGCGAACCTTAAGGGACTGAACCCCCGGTTGAGCCATTTCGACAAACTCGGATGCGACTGGGTTATCTCCTTCGGTGACAGAAGCGAGAATTTGTGACTTGTGCGGGGCGGCGGTGTGTTGGTTGCAACTTTGGGTCGTTGGTGGTTGGTTGACGATCGATTGTCGAGATTCGGATGATGGTGGAATGTAGACGGAACACCTGCCAGATGACACGGAGACTCGCAGCGCCGGCGATGATCCGGGGTGGGAGAAAAAAAATGCAGCAAGTTTTTTGAGTCGCGAGGCTCTTCTAGAGGAGGTTGGACAAGCCGCCAAGACAGGGGGTTAGGACCGGGGACAGCAAGTGGTGCTTGATTAGCCGAAAGAGGAGGGGGTTAGTGAGTGTGCTCGAGTAAGTTGTTCGGGGCGTATCGTCGTGGGAACAGGAAACGAAAAGACCAAGAAAGGGGCAAGAAATGGAAAAGAGGTCAGAAGAAGAGGGGAGTTCTTGAGATAATCGCTGGGGGAATCAATGGTGTGGAGGACGAAGAATGAAGCAGTTGGAAGTAATGCAGAAGGAGCACCAGGAGTCTGGCTGCACAGGTTCCAAGTTGTGGAGGTACTGTACAGTGAGTCCTGTACAGTACGTATCAATAGGTCCGGTCCCCTGGGCACGCCTGGGCAAAGCGGGTCCGGACGAAAAGCAAACTGATGATTCGCTGGTTTTGGTGGTAGTGGTGGTTTACACAAGCACCGGGCAGGGGTATGCGGAGCGCTACTCGTTTAGTGCACAGGATGGGGTTGGTCAAGGCTCAAGGGGCAGAGGCCCGTGTGAGGGAGTACAGTGTACTTCGTACGTTACTCAGTAATGGGAAGCACGCAGGACAGTAGGTCAAGATCATGGGCGCAACCCACACACAAGCCGAGTCATAGGCGCTCGAGTTTGGGCCAATCCACGCCGTGGCGAAGGTCTCCATCGCGGACAACAGCGGAAATGATGAGCGCACCGACTGGGTGAGAAGGGAATGGGGAAAGGCGAGTACATGCAAAGGCGGGCTTCTGTATCCCAGGCTGGTGCGTTGGAGAGGCTGACGATGGGCTCGGATTGGGCCATGATGATAGAGGAGGCGTTCAAGAGACTTACATGGTGGTAACGGCGTGGCTGACGACAATGAGGGGGAGAGAGGGGACGGAACAAGGAAAGCCCGAACAGATATTGAATTGCCGGCAAGGTATGTAACTAGGTAGGCAGGGCGATTGTTGGCTGGCGTAGAAGATACAGGTGTTGAGTGTAATAAGGATGAATGGAAGGTGAGTGAAACGAAACGCATGATCGTATATGCATACCTACTCCGTAGGGAACCGAAGGGGCTGGTGGCGAGTGGACGGTTGGGTGAGAATCGTCGCGCTGGAGTTCTCGGCTGAATGAGGAGAGAATGTGTCTGTCTTTTGGCGATGGACGGGATAGGTTGATGGAAATCCAGACTAAATGGCACTGGAGAAGGAAGCACAATGAGCGAAACTGCATGGAAATAGGGGCTGCATCTGAAAGGACGGATCTAGTCGAGACAAGGTCTCGAATATCGATCTCGATGTCTTGAATCATTTTTGCCCAGTCTGTTACTTGGCGGTTGATTGCCTGATGACAAGGAGAGGAGTTGGGTGAACTGAGCTTGCATGTTGGCTTCTAAGATGAAAGACCTGGTATGGATTCTGGTCCATATAATGTACAGACATCTACGTACCTAGAAAATAATCAGGCACTACCTAGGTAAGGTAGGTATTTACTCAGATCACTAACATGCGTGTCTCGTCTCAGACAACGATCAAGAGGAGAAGCACGGGGGAGGGGGATGGATGAATCAGCCGACAGTCATGAAATGCCATAACAGTGTGAGACTGGTATGTAGGTACTTGCAATTGGTACTGGACTCATACGAATAGTGATTGTAGTCCGCCCCTGCTTCGAAGCTTCCCCTCTGATTCAAGGGCGTTTCGTGGGTGTAACAAGTCGGGATGTACTGTACCTTTGCTTCGTTCCGTTACATGAGGTGGTGTGCTCGTTCCTATTCCCGACCAAGATGTAATAGATCCCTTTGTATACAAGTACCTATAGGTAGCGATGAAAAGCAACCTGACGCCGAGGCCTGTTGCTTATCATCACTCTCGCAACTCGGCAACTTGGGGCCCGTCGTCACCAGCAATACGTCCTGATCACCCGCCACTTGGTATCATCCGTAAGATATCTTATACGAATTCTACAAGCCGATAGCCTTTGTCCTTAGGACAGCCCTGACTCTGACCCCGCCGGTCAACGACTCAACAAGCCTCTGCCCACCACCCCGGATTTCCATCTGCCCATCAGATAGGAAGCGAGATAAAGTCACGGCATAACAAGTTTACAAGTATCATCGGTGCCTGTGGCGAGGTGCCATTGTCCACTGTCACACCAATGACATTTCTTCGGCAGGGCCGCGGGTCCCCACGAGCCAGATCCACCACTTTACTGGACGTGACGCTTCAGCAGGCCACTTGTGTACGGCGCCAAATTACCCAATGATGCGTTATATATCGTGACTGCTCCTCCGTCAGGTATCGTCATCTGCTCCCATCTCTTGCGTGCCACAGGTTGTGATTCTTGACATCATTCCTAACGGTCATGGGACGTCGCGTGGTATTTCCGCTACAAGCCACTTATACGCCTTGGAATATCACGAACGGATACACAGCACTAGGCCACGCCGCTGAGTGGCGTTTGTTGCCTCGTAGCAGAGCCAACCGTCGTCGTTCAATGGGCTAGCTGGTGGCGGGAAAAGACCCAACGGCACCCTCGCGCCGGGTTGTCCAGGCTTCAGGGCTGGCTCACATGGCACAGAAAAGACAGTACGATCAGTACAGTTTACCATCCGGCGAAGAGCATAGCTGTATATTACCATGGAAGCAAATGCATCTATCATACATTCATCCTCAAACTCAACCCTCACAGAACCACTTGTAGCCTAAAATATACAACCGATGTACAGTATCAAAACCTCGAATTCGTCTCGAAGGGAACGTAGGACCGTAGCTTTTCCAATCGCGCCTTGTGTTTCGCCTTCACCATACCCACCACCATCTCATTGGCCGGCAGCTTCAGGCCGAATCGCTTCCCGCGCTCGATGAAGTACCCGTTCAGGTAGTCGATATCCGTCAGCTGGCCGCGCTGGATCTGCATCACCATACGGCTCGGCGCGTCCTTCTTCGCCTTGAGGCGGTTAATGGTGTGCTTGCGCATGCCCTCGCCCCGCAGCGCGGCCTGCAGCGTGGTGGACGCGTTCCTGAGCTCGGGCATGAGGGCGACCACGTCGGCGATCTCGTCCAGCAGCTGCCCGATGAGACGCGTGGCCGTCGGGTTCCAGAGGAGCTGCTCGTAGCGCGCATCGAGGAGCACGCAGATGGGATCCGCCACGGCCGAGAACATGAGTGACGGGATCTTGAGCCGGAGCCACTGGTCGAGCGGGACGCCGTGGGCGTGCAGGTCCGTGGCCGCCGCGAACTTGGAAAGCATGTCCTGCGTGCGCAGCCAGGACTCGGTCGTAGTGGCTGCCGCGCCGTGCTGGCGTTCCCGGCCTTCGTGCTTCTTGCCGAGGTAGGGCCGGATGCTCGTCAGGGCCGTCTGGTAGTCGGGCTTCATCGAGTGCACCGCGTTGGCGTTCCGGTCAAGGGCTAGGGAGTGCGTCATGTGGCCGAGGACGATAGACGGACGGGTGTCCGGGTCGGTGAAGACCTTATTGCTGGCGGCTTCTGCCACGCCCAGGCCGTCTTGCATCAGGCAGATGGCCGTCCGTTCATCGACGCGGTCTTTCACCTGTTCCAACAACTTGACCGTATGGCTCGGCGGTCCTGAGACGACGAGATTGCTGATGTGCCCTTTGTCGTCCTCCTGCTCCCGAGCCTCCGAACTCTGTTCTCCATGGGTGGCTTGGCGGCGCACAAGTTCCTCGCTCCCCTGCCGGCGACCGCGATTCCGTACAATGTTGGTGTACTTGGTCGACCTGCCCGAATCGATGGTCTGGATCGAGCCGTACACGCCATGAAGGGAGTGCGATAAGAATCTGGAGCGGCTGTCGGAACCCAGGATGTGGACGGTCTGAGCCGACGAGGGTGCTGGCTGGTCGTGACCCATCATGACGGCCGGGACGTAGAAGCGGTTCAGAGAATCGGCCCTGAAGATAGCATAGAGTTCCTTGTCGTTCTGTTCCGGCATGATCCCCAGCACCTTCTTAAACCCCTGCTTCTTCTCTTGCGAAAGGCCCAGCGTGGCAGCCCCGGGCACGGTAGCGGCCATCTCCTTCGGCGCGACCTTGCCAGGTGAGATGCCGTGCAGCGGCTGGCCAGATCCCAGTCGAGTATCCGTTGGCGAATCGACCGAGACGTATCTGACGGCTCCCCGGCCCACGAATATGCTACCTCGACACCATCCTGGCTGTGTGTGGGATATCCGGGCAGGCCGCCGCGGTAGGGATAGTCGGGTCAGGGTGGAAGCCACGGTTGAGGTCGGGCACGGGGTCGGTCGGGGTGATTCAAGACGGGCTCATCAGTGAGCGGATGTTTGGGCGCAGGATGATCGACGATATGCTGTTCAGAATACAATTCGGGTGCCGTTGAAAATGCATGTACAAATGGAATCGTATGTTACAGTGAGTGAATAGAGCGCGTTGGAGCAGGATTTGATGTGAAGAATGGGAACTTCGGTAGGAAGCGAGAAGGCAAATTGGTCGTCTTATCCGTAGTGCACCCTCGGACGCTCAGAAAACTTTTGCGGGGCGGCAAATCCCCGGGCGTTACATTGGAAGTACAGGTACTTGACAACTTTATCTTGGTATTGTACCTGAAGTACCGGCTTGTGTGTACCGCCGATATGCGTTGGTGGTTAGTAATTACGCACCCCCCGTACATACAGTTCGCATCAAAAGTCTTCCGTCCCAGGTTCTGATCGCAAGTCTTAAATCGGCGAATTCGTTTTGTTAATATTCTACAAAGACTTGGGATCTATCCTGTCGTACGGAGACACAGACCGACAGTATCAGGAATACCTCGGCGATATCTCATTCCGAGTTCTTCTGACCTGCTTCATCAGGCGTCTTCGCATTCTTCCGCGACCAGCCACACGCGAGGTATCATCAACTTTTACTCGAGTTGGTGGATTTTGCTCATACGTCCCATTTTCACATAAAACCGGTTCAGATGGATGTCAAGGACCTAGCGCCGGGGTTGGACCAACTGGGTTCCAACCTCGACGACCTCGAGGAAGCCCTCGAGCCTCTCATCGACAACTTGGCTGACATGTCGACTGAGCTACCGCTGCTGGACAGGGCAAAGCTCATGACCCTGACGGCTTACTCAATAGAATCGCTCCTATTCTGTATGATCACCACTTTTACCATCCTCGGAACTTGCAACGGCAGCGCTAACAGGTTCTCAGCTGCCCTGCGCCTGCAAGGTGTCGATGCCGTCAACCACGAAGTCATGACCGAGCTCAAGCGAGTAAAGCAATACTTTGAGAAGATCCAAAAAGCCGAAGAGCCCCCATCGCAGCGCTCAACGACGGTGAACACAGAGGCCGCGACACGGATCCTCAAGGCGGATCTAGTAGGTTCTTTTACTTGTTATTACTTGTTTCGCTCTGCTTGCGCGCGTGGAACTATGCTAACGTTTGAAAAATTCAGTCTGATAACAAGCAGCTGAAGCAAAAGCTTGAGGAAAAGTTGGCCGAAGAACGGGCCAAGGCCCTTTTGAAGTCGATACAAAACAAGCGTCCTGCGCCGGACAATTCGCCATCGGCGACTTTGAGCTCACATCCCAAAAACAAAGGCCGCAAGACTTGAGTTGGGAAGCCATATCACCGCCTTTCATGACCAGCAGCTCTATTACTATTAGTACCCCCTATGGACAGTGCCATGTATTGTTCACACTATTGCACCGCCACGCATCCACACGTCGATTGTCGCTGGGGCTGGGGCGGTGGGTCATGGACCGGAATAGCACGGGTGGATAGCGGAATCGAAGCTAGTCACATGATCACAACCAGAGTGGCGGGGTAGTCATTCATAGAATTCCCTGCGGTTAGATGAGTCGCAATCACTTTGTATGGTTTGGAGTCCAGAAAACATGAGTAAAACTGTCCATGACACATGACACAGGGACATGGTAGTTCTCCATTTCACCACGGCTGCGTCTGCCATGTCGTTCTCAAGTGGGTGGAGTCATGGCGAAGGAGAGTCGCTTCTGATTGGACACTGTTTTATTACATAACATGTAACCCGTAAAATACATAACCGCCACGATTGCGGGTCCCGGACCCTTGGTAAATCCCCAATCCCAGTCTTCTAATTGGCCCGGCGATTGACGTGTCCCCATGGGCTGAACAGCCAAAAGCCGAGCTCCAGCATCTTCTAGGTCCATCCTCAAGGGAAAAGTCCAGAACAGCATTTGTTGAAACGTTTTCCTCCTCTTTTACCCCAAGATCTCGAAACCACGACAACGACTTTCGACACCACGAACTGCACCACCCTTCATCCCAAAACACAACTTCACATTCACATTCAAAATGGCTCGCCAACGTCCCGGCCGCTCTGCGCCTTCGCGCCCTACCGTCGCCAGATCCGCTCCCGCTCCCCAACAGACCCGGCCTGCCACCACCGCCGCCGCCGCACCCCCCCAGCAGCACGCGCAAGCTCCTCCCGCGCAGGCTGCGCCTAGCCAGGGCCCCGGCATGTTCGCCCAGATGGCCAGCACTGCTGCGTAAGTTTCCTTTCATTGCCGTGTCCTTTTCGCTTTTTCCAACATACTCTTACCCTCTCCTGGACGACTTGCTTCTCGTATGACCGGCCCGGCTAACACGCATTCCTCTCTAGCGGTGTCGCTGTCGGCTCCTCCATCGGCCACGCCATCGGCGGCCTCTTCAGTGGCGGCTCGTCTGCTCCTGCTGCCCCCGAGCAGACCCAGCAGGTCCAGGCCGCTCCCCAGCAGAACAACTTTGCGAGCGAACAGGGCAACTGCGCTCCCGCTGCGCAGCAGTTCACCAAGTGCATGGATGACCACCAGGGCAACATGCAGATCTGCAACTGGTATCTTGAGCAACTGGTATGTTTGCCACTTCCGCGTTGGAATCGGATGATGTTCGGTGCGACAAATTGAATAGGATCATAATGTATGCTGACCATTGCCTGCGTGTCAACAGAAAGCCTGCCAGTCTGCTGCTTCCAACTACTAGGCGAAAAGCTGACGAGGAGAGGGGCGGTGCGTTGGAAGGAGGAACGGTGATGGAGATGTTTGTACCTATAATGGGGTCCAGGACACACAACTGCATGGCAACGAAAACATAAAAGAGGCCGTTTAACAGCATTTCATTTGGTTGGGCAGCCTTATTTTGGAACGAGATGGCTTGTTAGTTCACATCTCCCTGGTGTATAATACACAACACAAATTCCCGCTCCCCAGTTTTGCACGTGCTGCACTACTGTAGTGCTTTTGAAGAAGATTATTACCACGATCAGTCCATAAACAGTAATATATTCACTTTAACGGATAAAGATTCCCACAATGACCTCCCAGCACCGACTTTCCCATGTTCTTACTGTTCATCATCTGGCCTTGGTTCGAAATTTAGCTGTGACAGTTAGCTCATCACACTCCATCAAGAGACGAGGGAAGGGAGAAGGATGGGTGGGAAACACACCGAATTGCCGTTATACAGTTGGTGGTCCCCTCTGCGGTCTTCCGGGTTACCAAACTGCGCGAATCGCCCGGTACGCCGCTCCCTCAGCTGGGCAGCTTGCGCTTCGGCCTGTGTCTTTCCGCGCTCCTCGCTGACGTGGTCAGGATTCCTGCGGCTGTTGCTGCCACCGCCACCGGATCCTGAAAAGACCCCGGTTATCAGACCCCACAGCCAGGCAAGAAAGCCGATGAATTGGCCGAACAGGGCGAAAAAGAAACCGAAGAAACTGCGGCGCTGGGAGTCGTACGCTCCAGCGTACTTCCTCACCGGCACCAGCATCAGAGTAGCACTCGGCAGCAGCCCAAGCTCAGCAAGGGTCTTGCCTTCGTCCGTCTCGTCGATCCGCTGGCTAAGCTGGGGAGGCGGACGCAAAAACTTGAAAACGTACGGGGCCTTGTCGTCCGTCCGAGACTCGTCGACCCACTTGCGCACATCATCCCGGAGCGTAGCCTTGGCGCCGTCGAACCGGGTACGCAGGGATGAGCCGTCGAAGAGTCGTACCTGCAGCGCGGCCTGGCCGGTCGAAGGGCGTATCGGGGTCGACTCGGCGCTGGCGAGGGCAGCAGCCACGTCCCCGAGTTTCGGCTCGCGGGAGGCGGCGGCGCGGGCTTGGCGATCAAGCTTGTCGTCCTCGATGCGGCGCAGGATGCGGGCCCGCTCTTCAGCGGCTTTCTCGCGCTCTTTGCGGAGGGCTTCGGCACGGCGGCGTTTTTGGACGGCTTCGGGGGAAGGGTCGGTGGCTTCAGCGGCCATCTTGGCGGCTCGGGCTTCCTTTGCCTTGCGTTCTGCTTCCGCGCGCTGGGCTTCTAGGCGGGCGCGGCGTTCGGCCAGGACGGTACGGAGATTGGCGGCAGATTCCTCCTCGTGCGAAGGGGTGGGAGGCCCTCCAGAGGAGCTGGAGATGTCTGGGGTAGGCGGTTCCGGTTGAGATGGCTGAGACTCCTGGGTGAGATTAGGCGGAGTTTGTGTAACAAGGTTCGGAACTGGCATTTGTTGTGCAACAGCCGGAGCTTGTTCTGAGGTGGCGGTCGGCGCCTGGTTATGATTCTGATTCCGTGGAGGTGGTCGGAAAGCAACTGTGACGTGCAAAAGGAACTTCTCCTTATCGCAATCCGGGGCAATATAACCCTTGAGGTTGCGATCCTTGATAATGACAATGGTCGGGAACTTGGGGATGGGATAGAGGTTGGCCAAGAAGCCCGCCTCGACTGATCCGGCCTTTAACCGTAAGGTGACGGATTCGTCGCGGAGGAAGGAGGCAATCTGAATCTATGTTAGAAGTCGAAGAATACTTATCACGTTGGGGACTCGGAAGAGCTCACAGAAGGGTCGTGAAGCCATTCATTCTCCCATCGCTGGCTCACTTCCTGTTCATCTGACACTCTGTAAGCTTCCTCTGGTTGTCGCATTGAGGTGGATAGAACATACCGGTCACAAAGTTGACGACAGACTTATTCTCCTGAAGCGCTGTGGCAACCGCCTCTTCTATGGTGCCGTTGAAAAACATGGCGACAGACCGAATAACGACACTGTTGATACCTAACTAAGGTTGCAACTCCGAGACTGCCGCAAGGTGAGCTTGGACAGGGCGTTGGATGGCCGACAAGGTAAAGAGCTTCGAATCCAACTGACGATACCTGTGCCCTCGGTGGCCAAGTCTACGGAATGCCAGAAGACCACGTGAAGATGAGTTGAAGAAACACGGGATGAATGAAGAGAGAAGGCAAAGGGAGAGAAAAGCGGAGGGAGGATAGAGGCAAGATGCAGCGTTCCGATCAGCCAGCCGCCTATTCGAAAGATGTTTGTTGGCTTGCAGGATACGGTGTCCCTTTGTCCGATGTCCGATCTGAGATTCGAGATTCCAGGTTGAAGACGAAGGGAAACGAGCTGCATCAGAGTAAAGTCGTTCTACAATGTAATTACGTTGTATGTTCGACGACCCCGGTGACGCTGTCCTTGTCCGCCAGGTGTTAAGACGTCCTGATTGGTCCAGGTCTAATATGATACTAGTACTTCGTATGTACAACGGTGTAGGTACCTGTACCTGACCAGACTTGGTGAACTCTGTAAATAATCTCCATAATTCCTCGACGGACGTCCAATCGGATTCAATGGGTGACGTCCGGGCCTCTGAGCTCCAACTCCCCGGAATTCCAGATCAAATCGTCCTGCAGCCGACTGTTATCGTCTACACAACATGCTCCCTCCCCAACCGCTATGCCCATAATGAAGTCCGCCATACCCACCATTCAACGGCTATCACGAGCAGTCAACGCAGCAGCAAGACCTTCCGCTCCTATCGCTCCGAGTCAATGGGCTCTGAGCCCTTTTCCCCGATTCTCTGCCCGGCCGCCGACACCACGCCACTTCCCTCGCCGCACATTCGGAACAACCCCACGTCGGGCAAAAACCCAAAATGACAAGGACACGAACACCAACCTCCCGCCAGGCGAGTTCTTCTCCGTAGTCGACGAGCCCGGGACCATCGTCCGCGCCGGCCATCACCGCTCCACAGCAGGCCTCCTCTTCCTCGCCATCATCCCCGTGACGGCCTTCATCCTCGGCACATGGCAGGTCCAGCGCCTCGGGTGGAAGACAGACCTGATGGCCCGCCTCGAGGACCGCCTGATCCGCGACCCCCTCCCACTGCCTCCGCGCATCGACCCCTCCGCCGTTCCCGAGTTTGACTACCGCCGCGTCCTCGCCACGGGCCGCCTCCGCCACGACCGCGAGATGCTCATCGGCCCGCGCATGCGCGAGGGCGAGCAAGGCTACATGGTCGTCACCCCGCTCGAGCGGCCCGACGGCGCCAGCACCATCCTCGTCAACCGGGGCTGGATCAGCAAGAAGATGGCCGACCAGCGTGCCAGGTCGCCCGACGCCCTGCCGCAGGGTATGGTCACCGTCGAGGGCCTGCTGCGCGAGCCTTGGAAGAAGAACATGTTCACCCCGGACAACAAGCCTGAGAAGGGCGAGTTTTACTTTCCCGACGTACATCAAATGGCTGAGTGGTCGGGTAGCGAGCCGATTTGGATTGAGGTGACTATGGGTACGTCAGTCCGATGGTCTCTTTCCCATGGAGGGAAAACAAAACAGAAAGGAAACAAACACTGGCAAAGCTGACTCCCATCGCAGAACCCGACTATCTACAATTCGTCGACCTACAGGCGCAGGGTATCCCCATCGGCAGACAGGCTGAGGTCAGCCTGCGCAACAACCATGCCCAATACATCTTCACTTGGTAAGTATATCGACCATTCTTCGTCTTGGCATGGGAATCATAAATCATATGCGAGCTATCCTATGTACGGCACCTCTCTAACCCATACCCCACAGGTACGGTCTTGCAGCAGCAACCTCCGTCATGTTGTACATGCTTGCAAAGAGGCCCGCTTCCGCGTCGGAGGCCGCAAAGAGGGTACGCATGACCAAGCACGTCTAGATTGGTAAACATATAATCAGGCCCGTCCTGACCGTATCATCATTGCTCTTCGCCTTCCTCTCCATCTCCGTCTACTCTCGTTCCCGCTGTCATTGTCCGCCGGCGCTTTTTCGGTACGACAGGCGGCGGCATCCTTAACTCACGGACCAGCTCTTGTGGTAAATACTGGGTGGCCAGCGAGAACACAGTTGTTGACGAGTTGATCTGGCGTTGCCTGTTAAGAAACCCATGATCATGTTAGACTCGATACGCAACTCTGAAAAATCCTTCGTATGTAAAATAACAAATATAGCCAACTAAATAATAAGAAAGAAGGACAAGGGAAAAGAATGATACCCCAAGGAAACTTCAGGACATTACCTCTTCATCACTAGCTCCATGTCGCTCTCGTTGATGACTTTCCGCCCAGCATGTGCTGCGTAGGCAGAGAGGTCTTCCGAGATCTGCTCGAAGAACCAGTCGGAAGCTTGCTGGAGCGCCGCTAATGTGTCCTTGCTGATTCGAGGGTTGGCGATGCCGCTGGTGCGCGCGAATTGTTCGGCCACGCGCTTGACAACGGTGGAGGGGAACGGCGGGTAGGTATGGCCGTGCTTTGAGATTCTCTTCTCGGGTTTCCGCTTCCGTTGGTCCCTCTGCCTCGCGTCGGCCCGTTCCTGGTCGATATTTGTCACTTCAACGTCGCTACTGACTTCTCGCCGTTCATCTGCCAAGGTCTGATCCTCCACACGTTCTTGCGCAGGTTCGTTCAGGTGGTCGTCATCATGGTCATCGTCGACGTCGCCCCAGGGACCCATGGGAACCCCAGTATCGTCATCGTCGTCGTCATCGTCGTCATACCCCCCGGCGGCAGGTCCAGGGTCGTTATTCACATCATCCCCTGCGTCTGGAACAGGGCGAGTGGGTGAACTCTGGGCTATAGCCATGACAAAGGTGGATGGCTCGGCATCTGCATCGGCGGGAACTTCGAAACCAAAGTCGCTTTCGCGAGGCGGTAGCGTCTCGCGCGGGGCATCCTCGTCGATACTGTATGTGTTTCCACGGATTAGCTCAGGTACACAAGGGCCGGAACAAGGAGCCCAGGCCTAGCAGGTCCCGTCTCGAGCCGCAGGGCGTGACGTACCGTTCGAACGTGTCGTCAGGCAGTCTTTCCTCCGTCCTGTCATCCTCACCAATCTGCTGCAGAAAACTTCGAGCAAAACCGTCGTCATCGATATCGTCAATAATTGTATCCCGCACATTGAAAAAGTCAGATATGCGCCCGCCGCCGATGGAAAGACGGGAGGGCGCCTCGCTGTATGCGCGGCGGGGCATCTCCATGGTGTGGTCTTCGAGGATGGACGAGCGGGGAGGAATTAGGTCGGCATCTTCGTCAAAGTCGAGGGGGAGCGTCATCTCGGGCCTATCGATAGGAAGCTCATCCTCGTCGACTTCTTCCAGGAGTCCCAGCGACCGACGTCCCGTTGGCAGCTGCCTACCGTCCGGAGACGAGGACGACGAGCTGATGACCTTGGAGGTTTTCGCTAATGCGCGACCGAGGGCGCGTAGGTGGTCCCAACTCGATTCGCGGCGATTGACGACGCTCTGTCGCCGCCGACGGCCCGGGGTGAGAGCGGCACGGCGCTGGTCGAGGTAGAGAGAGGCGGCTTTCGCATGGGGTGTCGGGACATTGTCATTCCGCCGTCTGCCCGACGCGGAGAGACCGCGGCGGGTCGAGTCGTCCGGATGTGGTAGAAGTGACCGAACGGGGGTTCGGACGAGTCGGCGGCTTGATGGTGGTTCGAGGCTGGTTGCTCTACGATTTTGGGACGGTGTCGCCGCTGGACCGACGTCGGGTGAGCTCGTCGACCAACTTGGCGATTCCATTTCGAGCGACGCCTGGGAATTCTGTCTCTTGTGCAGCGGTGATGATGATGGCAGTGGCCAGTTTGGATGGGTCGTCACTACCTTGTAAGGTCGGATAGTGACGCGCTTGACGCGTTCCCCGCATCAGCCACAGCCGGTTTGGTCCAGCCACCGTCTCCACTATGGAGGTTGGGGTAGGGTACTTCGTACCATTCTAGGTACCTTTCTCTCCAATTTGTCCAGTTTGAAAACTACGGAGTAACTTTAAGTACAGGTACATTATGCCGGCTCTTATAATGGCGCTTGTGAATAGTTTCCGTCTCCCATCCCCTGCAGATCAGTCGCAGATCCAATCTGGGTACGCCCCCTGAATGGTCATTCGGAGAGAGGACTCGATCTTTTCTCCATTTCCAATGGACAGCCACCATCGTACCCATGCCAAGAGAAGTCGGGAGAGAGATCTCTTTTGTTTTTTTGCCCCATGAAAGCTCCACGAAGTCTTTATAACTGACAGAACGGGAAAAGAAATGCACACCGCATGAGTATTGGGCGCAGTTCCATGCCGGTTGGCGGGGTTTCAATAATCAAACATCAAACAGGAATGCAAATTACGTCATGTTCATTGGAAAGAGTCTGGGACATTGGTCGCATCGTACACGTACCGTACGCGGTACGACCATTGGTACATACAACGTACATGGTAGATCTTCGCTTGCTGGCTTGACTGCAACCCTTCCGCTGAGTGTCTTTCACCCATCGGGGTTGGGGTTGTGGCTTCTTTCGTTATTCCTTCTTGCTGTGTCCACCCTTATTCCCCCGCCCCCTTTTCTCACAGTCACCTCTGTCACCAGGCGATGGTGGCCATCATGTCTCCGCAACCGCAGGGGTCCGAGGAGGGGTGCGTCGCCATGACCTTGGAGCGGAAATACTACTGCCGAGGAAACGCCTTCATCAAGAGGAGTCTCCGTACTAGAGAATACCGTACCGGGCATCGCGGCCTCCACGTCCCTCGTCTGGCAAAGGAGAGTCTCATGAACGAGGCCGCATCGCTGCGTTACATCCGTCGCCATACCAACATCCCGGTTCCGACCATATACTGCGACTTTGAAGACGACGGCGCGTACTATCTGGTCTCCGAGTACGTGCAAGGCGTGAGCATGTCGAACCTCATCGAGGACCAAAAGGCGGTCGTACGTGAGGAGCTTCAAGGCCACCTCGCTACTCTCCGAACCCTGGTGTCTAAGCGGATGGGCGGGCCATCAGGCATTGTCATCCCTCCGTACCGGGTCCTGCGACGCACCAAGATGGATGTTTGGCGTCTGCGACCTTCTGATCACGATGAATTCGTCTTTTGCCACAACGACCTCTCCCAGCAGAACATCATCGTGGACCCGGACTCGTTGAAGATCAAGGCTATTGTCGATTGGGAATACGCCGGCTTCTACCCGCCTTCTTTTGAGTGGCCTTTCTACAACAGGCTTGGTCCTTCGTCTGCCATTTATGACGAGAGGGACGACTCGCTTGAGCTGCTTGATTTTCTCAATTCCCGAGTCCAGGTAAGAGGAGTGAGCCGGCGCAGCTTCGTTGCGCTGCTTTCTTGCTTCTTTCTTTCTTTCTTACTTTTCTTTTTTTTTTCGCTTCCTGTGTCATCTCCAGCACGACGAGTCTATGCAACATTTTCCCCCGAACGTACGAGTACTAAGTGCCTTAGCAGATGAAACCCCAGAGTACAACGAAGACGGTAGATCAGCCGAAACGCCCCGCCAGACAGACGTAAAGTTGGCCCTTGGTCGTGGATTTCGAACCGAACTGCTGGGTCAGCATGCCCGGCATGTTGAGATGGTCTCCGGTCTGAACATGACTAGAGATTCAAATTGTGTGAATGGTAACTCAGCTACATAACGGCCGTTGGATGGCCAATATGACAAGCGCCTTGGGACCGCTTGAAGTTGGTCGCTGGTGATAAATTTCCCAGGTCTAGTACGGGCAGATAAAGAAGCCACGAGGGGATAGCGTTCTCAATGATATTAGTTCTGACATGGCTCTCCTGGTCTGGAGTCGCTGCGCCTCGCCTCTGCCCGTCATTGGCACCTCAAGCGTTTCAAGGGCATTCCTTATTCTGATCCTTGCCGGCATTGTTTGACGTGTTGTGGAATTGTTCTCCGTGTATCTCGGCGCAATAATCTCCTTGCTATATTCGAAGAGGTTGACGTTCAACGTTCTAGACCATTGCAGTTTTTGGATGTCGTGGCGGTGGATGAGATGGTAATTTTAGATCATGGCCCCTGGTCGTAGACGATGAAAGCCCCTGATAAGATACGGTGGTGAGGTACTTCAAAGGTACATACATGTACGGTACTCTAACTCTACCTAGCCACCCCGCGGCGGGGCCATCATTCTTTCTGGCAGTACAGTACGTAATTACCTTTTACAGACCGTAACAGATGGCTCATCTTCTCTCGGGCCACAACACTTCTGAACAAAAGAGGGGCAGCCATTCGGTATTACTTATGATTATCAAGTAAAACTCTTGGATTGCTTTTGCACCATATTTTCCAGGAACGAAGCTTTCGAAAGACCGACCCCGTCTAGTGTGTGACCGATCCGATCGAAGCAGCGACAATCTGGACAGTTAACAAACCGTTGGTCGACGAAAATCATGGCGGACTCGGATCTTGAGCAGGCAAGCACCAACCCGTGCCAAAACCAACAGCTGCTGCATAGCGCTGGGGAACAACTTTTCTAACCCGATTCCCATTTCAGATTCGCAAGGCCCGGCTCGAGCAACTCAAGGCACAAGCCGGCGGAGGAGGTGGTGGTGCTGGCGGCAGTGGGAGCCAGGAGCAACAGGCCGAGCAGAAGAGGTATGCTTCCACTAACCTCCAGAACCCAATCTCGCCCTTTTGAGAGTCCCCGAGATGAGAGGCACCGAGACCAAGAGGTGAAGCTAACACCCGTCAACCGCAACAGACAGCAGGAAGCCGAAAAGCGACAGTACATCCTCAACCAGATCTTGCACCCAGAGGCGGCCGACCGGCTGGGACGCATCCGGCTCGTCAAGGAACAGCGCGCGACGGAAGTGGAGAACCGGCTCATCATGCTGGCGCAGACGGGCCAGCTGCGGCAAAAGGTCACCGAGACACAGCTCAAGGAGCTCTTGAGCGCGGTGGCGGATAACAGGGAAGAGGAGAAGATTGTGGTCAGCCGGCGCAAGGGGTGGGACGATGATGACGATTTGCTCGACTTGTGATGCGGGAGAGGGTCACTGGACGGATGGCGTTCTCGGATGGGGCTGATTTGACGTTTAATTTTTGTTTCTCGGTGATTCCCCGATCGAATCGGCTTGTCCATGTTTCTTCACTGGCCAGCCCGCATCAATGCAGGGTCGCTCGCCTACTCGAGAGGCTAGGTGCTTCTGACGGTATTATGGGTGCTATGGTACAACAAGATTGTTGGTACATCGTGTATGGGGACAAGTTGACATGCCCTTCACCTACCTTCCCAACCACCGCCTGTTTCCTGTTCCGCCACACCGTGTAGCGTTTGTTTCACACAATAGGCTCCGCGGCGGCATCTGTGCCCTGCGGTTGTTGTGGTTTCACAGCGACAGCCTCCTTCGCCTCCTTTGCCCTCTGCCTCGCCTGTCTCTCCCTACGCCGCATCTCCCTCATGTCTGGTGGCTTCTCGATACCGAGCTCGGCCCTGAGGACGTCGGCGTCGCGTTCGAGCTGCTCCTCCCAGTAGATATTGATAACGTGGTCTGAGCGGAGTCCGTTTCGGATGGCCCATGGTCCATAGGTGGCGCGGAAGCGGGCGCGCTCGCGGGGTTTCAAGGTGAAGTAGCTGGCAACGGCGAGGCCGGTCATCGGAATGAGCATGTTGGCAAACTCAAAGGCCTTGAGGGCTACCTCGCCCTCGCGGTAGACGGGGAGCCCCGTGAGGGCGTGGTAAAAGTCGTGGCACTCGCGGTACCGCTGCATGACGTAGGCGCACTCCTCGTCGTCGATGTAGCGCACGGGGGCCCGGGTGTCGGGAGACACGCCCTCGCGGTCCAACCACCCTACGTAGGCGCGGCCGACGGTGTTCTCGGGCAGGGAACGGAGGCGGTCGAGATTGAGGGAGGTCGAAGTGAGGCGCGGTCGGTCGCGGAGAATGCGGCGGCCGGTGGCGGAGGCGAGCATGGCATCACGGAGGCGGGGGATGAAGTAGGGTGTTGCTGTCGTCTCACCCACAGTCGCTATGAGATCTGTTCGTATGGTTCACAAGGGCGTGTCAGAGGGAAAAGCTGACCATGGCTGTCTGTTAAGAGTGGGTGGGGTGGGAGTTGCTTACCTGCACGTCTCGGGTCAATGAGAGACATGATGCCGGAGCCGATGGCAAGGCTGGTGCGCTCGAGGGTCGTCAGAGGGACATGACCGGGGTAGTTGGGTGGAGGACGATCCAAGACGGAGAAGTATCGAGAGGAGTCTGTTGTTGGTCTGCGACTTGACTGAGGACTGGACAAACACGCTATGCAGGCCGTTCGTGCTGCTGCTTGTATCGCCAAGCTGCGTCTCCTGACTGTCGATATCCTAGAAATGGATTTCATTTTGCATGAGGCTGCCCTCATGGTCTAGGAGGAGAACGGCGGGAGAAGTGATATGGGGAATAAAGGGATCGAAGAAGTGAACGAGGAGGTAGAAGGTCGAAGTTAGTCGTAGTATTCGTATGATTTTCCGAGGGAACAATGTGACTTAGGTAGTGACGTACTCAGTAAGTACCAGGTACGAAGTACGAAGTATCGAGCATAGAGGTCCGGCACCGAATAGCTCCGTCTCGGACGTGTCACGGGTTTCTGTCCAATAGATGACCCTCAATTGATCCATCAAACTCCACCACTCAAAGAACCATCCATCTCCTTCACTCCCAGAACAGTAAAATTCATATCGTCAGTGTTCTGACTCCCAAGGCTGACGACGTGCCGTCCTTTGACTCATATCCTTCTCACTGTAGCCCATAAAAAACGGTATCATCAAACTACAGAAGAATGTCACCATGCTAGTCTACTATATCGAACTTCTGGCCATGGTCCTGATGGTCTACAAGACTTCAACTGACTGACACAATCCCTCTTCGTCTATCTGACTGGGTTCGATCGATTTGCCTGGATCAGTTTTCTTTTTCCATTCACTCTTACTTTCTGTCTATAGCAAACATGGAAGGCCATCGATACTCTCGGTGAACCAGAGAGAAAAAAGGCGCGTCAACGTCAGTCGTAGCGATTCATACATTTCTGCTGGACGTAGCGGGATCGAGCAAGAGGATATCCAACACTTCCGGTGTATATAACCCCCTTCATGACATCTCAGCTCTCTTTACTTCGGCTTTCCACATAGTATCCCAACGAAGAATCCAGGACCACCCTCAAAAAAGGATACAGAAAAGACATCATCATTCTCTACCACCACCGTCACGACCCTACTCTTAACCAACCGCTACCGCAGGCCGAACCTTCCACGCCGACCTGACCACCATCATGTCAGAGGCCATCTACGACCTTTTGGACTGGGCAAAGACCCAGAACATCGTCCTCCACGGCATCGCGCCGCATGCCTTCCCCGGTCGTGGTATCGGCCTCATCTCGACCAAGACCATCCATGAGGGTGACACCATCCTCGAGGTTCCCATCTCCGCCATCAAGACCCTGGACACCGTCCCCGCCGCCCTGCTCGATGCGCTTCCCCCACCGCCTGATACCACAGTCCATGCTCTCCTGGCCCTGGACCTGGCCCTCGACGCCTCCACCTACCCGCCCCCCTGGCGCGCCGTTCTTCCCTCTCGCGAGGACATCTCAACCCTCCCCCTGACATGGGACGAGCGCCTGCACAAGTACCTCCCCCCGGCCGCCCGGGACCTCCTTCAAAAGCAGCAGGCCAAGTACGCCAAGGACTTCGCCGCCTGCCGTGCTGCTTTCCCGGACCTCGACCCAGACACCTACCTTCACGCCTGGCTCCTGGTCAACTCGCGAACCTTCTACCACGTCTGCCCGCGCACCGAACGCCTTTCCAAGGACGACCAGCTCTCTCTCCAGCCCGTCGCCGATCTCTTCAACCACGCCTCCCAGGGTTGCTCCGTGGGCTTCAGCCAGGAAGAGCTCGACGGAAACCGCGCAAACGGCCAGCAGCGCCACCAACCCCGACGACGCCACGCCCGCCGGCCTAGCCATCGAAGCCGTGGTGCCCCGGTCCACCCCGGTGCGAGCGGCAGCTACACCATCACCGCCAACACCACCTACCAGCGGGGCGTGGAAATCCCCATCTGCTACGGCCGCCACAACAACGACTTTCTCCTCGTCGAATACGGCTTCATCCTCCCCGACGCCACCAACGAGTGGGACGAGACGAGCCTGGACGACATCCTCCTCCCGCGCCTCCGCCGCTCGTCCACCCGCCGCCGTGCCCTCCAACACGCCGGCTTCTGGGCCGGCTACGTCCTGGACCCCAACACCGTGTGCTTCCGCACCCAGGTCGCCGTCCGCAGCCTCCACCGCCCGGAATCCGACTGGCACAGCTACGCCAAGGGCTTCGACGACGGCGACGCCGCCCAGTGGGCCGTCGACAATGAGCTCCGCACCCTGCTCGCCCTCTACGACCGCGACATTGATGATACTCTCGAAGCCGTCCAGCAGTTGCACGAGCAGGGCACCGTCGGCACCGCTTCCCAGAGGGAGCTGATCATGGCGCGGTGGAGGCAGATCCAGGCCATGGTCAGGGCCGCCATCGCACGGTATGACGAGAACCGCTAAAAGCGTCTAGCAAGCGGAGGTGATGCGAAAGGAAAACGGTAGAGAAGCGAGACTACTTTTCGTGTTCTAAGTAGGAGCGAACCCATTTATTTCTGTTTTCATTGTACTCTTTTGTAAGCAACAAATAGGCATACCAATCAAGCGATAACAAGACACAAGGCGCAAAGGCCCAACCATGATAGAAAGGAACGCCAAGTGAAAACCGTCTTCCAAGTCTCCGCCATCCCCGTTCTCCCCTTCATCCGTTCGTCCACCCAACCAGGCGATAGTCGCCTTGATGGCGGTGGCCGTAGCAGTCGCGGCGATGCAGCGGCGACGAAAGCAGGAATAGTAATACAAACTCTTTGCTTCCCCCAAGCGTTCCAGCTTGAACTCGAGCCAGGCGCCCTTAACATTCTTCGTCTCTCCCCTCCTCTGCTTTCGTTTACTCCGGCCGCGGCCTCTTCGCTCCGTGAGGGTTTCCCCACTCGCCGGCGCCGCCTTGGTTGCCGCCACCGCCGAAAAAGCCCGGGTTGAACTGCGGAGCCATTCCCTGGAAGCCTATGGAAAAGAAGTGATCGTTAGCGCAAACGTTTTGATTAACTCTCGAGCGCCGTGTGCCGAGACACCTGCGACGGCAGCAAAGTCGAGACGTGAAAGGGACAAGGGAGAAGAAGGTCCGCCCAACATACCCTGCATATTTCCACCCATCATGCCCATCGGATTAGGCATGCCCCCCATCGGCATACCGCCCATCGGGCCCATAGGTCCCATGGGGCCACCCATGCCCATTCCGCCCATGCCACCCATGCCGCCACGTCCACCGCGCATAGCTCCGGGGCCACCTCGCATACCGCCGGCCGCGAATCCGCCACGGTTGTTGAAACCGCCCGCGAAGCCTCCCGCACCCATGCCACCACCGCCAAAGCCACCTCCCATGTTGTTAAACCCCCCCGCGCCGCCTCCCATGCCACCGGAGAAGTTCCGGTTGAACCCACCACCGGGTTGCATACCGCCGCGGGGCCCGTAGCCGCCTCGTCCGCGGAAGTTGTTTGGCCGGTAGTCGCCACCCATGTTGGGTCCACGGTCGTTTCCGAAGCCCGGGCCCACTCGGCTAACCTGACCATCCTTACCCTGTCGGTTCGAGGTGTCCTTGGGCAGTGTGCGGAAGGGGTTCACATTGGGGTTCGTGTAGACGACGGTGGGCTTCTTCTGGTTAGCCGGATGATGCTCAAGCGAATCGATGTGGTGCTTCATCGCCGTGGCCGCTTGCTGTGATGTGAACTCGACGTAGACTTGACTGTACCGCGAAAATCCGTCAGCATAGAAGGAGAGAAAAAGGGAAACCTAGCTTTCCGTCCTGTTGGATGACCGTACCCTTTACTCTTGCCGTTGACTTTGTGTTCACTGAACGTCACATCCTTGAGTTCGTCTTCGCAGTGAGCCTGGTGCGCATATCCGCGTATGTCGTCGTCCGTGGTCCACCAATTTAACTCGGAGATGGTGACAGCGCTGGTGGCGCCGGGGTCAATCGGTCTGTCATCGCCCTTGCGCTTCACGCCTTGTTGCGGCGCAGGCTGTTGTTGCTGCTCGTTGTTGTACTCTTCGGGTTCCTCCTTGGGTTCCTCCTTGTAGTGTTTCTCGTCGGCCTGCCCTTGCTGCCCGTTTTCCTGATGCTCGTCGCCCTGTTGCTGGCCGCCTTGCCCATCCTGGTTATCCTGCGGCGCGTCACCGTAGATATCGATTTCGAATTCTTCGTCGGCCATGGCGATAGTTGACGTAGCTGGTTCGTGACAGATGCGAGCTGTCAATACTTGAAGAAAGAATAACTGTCCTTCAGAGATGGGAATTCTGGACCAGACAGTAGGTAGCTCCAATCAAGTTGTCATTAATTTGCGAGATACAGGGGCGGCCTGTAGTTGCCTTTTTTTGTCCCTTTTTTTGTTCATGATCAGCCACCAGGAGATGCACAATAAGTAATAAACCTGAATCTCTCGCCAGGACCTGAAAACAACAAACGTGAAAAGGGGCGGAGAGCAAAAGAAAAGAAAAAGAAAAAGAAAAGAAAAAAAAAGAAGCATATAATACATACGTACACGCCTCTTGCCGCAAACAGGACCAATAGGGATATGGGAAGAGGTCGAATATCGCCAAACCAGTAGGGCCTCCTTTCTCTGTGATTCTCTCTGAGCGTTTCTTCTTGTGTTCTCTCTCCCTGCTCCCGCGTTTGATGATCGTGGAAGAGGAAGCTCTGTGCTTCGATCTCTCTCGTATCAAGCTGGTATTTTTTATATGAATGCCTCGAGTGCGGGCAAAAGGTAAACAGAGACAAGTGGAATGTATGAAATAGGTACAGAAAGGATAGAATAGAAGATCCTCGATCGACTCGGTCTGAGCAAGCCAGTGGCGCAGGATAAGCCGTGACTCCTATGTCAGTTATCGAAACGTTTATCGAGGGAGAACCTAGGAAAGTCTCCGATCAGGATGCTTCTTTGGTTAGACCTTGCAGTAGATGTGGGCGACCACTTCCAGTTCCAAAGTCGGAACGAAGGCTCGAAACGCTGGAAGTTGAGATGCTCGGTCGGGGTGCCACGAACGGTTGTCGCGAGATTGCACCGACCCCTATCGCCCGACGATCCTCAGTGGATCGAAGGAGTATGAAAATGGAATGTTCGAGTTTATTTCGCTGGAGTCAAAGTTGGACGACACCGGATATGCTGTCGTTGATGAAAAACGGTGGAGGGAATCTTGACCGAAGCTTGCTCAATCAATGAAGAGAGGTGAGGTCGCGTGTTTTGGGTTAGGGGCCTGATCCACGAGAAGCTTGCACGGACCTCCTGACTTTCTCCCGTTGTGGGTCCATGTGGCTGATAAGCTTGACTGTGGGTGGCACTTGATGCCAGATTTGTGGCGGTGCTATTATTTCGTTGGCGCGATGCGAACACATCACCCATTCAGCTTCCAACCCTCGGCGCACGTTGACTTGACCTCCTGGCCATTCTTCACACGACACCAACCCAACGCCTTCCTTTCGCACAAACAGTCCATTTTTCGCCAGAAGCCTCCCGAACCTCGACACATCTGACTCCTTTACTTTTTTCCCCTTTTCCCCAAGTACCAGATAAATCAAGCACAATGACCGACTCGCTCAAGGAAGTCCTCGAGATCCCAACCGAGTTCGCCCAAGATGGCATCCAGTTCATGAGGAGGTGCACCAAGCGTGAGTTCTCTCCTCCCAGAACCAATCCGTTCAGCTCTCCCATTACCATAATTGGCCATTCCTTCTGACATTATCGTCCCAGCCGATCGCGAGGAGTACCAGAGGCTGGTGCAGGCTGTTGGTGTTGGTTTCCTGATCATGGGCGCCGTCGGTAAGTTGGACCCTTTCCCTTCCGCCCTCCCTTGGGAAAACGGGAACTTGAGGAGAGACTTGTGCATTCTGACCCCAAGCAGGCTACATCGTCAAGCTCATTCACTACCCTGTGAACAACATTCTCGTCGGTGGCGCGTAAGGATGAAGCCGACGGGGCGGTTCGCTACGAATTCAAACGGGGCCTCGGCTCCATGGGGAGATGATGACCTTCCCAGATTAACGAAACAAAACCCATTAAATTTACACTACGAGAGGATATCCACGTGGGACCGGCTGAGGGTGGTATGGAGCAATGGTGCTTGAATCAATTACAATGGTCCCAGTGCGGGTGGTCTCTTTTTCAGGGCGCCGAGGACAACGCCAGGGGAGAATAATGTCCTAATCTATAGGGCGGGACTTCGCCCGGCCGGGCGTGGTGTTCCGAGCGAGCGAGCGGGCATCCCACGTCATGCCGTTGGGGGAATCTTTTTTGTATCAATAACTCCGGGAAAAAAAAAAAAGAAGGATCAATTCCGAAATGCTTCATCAACTCGTCCATTCTCATTTCGAGCACTATTGTTTGCACAAGTCCCACTACCTGAATACGTCTTGGAAAAGGTCAGGATTTGGCTCCAAGTGTTCGTCCACGCTCCTCCCCATCCTAGGGTCGGCCTCGTCCTCGCCCGCCTCATTGTAAGAGTGCAGTGAGCAGGTTCCAGATGTCGCGTTCAAGCCATTCCAGGCAGACGCTGTAGCGAGAAGCCGCGGAGGGCTCGGGTTAGTAACCTTCTCGGTGCGTTCAAGGTACTGGGCACGGGGAAAGGGATGGAACGGGGGGAGGGAGTGAAAACATACCAACGAGGAGCGGTGCATTGGGGTGCCAACTGGCATCGCGCACGCATGTCCTCCAACCTGGATGATCATCATCGTCAAAGTACATGGGATGTCCGCGACGGCCTGGGCGCCGACTGTTTTTGGTCGCCTTGTTGACGTCGATGACCCCCGCCACCGTAGCATCGAGGTTGTACACCCAGACTTTCCCGTCCTGGCTTCCCGTGTATACGTAGCGCGAGTTGGTGCTCGACGGCGGTGAAAAGTGGCACCGTATCAGGGTCCGTAAGACCTTGTGTCCTCGGAAGGTCACGACAGAGTTGTCGTCGGAGGGGTGGGGAAACCAGTCATCGTCTCGATAGACACCCCACCTGTAGTCGAAGTCGCGGTTCTCCGTATGCTGAGTGGGATTCAGTTCGCGAAAGCGGTCGGGAGACATGACCATTCTCAGGTCCCATAGCTTCATGGTCTGGTCCTTCCCGTTGCTCAGGATATACCGACCGTCTCCCTTGCTGTCGATGTAAGTTAACCCCTCGACGTGGCCTATGAAGGCCCCTACTTCCCGGCCGTCTGCCATGCTCCGGCGGTCCCAGACCTTGATTGTGGTATCGTCCGAACCCGAGTAGAGGATATGGGGAGATGATTTGTCGGCGAAGCATACGGCGTTGACGTCGTCCAAGTGGCCATGGACGGAGTGCAGGACCGTCCGGGATTCAATGTCGTAGACGATAATTCGATTGCTGTTGGTGCCGGCGACCAGCTCCCTGCCATCGCCGGAAAAGCGAACAGACCAGATGCCAAAGCTGTCCCACGAGCGCCAGCCCAACGGTTGGCCTCTGGTGCCCCTGTCTGAGAGGCTGAGTGTATAGGGGTCACCCGTGTCGTTTGGATCGGTGGGAGCGAGACACACGTTGCTCTGGATGGAGGTGTAGGCCAACCACTTGTTGTCGGGGCTCAGGGATGCGTCTGTCAGGGTCCATTGACCAAAGGGATAGTGTACAGTCTTGTAGTACTTCCATTCGTAAGGATTCGAGGTGTCGTACATGCGGACCTGGAAATCGTGACCGCACGAGTAGAAGAAGTTGCCGTCGTCGGAAAACTGACCCGAGTAGACGGGGTCTTCGTAGTGGATGATGGTTTCAGCCTGGGTGGAGGGGATCATATCCTGGGCCATGAGGTCCTGGTTCCGTTGACGGTCTATCCCGGAGTAAACGCCCAGTTCCCTATCTAATATCCGCCGCGCCAGCTGTTTCCTCTTCTTTAGTCGGAAGTCATTGGCGCCAAACAGACCAGAGTGCATCAGCTCGGTTCCCTTCTCACTCGGGACTTTCGGAAAACGGTTAGGATCGGGCGGGGACCGATGCCTTCGACCCCATGTTCCGCCGCGACTGTCGTCGAATATCACCTCCCCTATGCTACTGCTCCTAAGGAGGGCAAGGAGCTGTGCGGGCGACATCCACCCAGTACCAGCGCCAGCTAATAAAACCGCCTACTGTCAGCTTAGTCCAGGATGAAAGGGGCCAAGGGTGCTTGAAACAGAGTCCCCAGGTGCTTCGGAGTAGAGGTCTGCTAACCTAGAATGTTATTGACGGCATCGCCCGGCTCCTCCTCCTCCTCGTCGTCGTCGTAGTCTTCTCCATCGTTATACTCGTCCTCGTCATCCTGCTCCTCTTCATCTTCGTCTAGGTCAGCATGGTCATCCTCGACTTCGCTCCCTGCCGCGTGCTGGTGGCCAAAATGTTCCCCAATCAACGCCTGGAGCGGGAGGCCGTCGTAGTCTCCCTCTTCGGCGTCTAACACACATCAGGAAAAAAAAGTCCAGTACAATATAGGGCGGGACAGAAGAGAGTGGTGTCGCATACCGAAGTACTCAGCATCGTCTTCGTCTTCGTCGTTCGGGAAATCCTCAAAATCGGCGTCGTCGCTGTCGATGCCGTCCGAACCGGGACGGTCAGATTGACCCTGTCTCGTTTGTTCCAGATACCATTGTCCCAAAACCTCGTCGGCCTCTCCTGAGTCCATTATGTGGGCGATAAGGCGACGTGTCTGAATATGTAATGGCGGGGTGCGCCACGTCTCGAGAGACGGAAGTATCGGGGTCGGTCGGGAGAGGGGGTGTGTTGAATGCCGTTCAAAACATATACTGCGGCCGGATCGAGACGCTAGACCTTTTTCTCAGATGCTGACATACTCGATTCAGTAGTTATCTCATAAGAGATCTCTTGTCCCAAGAGAATATGAACGATATGACGCAGGCTTGTATGATGAAGAGAGTCCGGTCTGGTCCGGGAGTGACGACATGTACACGGTGGGGAACTATCATTCGGAGATAAGATAAGTCAGTCTCCGAAGCCTTGGGTACGTACCTTAGCTCATAGAGGTTAGAGTATTAGTAAGCCGTCACTTACTTAGTAAGATGATCCCAAACCAGCCATAATTTGACACCCCTTCCGTTTACCTAGTTGGTCAGCTGAGCTGCTACTTGTGCTCTGTAATTTCTTATGGATAGCATGTTCTAGAGTATCATTGCGGAACCACGAGGGACACGAATCCATGGATAAGCCATGAGCTCTAGAGCCCAAAGTCGATAGTCATATGAGACGCATCCACATTACGAGCTTTGGAAGGATTCCATGTGATTTCTCTCTACTGCGAGGCCAGCCTGCTGGCAGGCGACTGGGACCCACCGTTACATGGTACGAAGGGAATCCGTCCCCTTTGACCGCACATGTTCAGAACGGCTTTCTCTCCCACACGAACTTCACGGCAAATAACTCACTCGTGTAGCTCGTGGTTCCCAGGTCCCAGGTGCTTGGTTTCCTGAGTAGTTGCTTGGACTTCGAAAGCACAACTGCCGGGAGGTTCGATACTACGTTAGGCTGAGGCATGTGATCCCGGGCCGAGGTACAATTAGTACTATTTCCGCTGAGCCTGCTGAGGTACCTGTATAACATCCTCAAGTAGCAGTTGGTATATCATCTCACTCTCCTTCGTTGAAGCTCTCTCGCGAATCACGGTATTTCTTCGTCGCTATCCCGATGCTGGCCGGCCCCCAATCTTAACACCAACCAACAGGAGCAGCTACAATGGCTCAATCCCGTCCTCTGAGCAAGGACGAGTCCCATTTCCTATCCATCCCATGGTGTGCCGCTCTCCTCACCCAGCCCGGCGTTCAGACCTTCCTGCCTACTTCCCGGGTGCCGGGGGGTAACGCCGGCCATTCCCCGAACCGAGATCGGCTCTTCCCGGAAACACTCCACCACGCCGACGCTGTGCCGCACTGCATCGGCTTCTACCAAGTGCCGTCTCCGGAGACCACACCAAACGCAACCCCAGTCGCCGCGAGCTCCCAAGCGGCAGACCTCACATTCTTCATCCGATCATGCTCCCTCCTCTTCGACCTGCGGCCCGGGGTGATTGGTTTCGCCGGGTCGGTCCACGGCGGCTTCATCGCCGCGCTGATGGACGAAGCCATGGGGAACTTGTTCCTCGCCAATCATGTGGCCCAGGCACGTGAAGTGGAGGCGAATAGGCCCTTGCCGCCGGGGACCATGGGTCTGAATGACGTCCGATTCCTCACGGCGAACATGACGGTGCGCTTCCGAAAGCCTCTACCCGCCCCCAAGGTCGTCGTGGTGACGTCGTCACTCGACAGGATAGAGGGAAGGAAGCTGTTCCTAGCCGTAACGGTTACGGATGAGAATCTTGTCGAGTTTGCAAAATGTGAAGGGATGTGGATGACGTTGCCGCAAGAGAAGATGTAGTGGACCGGTAAGCGCGTATGCGGCATGTTGGAGAAGGGGACGCAATGGCCCAGTCTGGTTGAGAAGGGGAAAGGTGCAGCCACAGTACCGAAGCCGAAACACTATGCCTGGCCGTTTCCAATATGTCCGTCTTCTTCTGATTTCGGGACTGTTCACTACCTTATCATATTCCACGTCACCATTGCGATATATGCGAAGAGTGAAGGATGGTCAGGTTCCCGGACGGAGAGAAGGATCAAAATGCAACAATCTTGCGTACAAAGCAAACAGCGTTCTTCCACCCCCACTAAACAAAGGTCTCGATGACAGTATGCATTGGCCATATAGCACAGATGAGAGGGAATTCATCTCAAACTGATCGTTCCCTCCCACTCATTCAGCCTTCTTCGCCGTCTCTCGCAAGTTTGGTGCCGTTCCATTCGTCATCGATGTCTCCTTGGTTTCAATATCGGCCGCCCACAACGCCGCACCAACTGTGGTGGAGGTTAGCGGCGCGCTGCATTCCAGGGTGACTTCAAAAGACATCAGACTAACCGGTATTGGTGAAGGAGAAGAACATGGAGGCAAAGGGAATCATTTCAAGGCCCGTCGCAACAAGGCCGAAACTGCAAGAGCTGGTGTGAGTAGTTATCTACCAAAATCGTTCAGGGGTAGACCTCAGGTGGTCAGAAGAACTGAACTCACGCCGTGTAGGGTCCAGAGTGGCGCTTGAGCCAATCCCGGCATTGATATGACGACCATTTCTTCAATTGGAAGTACTAAACACACATCTTGTCAGAGAAAACGTGTCGTTCAGGGCGGGTTGGGAAGTGGTGCATACTCGGCCATGGACGTTTTGACCCCTTGCCCGTGCTTGGATAAGAACGAACAAAGCGGAACCAACGAGCGGGATGAAGTTGAGAGGTAAGTACATGACGTAGCGGATGAGGGCCTTGGGAGAGAAGCGATCAAATGGGCTCTTAAGAATGCGGCCCAGCTTCTGCATGGGGTCGGTTCCTGGCTGCAGCTGACGACCTTCGCGGACGATAGAGTCGGCGTTCTTTGCAACGAGCGTCCCGTCAAAGGTGTCGAGCAGGGCGTCTTGCAGCAACCAAGTGCGCGAGATCATGTTGATTATGGTGGAACTTTCGTTCAGCACCAGGAGGACGGTGGTGAATACAGCCAAAGGGCCGTTGAACAAGACGAGGACCGTTAGCTGTGGGACATAAGTGAAGGCGAACATGCCGGTCGTGACGGCGACGGACAGGAGGAAGTAAGGCCCGAGGCGTGACAGGAAAGGCCTCCACAAGGATCTATTCAGGGCAAAAAAGACGATACCCTGTGGGTTACCCGTCAGCTAGGAACCATCGTCGTAGACAAGCCGAAATCGAGCACAAACCTTGATGGGGTAAAGGTATGCTCTGCTCTTTGCTGCATCACCGACTAAGGCGCGGGCTTGTTGATAATCCTCTCGGCTGTGATGGGAAAGGTCAGTCTCGTCCGTCCCAGTATCGTAGTCCGAGGAACCTGTAAGTTCGCCAGAATGGAACATACATAATTTCTTGGGCTTTGGACTGGACGGATCGTGCAACTCCGCCCTGGCTCTTAGATGAGGAGGACGATGTGCCCTGGTCTTCGGGCTGTTGAGCTTGGTCCGACATTGCGGGAGGCGCTGGGAGTCTTGAGACTTTGGTGTGAGTGCGCTTGGACTGTCCTTGTAAGAGAAGAGTTGAGTGCGAGACGGTTGATTCTGTGCTGGTGAGATTTGATGATATTTTTCCTAGTTACACTTGTACTCCGTAGGTGACTGACGTAGGGATTAAAATCGAGAAAAGCTATCTTATATATCACGGCAAGAATGAAGGGAGGATGAGGTACCTCTCTCATGTCGATGACGTCGAGCAGACGGAATGCACAGCACAGGATGGATGTGGCTGCGTTTGTCCTTGTTCCTGAATATTGTGGCTTGTGTTTCGTGGCTGGTGGAGAACCGTTTGTCAGTGTACGGAGTAAAGACTCCGGAAATGGACGAACTGAGACGTGGGCCCACTTTCCTAATTCACTGAAGGCTCGCATCTCAGGTCCGTTCAGTGTCCATCGAAGCTTCGACTTGACGTCGAGTGTGGTCATGATCATGAACATATATACTCGGCGCCCTTCCACTCCTTCTCGTGGGATCTCACCGGACTCGCCTAATACTTAACCAAGTCGCTATCTTGTAATACGCGCAGGATGACCAGTCCATCAAGTTCTCTCCCAATTCTCCTTGTCGACTAAATTCATCCTTGGGAAACTCCTATGGAAACCTCGTGGGCCGCCGTCTCACAAGGTTATCAAAGATAGTGGCAGAGGTCGAACGAGCCGTAAGCCCGGACGAATATCTTCCTCCCGGAATGATCAGCTGAGCCCGACGGGACGGGCACCATAAACCCAGTCAACTGGAGGACATTCCACTCACCTCACCACCTTGGTCCTCGACGCCCTCTTCACCGTCAACTATGGAGCAGAGACACATCTCAAACGATTTCCCTTCCCTTCTCACCCTATCCTCCACCACCGAAGAGCTCCTCTTGACCTCCCTTCAGCGCATTCTCAACACGTCCCCTCCCCAGTCGACATACACCAAGTCCCAACTTCACGGCCTCTTCACTGGCCACACCGGCATCGCCTATCTCTTCCTCCACGTATCCAGCTCCCTACCTCAGCTCCGCATCCACGGCTACCCGGCCATCCACTGGGCTCGTGCCTACATCTCGGGTGACAGGGGCCGCCTTTCCCTCGAGCCCGGTAACTGTGGTCTAGCATGCGAACGCCTCGCATACCCAGCCGTGCGGGCCTGTATCACCAAGGACCTCAAAGACGTCCGGGACTTCCTTGCCCCTTTCCCTGACATCATCGGCCCCCTGCCGAAGCACACTTCCACTCGCCCGACCTCGTCATCCTCCTCCTCTATGACGCCTGAAAGGAGGTCTGATTCAGTCGCCACCGACCCAGGATACCGTCATGGCTCAGATTGGGCCGCCGGCCATAGCAGCAGCGGCAGCAGCAGCAACACCACAGGGAAGCCTGGAGGGCAATCGGACCGGTTCCCCTCCGAACTCGTCTACGGACGCGCCGGCGCTCTCTACCTCCTCCGCCTCGTCCGCCACTGGGTGGCCAACTCGGCCCCGCTTGTCGAGCGCTACGTCGTCCTCCTAACCGACCGCATCCTCGCCACCGACGATGACGGCGCCGGCAACTGGCTCTGGTCAGGAACCCACTACCTCGGAGCCGCCCACGGCGACATCGGCATCCTCACCCAGCTTGTCCTCACCTCCCCGCCCCTCGCCCCGCGCCTGGCCCGCCGCCTGGAGTACCTCCTCGACCTGCAGCTCGAAGACGGCAACTGGCCCTCCTCAGTGCAAGCTCCCCCGCCGCCAGGTGCCGGAACGACCGTAAAGAAGAGGAAAAAGGAACTGGTACAGTGGTGTCACGGCGCACCGGGCTTCGTCTTGTCCCTTCTCTCCTTGCGGCCCTTCTTCCCGTCTCTGAAGCACAGGATCGACATCGCCATCGCAAAGGGCCGGGCCATCACTTGGCACCATGGTCTGTTGCGCAAGGAACCAAGCCTCTGTCACGGTATTCTAGGCAACGCACTGTACGTCGCCTGATCCATGAGAACGTCTTCTTCTTTTTCGTCCCCCTTATTCCAATCGCGCCAGCCAAACAAGTTGGAAGAGCTTTTGCTAGGAGAGGGAATTCCTCGTGCCCTAAAGGTGTTGATTGGGTGCTGACAGGAAGTAGAATCTTCCCGCCCGGTCCAGAGAGAGAGCACTTCCTCGCCCTCGCGACGCCAGACAAGATCACTGAGGCCCGCCGCGCCGACCCGTCTCTCTTCCATCCAGCGTCGTACGGCAAGGACGCCATGCTCCTCATGAACTACGAGCCCAGTGCCGCTTGGACCTGGATGGTGTGCCAGAGGAAACTACCTAGAATGATCCTCTACAATGATATTTGAGACCCGGCTGTCCCATCTGTTCCCCTCCTTCCCCCCTTATCCTTCGCTGGTACTTCTGCTGGGATATTCATGCCAAAAACAATCACTACAGACCTAGTTCGGGTTCAGAATGACTCCCATATCAAGGCAAATATGTTAAGGCCTTTTGTCGTGTAAAGCATTCGACTCAAAAGATAACCCGAGGCTTCGGAGGTACCTGAACGTATAAAGATTGACCATCTTATGATAATAGTAAGGCTTTCTTATGATCCATATACATCTCTTGAAGGGTCAAAATATGCTTGACTGGTCTGAGAATGTGTGCCTTTTCCACATATGCCTTACGAGGAGCCTATGGCCGTACAGCAGAATTATTACCTCGACACATAGAATTACACTGGAATAGAAATGTGTGAAAGTATT
This sequence comes from Sodiomyces alcalophilus JCM 7366, assembly GCF_042370955.1. NCBI lineage: Eukaryota > Fungi > Ascomycota > Sordariomycetes > Glomerellales > Plectosphaerellaceae > Sodiomyces > Sodiomyces alcalophilus. Next base: position 3,791,286 of record NW_027263533.1, read on the forward strand.
CTCCTTTAATGAAGTGATATGAAAATGAAAACTCCCGAGGCAAAATCGGCGAACATGGGACAAGGAGGAACAGCAAGTTAAGGGTCCTGTCTCTTGCAACCCGAGAATGAAGAAAGCTGCGTGACCATGGATACTTCGCGCCACTCCTCAAAACATACCACTGTATTTCCATGCATTCAATAAGCGGTGTTATCTATCTGGCGCTCGTCCTGCTGTCGACCAGAGTGGACGCCCCAGAACATAGCTATGATTATATGTTCAATGCACCATGCCAGGTACGCAATCATCTCCGTAATATACCAATTCAAATAAACCAATTGGCCGTCGTCAGGCCGTCGTAAATCCCATATATCATTCCCAGCCAATACCCATATCAGAAAAACCTTACTCCTCGCACATATACACCGTACCGTTGTGAATCCAAAGCCGAAAGAGCCCCGTGATATACCAAGCGACCAGAGACCAACCCAGACGCACATCCGCGTATGAAGAATCGACAAAGCCATTCCCTGGTCATCGACCCGTCACCGGTCGCGATCTTGCCGCGACAATTCGCTAGAGGGCGTCGTAGTGCCAAAGTTGGTCGCTAGCCTTCCGAGCCATGCTTCCGCGCGAGTGAGTCGTCTCTGAGGGGTCGGCGAGTATATTCCGTGCTCAAGGTCGTCATCTTCCCCACGTCTAAATCCCGACGGACCACCCTCGTCTTCGGCTTCGTTTTCTTCCTCACTTTCGACATCGTCCTCGCTATCGTCGTCACGGTAGGGTTCGTATCGAGGACTCGAGGGCGAACCCCTAGCAAGAGACCGCACCACATCCCCCTTGCAGATGGGACATGTTCGGCGCCGAGTGGTAAGCCAAGGGGTACTGAGACTGCGTTAGCTGATTTGAATAAGAAAAATAAAAAATAGGCAACACCCAGAGGACGGGAAAAACTAACATGCACTCCGCGTGGAATTCGTGACCACAGGGGAGACTCATAACCTGGCTAACCCCGTCGATGTATTCTTCCAAGCAGACGACACACTCGACTTGTCGGTTCATGTATCTCTTCCATTCGCTGGATATGCTCCCTGTTCGCTTTTCTCGCTCAAGCCGACGGGCCGACCCAGCTGCCTGAGGTTGTGAGGTGTTCGCCGAGCGGCGGTCGGCCTCCGGGACGCCGATAGAAGTTCTTGAGCGGGGCCTCGCGGCAGGGCGGTTCTCCTGTAGGAGTGGCGTCGTGGGCGAATCGCTCATCGGCGACGGGATCCTAGGCGTCTGAAGCGGTGACGGTGACACGGTCTGGTAGGTGCGCACCGGAAGACGGTCAATGACAGACTTGGGAGCCCGCCACCGTCGGCGGTGGATCCGTGCCCGAATGAGTAACAACCCATAAACGATTGTCAGGGTGATGAGGGGACTGATCACCAGTACTAAGAGCGTATCGAGGAAAGGGTTGCCATTGTCGGAGGGCGTGATGGTAACCCAAAGGCCAGTGTGGGGAATGCGCGGGTTGTTTACAGGCGCTTCGAGCGCGTTATCGGCAAGGTCCCGCATCCAGCCTGATTTGGCGTCGCCTTTTGGAGTACCAGCAGCTTGCAATACCCTCAGGATGGAATGTCCATCTTCGTCTATTATATGCTCGGTGTAGCTTCCGGGTTGTGTAAGTGACGAAAGGAGATGGGCCGTAGTTCGAGAAGTGAAGACTGATGGGATGGACACGTTCGAGGTATCTCCTTTGGCATACATCTGGATGAGGGGTCGTCCTTTTTGGTTGTCCCCGACAATGAGTGCCGTGGCACCACGACGCTGCGCCCACATGACTTTTTCATAGAACCCGCAACCACCGCGACTCAAGAGCACGATTTTCCCGGTAATCTCTTCCAATGTCCCTAGGTGCGTCAGGGCGTGTGTATCAGCCCTGTGGGAGGCAGCTTCGTGAGGTAAATGAGCTTCGGCTCCATCGTCGGGGTTCTGTGACCTCCTTCGAGGCTGGAAATCGGGGACGCCGCCAACATTGGAGGCCGGATTTCGAGTAGGAAGATGCCTTTCCTTGTTGGCAAAATAACGTGCGGCTGCCCCCAAGCCCAAGGAGCCGGCGATACTGGATCGTAGAGCTGGGCCGCGGCCATCTTCCCAGCCTGGTATATCACCGCAACCAAGTTCCCCTTCTCCCTGATCCTCCCTCAGATTATCTTCGGTGAAAGTGCTTCCGACCCATAGTCGGGCGCTAAGACCCTTGGCGGGAAGTCGGGGCCCAAAAGCGGCTGGCTGGGCAGGAAACGACGTGCTGTTGTCGTCGGTAAGGCTAATAACAGCATTTGGAATGAAAAGCGAAAGGCCCGAGTTGAAGAAGAGGGCACGAAGACGAGACGGGCGAGAGGACGACGCGGTGTCTTTTGTCGACGGGGTCGAAGGTGTCGCTTTGACTGGTACCACAGGATTCGCAACGAGGGGCTCGGAGACAGACACGACGATGATGAGTCGGCATAAGAGGAAAAGGCACGCGAGAAGGAAGAGAATAAGAATGAGAATCCTCGGAGTACGCATAGTGCTCGACGAGGAGAAAACAGACGCTAGTTGCTCTGGTTGTTCGAGTCGCTCGACATTCAGACTCGAAACGATGGCACTGCCAGGACTGACAAGGCCGTCGGGCGTACCAAGTCAAGATGTCGCTGGTCCGACAAAAAAAAGAGGTAGGTAGGTGAGCGAAAATGTGTCGTTTGTGGATTGTCGGAGAGATACGAATAGGTATGGGTAGGTAGGTCGGTAAGTAGGTAGAGGAGGAGAGATGCGAGCCGGGCCTGATCAGCTAACTGGTCCGCAAGTGGTAAGATGCAGGTAATTCATTCGTTAAAAGTCACATGGAGCGGTGGCTAAACAGCGGGGTAGATGTTACCCTTCATGGGATGAGAATTGGAGCTGCGTGGCTCAAGCTGGAGATGGGATAACGCGAGACCTAAGAAGAAAATATTAAGGAGGCTGAGTGCAAAAGGTAGAGGACTTGAGTAGAGGACTTGATCGTTCCTTGTGACAGAACTAGGACATGGCATGAGGAAGAAAAGCGGGGGAAGATGTCAATGACAGTATCTGTATTCGTAGACAGCCGCCTTCCATGACGAAGCTGAATCGGGTTGAGATGAGTCTGGGAGGTACATGTACTTATATCTAGGTGCCGGTACAACTACTTCGTAATTCGGCACGCTACTATATTAGGTAGCTGGACCTAGTGGTGGCCGTTTTCTAACCAATAAGCGCCATTAGTGCCAGACAGCCTTAGCCGTAATCGCCTGATGCAGTAGGCTAGACACCTGACGCCCCACATGCCCACAACCTAAAATCCTTCTTTGTCGACAACCGTGCCACACGAGGCTCCAGCCGTAGCCTGATCGTTACGATATGGACAGTCACTGTATGCAAAACTTGCGAAGGATCCTTAACATCACCCCACCACCACTATAGGCGGTTGGGGTTGAAGCGTTGTCGTAACTTTTGTGCAGTCATACAGCGTCCCGGCCAACAAATCTACGAATAGGTAGTACTCGGCACTTCGTACAGGTGCTCTCAGAAACTTCAAGAAATAGGAAAAGCATAGCTGGTCTTCTCCCAATTCACTGGTAACATTACTATCCTCCTCGCTTTCTACAGCAGCAGTGGACCCCAATCCCAGCGCATCACCCCTGTCGATCCTACTTCAGATTGAGGAAGCGACGCCGTCCACGCAATCACCTACTCATAATGAGGAGAATGTTTTTTAAAACGCGTGACCCATCAACATGACCCGAGCTGGGTCTTTTCTTTTCTGCAAGGTTCCTTAGAGCCCACTGCTTTCAGTTCTGGGGAAACGAGCGATGCAGCGAAAACAAGGACTTGGCATCGATGACGTCGGTCCTGTGGAGACGAATTAACTCAGCCTTCTACAGATCCGCTTCATCACTTCAGGGTTCCTTGCACAGTAAAGCCTTGCGAAGAAAATTTCGATGCAGCAAGTTGTGATTCTTTTATCTATGCTGTTTCCATTATTTCGGGGGAATCCTGAATGCCTGCTCCGAGAAACCCCAAATTGCAGTAAGAGAAAAAGATGAAAAAACTCGCCCCATGAACGCCTCCGTGACCAGTTGCATACATATCTATATAGACCCAGCGGCCAACATCAAAAATCCGAAACCAAAAATCAATACCCAATGTCAACTCCAATCACCCGTGCCTGAATAAACCCAATTCAGTTATCCTCTGAGAAGATCCCGCTCAGACGTCCTTTACCACGATCCCATTCGCGCTCTTCGCCGGCTTTTGACCATCGGACATCCTCTTCGTTGCGTTCACCTCCTTTCTTCCACCTCGTAATCTCTTCATCGCCAAATCCGGCCGCTCTCATCCGCTGCTCTTGGTGTAATTCCCATTTCCTCCGATCCCTGAAAGCCTCCACCGCATCATCCCAGCTGTTCGCTCCATCCTCCATGTCGACGTCCGCCTTCGGATCGTAGTCCTCCTCAAAGCGTCTGTCGATGCCCGAGGCCCCCGACTGGAACCCTCGACCTCGCACTCGCACACGAGGAGGGGGTGCCGGCCCTATCACGTCATCCAATGGATCAGAGTTGAACGTCGATCCGTCAGTAGCATCGCGTCGGGTGTTGGATGACGAAATCAAGTCGGCTCCGCTTGCACGGTCGGAAAGTCTTCCCTTCTCCGTCCTGTAATGGCCAGACGTGAGATCTGCCTTCTCCCTGCTTCGCGCTCTGACTCTTGTTTGTCCCCTCTCAGATGTTCGCCTAGATGGCCGATCGTCGCGCTCGAGCGGGGATCGGTCCCGATGCCGTCGTTTCGCATCCCGTCCCTCGCGAGACCGAGATCGCGACCTGCGGCTCTTCTCTCTCCGCCGACCCTCACGATCCGACGCTGCTTCAGGATCGTCATCCCGACGTCGACGCCTCTTCCTGTCATCCAATTCACTTATCGGAGACGCGCTGCGTCCAGAGCGACGGCGTCTTCTTTCTCCTGAAGAGGATCGCTTTGAGGATCGCGCTTCGCTCCTTGAAGAGCTCAGTCGGCTTTTCGCGTTGGGCCCGCCCAGTATCGCCATGATGTTCCCCATTTGCCGTTGCCGTACGTCTTGAGGTGCCGCATTCTTTCTCCTCTGTCGTGCTTCCTCCTTCTCAAGTTCTCTCAGGCGTGCCTGGGAGTCGGCGGATTCTTTTGCGAGAAGGTTGGAATTGTGTCTGTCGGTGTCTCGGATGATATGTTGAAGAAATCGTTTGTTCGGCCTCGGCATGTTTGACGGCCTGCGGCAGAAGTCAGATGATGCGCGAAAAACTGGTAGAGAAGAAAACATACTTCTTGTTCGACCGAAAAGCTTCCATCCCAATGCTTGAGTACTTCAGGGCGCAGTCGGCCGCCTCTTTCTTCAACAACTCCGCCACGTACTCGTCGGTAAGGAGGTCATCATTGGACATTGCGAACGTAGGAGGCGATGCTTGGAAAATTCAGCGGATGAGAAAGAGCAATGGCCCAGAATTCAGCTCTCGGAACGTTATGAGGCAACCAGGGTCGTTGGCAAGATTGTTTTGCACCAAGATAAAGCTGTATAGCCAGTTTATGTTGCAAGAGAGGTAGGCAAGTGTACGTGTCTGGGTCGTGTAAGATTGGAAGTTGGAGGCAGCGACCGATGGCTCACAGCCGCCAAGGCTCCACGTCACAGCGCCACGACAGATAAGAGATAAGCCCCACCCCTCATTGTCCGGATTCAGCCACAGGTAAACATCCATTGACCCGGTGATGTCCCTCCTGCGCGCTCTCTAGTCTGCGGCGCGCCAGTGGCATAGCAGCGTCAGTACAGCTCACACAAGCCAACTTCCAAGTCCACGAACCTATCTGAAGTCTGCGCAAAATGGATCCAGCAAAGGTGAACAGGGTGCTAAGAACCCTCCAAGACATGGATCAGAACCATGAAGTCTCTATCATCAAGCTGAGCGAGCCCATCTCAAACACATACAACCCAGACTCGAGACAGAGGATATCGGATGCCTCAAACGCTTCCATGGACGCCCCTACACCGGCTAGTCTCGATGCCGACCTGCAACACTACAAAGAACTATTTTCCAAACTACGATTCTCCTACGTCGAGCAGGTCACCAAGGAGAAATTCATCCGCGCCATTGTCGGCGACCCGCCTCTGATCGTCACGCCACAGGAAAACCTGGATCTCGAGAAGCAGAACCAGGCTGCCAAGGCGCAGCTCAAGGCTCTTAAGCTCGAGGTCGCCGACATGGTCGCCGCGCTCGAGAAGCAAGGCCGCGAACTGAGCCAACGGTACGAAAACATTCAACTCGAGACAGCCAAGCTGCGGGAGCTACCCGCCAAGATCGTCGGATTGGAAGAGCGCATCGCGGAACTAAAGGCCGCGCAGGCTCCCGGCGACGACCCGCGGATGAACATGCCGTTGGCGAAAATGCTGGAATTATTGGATGAAAAGAAGAGGAAACAACAAGAGTTGGACCGCGAGTTGGAGCAGCTTCAAGCCAAAGTACCTAGGAAGACGAAAGAGGCAGAGAGACTGCAGGCGGAGCTCAGACCCTTGGAGACTAAGAGACAAAACAGTGCGGCGGCGGCGAGGGAGGCGAAAAGGAGAAAGGAGGCTGCGCCGGGTGATGTTGAAGATGATTTGGAGGCGCGAGGCCGCTGGTTACGAGCGAGCGAGGCGGCGCTTCGGGGTATGCTGGAAATTCAATGATGACTGCACGTGTGTCGCGAGGAAGTAGTGTACTGTGCTCTCGGCACTGGGCACGGAGTATCGTAGGCGTATTCCTAATCATTATGTAGCGGTTGGGGAATCGGGAACTTCTGTTTGATAAGCGGGAACGAGCACCATAGTGGTGGCCCAGCAAAGGTTTCGACGAAGGCTAACAACGGAGATACCGGTCGTGGCGGATTACCTACTTCGTATGGAGAATTCGTCGGATTGTTTGCTTACCTTATATAATCTAATTACTGGTAAGTACCTAGGTACCATTAGCCGTTGTGCACTGGCGGGTTTCATATGAATGACTAATACATCCAGGGTGGGGTTATCGGCTTGAGGTGGGGCGGGGCCCGAACTTGTGCGCACAACCTTGTGGTCTTTAATTGGATGTTCTTGGCAACACGTGACTACATCCAAAAATCGCTTTGGTGGGCTCGGTTAGGGCCTGTCACAGTCGTGGAGTTTTCGAACGATCTTCCCTTGAACCGCATCAACTCTATCGACCAGAACAGAACAACCCTCATCGTCGATACCGCACAACCGCCAAGATGAGTACGTTTCCTCGGCCATTGAAGCAACGAGCTGTTGTAACAACCTGGGCAAATTACTGATTTTCGTCTCCTACAGCGAAGGGAACCTCCTCGTTCGGAAAGCGTCACAACAAGACGCACGTTCTGTGCCGTCGCTGCGGTACGTAAACGCCCGGTTTGAACGATTTTGGACACGAATGGCAGGCGAATCTCCGAGTCCGATAACATACGACGTTCTCTTGGCTCGTTGGAGGAGGCTCCCGTTCGAAATCTTGCTGCAGAGAGGGTGTAAGACTAATTGAACTCCGCCTGCAGGCCGTCGCTCCCTCCACGTCCAGAAGCACACCTGCTCCTCGTGCGGCTACCCCTCGGCCAAGATCCGAAAGTGTACGTTTCACTCGACCTGGTAGATAGCATGGAAGGATATCATCATGTTCGATAACAAGCGAGACGAGCTGCCTCGAGAAGAGGGCGTTCGATGAAGTGAAACAAAGGGCTGACAGGAATGGCAAATGCAGTCAACTGGTCCGAGAAGGCCAAGCGGAGAAAGACCACCGGCACCGGTCGTATGCGCAAGCTCGGCGACATTCCTCGAAAGTTCAGGAACGGCTTCCAGACCGGTGTTCCCAAGGGCACCCGCGCCCCCATCACTGCCTAAACTCGCCGACTCTTCATGTTTGAGGAGAATTACGATGGATGAGGAGCGACGGAACAACATCAGGAAAGGCTTCTTGCGCAAATGAGTGAACTCTGCATTGGGACGGTCCGGTCTTAAAAAGGGAGCGGTGTTTACAGCGTGAGATACAAAAACCGCGCGGTGCATTCGAGGTCTACTCTGGGACTGGATGGACTCTGAAGATGGCTTTGCTTTAGGGATATGGACTGAGCAAGGTTGAAAATCACAATGACATTGACACATGCCGTGTGGCCTTCGTGAGATGGCTGGCTTTGAGGAAGTCGGGAGCATGGATTGGCGTGCTGATGCTCATGCAGAGTGAGCACATGTCCATTGTGTGAGTAAAGGACGACGAGGAAGTGTTGGTCAAAAGCTCCCCTGGCGGCTTTCCCCCGGAATTCCTATAGACGTCCCAGCCGATAACCCAAAGCCCATTTCTCTGAAGTGTCTATCCCTCACGTAAACAAAACTCTGCTCACTGGCCTCTGTGAAACACCTTGACGCTTCCATCCGTCGCCATCAAATAAAGCAACTCGGCTTCTTCGGCTACCTTCCTCTCGTCGTCGTCGTGATGATCCAAGGCTCCGCCCCTCGTAGCCCGCAAAACCCCGCTCACATCGCTCGCGCCACCCGTATCCAAGAGCCGTAGCGAGAGAACCAAGTGGGCGGAATGCGCCAACGAGAGCACAAACGTCGCATGCTCCTTCTCGAGTGACGTCGTCTGCGACATCATGAGCGGATCGTCTGCCGCGACGGCGAAGATGGAAGCGTATACAGCCTCCTGCACGTCGAGCAGGGCGCCTCGCAGCGCCTGGCCGCGGGTCGTCGCGCCGCCGCCCGACGGCACCGGATCCATCAGGGCAAGGAATATATCCGGCTGGTCCATGATGAGGATGGTCCTGCCTTGCGCTGACCCTGCTCCCGTTCCCGTCGCGACGTCGGACACGGCGGCCAGGAGCTCGCGCCTGATATCTGGCAGGTGGTAGCCCCGCAGCATGCGTTTGCCCTTGGGCTTAGGAGCCGGGCCGGCTCCGGTGCTTTCTGGCTCAAAGCTGAAAAGTTCCGTCAGACCGTCGACGAAAACGAGACGGCCCGCGCGGACAAGGGAATCTAGGTCCAGTCCCTGGTGAGACGAATATCAGTTTGTGTGACCGAAACATTATGTGAGGTACGATTACGGGGCATACCAATTTACCAGCCCCCTCCTTCCAGAAAGCAAAATCCCGCATAAAGCTCACGAGCACAACATTAATAGGAGGGCCATCTTCCACCTCGTCATCTTCGCTGGTGGGAGCTGATTTCTTATGAAGGTAGGAATAGAGGTAACGCAATATGAGCCAGTTGGTGGTAGCGCCAAGGACATTCGTAAGGACAATGTGGGCGCACTCAGGAGGGAGGCCAAGATACGGCTCTAATAGAGGCGGAATGCGGGTTGCCATGATTTCCTGTGGTTTGTTGTCTTTGTCTTCATTGTAGGGGGACTTCAAACTTGGCCGTGTCTAGGTAGAACTTGACGATGGCCCATATTGGTCACGTGTTATCACGTGTCCTTGGATGAAGGAAAACACTGTACACTACGATGGCTACGTACCTAGTGAATGGCGAGGATGGGATGGCGTCGGGAATTCTTCAGAGGCAGTCATTTTCAAATTGTGATTGTATTAAACTTTCGTCGTCTTTGTTATTTCTTGCATATCTCTATACCTATATATATTTTCTTGCAAGGTCTCGGACACAGCCAGCTACACACTCGGGTTACACAGCATGCCCTCGTCAGCCGTAACTTCGCAACACACAAAACATAATCCAAAAAAAGTATCAAGGACCTTTCCAATGCACGGCCTAAAAATTATGGAATGAGTGAGTCAAATAAGGGGTAGGCCGTGGGACCCAGCTTAACAAGACAGTGACACGGCCCTGTCGAGCAACGTGTTGGAAACGACTCCAGCAACGAGGGAATAATATCTTCCTCAGAGAAAAGAGACAGCTGTGTCTACTAGCGCATCGGTCGTCCAATTGAACCGGATCCCCGCTCACCCGCATGGAGCTCAACGGATCTCGGTTGGGAATTCTTTCTTTTTCTTTTTTCTTTTTTTCACTGAAGAGGTTGGTCTGTTTAATAAGAATAAGCGATCTAACCGCTTTCCCTTTTCCTCTCTCCTTTTCGGTTCGGAAGTGCATACAATGTATAGGCATTCCATAATGCAAATTTGGTGGAACCGCATCCGCCGCGGCATTATATTACTTAGCTTGCTGAGCTCCCGTGCCGTGTTACTGAAAGACGGACGTGGCGGTCACTCGGAATCCGTAAGCAGGAGCTCTTGAGCAAATAGGGTACCTACGGAGTAATTACGGACAGCAGTACGTAGCGCACCTTGAGGTCAGACTTTAGAATTTCCTCCTCTATTTCATTTTATTCTACTTAGCTCACAGTTGATGTGCCCTTTATCGAGGAAAATACTCAAGTCCAATTGTGCCAGGAAGAAGAGGAAACGTGCCAGGAAGCAGAGCCGGGTAAGTCCAAGTCTGCATATATTGATTACCCCGCAGTGCCCCTCCTTCCATCGCCAGAACGATTTCGCTGCCTTACATGAGCGCATGCTCGTGGCCACATTTCGTTGAAAACCACACATAAAAGCGGGTAGTTGAGCAAGAAACTAACCGTATTGATTTTTGCTCAGTCAAATTAAAAAAAGAGATAATTTTCGGCGGGAATCTCTGCAATCGATCCCAGAACCTCGATCGTCTTGAATCGCTATCCCGAACTAGTCGAAACAATAATGTGGTCACCCAAGAGTGCAGCCGAGCGATCGGCCCAGGCAGCCGAACAACGCGAGAAAACCACGTCGCCAACAACGCCATGGAGGCAGAAGAACCCCGGCCGTCGCATCACTCAAATCGTCAAGCTCAAGCCCGAATTCGTGGACAAGTACAAGGAGGCGCACGTCCACGTCTGGCCCGAAGTGCTGAAGCAAATTAAGCACTGTAATATTGAGGACTGTATGTCAAACAACGCACATTGGTGTGGGCTTTTAAGAGTGGACCGGGGAAAGGGAGAGACAAAGAAACAAGAGGGAGAGATCGAATGGCATCAATGGGGCTAACTGGCGCTTTTACAGACAGCATCTCCCATGACCCCGAGACCGGAATCCTCTTCGCGACTATGAAGTACGTCGGCTACGATTATGCGGGCGATATGGAGCGCATGAGAGAGAACCCCAAGGTTCGCGAATGGTGGGCCATGACGGACAGCTGGCAGGAGTCCCTGGTGCCGGGCGCCACTAGCAGCGAGGCTGGAGAGCCCTCGTGGTGGAAGCCGCTAGAAGAGGTCTTTTACCAGGCGTAAGGCAGGCTAAAAAAAAACAAGCTGCGAGGGGCGGGTTAGGGAAGAGCAGAGTATATGTGTGCGCACCTATCTGCCGTGTACTACAAGCTGTCGGAGCTTATCGTAGTAGCCGCTTTCTAAACCTGGACTGACTCGACGCTAAGCTGCTTCAAAGAACACCTGGATCAAGGGGGGTTAACGGGCACCGGCTCGATCCCCCCACCGCGTGCGCAGCCCGTCGTGCGACGACCCCAGTAAACCCGGCAGTGGCGTGGAGGCGAAGCGTTCATTTGACCAAGGGCGTGGCAGGATGTTCGACATGGTTTGAGTGGTCGCCTATGTAATTAATTCCGCATCCGGGAATATTCATTTTAAACTGCCGAACAACCCTCCTAAGACGCTGGTCGAGCCTCCAGACGCATCGCCACCACCTGCTCCTCCACGATTGCCGCGGCGACGGGCCTCGTTGCGAATCCAATCCTCGAGGAAGCGCCGGTCCGTCAGCTTGCGAGCGTCGTGGACCTTGGTCTGTACCTGTGCCTCTTGGGCATCAAAACTGAGCAGTGTTGGAACCGAGGTGATCATATACGTCATTCCGAGACCTTGGCTCATGATGTCTGGAGCGTCGAACTCGACCGGGCAATAGGCGACGCCGCCCTCAGCCTCGCCCACACCCTCCTCGACGAGGGACTGCAGGAGCGGAGCGACGACGCGACAGCTTGAACACCACGAGGTGGTCCACAAGGTGATGAGGGGGACGCGGGATGACGATGAAAGTAGCAAGTAGGTGTGAAAGTCGTCGGGTCTGCGTACACTACATGGAATCGAAGGACGGTTACTCCAGGTGTCTGAATTCCGCAAACCAAGGCAGGGCCAGATAGAGAAACGAAATGGTCGTCGGACGGGGAAATACAGCAGAGAGCCATGATACCCTGGGGGTAGAGAAATGGCGGGGTAAAGCGACATGCAGGACTAGCGCACTTACGACGTATAAACCTGGTTCTTGGCCCTGTGAGATGGCGAGGTGGAGAAGGACGAGACTGGCGTGAGGGACGAGACGGGAGATGGTTCGTGAGCAGGACGGCTACGCAGAGAGAGCGGTATCGAGGAACGCCAGAGGCGAGGTGCGTTGGCGCTCAATCCGTGAAGCCATCTGACACTGGTGGTCGCATATCTTGGAGTTCTCATCGCGTCGACAACCGTGAAACGCACGATGACGTAGTGAAGCTGGTGGTTCAAGGAGAGGCGTGTGCCAAAATGTGAGACAGTTCTGTGCGAATCAATTGTCGATGTCCAACAATCTCAAAAATCTTTGTGATAGACAAGCTGAGTGGTGTCAAGGCGAGAGGGCGTGGTGGTGATGGTTTTGCTTGGGAGAGGGGGGTCGTGTGGGTTTGCCTACGTCAGATGGGACCAATTAGCAAGACGTGGGAACGAAGGACGATGGAACAGTGAAGACGCGTCAGGCTGAGTGTTGGTATGCCTCGCGGTCGTAATGGGAATTGGTCAGGTGTATGGCCTGAAGACTTGAACGTGGGGGGGGAAAGACGGGGAAATGCCCATGTGACAAAAAACTGGTCGGGTTGTCAAGTCGGTGAGTGGGACAGGAAAAGTGGATGCCGTCGGGATGCCCTGCTCCGAGACTCCGGTACCATTTTGGCCAGGGAGGTTCTCACTGACTAAAAGCTTGTTACCTGTTACCGGTACTTACGATGATTTTAGTGTTTATTTTACAAATATTCCGTTAGGTAGACGTCCAGGCTTTTGTTTCTGTACGTCTATTCCGTAATTATGTACCTACTAAGTATACATACATCATATTCCTTGATCTCCAGTTGCGATGGAGTTACGCCGGCGGTTTCGGAACATGGTAGGCTGGCTTGCCAAGATCTTTAATTGCTATCGTCGACCAACAGGTACAGATAAAACACAAGGGAGGTCACTCGCACATGCTAAACGCGGTGAGATGTCGATATCCCCTACTTACATCGTACTCCGTCCATGCTAAGGTACCTAGTGTACGAAGTAGACGACGCCTCATAGGATGATGCAGCATCCCTTCTGTGCTGCACACAGGGGCCCCAACTCGATCTCCCTTAATCATCGGTTCCCGCTTATCCTTGGCCTCCCTGCCTTGCAAAACTCGAGGCCACTCACCGAAGTCTCGTAGAAAAAAGGTACGAATACTGCGCTGCCTCTTGATGTCTAAGTACTTCGTACCGTACGTTGTACAAAGGATCAGCCCCACATTAACCATAAGTAGCCCCGCTGATAATTCCACCCAGGGTGGTGTACATCAGTACATCCGCAAGGCTGGGGTACCAAGTCGTCAGCTACCAGTACACTATATACACTGTACTTCTCTTAGGCTGGCAGACAAGGTAACCACTACTCCGCACACACCGAGAGACGAGGTGATGAACGAGCTTGGCAACCCCTATTTTTGCCTCTTCTTTTGGGGGTACCTTGAATACGACTCATTCTTGGCCTTATAAAAACTAGTTGCACGTGGTTTGTGTAGTAATAATCTAGTATCTGCCAAGGGATGTACTCCATACTTGGGGCTGCGGTATCCAGCTACGTACGGTCTGGGGAAGTGGCTCCCCGTGAAGGGTCCTTCAACCTAAAAAGCCGACAGTATCCCCCGTTCCATCATACGCAACCTCTCCTCTTCAGCTTCATTAACAACTTCACCTCTTCTTGCTGGGTTTCCTCTCAGGAGGCAACTTCTTTTCCTCTACCTTACCCCTTCGTCCTTAACGTTCGCCGCCTCCACGAACGTCCCTGGGCCTGTCTCGTCCTCCAACGCCTCGAGTGGCCAACGTTGTCCTTTAGTCTGTCCTCAACTCCCTAGGACGTGTGTTGGCTTCTTTGCCCCCCACTCGAGCCATATATCCATATATTTATTTACCTGTTGCTCTATCCGTCTCTCATCGACATCTATACCTGTCGATTCACCCATTGCCCTCCGCGAGACTAGCCCGCGCTTGGGTTTCTACGGCCATCTTTCTTATTTATTTTCCGCATCTTGGGTATTTAGACCTGAGGGGTGGGAGTTTTCTGGATTGTGAATTCTCTATTTTTACTTTTTTTCTTGGCACCAACATTCAGTTACTTGGATCAATCCCAATCTTGCATAGACCGACATGCCAGAGGCACCGAAAGGGTCTCGCTTTAGGGCCTGGTTTGGGGGGGAGAAGAAACCGTCGAGTCAGACTGGAGAAACCAGGACTGGGCCCCCAAAATGGAGCTTTGGCGTCCTCAACGACCCGGAAACCATCGAAGTTCCAGGTAAGTTGACAAAGTCACTTGATCTTTCTTTGGTTGCATCACGGCCCCAGCTTACATGTCCCATCTAGGTTCTGTTCTTTTGCTGGCTAGTGACCGCAATGAACCCTTGGGTCTCCAGAATGCGCCTGCTCGGGTTTCGCGTTCCTCAATCCCGGCAGGATACATACCGGACCCCATTGCTACTCCACGAAGTCGTCGCTCTTCCAGCCACGGCAGGCCCCCTGTGGACGACAGGAAGAAGACCAAGGACGGTAAGATTATCCTAGACCCTCAGCCAGAGGACTCGGAGAACGATCCTCTCAATTGGTCCACCCTGCGCCGAGACGCTGCCTTGCTCTCCCTGGGTTTCTACTGCCTGATCGGTGGTGGCATCACCACTATCCTCGCCGCGGGCTTCTACGATGTCGCCGACGACTATGGCGTCAGTGTCGAGGACGTCTCCCTGACAACTGGCCTGTACATGATGGGAATGGGACTCGGCTCTGTCATTGCCTCTCCCACGGCCATTCTGTACGGTAAACGCCCAGTGTACCTCGTCAGCGCCATCCTTTTCATGCTTGCGTCCACATGGTGCGCCTTGTCTCCTAGTTTCGGCTCTCTCGTTGCGGCCAGAGTCTTTCAGGGTATGGCCATCAGCCCTGTCGAATGCCTTCCTTCCGCCACCATCGCCGAGATCTACTTTCTCCACGAGAGAGCATTCCGCATCGGAATATATACGTTGCTCTTGCTAGGCGGAAAAAATCTTATCCCACTGATTAGCGCGGGCATCATCGAGGGTCTCGGATGGCGATGGGTTTTCTGGTAGGCCGCCCTCAACTTTTTGTTTTTTTCCTTATTCGTGTTTCTTTATATCGGGGGCGCATCCCTGGCTAACGTCATTGATAGGATTGTCGCCATGATCGTGGCCTTCGGTTTCGGTCTCTTGTTTTTCTTCGTCCCGGAAACGTTCTGGGATCGGAGCCCAGAGCCAAGGTCGAGAAGACCATCACGACCCCGCATATTTCGTGGGCTCTCGTCTGGGCCTCGCCCCGATCAATTTCCCCCGGCTACTCCAGTCGGCAGACATAGCACTACTACGCCAGCTTCCCCGACCGCCGCTGCTCCTCCAACGCCATCTAGAAAAGTTCAAGTCGAGTTTGCCCCTGACCCGGCCCACGACGATAAGCAATTCTTGTCGACGGAAGACCGGAGTTCCGCTATAGAGTCGACCCCGGCGAGTCCTCGCACGGCGCCAGCTGATCCGTCCCCATCCGGCGCCGTTCAACGCCCGCAGAGTGCCACCATCTCACTCACTCACGCCCCTCGAGAAGGTCGTTCGAGTTTGGACTATTTCGCCAGGGCTTCGAATGTGGAGAGTGAAAAACTGCAGATTCCAGAGTCCGACCTGAGCAGCCCGCCGAAATACAGGGCTTATACGCAAACCCTTCGCCACAAACCAGCCAAGTCATTCGTAGAGCAACTCAAGCCGTGGAACGGTCGCCTCTGCCACGACAAGTGGTACAAGGTCATGCTCCGTCCTTTCATCCTTTTTGCGTACCCGCCGATCCTGTGGTCCACCGTCACCTATTCGTGCTCGGTCGGCTGGCTCATCGTCGTCGGCAACACCATGAGCATGATCTTCCGAACACCCAACGCCTACAACTTTAACGCCATCCAGACGGGTCTCATCTACCTGTCCCCTTTCATTGGCGGCATCCTGGGTACGGCCGTGGCGGGTAAGGCGAGCGACATCATCGTCAAGGCCATGGCACGCCGCAACGGCGGCCTATACGAACCCGAGTTCCGCCTCGTCATGGCCGGCCCCGTGCTCATCACCACCGTTATCGGGTTGATGGGTTTCGGGTGGTCGGCCGAGGTTGGCAACCACTGGATGGTTCCCACCTTCTTCTTCGGCGTCATCTCCTTCGGCTGCACTCTCGGTTCCACCACGTCCATCACGTTTGCCGTCGACAGCTACCGCCAGTATGCTGGGGAGGCGCTCGTCACTCTCAACTTCAGCAAGAACATCTTCCACGGCCTCGTGTTCAGCTTGTTCGTCACCCACTGGATGGCTGACGACGGGCCAAGGACCATGTACATCTGGCTCGGCGTCATCCAGCTGATCCTGTGCCTATTCTCAATTCCCATGTATATTTACGGGAAGAGGGCTCGCATGTGGACTGTGCGCAAGAACCTGATGGAGAAGTTCTAATGACGTTATGCATTTTTTTCCCCCTGCGACATGTCATCTTCCTGTCCCGCTCTATTTTTTACCATCTCCTGTCGTCAATTACACGCATGGATCTTGGGGTCATTGAGGGTTGGATTCTATTCACATCATTCGCATGGTTGCGACTTGCATTGTCATTCGGCGTCGATCATTATCTACCTATTCATGTTAGCATTGGTGCTTCCATTCGCTTTGGGACTGTGGAGCATATATACATATATATCATCGGGTCATGAGGGATTTTATAGCATTTGGGTTACTACTGTCTTCAGGGAGATAGGGTCGCATTGTGAAGACCTCTGCATTGTTGCATCGATGCCTTGGAGTACCTTTCGGCGTGTTGATGGAGCACACAAGGTTAGAAATACACATTCTCCAAGAATTAAGCATTTCATACATCATCGGAATAATTCATGGGCCAAAACAAGTCCCAGGGGACCTTTCTCGCGCTTTGGTAACGTCCAAACACGGCACGATGGTTCGGGCATATCTCACAGACATTCCCCGTCCAAGTCCACCGACAGGTGTGCCAAACTCGGTGTGAATAGTCTGACCCTGGGAGCTATTACACATATACCTGGCCACAGGGCATGATCCCCAAGTCTATTGCTCTTCCCTCGTTGTCTTTGGTCCTAGTAGAACCGGGGCCATTCCCCTTCGGTGACTGTATGTTTGTATCCATCCCCGGCTTTTTTTTTTTCCTTATGGATTCTCGTTCGGACGGATTGCATATTGCAAACACGGCTCATTTGTACACTGTATCGCGGGCAAACGGCCATGGCGATACATGTGAGATGTACGGGAAATCATCTCCGGTCTCATTCCTAATAGCGCTCCGAGGCTCGGCCGTCGAGGTACGCTGCGGTGTATATATGTATAGGTTGGAAGTAACACAAAGAGGAGAAGTGAAGGTATAGTATAGAACAATGGACCGCGATAATTTATTCAGTCGTCGCAATTGCGCCAGGGAGAATCCGGAAATCTAAGTGTAGAACGCGTCGAAGAGGTAGATAAAGCCAAAGAGGAGGAAAGCCAGGGCGCCGCCGATGGTTACTGGATGAGTTTGTACGTCAGTATAGCACTTCTCACAAGCGGACAGGGAGGGGAAGGGGGGAGAGAAGGAGGGAAAAAGGACGAAAAGGACGAAATCGGACGAAAGACTACGTACCAACTTTGAGGCTGACCTTGCCGGCGATGGCGCGACCTCCAATGACAGCAACACCGGTGCAGATGGCATGGCCCGTGGTGGCTCCCAAGGTCACCCACCAATAGTCCTGGCCGGCGGCCATGGCAATGGTGGCGATCTGAGAGCGGTCACCCCACTCTCCGAGGAAGGTCATGCCGAAGGTCTGGACCCAGGCGGGGCTGAGGAGGAGGGAGAAGAGGTTACCGAGGCCCTGGAAGAAGCCGGTGACGGAGGAGCCGTAGCGGATGCGCGAGGGGCTGCGGGAGGGCGACGACGAAGGGGAACGGGGCGGGGTGGGGAAGCGGTTCTGCGAGCGCGACTGGCGACCGCCGTGACCGTGGCCGTTGCCGTTGCCGAGGCCCATCTCGAGAGCGTGCGGGGAGACGGAGGCGAGGTTCTGGGAGCCGCTGCGGTGGCGGCCGGCGCCCATGAGGGCGGCCTCCTTCTCCTTCTCGGCGAGCTCGCGCTCGACCTCGTGCAGTTCCTCGGTGACGCCCTCGTTGGGGTCCATGGCGAGGCCTTCGCGGAGGAGGCGGACGCCGAAGACGAAGAAGAGGCCGGCGGCGGCGAAGGCGGTGAGGCGCGGCGGGATGAGGGTGGGGACGGCGTGGCCCAGGATGGCGGAGAGGAAGGTCATGATGAGGAGGGCGGTGACGGCGGCGGAGAAGACGACCATGCGGTCGTGCTTCATGGCCATGAGGGCGGCTACGAGGAAGGTCTTGTCGCCGACCTCGGAGACGAGGATCATGGTCATGGAGAGGACGAACGAGCGGAATGGCTGGATGATGCCCTCGTCGTCAACACCGCCGCCGGCCGTGACATGGGTATAGGGTTGAGAGATGCCGAGGTGGTCTTTATTGGCCGAGTCGGGGATGGGAAGGGCGTCGTCGCTGGATGTTCTGGGGAGATTGGCAGGTCTCTAAGGGAGAGGGAGACGAGATTAGCATTTCCACCGACCCCTGAGGCGAAGCAGACAAGGAAGGAAAGTATAACAGGGGTGGTGCTTTTGCTTGAGGTGAAGGTCAACTTACATGAAGTCCGGCTGCCTCGTCGGCTGCTGTATCGTCGTCGCCGTGGTCATAGCCACGGTGTTGCAATATCCTCTCCTCCTCGATTTGGGGCAAAGGCGGAGCCTCCTTTGGGCTCTCTGGGGTATTGTCGGGTCTCCCGCCCGTCCGATCCTCCTGGGCTTTTCGTTCCTTTACCTTCTCGCTCACGCCCCCTTCAGTACCTGTGGTGCCCTCCCTTGGCCTGGGCCGGTCGGGGTCGTCCATGACGCCGTCGTGCGGCTCGAGGAGCGGTTTCCCATCTAAAAAGACTATATCGCCTGGACTCTCTTCATGTCGGTTTCTACGGGAGTCGACAAAGGGGCCCTGGCGGGGCATTCCATCATTGCCATCGACTGGTGCATCTCTAGTGCCCACGGCCGTATAGTCTCTTTTGAGGATGGAGTCGACTGAAGAATCCGCACCGGCGGGTATGGCTCGGGTCTGGGTTTCGGTAGACGAGGACGGGTCAATGGCGAGGACCGTGACGATGGAGGGGACGAGGAAGAGGAGGAAGGAGGAGGGCTGGGTGCGAAGCCTCATGTTGGGTGGCGCGACGGATGGGAGTCGCAAAAGATGGGGGGAAAATCGAAGGGGAAAGATAAGGGGTAGGTAGGGCTGAAAAGAAGAAGAAGAAAACAGCAGAAGTCACCAATCCGCTAGGAACAATAGAAGATTGATTCTACCCCTCGGGGAGTATGGGTTTCGCGATCCAAAGAAGTGAGGGTCAGGGTGAGAGAGTACAAAGGTACGAATTCGGGGAGCTGGCCAGAAAATTATATGATATTACGGAGTATCTGTAGACGTTTCACGGTACGGCCACCAGTGGACACGCGGCAGTTTGGCTGGGACAGCGGCCCATCAAGGTCCGTCCACCGAATTGCGGAGAGTATTACATCGTACCTTGACTGCTTTGGTAAGCAGGTACCTTATGTAATGCACCTTTTGGGTTCAAGAACCCCTGACGATTTGCAACTCCAACCTTGTTTTGTAGTGTCTGCAAAGATGCACGAATATTTTCAAAGTGTCACGCCACGGTCAACCATAGGCTCCCACCAGTCGGGCCCATCAACCATCAATTTCTCTCAGAAAACAACAATTAAGAAAAGGCTCGATTTTTATTGTCGTTCTTGAACTTATCTGCCTCGAATTATGATTAATTACACTGCCGAATCTATCCCTTTCTCCCCGACCATGTCCTGATAGGTATTCCAATCATATTCCAATCCCAGTTTGTCTTCTTTTTCGACCGTCGTATTTATCCCCCGTCACTTATTTCTTATTCATACATCATATCTGGACATCTCACTCCCCAGTCCTACTGTACCCACCGGGCATCAAACACCACAGGTGTTCCGAGTCGTCCTCACAGCGGCGCCACTGACCCTACGAGCCGCCGCAGTGAGCGCAAGGAGGGCTTAGCACTTCGGGAACCTCCCCCTTGAAAAGTTCCTCCCGGTACACGTAGTACTCGCGGTAGTACTTCCACTCGTCCAAGAATTCGATCCAGTAGACCAGCTGCTCGATGACCCAGCTGTCCCGTAGACGGTCCGCCACCCATTCCCTCCGCCGCGCCGTCTGCTCCTCATTCGCCCCGCGCCGTTCACCCGCGCGGCTCTCCCAGTCCGCCAGCAGCTCCGGGCGGAGGGTGCCCACCGACTCGGCCGTGTAGTATACGAATTCGGCCACCCGCCCCGTCGTCGTGGAGTATGGCATCGCTCCCCATTCCACCACCGCTTGCTGCTGCGCTGTTGCTTTCTGGTCGTCACTCGCCGGCTCGTACACGTGCACCACGCGGATCGTGCAGCGGGCGCACTTTACCTGGCCGAGGAACGCCGGCAGGATGGTCCACAGCGGAAACGTGCTTGTCCGCCGGTGCAGCGGCATCAGCTCTTTTGCCGGCGGCGACATGACGCGCACCCCGACAGGGCTGGGTGGCGGTGTGGGTGTTGGCACTATGGCATCGGGCGAAGACGGGACGAAGCTTGGCCAACTCTGAAGAGGGAAGAGTCAGTCTGATGCTTCATGCAACAAACCCATGGGTGTTTCTGAGAACTTTGAAAACTCACGACTTCACGGCCTTTTTCGGTGGCCATCGCTGGGGAAGGTATCCCTGTTGTAGGAAAGTCCGATATATCCGACCCGAGGGGATCCAGTGAGTGGAATATTGAGAGCTACCTCTCATATGCAGGAGACGGTCTCATTACCAACAGTGGAGGCCAGAGGAACCGTGGAGAGTCTTCCTTTGGTCCAGTCGCTCTAAAGAGTGACGGGGTGTCCCTGGTGACGTGAGTAAACTAACTCTATTATACGCCGCGACCCCACAGTCACCTCGGTAAGTCTGAGGTCTTCCCATAAACCAGAGATCGCTTCCCAGCGCCTGATGTGCTGCTTTCGACTATACAGATGCGGTACTCGTGATGGTGGGCAGCTGCGAAGCCAGTCTGTGCAGGGATTAGAGAACGCTATGAGATGCTCGTAAGACCTTGTTTCTCAATGTTGACATCTATGTCTCTCCCCTCCGGAACGTGCAGGTCTCTCGACGCCTTGGTTCGCCGTCTTTCTCGCCCTTTCCCACCGCAGCCTCCCTGTTTGCCGATCTCAGCTTTACCCGCGATCGGACGCCTCTACGTGCATAACATACAACGTACAGCGCAGAACAGCACGTGTCGGCGGGCCGGGGTGCTTAGTTATGCGGTCCTGCAGCACTCAGCTGATGGTGCATGAGCTATTCTTCCTTGCTTTTCTTAATGCTACCATACATTCCCCACCGTTTGTGCTATACCTCCTGGACCATCCACATACCTACAACGTATGCGTATCTTTCTTCTTCCTGTATCGACGCATCTCGGACGCATTCCAAGTACTTCGTATGATTCATATCAGTATTGCTTGGGTTATATGAGAACTGACAGCCTGGTCCCAGCCAGGTCCACTGGAGCGCTAACTCGGTTGCAACTCTATTGCAACAGATCTGGCTGCCAAGATGCCGATCATCCCGCACCAAGCACCAGGTGATTGGTACAGAGTGAATACAATAGACGAACGGTAATTATAGCGCGTACCTGGAAACCAGTGGCTCCGCAAAGGCTGCAAAGGCCCATGTAAAATCTAACGAATACTTCGAAACATTTGGGGGGGTTACTGGCTCAGTTGCGCAAAGTCCACCAAAAGTCTCGAGCTTCAACCCTCAACTTGCGGGACTTTTGCTTATTAGCTAGGGCCTGTACCCTGGCTTGGATCTGACTCCGGGCTCCGACTTGTGACCAATCGCCCTTCTTCATGAGAGGGTTCCTCGCCCCTTTTGGTTTACTGATCAGCCAACCACCCACCCATCAGTCATTCCATGTGGGACGCAGAGTGGATGGTCTGGGGATGATGGCTTCAACCATCCAAAGCAAAGCTCGCTATCAGACAACTATACAGGAGGAAGTCCAGCCGTCCAAGTCTTTTCCTTTGCAATGAACCTGCAGCATCAGTGGGCCGAGGTACTCATTAAGCCGTGATATTTTCTCGTTGAGACACGCTGCTTCTCTCTTTTTGCTTAGATGATTGTCTCTGTTTACGAAGCAAATGCCATGGTTGGATATGTGAGGAGAAGCAAGGACGCGCCCTCAGATCCCCATGCTTTGCATTAGCGTCTCCCCCGCCATGACCAAGGCCAAGGAGTTTATGGGAATGTGCCCATGGAGACGGGCTGACCCAGCATCAGCTGGGTTTGAAGTTGATTTGATTCGTTTCGGGCCTTTGAAGAACCCAAGTCTCACCAGTTAGCCTAGGTCTCCTCGCTTCCCTTTCCCACTTCAATGCTGTGGTGAACGTGCGGGATATCTGTCAATGCTCCCCCTATTTCTTGCTACCTCGAGTCCAGAAGGCTTTCCTCCCCAGTCAACTCCGCCGTCAGGAACCGTTCGTCGACCAGGGCCATCTAGAAAGCCTTGCCGCTCAGATAGCCGATACTCCCACGAGCCTCACCAGACCGAGATATCAGAGATCCAAAGGACCACCACGGCTCCTATATATCCCCCGGCGCTTCTCTTACTCCATTGCTGCCGGCCCCCCTTCCCGCCATACTGGCGCAACACCCACATCGTATCTATCACCAACAACCATTCATTGCCTTCTGGGCCCACGACGCCGGTTTCCTGTTCGACTGTCCCTGGCTTCTTGAGAACCTGTACCTTGGTCACCGAACGATTAATTCGTCAAGACGCGGCGATCCTTCAGGGGCGCCCTGAACACGACACGCAAGGCTATCGAGTTTAGGGACTAAGGGGGAAAAACAAGCACAGAAAAGAAAAAAGGGGAAAGGGGCCTCCAAACCAGAAACATACACACAGCATCTGCCATCGCAATGTGCGAGTGGTACCGCCGCGACTACGGATGTGGCCATCACCTCATCGGTGCAGCGGCCTGGTGTCCCGCATACGGGCAAACGCACCGCCGCTGCACCGTCCGCATCGCACATACGGAATTCACATGGGACGAATGCGCCCGATGCGTCAGCAAGAAAACCCAAGTCCCCGTCCCGTGGGAACATATGATCGACCGGAGCAAGGCTCCGATGAGTCTTAAGTGGCTGCGTGGGAACGTGTGACGACAGGACTGAGAGAACGGAGGGCGCGTCAGTTCAACATGAGTCTGAGTCGCCGTCATTGTGTCGGGGTTAACCATCTCACTGGATTTGGAGCGTTACATTTCAAAGCAAGCAAGCAAGCGTTTTCTGCCTTTTCTGTTATTTTGATTTTCTCGGGAAGGTTGGCCGTTTGTGTTGATTTGTATTATTTTTAATCCGGGGGTCTCTTTGTACTTTCATTTGCTTATTCTTGTTTGTTACTGGTGGTCTCAGGGAGGAGCAGTGTGAATGTTAATCAGAGCGTCTCGAAACACACTATTCCCATCTTTCGTTCTCTTGTCAGCCAGGTTCTGGGTTAGCGGTGGATGTTGTTAACATTCCTTCACTCGATACTTCTCTCCCCACTGGACAACAGGCTGGATACTCCCAACGCTGTCTCTTCTATTTTGGGCAGTTGGGAGAGCTGGATATCCTTTAATGCAAGGTCAAGATATCGGGAAACATTGATTTCCTCGAAACTTCAATCACCGAGTGGACTGGTAGTTCATTGTCCTGTAATATAGGTACTATGCCTAACTTTTTTTATTTGTTGGACGGGATATGACGAGACAAGATTGATTATAAATGGAGATGTGTGCTACGGCGGATGACGAATATACATGGGCGAGCGAAATCTTGCTCATGATGCCTGCCGACCCAAGTAGATAGAACAGGGGGAAAAAGAAATGAAGAACAAAAAAGAAAGAAAAAGCAAAACATGTGGGCGCCATCCGGGGATTGAACCCGGGACCTCTCGCAAGCAATGCTATTGGGTGTTACCCTAAGCGAGAATCATACCACTAGACCAACGGCGCGTTTTCATCGCATATCCCTGATTGGACCAGGGGCTGGCTGATTGTTGAGAACTTGTGCCAAAGGGTAACCTATATAGTCAGAACGCAGTATGCTCATACAGATTCGCAACTCCCTAGTGTATCAACGGAGTAGGAAAGCCAGGACGAGTTGAGTTCTGTAGCCACCATCCCTTCAACCTCAAAGATGAGATGGGCCGATCCATGTTTAGCATAATTCCACACCATCTTGTTCATCCTAGGAAGTGCAACGAAGAGCCTGCGGATGCCATTCACTCAACGAGATACATCTACAACCTGTCTACAACCTGTATCTGAGCATCTCGGGTGGCTTTCATCATGAATTGGTCTAAAGGATGGAGCGCCTACGATACGATACACATGGTTAACTCAGTCACTCTCCTAATTGAACTATGAGGTTACGGGTCGGCTACCACCCGGATGAATTCTGCATCGGCGTATACAGGCGTGCATATATAAATGAGAGTATGAGGCCAGAGCTTCACCCGGTTGAGATGTTCCTCCTACAAATCCGTCGTTATCAGCAGATCCGCTCTGGGCCATTCTCCCGCTTCTTCCACCCGAACGAAAGCGTGGTCGTTTACAACGTTACTATGTTGCTGATGTATGCGCTCCGCAGGTGCGCCCGGACGTGCTTTATGTCGCCGTTGGTCATCATCAGCCCGAGATAGATTCGACCATGCATCGGCACGAGAGCGTGTCGTTGTGGACTTAACCCAGGCAAAGTTTGCTACCTCAAATGTAGGTGATCACAATAGTCGGTCTCGAATCTTGAGATACCTCCTCCATCAACTGGAAGTCGGGAACAGGTATATAAGACCCATCCAGGATGATAGACTTGCGAAGCTTCGGGGCTTGACCCTCTGGGTGAGGTCATGAGAAGGCGCTCCTGGTGCTATCATCCTGGCGTGTTGCTGGCGACCGTCATCTGAGCACATGGGCTGGCATTCCAGGATAGAGGAATAGATCTTGCGAGCGGCACCCATCCTCATGCTGTACCCATGCCAAATCCAGGAGAGGAGGTTGTCTAAAAACGAGACACGACAGATCGGACATAGTGATCTCTGCCATTTATGCGAATGAGGTGCTGCGTCTGAATTAAACAGATGGAGTAATAGGACTACAGCTGATCGCCGGAGTGATGGCAGACAGGAGACTAATGTCTGCCTATCAACTGGCAGCCGCAATAAACCTATATGGGATGCCGCATGACTCAGGTGTCCCGGACGATGTCAGGCAACGCATGCCTTGCGCAAGCGGTTGACAGGACTTTGCACTCACTGCAGCATGCCATTAATTCGTTCCAGAAGGGAATGGGGTGTGCTTCCTGTAGGTAGGAAAGAGCCGACAGTTAGGAGGCCAAGGAGGACAATCAACCGAATAGTTTCCCGGACAACGGAAGCGTTCGGAGACCGTCACATATTAATTCAGGTGGCGTAACATGGGCCAGTATTTCCATTCTCATCTTCGGAAGCGCTGTTGGCCGCTATGCGAATGATTCTCTTCTCTTAGGTCACCCGCTCCCCTATCTACAATGCTAGAGTACACAAATGGAATCGAGGAATAGCCGCGTCGATTATAGCACAGACAAGTCGCCGAACCTCTCCTATAAAGGCTGTTAGCAAACTGCCCGTGTTTGTCATGGCGACGGGACTGGATAGTCGGTACCTTGTAGCCCGGCACGGACCAGCGGCCCTTGGAAACGAGCTCGGCGGTCTTCTGCTCGACGATGGGGGCAGCCTTGCCAATGTCCTCCTGTTCGTTTGTCACGTTGGTTAGCCATCCGTTCATACCATGTTGAACCTTTCTTTTCATCCAATCCCCGAGATTCTCATCCAGGTTTCTTCCGTCCAAGGGCATAACGTACCGTAGTGAGATCCTCGAACGGCCGGGCCGTTTCAATGTTGGCCAGGGTCTTCTCGAGGTCCTTCAGCTCGAGGCCGACCTGCTCCTTGGTGGCCTCGGCGTTCTTGACAGCCTCAACCTCAAAGGCCTCGATGGCCTTGATCTGGCGGTTGACGTCGTAGGTGGCGGGCTTGAAAGCGGCGAAACGCTTCTCAATCTCGGCAACGACGGCCTGGTTCTTGAGCACCGAGCGGTACTGCTCAAAGTCGACAGTGGTGGGCTGTTCGGACAGCTGCTGCAACTTGCGGCGCGCGTCCTCGTTTCGCTTCTTGAAGGCCTGAAGAGAGGCCACGGTCTGGCCTCGTAGGCCGAGGGAGGTGGTCACCTTGGCCCAGTCGACCCTGAGCGCTGCGCTTCGCTGTTGAATCGCGAAAAACGAATTAGCTCAAAAACCCCATCGGAACTGGCGGCGTCGCTCGTCACCGCCTTGGTCGATAGCAGAAAACTTGATCGAGACATCAATTGGGATCTTCACTGGCAGGAGAACACTTACTGTGGCCATTGTGACGATCTGTTGGACGGAAATTCCAAAGGTTGATGGGGGTAGATGGTTTGCTGGTGTCGTGAGGTTCCTGGTCGACTTTGCCGAAGTTAGCGGGAAACAATCGGGTCGCCGGTAGTCACGTGAGAGGTCACATGGAATAGTGGGTCGCCAGCCATGTCCTCCCACCGGGCACTATTCGGTACTACAATGGCCTGGATGATGGTCTTGCATCACAGAGACCAAACGTCATTACCGCATATAAGTGTCATTTTCGAGCGAGAGAATGTCAAGAAAAAAACTCTGGTGCTTTACATCTGTAGGGAGAGGTCTGTCGGATGAAATAGGGAAATGCATCACGACGCTGCAGATAATTAAACAGCCCGCCGTAGGGAACAATGCGCTGTTTCGAGAAAATTGATCTCATTGAGTACGTCAAACTCATCATGCACTATACGTGAACCGGTCCGCCCATCCTTTTTTTCGGTTACCGATGTTTCATACCATCAAGAAGAGCATGTTCGCTCGTTTCTTTTCGAACCAGAACCCAGATTGCTAGCGTTGTATCAGATACTCAATGCCATGATGGAATTGACAATATCGTTGTCATTTTCCTTCAGCGCCTTGATAGCCTTCTTCCGAGAGACGCTCGCCTGGTTCATCACCAGTTCGATGTCCTTCTCCTCGATGCCCTCGGTGTCTACCTCCTCGTCGTCGTCATCGTCTTCTTCCTCCTCCTCCTTGGCCTCCGGAGCGGCGGCCTTGCTGGACTCGCCGTGGGTGTGGCCAGCGTGGTCGTGCTCGGTGTTGCCGGCAGCGGCGAGCTGCTGGGCGGCGGCCGCCTGGGCGGAGGCGTTGAGGTCCTCGATCTTAGCCTCACCAAAGACGCTGAAAGGCGGGGGCGGGGTATCAGTATTTTGTGCGCAAGGCGTACCAGAAAACGATGGGAACAGAAACTCACATGTAGGTGTTGCTGTTAGGCGACTTGTAGACCTCGGGGTTGTTGATGACGAAGAGGATCTAATTGTCCCACCCGGTAATTAGCCCACCGCGCTGCCGATATACCACGCAACCTTCATACTCCAACATGATTAGGCCGCTGGCTGCGCTAAGAGACTCACGTTCTTGGGACGGCGGAGGGTGACGCGGGTAATGCCCTGGACTCGGGTCAGGTGCAGCTTCTCAAGGAGCTTGCGGGCCTTCTTTTCGTTGCGGGACTGGATGACGGTAGTCGCGCTGCCGGAGGGAATGCCCTGGGCCTCGGTCTCGACCTCAGCCTCAGCTTCAGACTCGGAATCGGAATCGGAGTCAAGCTCCTCAACCTGGGCCTTCTTGGGCTCCTCCTCAGGGAGTTCTTCAACACGGGGGTTCGCCATCTTGTCGGAACTGGTAAATGGTAGTACGTGAGGAGTCAGCTTTGTGAGATCGTGGGGAGGGGCGCAATCATTTGATTTGGTGGGTTCCTTTGTGTGGAGCGAGAAATGGCACAGACGTGTAAATTCCAGCCAGCTACACAGAACAACTCGGGGGTAATTCGATGCGTGCGATTTCGCAGGATTGGCTTACCGAGATTCAAAGTCAAATGATCTCCCTTCTTGTCGCTGTTTAGTTCGCAGGCCTTGTGGTGATGCTCAGGAAAGAACGAAATTCTAGGGTTTGGCAACAGACCCCGCTTACTAAGTGGATTTAGTAATCGCTTATTCTCCGCGATTTCCACAAGCAACCAGCCGGGCGTCACGGTCCACGGCGTCCAGGATTAACGGCCCCCATGAATGAGAGGACAATAGCCAGAGTCATGGGCCCTTTGGTCATCTCAATAGAAATCAGAGTGTGCCAGGAATTACAGTGTTATGACGGGGTTTTTACTAGGTAGTAATTCATCTGGGCCGCACTATAGAGAGTTCCCATAAATACCGAAGTCTCCCCACTGGTTGCCATGAAGTGTTCATTTTCTTTTCCTCTTGAGTTCCATATCGACGCCGGTCATCTTGGTGATGATTGTGACATACACCCCTTCCAGTTTCGGAGGAAAAAAAGAGAAGAAAAAACGCAGCAGAAGCCTTATGCCGCCATTGTTGTTGTGATGCAGACCATTCCTGGATTCCATGCCGTCCACGCTCTAAAACGAACCAACCATTTGCCCCAGGGTAGCCAACTACCCAGTTTACCACGATTTCATTTTGGACCTCGTAGCGGCAGTCCCCTTTTGTTGTTTACGCCGAGGCCTTGATCTTGGCGAGCTCCTTCCGCTCAGCGAAGCGGCGCTGCTTCTTGAGGCGCATGACCTTGAAGCGGTCAAAGTCGGTAAGGTTCTTCCTCCGCTCAATCTGAGTCCGGCGCTTGAACCAGTTGGTCTCCTTCCACTTCTCGTCGATATTGGCCTCCTGCCAGAACTTCTTGAGGGCGGCGTGGCGGGCGCCGCGGGGAAGCTTGTCGATGGTGAGGGAAGAGAGGAGGGCAGAGGCGAGGGGAAGCGATTGACGGGGAACGGCGAGATCGGGGTTTGAGGAGGGGCCCTCGACCAGGACCTGTGGACGGAACTTGTGTCAACATTGCTGCAATCCGACAAAAACGGCCCGCCCAAAAAAAAAAGAGGACGTCCGAATTGGAAAGAAGCAGGGACGCAAATGTTCAACGTACGCGCTTGTGGTCGATAATCTCGACGATGGCGGCCAGACGACCGGCGTATGGGTGGCCGTCCTGGATGAGGACGACACGGCCGACCTCAACCAGGCGCCACTGGGATCCCTCGATGGTAGCGTCACCCATTTTTTATTGTCGATCTAGAAGGAGGGTGGTTGTCAGAATGGTCGATGATATTATATTACAAGGTCGAAAGGGCGGGCAAGTGCTGTTGGTTGCTTACCCGAAGACGATCAAGTGCTCGGTGGTGTGTGGTTGAATGTCGGGGACTTGGTCTTGACGAGCGCACACCAATCGACAACTTTTTGCAGATGCAACTTGTGCGGACGAAATTCAATCCTGGCCCTAAAGTGGCGGGTGGTCCGTGCTCTCAAGCAGGCTACGCTGTGGCGGGTTAGGTAATCAGGTAATATTCCGAGGTTCCGCCGGTTATCCAGGCCAGCGCTTTTTTTTTTTTTTTTTTTTTTTTTTTTTTTTCACATATGAAGCTGCTCATCCCATCCAGCTCTCTTCTTATTCCTACCTTCTCCTCTTCTCCCATTCAGCAGCCAGGGATCAATTTGGATTCAAGATTGGCGAAGCCCATCTAGAAAGGTATGCAAACACTTCCTCTTCTCCTATATTTTGCGTATGATGATGTAATTTGCGATTGATTGCACATGATGGCTCTCTTTCGCCGGAGTAGCTATATCGTGGGCATACATGATATTCAATTCTTACATATTCTGACGCGAGTTGTTGTTTTGTACCTTGATTTGGAAGTCGTTATGACGTTTTATGACCGGTCGCTGACTATTCCCAGGTTCGAAGGCTTGTCCATAACGAAATCCATCCGGGCAATGATTGCAGTTTTTGGAGGATCGGTCGATGTTGATAGTTCATGACAAATAAACAAAAGACGCGTTATTCCGATTACACTCTTGACTACGTCTACCTGCCTAGTGACACGATCTTGCCACGAGCACTGCGCGCGAGACTAGGTAGACAGCGTGGCTGAGAAGATTACTTTGGGAGCCAAGGGTGTCCATTCAATGTATCATGGCAGAGATCGAGATGATATTGGGCTTATACCTGCCAGCTGTCTTCTGTTCCTCATGGCTCTACTCTTGAGACAAAACACTCATGCCTTACCTTTCCGCTTCAATTCAGCTTCCTCCTCCGCGGCCAGCTCCGCGTCCACCTTGGCGCCTTTGGACGGCTCGTTGCCATGCATCTTTGCCTGAAGAAAACTGCCTGTCAGATGATGTATACGGTCGGGGAGGTAATATTTCTCGTACCGGAAGAGTTGGATCCCGCTTAGACATCTTAGTTTCAGGGTCCTCACGATCTTCATTCTTTTTCTGTGGTGCGGTTTGATGTCAGTTCAGTGTTACTGGTGACGTGACGAGACCTCTGCGCATTGGAACATTGCTGACCTCTTCTGCTGCTAGCTTGTTGGCGATGGTTCTCTCATCCTCTGAAAGTCTGTCAGTTACATGGCCTTCTTCTCTTACTTCTCTTGAGCAGCTTACTCGAATCGAGGCTCTTGTGGGAATGGGGTTGGCCTTCATTGTATCTGTCGGCCTTTTGCATCTCAGACGCTTTGACTTGTCTCTGATCGCCGGCCTCGTAGACTTGCCGGTTGCCAACATTCGAGTATCCAGACATGGTGCTAGATGATGGTAAAGAATGCACTGGGAGAGTAGAGAACAGTATATGGTCTGCGTGGTATGTGGTCGCTTTGGATTAGGAGGTTTTCACTTCGTGCAGTGAAGTGGTTCGTGTTCAGTGAAGCAGCAGAGGATGCTGATTGTCTAGGGATCCCATTATCTAGCGTCAGAACCTGAACGCCGTCTCCTAGTCTACGTCATTTCCCCCCTGGGTCCCCTATCTTTGTTCGAGGATGGCTGTTTCTCGAATAAGTAGATATTCTACGTCATAGAACAGGAGTATGAGTACCCAGGTCTTGAACTGGTGGTACCTAATGTAGGTACAAGGTAATGTCAGTCGGGTACATGTTACTTAAAAAGGATGTTTGTTCAGTTAGGTACTCGGCACGGACACGAAAAAAACGATATGAATTGTCAGGTCTATCGCTGCTCAACCAGAACTTGGTTCTGAATCAAATAACCTTTGGTGTCCAGTCGAAGAGACTGTATTTCAGCGTCGTCGAGACATGCGTTAGAAAAGCGGTCGTCCCAAAGCCTTAGATGGGCCTGGATGGCAAATGCCTCTGCCATGTCATCTCCAAACCAGGATATCTACCTGGTGTTCTAAGCTCACGAGGTCCCAGGATGGCTGTGCAGTAATGTGAGGCTGCTATGGCCTAGTCCCCAGGAGACAGTGTCTACGGTGACTGCTACAGACATACCCGTCGCCTTCCACGCATTCGTGTACACCGTTCGCAGTGGCACCGAAAACCATGGTCAAGATCAGCCCTGCGAAAAGGGTGTGCGTTTCGGACCGTGTTCACCTTGGACTGAAACCTCTGCAGAGGAGGTGTGCTAGCTACACACCACTGTGATCCGCTTGAACATGCTGCATGCATGACCTAATGATGCAGCCCCGCCTCAGCAACTCAGCACCAGTGGGTATCATGTTCTCGACGGAGAACCAAGAGGACATTGACGCATGTGCTGTTCAGTTGTCCTCATCTTATGCTCAGTCTAGCATCGTGCATAATCTTCCTTCCATCACGGCAGAGCAGGGCAAACTAACATATAAGTCGTGGCATAACAACCTTGGAGACGGTGATAACGACTAGGCTGAAGCACAGTGATAATCAATCCCTCCACTCTACCACAGGTCCAAAGACAACCGCGAATCACCAGAGATCTCACCTTTTACATTTTTATCCACATTCGCATCTCGACAACTGGCCTGTGATCATGAGGCAGACTCATATGGTTTTCTCGGCCAAGCCGGGAATGAGTGTGTCTCCTTATATGGCCTCTCGTTATCCTGGATTGCCGTTGTTGGGAGAAGAGCCGACATACTGATGAATATTTTATACAGGCCACTTGCGTCCTCTCTGTTTTCTTGCTTCCAAAATCGTAGCAAGGCAACCGGTTGTCATCTCTTTCCTCATCGCCAACGTCGGCGATATCTACGAGAAGCTGGCCCGCGAGCTACGCCGATACCAAGACCACGCGGATGAACCTCGCCTCGGCGTTATCAGGCAAGTACACGAGCGTCCAGTCGTTCTACTCCTCATCTCTGAGCAAGGGACGGGAAAATACTATGCACAGGGGTTAATTGTGCCTCTTTCCATATGACCAGACTCCTGGCCGTTGGAGAGTTGAATGACGAAGAATCGGACACTGAAATGATCTTGCCCTTCCGGCAACTCTGGAAATGCGTTTTTGACGAAAAGCACATGCGTTGCCACCGGACCGATGCCGTTTTCTCGGCCGTTCCTCGTCCTGTGGTAGTTTTACTTGATGTAAGCTGTTGCAGGTTTCCTCAACTCCTTTTCCAGGTTAACAGAAAACTGATCAGCTATACCTCCGCAGGGCTTTCAATACCCCTGGTTCGAAGTAGTGAGGGCTTTCACCCCGTCCCCTCCCGTCCTCCAGTGGATGAACATGTCGCCTTTGTCACTGCTTCGGTTTGCCGGACCCCCTGAATGCGGCTCCATGGGCGATGCTCTCCGCGCATTCCACGATGGCAAGGCCACGACAGAGAAGCTTCAACGCCTCGAGACCGCTGGGAACATCATCAAGCTACCTGGGATCGCTCCCATGTACGACTGGGAGTTCCAACCGGAGGAGCTGCCTCTGGCAATGAAAGAGAACATTTGGGAGAAGATCTCGAGGGTGGCAAAGTACGTCCCTGGACGGGATCACCGGTTCAGGAAGGCTTAACAACAGCTAGGGGCCTTATTGACTCTTCTTCTTTGCTAGGCTATTGCATCAAGCTGACGGGTTCGTCACATCATGGTCGGTTCCCTACGACACGGAGGAATGTTTAAACGAATTCAACGCATATGTCAACTCGATACGCGGACGACCGACGTTCCACCTGGGACCTCTTCTTCCTTTCAGTGACGGTGGTACGGATTTTAGGAGTGAATGTCTCGCCGCCGAGCGACTCGGCATGCCCCCGGACTCTTTCGAAGCAACCATGGCCCTCCTTGACCGCGTTGCAGCTGAGCGTGGTCTACGGAGCTTGATGTACATCAGCTTTGGGAGCGAGCATTGGTGCGTTGGATTCACCGCCCTGAGCTACTCTTCACCGTCCTATCTTGAGCGTCGTTCTTTTTAAGTCTTAGCCGCTGACTTTGATTGTCTCCCCCTAAGGCCATCTTCCAACGAGCGACTCCACGATCTCCTTTCGTCGTTGAAGGCTAAGGAAATCCCCTACGTATGCTAACCATTACCCTACATCAACCGACTCACTCTCTGGCGCGTTAGGATACTGACGACCACTTTCTAAACTGTAGATTCTGGCCCATGCCCGATGTCCTGAGGCTGTCATTACGGATCTGAGAGCAATGTTTGAGGACCCCAAGCTGAATTTCTTTACCAACTGGGCCCCCCAGCAGTCCATATTATCCCACAAGGTACGAGGTTCACATGACCCCTACCGGCTTCTTCTGGGACGAACTCCCCCCTTCAAAAGTGCAGAGCAAGGACTGATCCAGTGTACATTGTAGGCGTGTGGCGTATTCTTAACACACGGTGGCATGGGAAGCACACTGGAGGCTGCAACCCAATCTGTCCCACTGTGAGTATAACTGCTTACCAACACACAGGCGCTTTCTTTGCTGGCGACCACTGACAAAAGGTGACTGACGGCTCCTGGCAGGATATGCTGGCCATTCCCCGTCGACCAGGCTGACAACACCTGTCATCTCGTCCAGAGCTTGGGGATAGGCTGGGAGCTCCGGGAGGTGAGGACTGGCGAAGACGGTAGGAGACCGGTTCTCGCCACAGGACGCAGCCACGGCCGCGATCGCGACGCGGCCAGGGCCGAGTTCAATCGCGTTCTAGACGAAGTGTTCGGCCCGGAAGGAGAGAAAAAGCGCGGCACGGCGCGGCGTCTGGCGCAGGAACTGGGCGCGTGCTGGTCTCCGGACGGACATGGCTCGAGGGCGCTGAATGAGTTCATTCAGACCTACTGCCCCTGAAGAGACGAGTCTGGGGGAGCACATGAGACGATATACGGCAGAAGCCGAGTTTGCAAGGTGTAGAAGACATGAAGAATCTCGGACTGAAAGAGGTGGAGAGACACATACAGTCCTGTCTACTTTCTATTTCTCATCTTTCACTCGGGAATATCCACGGCTTATACGTATTGTCCGGTACGGCGCACAACGCTATTCTCCGACAGCTTGTCCCAGTAATGCACCTCCAAACAAGATTCACGACACATAGCCACGGCTACCTCGCCTCGCGCTTTCGTCTCGCGTTCATACTCGCGGATGGCCTTCTCCCTTAGCTGCAGCCATGCCTTATCCCCAGGCCCTGTCGCATTGGATATGTCTTGGATAGTCTGAAACAGGTGGTAGGCATCCAGAATGGCGTGGTTGAACCCTTCGCCCCTATCTGTACAAGCAAGGGATGTTAACACACACATAAACACGAGGGCTTGCAATAGACGCTTCGCAACAATGAGACGCCGCCGGGACGGATGTGGACAGGGGAATTAGACGTACACATAGACATGGTGTGTGCTGCATCTCCAACGAGGGTCACAGCCCCCCCAGTATCGACTGATGAGGAGGGGATATGCCAGTCGAAGAGACGGAGCTTGAGCACGGGACCATGGTCATCGGGTATGGCGTGTCGGAACACGTTGGCGATACGGGGATCGAAATCGGCGGCTTTCTGGCGCATGACGCGGATGCGTGCGGCGTCGGTCGACAGGTCGAGCGCCGATGAGTCGCCCTCTCCATGCTCGGTGTCTTGGGTGGGCGTGAGCCACGACAAACACAGCTGAATCTTCCAGAGGCGCTCCGCGGATGGCCGCGACGCCGTTCCATTGATATCAGGAGACTCCATTACGGAGAACCACATCCACGTTCGCGTTCGGGGCTGGCAGCCCTGGAAGAGAGTCGGGTCGAGGGCGCGTAGGGCGGCAATGTGTGGTTCGCGCACCACCAGCGAAGTACCCAGGAACATGACGGGCAGGGGCCTCGTTGGGGATGCCTTCAAGTCGTACAAATGCGCCCGGATGCGAGAGGATGCGCCGTCAGCGCCCACGAGCAGGCGACCTCTATACTGCGTCCCGTCGGCGAAACGCGCCAGGGGGAGCCCGCTCTCATCGACATGGAAGCCGACGAATTCCTTGTCCCAGAGGATCGTGTCGCTTTCCTCCAATCCCGATAGGAGCAGGCGCCGGAACCGGTCCCGGGATAGCCTCTTTCGAACGCCGTAGCCCGGCGGGAGCTTCCACTTGTATTCACACGTCTCGAGGTTGATGAAGACCGAGTGGCTCTTGTCGGAGGACAGACGCGGATCGACCTGCGTGTCGTCGATCCTCTCGAGGATGTCGTCTGGGAGCATGGACAGGAGCCGGTCAAGAGCGAAGTGTACTGTTAGCGCCCATCCTTGCAGACGGCTGTTGGCTGCGGTGTCGCGCTCGAAGACGAGAAAGGGGATAGAGAGCTAATTTTTTCCTCGTTTCGTCAGTCCCAGCTACATGCTTCATGGCGTGCTTTGCGCTCCCTCTGGGTCCTAGAGGATGAACTACCTTTCGAAGTCCCTGAGCGAGAACCAAGCCTGCAATCCCGGCGCCAATAATCAGCACGGGTGGCTGATTCGACTGCGTTACTGGGGTCATTTTCGCCATACTGCTGCTTTCGTCAGAGGTAGTGCATCGAGTCAAGGTGAAGGTCGATGTGTCATCAGTAGGGGTTAGCTATGGGTTCGCGCCTCCCCACCAGGCTGCTGCCTCCTTCATACATAGCAGATGGGCTGCCGCAGCGGACCAGTGCGTCTCTTCCATGACGCGGCGAGCCCAATGACTGAGCTATTCGTAACTTCTCCAGAAGTTATTCCCTGGCCGTTCCCGTTCAAATTCACCGCCCTTTCCGACACCCCGGGATCATGTCTCACTTCCCGTCTCGGCCTTATGAGCGTTATGGCGTGGCCTGCATATTGTACGAAAAAAGCATGACCGCCAATAAATGCGAAGTAAGATGAGATGCCAAGGCGTAGATCCTGTGCATCATGACGAACCGGGTAAGGCACCTCATCACGACCACGGCTGGACTGAAACCAATATTCCGACCCAGTGCGTCGAGGCGTATATTCCCAACTCGCGACGAAATAGTGTGTGGAGTTTCTCAAACAACTCCCTGCCGCGTCCCTGTTGAGACCAAACGATCTGCACAGGGGAATCGCCGAGAAGTCTAATAGGTGGTCCACTACTGAATGGTATGTCTCGAATTCTCTAAAGCAATTGGTAGGCGGAGCCCACATGTCATTGGATCAGAATACCTATTGTATGATTTCAGTTGGCAGATCCAGCTTTGTAAATCATCGAGTGCTTCGACAATACGTGCTTTCTCTCGTATGTACGTGGAAGACGGGGGTCGTTTTTGGCAACTTGCATTGGAGAACAAGAGGAGCAATGAACCCCTGCATACTGTATTTATCAGACGTCGTGGTGTTGAGATAGCTGGTCATCACCGCAGGATCTTTCAGTAAGATATCTCGAAAATCTCACGAAGCCCTGTAAAAACGAACAAAGTTCATAATACCTTGGAACCCGCGAAGGCGGAGACATAGATTGTCCAACTGACCCTTCACTGCGGCGGCGTTACAAACTCGGGAGCTCAATCAAGCCATACCCGCATCGAAGATGGGCTCGTACGCGTTTCCTATCGGACCGGAGCCAATATTGGCTGACTTTATCCGGCCAAACATCCTCAAGATGAAGGCAAGTCGATCATCGCAGTCTTCACCTGAGTGGTCATTTCTCATTTTCAATTCTTCTGCTAGGCCTTCGTCTCGCCCACAATTGATGACGGCCAAGCCCGAGCTGGCATCCTGCTGGATGCCAACGAGAGTGCTCCCGGATCATGCTTGTCAGCCTGTCATTGGAAACAGTGGAGGCACACACCAGAGGGGAAACGGGCGGGCGACGATGATGCCGCAGTGCTGGCGCTCTCCGAGTCGCTCGATCTGCACCGGTATCCGTCCAACTCGCTCTTGAAGCTGAAGAAGCAGCTGGCGGCGTCCAGAGGCCTGCCGGCCTATTGGGCTGGCAAGATCACTTTCGGCGCGGGGTCTTCTGATCTTGTAGACACGTTGATACGCGCTACGTGCGTGCCCTCTCGAGACGCCATCCTCATCACACCGCCGGCCTTTCCTCTCTATGCTATGCGTGCTGAGCTGGACGAGGTTCGCGTGCTAACGTCCTGCCTCCGGCTGAGCGGCGGCGACTTTCATCTGGACGAGGACGAGGTGTGTCCATACCCATTTCCAGATGACCAGCTGCGTTGCCGAATGGTCCGGTGGTTACTGACTCGCTCGCCTCTCTCCTTTTTTGCTGTACATAGGTCATTGGCATCATCAGGGAGAATGACGTGAAGCTAGTATTCCTCGCCTCGCCCGGCAACCCCACGGGGACTTTGATCCCGCTGAGGAGCATAAGGAAGATCCTGGAGAGCGGAGGTGAGTCAAACACCAAGACCACCATTGATTTTCCCAAGCTTTCATACTGCAGTCTCGGCTGACATGGGCGGCGTATTTCCATCAGCACTCAAGGGTCTACTCGTCATCGACGAGGCGTACATCGACTTTGCCCCCGACGCAGAGAGGAACTCAGCCATATCCATGATGGAGGAGTTCCCCCACCTAGTGATTCTCCAGACGCTCAGCAAAACACATGGACTAGCTGGGGTAAGGTATGTACGACGACGCGTTCAGGAACCACAATCGCCATTCAATGGATCTTGGGGTGGCTGGATGGAGACAAGAAACGCCTCGTGTGATATCGCTGACAAAGAGAGTAACGGACGGCAGACTCGGAGTACTGTACGCACATGAGGCCATCACGGAGGTGCTCAAGAAGGTGCAGATACCATTTTCCATCCCATCTCCCTCGGCAGCCATCGCCATGGCGGCGTTGTCTCCTGCGCGGGAGCACGCAAGAAGGGCTCTTGTGGCCGAAGTGAAGAATAACCGGACATGGCTTGTGCAGGAATTTAGCTCGACATCATTCATAAGCCGTGGAGCCGGCCCGCCTATTGGAGGCAACGCTGCAAACTTTGTGGTGCTGCCCATCTGGGAGCGACCCAGGGACGAGGATTTTGGCGATCCTGGACGACGGGACGACGGAGTTAGGGTGCCCGACGGAGCCCGGGCTAGAGATGTGTGCGAGCTTCTGAGGTCTCGTCATGGAATCGCCGTGCGCTATATCGGAAGTAATCCTGGGTGCAGCGGATGTCTGAGGGTGACGGTGGGCACAGCCGAGGAGAATCACTTGGTCATCCAGGGCTTCCTGGATGTTCTGAGGTGTGGTTAGACGTTCAGGAGATAGAGGATAGTCCCATTGCCTTTGGAATTTCCACCTTTCATCATGTCGTACTGTTTGGTCCCGAAATCCACGTCTCGTTGATGAACCGATCGTAGATCCAATACAATCGGGGAATGTCATGTGGTTGCTTGTTGGAAATCCAAGAGGCGAAGCAATTGCCAGTCACGTCACGTGCGATTACGTGTGCTGTGTCTTTTGTAGATTACTGATCCCGGATTTACATTCCCCCGGGCTCCCTAATTCATGCATGTACCATGCCTGCCCGACTCCTCGAGCAAACCAACTTCACTCAGGGAGTCGACGATATCCCGATTCACGACAACATCACCCACGGAGCAGAGGGCCCTGGGGCCTACTGAGCCGAGTTTTGCGAAAATATACAGTGGATGATGCCAGACGTCCCTACGATTATACCATGCCCTGCATGTCTTTCAAACTATGTTGCACTTTTATTTCGACTTGAGACCATATGCTCTTTCGGGCTAGACACGCTTCTCCAGCATGCAGGCCTCGAGCTGAAGTATGCGGCCAATCTGGTCCTGTGGCATCACTAGGTATAACAAGCGTAGCAGCGAAGAACAGCCGTCATTTAGAAAATACAAGGATGAAAATGCATGTCTCAGCCCCATGCACAAGCACGACCTGCATATTTTCCCACTCAAAGCAGTGATCTGCAGGCGATCCCAAAACTGTTCCAAAGCTGAAGCCGCATGATCAGCCCTGTCTGATCATCCTTCCCGAAGCCGAATTTCCAGCAGGGCCCGTGCCCTGTCAGCCTCCCCCTTGCAGTTGCCCTTGTCGTCGTCCACCAGCCAGTCGCAGGCCGTTACCAGTTCCTTGCCAGTGGTGGTGAGACACGATGACCGAAGAAAGGCAAAATTCTGACCATTGACCAGAGATTGGTCTGCTACCCGCTGCGATGCGGGCCGCCGCACTTCATCGTATGTGGCCAGCAGATCAGGAAGCATGTCTCGGCGTGCGTCCCGGTACGTCAACAGGCTTGCCAGAATGAAGGCGTCTTCAATCCCTTGACCACCCCCAAGACCCTGGTGCGGCGTCATACCATGCGCCGCGTCGCCCACCAGCACTACATGGCCGCCCTTGGCGAAACGAGGGAGGTGAGCAGCGACATAGATTGGCCAGCGCGAGGCCGTATCTTCTGCGTGGTCCAGGAGGCTGACCAGATCTGGCTCCCACGTCCGAAATAGGCTGGAAACAGATTCCCTGGGAACGTCGCGTACCTTGGTATCCGACCAGGCACTCAGGACTTTCTCTGAGACATTGTCCCAAGCCGTCATCTGGATTTGGTCTCCGACCAAGTTCGATGTAACATGCTTGCCCCGGCCTGACCACTGTTTTCCCCCCACTCATCAGTACCACATAATCCGAAAGCGTCGAAGCTGTCTTATCCCGCTCAACTTACGATTGTGAAGCCCCGCAGTGCGGCATGGTCTGGCTTTTTGGCGCGTAACCGTTGGATAGCGTCAGCGCTGCAAGACATGCGGTAGGCTATCTGTCCGCTGAAGTGGTGCTGCGCAAACTCGGGCTGACCCTCGAAGAGCACACGACGGACTCGAGAGAAGACGCCGTCGGCCCCCACAAGCAAGTCGCATTCTGCCTTGGTGCCGTCCTCGAAATGGAGGACAGTCGTGGTCCTACCATTTGGCGCTGTAGCCTCCTCGTAATGCGTGAAGCGCCGCTGTAGATGGAGCCTACAGCGGGATGGGTCTAACTTTCCGGCAAGGATGCTAGACATCGCCGACCTCGGAATCACCGTCGGCCCATGACTGAGGGCGCAGAATTCATGACCCCCTGCCCCGGCCGTGTCTGACTTGCGGACCACGGGACCACGAACTACATCATGTGTCAGGGATTCTCTTTTCTTTCTTTTTTCTTTTTCTTTTTTTTTTTTTATTTGTCCAGGGCCTGTTTCCCATTCCTTGGCCGGCCACACAAGTGCGGATCCTAAGCCATGGGCGCAGACCCGGAATTAGATTGCACGCACCTTTACTCCAATCGGGTGCCGAGAGACCCTGATCGACACATGCTTTCTCGAATCCTAGCTCGTCTCCGAGGAGATCCCAATACCGCTTCCATACAGCGATGCCTGCTCCGGACATGCGCACTTCTGCCGACGATTCGTACAAATCTACCGACAGCCGGGATTCGCGATCGAGGCTCGAAAGGAATGCCGCTAGTGCGAGGCCTGAAATACCGGCTCCGCTAAGGGCGTGCGCGTAGTACGCAGCACCTAGAAGTTAGCCTTGTCCTGAGACCAGAGTGCCTTGTTTCCAATATGGTATCTTCATCGCCCTGGGGGTGGGTGTATGACGGCATGCCGCCGGACTTACCAAATTGCGATGCGAATATGACCTGCGTCCTCTACTGTCATGTCGAACGGGAAGATCTCTCCAAGGCGGCGGGTGAGAAGGCGCTTCCGCTCGGGAAAGGGGGCAACAATACGCAGCGGAAGAGGCCGGCCGTTGACACAGGGATGCTAATGGTCCGTCTTACTTCGTACTATCAAGCTGTGATGCCAACTTTCATTTCTCTCCTGCCGCCTTCTTTGCCCTTCTTTTATACACAATTGGGCCCATTCATATGTCAGACATGGCCGGCATCAGTCTCACCGCTGGTTAATTGAGAGACAGACCATGTAACCCTGGAAAGCAAGTAAACAGAAATCCCTCGTGATGCCCCGTCCCCTTCACGGGCTGCCTGTATCAACTCACCACTATTCATCACACAGTGTCTTAGCTTGTTTTAGAATCTCACGTAGTGAGCCATGTGCCTCTCTCAACAAGAACTAGGCCTCGGAGCTGTTGTTCTCCTCTTACCAGCCTACCCGAGTGCCACGCGATTTCCATTCATACTTGTGCATTCTGCGCAGCTCACCTACGGGCGCGATATAAAGACTCAAAGCTAA
This sequence comes from Sodiomyces alcalophilus JCM 7366, assembly GCF_042370955.1. NCBI lineage: Eukaryota > Fungi > Ascomycota > Sordariomycetes > Glomerellales > Plectosphaerellaceae > Sodiomyces > Sodiomyces alcalophilus. The sequence goes on from NW_027263533.1 coordinate 3,833,135, forward strand.
GAGTAAGAGAGTAAGAGTGCCAGTTTGGTTACAGTCGCCGGTGGCATAAGTTTATTTCACTATGGAGCTACTTTGCAAGCATGAGCGTCGCGAAGAGGTGGGTATCTGGTTACCTCCTAACTCACCACCTTATCTACTACAACCAGTTGCCAAAAAGATGGACGTGAGGAAATTGCGTTAACAAACCACAATGATAAGGTCGATTTCTTGCCTCGTCTGCATCCCGTCCTTTCCCCGTCGCCCTCAGACACCACGCATGTGAGTGACTTGGACGAGCCAGGATGGGACTCGATCATCACACCGTCCCTCGACTACGTGCTGCGTTCAGAATGCGGCTACTCAGAGGACCAGACCCGGCGCCATGTTTTGTTCTTCCGGGAAAACCTAATGCCCTGGCTCGGGCTGCCGCCGCGAGCTACCATCACGGCCGATGGAGCCTTGACCTTCTCGCCCCGTTATGCTTCTGCCATGACAAACGACTTTACGCCGTTGGAATACAGCTATAGCTGGAAGACTGCCGACAAGGCAGGAGTGCCAGTATTTCGGTATATTTTTGACGTGGCGCCGCCTGCGGGTACTGGCACGCGAACCGACACGCTCCGGGCGGCCCTGGCAGCGATTGAGCACCTTGCCAACAGACCGGCGACTGGAGGCGATCAGTTGGAGGTTCACATCTTTCCAGTGCTGTGGAAGTATGTAACACAGTGGTTCCTGGATCGGGAACCTCTCATCCACCCGTCCGAGCAGGATGGGGGCCGTTGCGCCCGCTGCGGAATCTCGTCTACCTTTGTCGGGTGCGAACTTGCGTCGGAGGGCGCAAGTCTCAAACTGTACTGGCTGCTGCCGTCGTGCCAAGCCCCCGAAACCACGCTGGGAGAGCTTGACGGTCTTTTCGACGGCGCCAAATCCCATAGCTCGTTGTTCGCGGATGCAGGGTTCTGGCACCTCTGGTCTACCTTGCGTGACTACGTTTCCTCCCACAGCGACATCCTGCGGATTAGAATGTTGTCCATGGATGCCACCCAGTTCCCTTCATCACGGGTCAAGGTGTACACCCGGTGCATGTTCGGGGACTCGGTTCGCTTCGCTGACGCCATCCTACCCCATTTGAGTCTGGGCGGGCAGGTTGACATTCCGAGCCACTTTGTCGATACGGCGGCCCGCGTTTGGGACTCGGTCGTAGGGCTGGCGACGGACGGGCGCCGCTCACGGCGAAGGCCGCGCTACTGCCTGCTGCTGCACGAAGTCGGCATCAGCAAGTCCTCTGGCCAGGTCGTCATCGGGGCCAAGCTGTACATCATGTGCGGCGAGGTGGCCGATGCCGACTCGGTGCTCGTGGAGAAGCTGATGCGAAACTGTCCCAGGTTAAAGGATTCGAATCTGAGAAGGTGAGTTGTCTGTACCACATTGAGCTGAATCATCCAACAGGGTGCAGAATGATGAAAAGCTGCAAATGAGTTTCGGGACCCCAAGCTAATTGCGCCATTCTTCCTGGTCCAGCCAATTCCCCTCCGACGGGAAGCCTACTGGCCAGATTGCAGAGTAAGTATCTCGATGCGCTTCTTATGCCTGCCCCAAGGGAAAGCGCTTGCTAAGAATTCTCTCGCTTTAGAATCGGGCTGGTGCCGAGGAAAGACGAGACAGAGATTGGACTGTACTTGAACCCATGCCTATTTTCAGATCCGACTTGTACCGGTGGCGACGATGGTAGCGGCGGTGAAGTAACGGTCGACAGACGGCGTTGCGACATCAACGCCTGACGATGAGACTATGAAGCTCTGTTCCCACAACGGTATGAACATGGAAATAGCAGAACTGGATAAATAAACCCATTTTCACTCTGTCCTACTGCTGGTTTAGTACTTTCGTAGTCGGCGCAACGAGTTGTATGCTGCCTTTTGACGAGCATAGAGGCAGCATTTTTCGTCAAGTTACCGTCTCTGTAGTCGCGGCCGCCTCCAATCTAAAACCATCACCACCTTAACTATGTTGTTGTCGTTGTTTCTGTTACTATCGTCATGGTCATCGTTACTACCAGATCGCTCTTATTGTTATCTTTCTGATACGAGGCAGCCACGACAGTCTGAATAACAAAGCTGAAAAGCAAGATATAAGGGGTTTTTTCTTTTCATAAAAAAGACGAGGACAATATCAAGACAAAGGATAATGACGATAAGAATAGCGAGGACGGTATAGCCACGGCGGTTTACTATAAAGCCAACGTGGTCAGGTAGTGGCAGGGCAGCGACGGGTGTGGAAATGGACGTGCAACTGTGTTGTTGGAGAGAGGAGAAGAATGAGGCGTACGGATAAGGTTAGATACTGTTTATGTCTTGTGTTCACGTGAGGTACGGCCTCGAATTTGTCAGCGAAAAATATTACTTGGCAACCTATCCTAAAACAGTAACGCCTATGCCAGTTTCCATCATGTGATCTATCACATGATCGTATCCCCTCCTTCGATCATTTCATTTGACAGTGATTCGACAGCATTCCGAAAAAGCATCCCCTCTCATTCCCAACGACTAGACTGCGATGCCCTCGGCCAGACGTCCTGCGCTGGTCACGGCACGCTCCATCTGAGCACCCGAAACGCTGTATGGGGAATCGTTACCGTGACCATTCGCATTCCCCATGGAATGACCATTGCAGTCCCCGTTGACCTGACCGTTTGGCTTTTCCTTGGCATGGCCGCCGTTCAACTGCTCCTTAGGATGACCGTTCATCGCTCCGTTCCTATGCCCGTTCGCCCGTGTCTCGATGACTGCCTTCTTGCTTGACTGGACATTCTTAAGCAGGTCCCTAGTGCGGGCCAGATCCTCCTTGTGTCCCTTGACGACGCTGATGATGTCGGCACTGGTCAGGACGAGGCTGAAATTGCGGAGCCAGCCCGCATCGTTGGCGTTGGTCTTGAAGGCGACGGTCATGAGCGCCTTGTTATGGGCGTGCCCGGCCGCGATGAGCTTCTCTACCGCGGCGAAGAAGCGCGGGTCCTCCGGAGTACCTGACGGTGTCCGGGATGGAAGTCCCAGCGACACTCGCAGGTCCCCGGCGCCGAGCATCAGGGAGTGCACGCCGGGCGTTGTGGCAATCTCGTTCACGTTTTCTACCGCGGTCTATTTCGAGAGTTGATTTTTGGTCAGCACTTGATGATTTACAGATGGAGAGGAGAAGACCTGTCAACTTGAGGTCTCGAAAAGAGCAGCATGTAGCTGTGGCATGACCGCCTTTCACCCCATGGAGTGAACTCCGTGAACGCGGAAGAAATCGTGAAGTGGAAAGTAGTGAGGACCCTGAGACTGTTATTGACTTACCGCGCTTTCAATCTGACAGATAACGGCAATATTTCGGTCTGCAATGGTCTCGGCCGACCACCCCGGTGGTGCAACATCCGTGATGCCATTCAGAAGAGCACACGGAGACAGCGACCGTTCACCGCCAGAGTACTCATAGCGCACCTTTTTCACGGCGGCCGCTGCCTCCGCCGCTGTGTCAATATGGGGGAATATGATGCCCGATGCCCCTGGAAATGAGTCTTCGTTAGCTGACACCGACCTTCAACGAGCCGGCCGATTCCGTGTGTCTCGTTCTGTATATGTCTCGTTCAGCTGGTAGCTTACCGGCGTCCAATGCGTGTGTCAAGAGATGAGACTCTGCGCTGGGCACCCTCACTACCACACACGTGCGCCCCTGGCTCACGAAGTTGACGGTTTGAATTAAGGCGTACAGGTTCTCTGCACCGATAGGACTGTCATGGGGAACTCGCACGTCAGCCTTTGGGTCTACCGACAACCAGTACAAGACTGGCAGAGAGGTGACTTACGTATGTAGGGCATCGATCATAACAAAGTCCAATCCGAGAACCGCGACGGTGCGGGCCATCTGCTGGTGCGGTATGGCCATAATCGACCCGAAAAGAGGCTTCAGGTTCCCATCCGCGTCGACCTGATTGGCCTCCTGGATGGCGGCCACCAAGTTGGATGGTTGGAACAACGTCTCTGCCTGGAACCGTTGCATGATGTCTAGATGTGGGCGACGACGAGAAGTGAAAACGAGAAGACGTCCGGATACAGTTTGCTATAATCAGTAACTGCTTGTCCCAAGGAAAAAGAAAATGGTGATTGGGAGATGGTCATCAGATCCGACGTCGACTGAGCTAGATATATGAGGGTCTAGGACTCTTCGACTGGATGATGCGCCTCATAGCAGTCCGAGGCTTACACAGTGTTAAACGCCCATTACGGCTCGCCGCGGTCCCCTACATCCTCCTGGCACATTCGAATGAAACCAATCTGCACATGGGCAACTAATTACATCAGTCTGTTTCCTTGGGATATCCAAACTTCGTCATTGATCGACTCGTCCAGGGTGTTGTGGAGAGCTGAACAGGAACTCGGATCCACAAATCAACGAAGCACAGACGCATGTCTCAGACGGAAGAAACAGGCTGGGACCGGCGTGGCACGGTACGGGATTGTCTCTTAACTTTTCGTATGAAGTGAGGACGTGTCTCTCTTGTGGTTTTTCGTGGAACCTACCATGGCCAGCTCGCGAATGCCCAAAGGGGGCAGAACATATTCGAAGATGTTGCTCTTATTAACTCCTCGAGGTTGGCACCTTCCTGGTGTTTGGCGAGCCGCTGCATCGTGCACCTCGCAACAGCCTTTTCACCGCTTCTTGCCTTGACGGTCGCTACGGAACCCACTCCCCACCAATACGGCGCGCCGCCCGTCCGACTACTCTTGGTCCCTGACAACTGCCGTGCAGCCTCGGCCGCGCAACGCCCTACTGATGGATGGGCCTTATTCTCTGCATGTGCAGGCGGCTCATGTAGGTGATATGGGTCTTGCTTCTGCCCATACCACTGCACACCTCGGCTCTTGGGGAGATGTATGGCTGTCATCAATTCACGCCAATCGAGAACCGGGAGGGCTTCTCGATCTCTTGCTGGACTTCCTTTCTCGCGTCTCCGCAGACGGCTGGGTGGCCTCAGCTTCGCTCTACGGTACCGTAGCAGGCCTCCTTGCCGCCTGGAGGCTAACAGGAAAGCCGCCCGTACCGTTGCGGAAGTGTTGGCAGCTTCACGCCAAAGAGGTAAGTCGCACGGTCTTCGCTCAACCGCTTGTCGAACCTCACTGGACCGGACGCTGATTGGCAACTCGAAGGCTTTGCTTCTCCTGTTGTTGGCGACAACTGCAGTCCAGCTTGGAATACAGCTGGCAAGTGGATCTCGGGGCGACGACGACTCTCCCACGGCCCGGACCGACGTGGGAGCAACCTTGACGACGTTTTTGTCGCTGGGTGTCGTCTTCTATCTCAATCGCCTCGAACATTCAAGACTGCGCTGTTCCAGCACAGTAGCACTGCTATACTGGCTCCTTCTTCCCACCACCCTCGTGGTGAAGCTCCATTCTCTGAACCTTCAGCAAGTGTACTTGACCGACCCGGCCTACTATGGAGCCGTCTGCATTACTTGCGGCCTGTCGGTGGCGCAACTTCTGCTCGAGTCGAGCTGGAGGAGCAGTCCCAGGTCTTGGAAAGGAGGCCCCCCCAATAATGAGTGTCCGCTTGACTCGTCCAATCTTTTTTCCGTGCTGGCGTTTTCCTGGGTTACCCCCCTGATGAGGCTGGGCTACAAGAGGCCGCTGGAGGACTATCATCTGTGGGACTTGCCGAGAACGTTGGCCGCGTCGTTTACCGGCGCGTCTTTCGAGGAGTGCTGGCGGACCCGTCGTTTGCACAGGCGTCCTGCTCCAGCCGTAATATTCTCCCTCGTCAGGGCCTTCGGCGTGCAATATGCCGTGGCAGGCGTAATCAAGCTCCTGAGCGATCTTTGTATTTTTGCGCAGCCTCTGTTATTGAGTAGCTTGCTTGCTTTCATAGCTTCTCATGACTATGAGCCGGGGCAAGATGGGGAGAAACGGCCCATTGCCACCGGAGCAATGATTGTCTTTGGAATATTCGGCCTGGCTGTTATTCAGACCGTTCTCACAGTGAGTCCCTATATTTTCTTGAAGTTCTGGCCCCCTTGATGGTGCGACTTGTTGGTCCACACTTCGCATAATTCTTATACTCATACATGATGGGCCGCTTCTTCAGCACCAATATCTACAGATGGTGGCAAATACAGGCATTCGAGTCAAGGGAGGCCTGATGGCCGCGATATACAACAAGTCTCTGCGGCTTTCTCATGAGAGTAGGTCGTGCCGACCGACGGGCGATATCGTAAACCACATGGCTGTAGACACGCAGTACATCCAAGATCTCATTCCGATGGCCCATCAGCTGTGGTCCGCACCTCTGCAGATATTCCTATGCGCCCTGGCGCTGTACCGTCTGGTTGGGTGGGCGCTGCTAGCTGCCGCGGTAGTCACGCTGCTCATGCTCCCTTTCAACGGGTGGATAACCACCGCCATGCTGAACCTCCAGGAGCGGGTCATGCGCGCGCGAGACTCGAGAAGCCGGATTGTCTCGGAGATGGTCAATAATATCAAGGCTATCAAACTTCATGCCTGGACGTCCGCCATGCTGGATCGACTCGGCTCCCTGCGGCGCCACCACGAGCTCCGCACCATCCTGAAAATGGGCGCTGTGCATTCCTCTGCTACTTTCAGCATGGTGGCCGCCCCTTTCTTCATGTCCTGCGGGACATTCGCCTGGTACGCGCTCATCGATAAGCAGCGTCTCACGGCCGAAGTCGTGTTCCCTGTCCTTGCATTATTCCAGCTGCTTGCCGTTCCGCTAGCTTACCTGCCCATGTCCATGACTCTTGTCGCGCAGGCAGGAGTCGCTTCGCGCAGGATAGGCACTTTCCTGAGCGAGGGGGAGGTCCAGAAGAATGCCACCGTGTTCGAAAAGACCGCTCATCTACCCGGAGACGAGACGGTGGTCGTTCGAAAGGGCGACTTTTTGTGGCAATTCGACGACGACTTGGGGAACACTTTGGACGACATCAACCTGACGGCTCGGAATGGGCAGCTCTGTGCCATCGTGGGCGAAGTTGGGGCGGGCAAGTCGTCTTTGCTCCATGCAATCCTGGGCGAGATGCACAAGGCTCGCGGCAGCGTCGTCGTTCGTGGCTCGGTCGCCTACGCGTCACAGCAACCGTGGCTTCTACACGGCACGGTCCGCGACAACATCTTATTCGGTCAACCCTTCGACAAGGACTTCTACCAGCAAACCATCGCTGCGTGCGCCCTGCTGGACGACCTGGCCCAACTCCCGCATGGCGACGCCACGGTTATCGGTGAGCGTGGCCTGGGTATCTCGGGAGGACAGAAGGCCCGAGTGGCTCTCGCGCGGGCTGTTTACGCGCGGGCTGATGTGTACTTGCTGGATGACTGCCTTTCTGCCGTCGATGCGCACGTCGGCCGGCATCTGATTTCGCACGTTCTGGGTCCGCAGGGATTGCTTCGCACGAAGACCCGCATCCTGGCGACGAATACGACTACGGTTCTTCCGTGTGCCGACTACATTTACCTACTTCAAGATGGCGCGATTGTGGAAGCCTGTTCGCCGACGACGGCCTCGTTTCATCCGAACAGTCTTATCGGGAGACTTCTTGGAAGAGATGGTCCCAACGAAACGGCAGACGAAGCGGAGGAGATTCGTGGGATCTCGTCGGCGGCGGACATCGATCCGACTGCCGAGGAGAATAGGAAGAGATGGAGCGAGACGACGGTGGGAACTCTGTTAGGGAGCGAGGGAGAAGGCGCACAGCCAACAAACCACTCCGACAGGCAAGGGGATGAAGAGAGCCACCCGGCAGTACATGGAGAGTTGGAATCAGTGTCCTCCCGAGAAACAAAATGGGGCGGTACGTTGCGCCACACTGAATTCGCCGCCCAATTTATTTCGTCCCAGCACCTAAGGACGCAGATACTGACCAGAAGAATGCAGTTTATGCCCATTATGCAAAAACCGTTGGGTTTGACGCCGTCACCCTTTACTGTGTCAGTGTCATTGCGGCACAGGCCATTCAGATGGGTAAGGACCAGGGAACCACCAGCAAACAATCTGACGGGAAGAGTAGACAGGAGTTGGCTAGTGGATTCTTTTTGCTTCCCCTCGAACTGACAAGATGCCATAACAGGAAGCACCCTCTGGCTCAAGAGATGGGCCGATTCGAATGTTCTGAAGGACAACCGAGCACATAGTACAGTATATATCAGCGTCTACATGGCGCTTGGATTTGGGTCTTCTGTCGTGTCCCTAGTACAGTCCTTGATTCTTTGGATTGCCTGTGCCACGAGGGTAAGCCCCCCCAAGTGACGTTCATGTCGACGAAGAAGGACGAGCTGTTAACGTGTTATCTTCTGGCATATAGGCGTCCCAGAAGATTCATGAGGGACTGGCCAAGGCTGTATTTGCTTCGCCAATGGAATTCTTTGACGTTACCCCGGCAGGGCGTATCATAAACCGGTTCCTGGGGTAAGATTCCCATCATCCACCACATCTTTCTCCTATTCCTATGCCGTACTCGGATCTTTCAAGGTCTTGTACAAGCACCGAGCTAATCACGCATGTATCTATAGTGACATGAGCCGGATCGATGAAGCCTTGGGCCGAAGCGTAAGTCATAAGAGGGGAGATCAGAGAGCCGCCGTTCGCAGTAAACTAACCACGAGACTAAAATAGATCAACATGGTCTTGACCAACATTGTACGGACCTTGTTTACTCTGGGCATCGTCTCCGTTTCTACACCAGCGTCTACATTGTTTATCATTCCCCTTGCGGTCCTTTATCTATGGGTTCAAAGATACTACATTAGGACTTCGCGCGAGCTACGGCGCCATGAGAATGCCACACGGAGTCCTGTCTACGCGCATTTTCAGGAATCACTATATGGCATATCAACCATCCGAGCATACCGGCAGCAGGCGCGGTTCGAGCGTGAAAATGAGGCCCGAGTCGATGCGCACCTGCGCACCCTGTTTCCCTCGGCATGCGCCAACCACTGGCTCGGCATTCGGCTCGAGCTACTGGGCGCACTGGTGTTGCTTTCATCCGCCGGTTTCTCCGTCCTGGCCATAGCCCGCGGATCACCGCTTAGTCCTGGCCTCGTGGGTCTGGCTATGAGCTACTGCTTGCAGATCACGGCGTCGCTAAACGCCGTGGTGCGGCAGTCGGTTGAGGTGCAGCTCAACATTGTTTCCCTGGAGCGCGTGCTGGAATACACGAACCTCCCGTCCGAGGCAGCCGAAGTCGTGGAGGAGTGCCGCCCTGAGGCGGGATGGCCGGCCGAAGGGGCGGTGACACTCGACCACTATAGTGCTCGCTATCGCAGCGACCTGGGCCTGGTCCTTGACGACGTCTCGGTCGATATCCGGCCCGGCGAGAAGATTGGCGTTGTCGGACGCACGGGAGCGGGAAAGTCGTCGCTTGCGCTCGCGCTGTTTCGGATCCTCGAGCCGGTGACGGGTACAGCGCACATCGACGGCGTAGACATATCGGCTATGGGCCTGGCAGATCTCCGCAGCCGGCTTGCCATCATACCACAGGACGGGGCGTTGTTTGAGGGGACGCTACGTCAGAACCTTGACCCGAGGAATGAGCATCTGGACAGCGACCTCTGGGATTCAGTTTGTGAGTGGCGCCTTACTTCCTTCTCCCGTCATTTTTCTGTGTGACTGACTCTTTGACCAAATTACAGACGAGGCAGGCCTCGCACCTTTTATCCTTCAACGGGGAGGTGGACTAGATACTAAGATTTATGAGGGAGGTAGGGATTGTCCGAGAATCTGACTCCTTTTTCTTTTTATTTCATTCTTTGACAAAGCATCGTCCTCAAGCTACCCACTCTCCCCCCAATTGCACTGACTGACATACCATGCCCCTGAAATAGGTTCCAATCTCTCTCAAGGTCAGTGCCAGCTCGTATCGCTGGCGCGCGTCATGCTCAACCCGTCCAAGGTGGTTATCCTCGACGAGGCTACGGCGTCCATGGACGCGACGACGGACGAGCGCGTGCAGGCGAAGCTCAAGAGCCCGCTGTTCAGCAACCGTACGGTGATAACCATTGCGCACCGCATCGATACGGTGCTCGACTACGACCGCATCCTCTCGCTGGAGAGGGGCCGTGTGGTGGAATTCGGCCCGCCTGCCGACCTTCTCCAGCGGCGAGGTCTGTTCTACAGCCTGGCTAAAGAAGCGGGACTCGTTGAGGAGTCTTGAATGGTCCGCCTCTCTTCATCATTTATAGTCTCACCTAATTCACTCCTTTTTTCGTTTCACTCCTTTGCCTACCCCTTTACCCCTTTACCGTCTGCCCATTTCCCGCCGTCGCATTTATCCAACGATCTGTATGGAGTACAGAGTACAGAATGCGGTTAGGGGATAAATGGTCTAAATAATGTCAGCTGTTACGAGTTGAATCCGTTGTCTCCGAGGATGCTCACTCCCAAGTCTAACACATTCGTTTCTTATAGAGTGGTCAGCACCTGTCGGTATGTCATAAAGTCTTGGCCATCTGTGTTACATTAGTCTGGGTGCGACTCAGTGCCATTATCTGGGCATTCTAGGACCTAGCCGTGAATGATCCTGGGGAAGGGACGATCGAGACCAGGAGTTGTTGGCCATCACGACCAAAGACGGCTACTGGAGACCGTTGTAGGTTTGGGTCACAGCTGCCTGGCGTTAGGAAGCACCTTGGATGGACTGACTCGTTCCTTCGTATCCTGCTTGGACGTGGCTCTGACCTATCTGGGATATAATCTGAGCCATACTCAGTTCAAACCAACCACCGTATCCCCATTTTCTTTTCATATAAGGCTCCCTCTCATTAGCTTCCCAACATACCCAGTTATCACCGGGAAACGGCCTTAATACCATACACATACGTTCCCAGTATTCTACAGATAGCTCTTTCGATCGGACGGGACATCCTTTCCGAACATGGCCACAATGTCACCGTCCGCGCAGGACACGCCTGCGACAGTTGATCGCCGCCGGGAGAGAGAAATGAAGCTGGACTGTCTGCGCACGTTATTCAGGTCATACTGGGGCGATCGTCGCCAGGGCAGCTGGTCAGACGAGTCGGAAGCCCGGGCTCGATTCTCGTGGGTTATTGGGCGTCTTGAAGAATCGGGGCTATGGCCCTCTGTCGAAATGCTTGAGGTTCGTCGCGCGATGCAACGCCAAAACTTGCGTACCTGTCTGAGGCACAGCATGGCGTGCTCGTACATGCCCGGCACAACAGGTCTCAAGCAAGTAGACCGTTAGGAGCGTGGCTACAGCGAGCTTCGAGGCATTTTGTGCGTCGTGCACAGCATCCCGGGTGGTCTGCGCCGGCCAAGGCTCTATAACTATGAAGCCGAATACGAAGCGACGCAAAACAAGGTCGTGGACGTTTTGCTGGACGCATTATCCCAAGGCAAACCCCCCTATCTCGCAGCCTCCTATCGCACAGCCTCTAATCTCACAGCCCAATCCTTGGATAGGAACTTCGATGACCGCCCACGGGGCGAATCTACTGAGAGGACTGAACAATTGGCCGATGCGGAGGATTTTGCCAAGGCCATAGACGACGAAGGTCAAGACGACAAAGGTCAGGACGACAAAGGTCAAGACGATAAAGGTCAAGACGATAAAGGTCAAGACGACAAAGGTCCAGACGCCAACGGTCAGGACGACAAAGGTCAAGACGCCAAAGGTCAAGACGACAAAGGTCAAGGCGACAAAGGTCAAGACGACAAAGGCCAAGGCGATGCTGGCAATAGTCGTAATCAGTTCAGCACCTGGTGGAACGATTCAAAGCTAAGAAAGTATCTCGATTCTCTTGAGACCTTGGAGAGATGGACCGAACGTCGCAATTGAACAAGGCCACAGTTACTCCATTATTATTTCATCTCGGAATGCAGCCGTCGTCGCGAAGCGGACAAGAGGACTCGGTATAATACAGCTTAGTAATCACGTGAGCTAGCGCTCGGCCGAGCCCCACTTTCAACGTCACAATGGGATTCTAAATTGACGTCGTCTCTGGACCGAGAGCTACGACGTACGTATTGAGTAGAGCTCACCAACACCTCCCAATCGCTCTACTTCGACACCGCCCAACATGTTCCGATTCGTGAGTCTCGCGGCGCCCCGTTTCGATAAAAGTGACACTATACGTTTGGTATCTTCTAACGCCGTATCAGCACAAACCCCTCGACATCATCACCGTCTTCCACAAAGCCGCGTCCCCGGCTTCGCAGAGGATCGCGACTCTCCTGAAGCAGGTCTCGGCCAACGCGTCCAACCCCGCGACCATGGACCAGGCGAGCGACCACAGCCACCAGACTTCGCCGAAGCGCACCGAGTTTGAGCTCAACATCACCGAGGAGCCTCCCACCGCCGACCAGGTCAGGACCATCCTCGAATACGTCGGTCCGAACAAAGTGTCGAGCGTCATCGCCGGTGCATCGAACGAGAAGGAGGCGCTGAAGAAGTTTGAGATGGACAAGAACAGCTTCCATAGGCCAATGGTATGTTCTCTGTGAATCGTTTCATTTCCCTTCGTCCTTTTACCAAGTATCTGTGGGCTAAGATGAATCTGGCAGGTTGTGGACTGGCATAACGGCAAGGCAACTACCTCGGAGAATGAGTCGGAGATCCTCAAGATGCTCAATGCCTTGAACGAGAGCAAGAGCAAGTAAGACAAAAAAGCATTGTCTTTTATACGCCTTTGTAACACGATGTACAAGTCCCTTCTCCATATTGCTCCCGGTTTCTCTCCAATACAAAATGCTTCCCATTCTACTACGCACCCGCTTTGTCTCATCCGAATACTCCGCTACCCGGACAAAGAAAGGAATGCCAGGCAGTGTTCCAACGTACCCACGTAACGGGGAGACAAAGTACATATCGTTTCTTGCCCAGGGAGGTAAAATGTCGAGACATGTAATCAGCTCCATAGTCTGAGAGATGGGACCAAATTCGATCCCATGAGAATCAATCGGATCAATCCAGTAGGCCTTCGGCATGATTCGAGCATCAGATGAGACGTAACAATGTAAAGGCAAGTCTGGCTCTGATTCAAGAGTCGGTTTCCTTTAAAACGATTCACAAGAGGCAGTGTTCGTATCAGGCTAACCGTTAACTACAAAGATAAACAGTCTTGACCATGTTCAGTAGACCTTAGACCTAGGTCTATGTTCTGGAACCCCAGCCCAACTACGCATAGATTCAGCTCGTACCCTCGTATCACTTCGTCCTTTCCTGGGGTCACACTTCACAGACGGATGCCCGACATAAGACGAGATCAGCATTGTTGTTACAGTTAAGGGTTGACGAGCAGAAACGAGACGACTCCACTCGACTCGAGGTTCCAGTTAACATCTGACATCGGCTCCTATGTCATGATGGATGAGTTGCTACTTATACAACTCTGGCCCGCCATTCGCACTCCCAGGGGCAAGAAGCAAGAAAGGAAAGAACGGACACGACAGCTGCTCAACAACATTGCGAGCTCTACTGTGGAGACCCGGCTGGCGGTATCCTATAGAGTTGTTGCCTTCACTGAACCACACAGGGCTTCATCGAAGTGCTTCACATTCCCACCACTTCCTAATCATTGCCTGCTCACCGGGACTTCTAATCACTTCCCGCTGTTGCCTTGCGCGAAGAATCAATCCTACCTGCCTCTTCTCCCTCTCTGGCCTCTCGTTACTTTTCCCTCCTCATACCTTACCACTCCTGACCCTCTCCCACCTTCAACCCTCATCTTTCTACATCCTTTACACAACTATCTCCCAGCTGTGCTCAAGCAAACTCATCAACATCTCGCGTTGTATCTGCGGTACTGCCTTGCGACTTGTGGTATTTTTCTCCTGAAGCTTGCCATTACCAGATATCACTTCTTGCATCAATTCTGCAACTCTCTCTCTTGCCCCTACTATCGCCTGTCTACCGACATCTTGTCTCTTCGCATCTCTGCATTGCGCAGCTGGACGTCTCAACGATAATCACCCCGAGAGTCCACTGCTCACGAGCTCTCTCAACTCTCTACAAAAGACTGCGCTCTTTTATCTTCAGTACCGGAGGTGAGGCATATTCAAGTTTATCTCCTTTATTTCCCATTCTACCTTCACTTGGATATCTGTATTCTTTACCTCTGCTCTTCTCTATCCCACTACGATTCTCACTTCAATTGCTTCCATCTAACGCAAGCTCGCCAGATCGCCACCATGGCCTCCGCCCCGATGCAGAGCCGCTACCCCGGCTCCAACCTCCTCTACGAGCAGTCGGCGCTCGAGAACAAGGTCTATGTCCCTGAATGGAGCTACAACTACCCCACGGGAATTCCTCATAATTACTCCATGGTCCATGACCATTCTGGTCTCCGCCCCGAGTACTATACGGAGAACTATGTGGCCATCAGCTTCTACCAGCGGGACCCCGCTACTGTGAAGGCCATCTTCAGCACTGAGAACGGCAAGCACCAGCCGCGTCAGGTGAAGCAGCTGAACGACTACCCTGCGCCTCGCAACCTGAGGCTCTGGGACGCGGAGAAGCTCCAGAACACCGCCAACTCGGTCCGGAAGAAGTTCTGGGCTGACATGCGTGACATGAAGACGCCGACATGCTGGGATGACCTCTACACGTACTTTGACGCCCAGGACATCTTCTCCCATGGAGCCCTCAATCTCTGGAACTTGGTGCACCTGCTGTGCCACGAGAACCGGATCATCACGCGTGACCTTTTCGCCTCCATGTGCTACGAGGTGGGCGTCTGGGCCGACGAGTGGCTCGAGAAGGAGGGCAACAAGGAGAAGCTCCTGGCCTGCGATGTGCGGCACGCTGATATCCTTTCCGTCCTCTCGGACGAGGAGCAGAAGGAGATCAGCGAGCTCCGCGAAGTGGACATGGTCATTGTCCGCGGAGCCTTGGCCCACCGGCAGGAGCAGCTGATGGGATATGAACGCGCTCTCGCCAGGCCATTCCCTGCCAATGGTCTCGAGGTTGCCTGGTCTAACCATGCCATTCATAACTGGCTCGGTGAGTCCAATACTGCTTTTCAATCTCTTTCCACTCCCTACCTGTCCACTGTCAATTCCCATAGAACTACAAGCTAACCATCCTTCTTACAATCTAGCTGGACAACCTGTCAGTGAGAAAAAGAGCGGGCTCCTCTCCCCATCCGCTTCTCACCCCGTCATCGTCAATGGTTCTTCCCGGGTCTCGTCAGCCGCTGCAGTTGCAAGTGGCACGGCAAAGAATCACCATACGGCCCAGCCTTCGTTGGCCAATGCTACTACTCAGCAGGTTCGTCCGTTGGGCTCGACCAGCAACGCTGTTGTCGCCAACGTCCCACTATCGGCTGTCCCACCATCGGCTGCATACCCCTCCGGAGCCCAGGCCGTCCCTGTGATTGCTTCCAACTACCCATCTGCCACAACCAACTGTACGGGTGGCTTTATCGGTCGGCTTTTCTCCAAACCCGCTTCAAAACCTCTCCAGCCCCAGGCTGCCCCCTTCACCTCCACAGGCGCCGGCACCGGTTTCCTGCGGGGTGGTTATACATCCCAGTCGACTCTGCCCGGCCCCATTCCCTCTAATGACCAAAAGCCTGCCGCTTCGGCTGAGGCCGGTGGCAGTGGTCCTGCGTCTGCTACCCCCGCTCGAAAGACACAGGCGCCGGCGACCTATCGAACCCCCAGGAAGGCTCCCGCCAATGCATCTCGCCATCCTACACAACCCTTTCCCAACCAGCGCGACAATCAGACCGACTCCAGCAACCCCAACTCATTTGGGCGAGCAGGCCATAAGGACGTCAAGGCAAACTCGCCACTTGGAGTCCCCCGCCAGCGGGCATACAGCGGCAGCGTTGGTGACAAGGCTTCCACAGCTCCTGTTTGCGACAAGACTCAGGGACAGACAGAAGCAGGTAAGAAGGCCACGGAATCTGCTGCGTCTCCCCAGAATTCAGGTATGTTTAAAACGTTTCCCCTCGAAACAACACCTTTCCCGCCATGGCCCAAGAACATTCCAATTGACAAAGTGCCAGGTGCCGCCTCGCGTGGCTGGGAATATCAAAATGCCAATGGACTCCACGGACCCATCTACCGACGGAGCCCTCACAAGAAGAATAAGATTCAGAAGACGGGCGGTCGGCATCCTCCCTCGCCCAAAGAGCTTTCTACCGCCAGCACCACCTGTCAAAACAAGTTTGATCTTGATAGAAGAAACCCGGAAACCAAGTGGCTATACACTCCATGCGAATGCTACAGATGCGAGGAGCGCAACCGTTCGGTGATTGTCAGGCTCCATGACCTACCGCCTGGCATTGATCAGCACATCGTTCTTCGTAGTCTGAAAGGGATCATGTCCCGGTGGGGTCCAGTCGACACCATCAGCCGAGTTCAGAGCGTTGGGAGCTTGCTCAGGGTGATGTAAGTAATCTTGCGTGTCACCGATTCCGGGTCCGTTGATCTGCGATGGGGCAACTGCTGATCAGAAAACGTCCATTCCAGGTACGTGGATGCGTCACGGGTTCTAGAGGCCGCAGAATCGGAAGACCTCTACTGCGACGAGTTTCGGTGCTACATTTCCATTTCCGCTGCGTACCGTACTGCCTACGGCCAAGAATGGGCTCGCCGGCGTGGGATTTTCGTCAAGGGTTATCCAAGGAACCGCGAGGAGGGCCGACCCGAACACCCGCGTCGCGATTATACCATGCCGACGCAGAAGAATCAGCAGCCATACCAGCAGCAGTCTTACTATCAGAACCAGAGCCCTCCCGGGGTTCTGACGCGGGCCCACCAGTCTGTGAGCCCTACAGCTGCTCCTCAGGAATCGGCATCTCGGGTCAGCTCCAGCAGTACCTTTGGGTCCCGACCAGGGAACAACGGCGTGCCCATGGTACACCAGCTGGCTGTTTCTTCTGGGTTCGTCCAGCCGGGTCAGCCCGGTTATCCCACCACTTCTCCACAGCCTGGAGTCCACGAGATGTCTGGGCAGACGCAGACTCCTCTGCACCCAGTACTCCCTGCCCCGATGAATACTTCCGCAGGTCCCTGGGCCATGCAAGGCCAGTACCATCCAGTGTATCCGTTTGCTGCCGCCCAAACTCCTTCGGGGCAGTTCATTCCGACCATTGGCGGTGCCCAGCCGTTCTATCCGCAAGTGGACGTCCATCACCCTGCGGTTCCTGCCGCCATTCCCAGCGCTGGCCTGAATGCAAATAACAACTCGGCACAGCCTTCCAAGGCTCCGGCTTCTGAGAAGACCAACGGCGAGGATTAGAGATCCAAGCCTCCCTTTGAAGAAGCCCTCTCCGACGATGGGGCTAGCGTTGGTAGCGCCTCTACCAACGGCAGTAATGCTGTCAAGGTCAAGCTGCCCAGCGGCTCCAAGGCACCCGCCACTCCGGAGGATGTCGAGAAGCGGAGCGAGATTGGGAATGATGGTGCGAACCCCGCGGCGGAGTCTGTGGAAAACAACCACTCCTCCAAGGAAGAACAGGACACCATGAAAGAGGTCGCTCATGACAACGTCCCTGGACTGGAGCGTCCCCATGGCAGTGCGTCGGCTAGGGATGCCGGTACCGTTACCAACTTTAATGATTCGGGGGAGTCTCGAAACATTAGTCGGGCCCCTTCGGTCTCTTCCCAGGTTTCTGGGGGAAGATTCAAGAAGAAGAGCAGGAAAAACAAGAAGAAGAATGGTCGCCCGAGAGAGAACCAGGCTGGCGATGTTGAGAAGCATACTGGTGAGGGTCCCGGTGCGGCGAAGGACATCCCCCTGGGAGTTGCCGCTGAGGCAGATCAAGTCAAGCCTGTTGAGGATCAGGCATCTTCGGCGCCCGGAATGCAGCCTGACGCGACTGTTTCTACAGCCGTTGGTGTTCCTCGAACTCTGAAGGAAACTAATGGGTCGGGGTCTTTGAGCGACAGCGAACCCGCCCCTCTCACTTCCCAGCACGGGCAGCGGGAGAACAACAGATTCCCAAAGAGCAGGAAAGAGCCCAGTCTGCTGCAAAGAGTCTCCGTCAACAACCTGAAGAACGCAGCAGTCGCCGCCGGTGCTGCCAACCCGTCTGCCTCGGAAGCTCACGGCGAGGGAGAAGCCGAAAACTCAAAGATGCAGGCGCGGTCGCTCGAGACTCCTGCGCCGCCACGGTGCTCGATACCCTCAGAGTGCGAGAGCACGGCTGAGACGTGGTATACTGCCAAGTCGCGACAGACCAGTGAGGCCGAAAACACCGCTGGCCTATCTTCGCCCAAGAACAATGGAGACGCCAGTAAAGATGCTGCTGCAGCCGTCGACAATGCCCAGGCGCATAAGCCCGTCTCCTCCAACAGGGCAGTGAGCATGAACCCTCGATCGCGGACCGTTTCTGTGGCTATTCCCTACAATCTGTTCGGTAGAGGGCAAGCCCAACCTCGAGCTACTCCATCGCACACTATTACACCCAGCTCTTCGCCCATCAAGAAGGACAGGTCCCCGCCGTTGGATAAGAAGCCACTTCCTGCGGTTTGGCCGACTCCAACTCAGTCCGATCCATGTTCCGCTTCGGTGACGTCTGCTCAATCGGATACTGATCGGCAGGATGATGGCACCGCTCAGAGCGACACCAGCGCGACCGAGCACCGGGGAAGCGATACTGAATACGTCGAGTCCACCAAGAGCTCGCCTGGCAAGCGGATCGACGAAGGTGCCAGAGGCCCAGATCGCTCACCCCAGGGCAGCGAGCAAGCACCAGCCGAGGGGACGGGAACCCAGTCCTCGGAGCATACCAACGACCGATGCCACCAAAATCAACGCAACAGCCGCAAACAGCGCCAGGTAGCTGACAGAAAGAGGAACGACAAGCAATCGCAATGTCAATCTTCCCAGCCGTCGCCGCCAGATTCATCTCGCTCTCGCTCTCGCTCACCGCAGAAGAACAAAACTCTAGTCGACCCTCCATCCAGCACCGGGGTGACTCGTCCGGAGAAGAACGGCGCGAGCAAATCCTGCACCAGCCAGAGCAACAGCGACGACGACGAGTTCCCTTCCCTGCCGGCGGCCAGGAAGGAGCGCGAGAACCCACTGTCAAATGTTGCGACGGCGTGGGCAGCACCGGACCGAGTGCGGACCATTAGCAGACGCCTTTCCACGAAGAAATCCGCAGATGGCACCGCGATTCCCTCACCTCCCAGGGATGCTGGCCGGACGGTTTCTTCTGTTCATACGAGTCCCACGAAGAATGGGCTTGTCGAGCCTGGTTCTCGGACCGGTTCTCCGGTCAAGTCGGTATCGAACAGTCGCCATGACAAGGGTGAGGGTGAGTGATAGTCGAATGGTAATGAGGTTCTAGTTGTACGTGAAGTGAGGATGAGGGGGCGGCGGGAGTGGCTAGCGGTGAGTTTGAGCATGGAGAAAAGAGGTTGAAGAAAAGACAAACGAAGAAAAGAGGCCAAGGCTCACCCAGGAACTCGTATGAAGATCGAGGATTGGGAATCAGATAGATGGCAATAGCTAGGTCAATTTGGCTGCGTGATAACTCTTCATGGAAAAGATTGGTCGAGCTCTGGAACGTATGTTGTACGAGGAAAAGAATATGGTCCCGCTTGTATGTGTTCGACCGGAGTAAGCTGAGACGACGGCTGAAAACTGTGTTCTCGCTTTTCCTGTCCTTCATATGGTGTCGTGACTGCTGCTGCGTGAGTCGCCTTGGTTCCAATTCACACCACATACCCATTACCGGCTTCACGTCGCTGATCTCCTCTCAGATTGGCGCGGCGGATAAAGAAGTTGCGTTTCTATTCGGCCCGTATAATACAGAACCTCCCATAACCCCTCTTCCCTCTATTTCGAAAGCGTTCCGCATGTCCATTCTCATGCGCCAGTCTTGACAAGGCCAGTTACCGCCTCCTCGATCTCCTTGTCCGACAACCCCTCGAGGCTCTTCGCCTTCTCGACGCCAAAGTCTACCACCACAGCCCCGTTAGCAATTCGGAGTTCAATTGGCTTTTGATTTCGTAGATCTGAGAAAAAAGAGGGTGAGGTAGGACGGGCGCACGAACCGTATCTCGCATAGACCTTCGGAGCAGTGCCGGCCGCTTCACGCAGCATGATGGGAATCTGGGGGTTGTGCTTCTTCATCACCGGGTACGACCGTGTCAGGAATGCCCTGCCGCGGAATCCAGTTAGTTGAGATTCTTTGGTTCTTTTGCACCGGAGGATGAAGGCCTCGGGAGCTGCGTAAAGAAAGGCGGGTGGGTAGGTAGTGCGGACGTACCGAGTGGCAGCGCTGTGCTCTGACGTCTGGCAGAAGAGGAATCGCACCTCCCTGAGGGCGGAGGTAAAGGCGTATCTGGTCGACATGGCTGAGCTGGTGAACCGTTGACTTGGCTGGTTGGGATGCTGTCGTCGCACATCACACGGCCGAGGAGTCTACGGTCGATTGGCAATTGGCAGATGTTCCGACCATGGTCCGTGCGTCGTATTTCCGGAACGATCACGTGACGTTATTCCCGAATCTGTGACAGCTCCCTGATTTATAGAGGTGATGCACTTGGATACTGTCATGAAAAAGGCATAATATGACAATCTTATCAACTCCTTATTGTATGATAATAACCTGTATATACTATTGTTGAAGAGGTTCTGTGGTAACATAAGAGTCGCAAGGACAAAAACATTTATATGTCAACTGCCAACAGCCGTTGTCGGACCAACCTCGTTGTCTGAGTGCGTGCCATGTAAGTGGCGATAGCTAAAGTGGGTCCCTCGCAACCGACAACGGCCCGCTTGCCCCCGATTATCTCCGCTCAAATCTGGAATCCCAATTCCTCTCCACCTCTTCCCGTCCTTATCAAAAAGTTGACGACGTGCCAACTTCACTCCTCCGCAGTCGCCCCGATCCTCAACCACCTCGAACCCGGGACCCGCCACCATCTCCAATTGCAGGCACCTTCTCCCAACACCGTTGAAGCTTCAGACCCCAACGTCAAAGTCGGCACCACCGGTCGTCGCGTGACCTCCGCCACTTCGCCGTAACTCTTCCCCCCAAGCTTACAAACCCAACCCCCCGAAATCGAGATGGCTCCCACAACCAACTTCTTCCGCGCCGCGCGGCCGCTCTTCCACCAGCAAATGTTCACCGGCCCCGGCGCGGCCCGCACCGCTTTCCGCAATGCCTACTCTCCCTTCCGCGCCCAGCAGTTCTTCCGCAACAACGGCTCCAAGCGATGGCAGAGCTCCGCCAGCGCCGAGGCCGAGCAGGCCAGCTGGTTCAAGCGCATGTGGGACAGCCCCGTCGGCCTGAAGACTGTGCATTTCTGGGCGCCCATCATGAAGGTATGGGGACTTTTCTTTCCTTTTTGCTCCTATAAGAGAATCTTGGACGACAAGCATCTGGACCTGTGAAGAAAGAATACGCTGACGTCTTTCCCAGTGGGGTATCGTCCTTGCTGGCATCTCCGACTTCTTCCGCCCCGCCGAGAACCTCTCCGTGACTCAGAACGGCGCCCTGACGGCCACCGGACTCATCTGGACCCGTTGGTGCTTCATCATCAAGCCTAGGAACATCCTGTTAGTTTCGACCGTCCCCTTCCCCTTCGTCCCATGGAGTCAATCATGAATTTCCTCCGCAGAATCAAACATACTGACGCCGTCTCCGTCACAGCCTTGCCGCCGTTAACTTCTTCATGGGTGTGGTCGGTGTCATCCAACTTACCCGCATCTTCATCCACGAGCAATCCAAGAAGGGTGTTGTCGGTGCCGTCCAGGAGATCAAGGAGGAGGTGAAGAAGGAGAATACCTCTTCCTAAGTCAAATCAGCCAAGCGGTACATACTCAGCACTTCGAAACTTAGACATCGACCGAGACGATGCCCGGATCATTGGGTGTAGAATCAGGAACACAAAGACACATAGATTCCGAGTGGCCACAGCCCATATGTGCAAGGCAGGGCTATTATTTCAGTTGGAAGAGGAACAGCCGCTCTTATTATTGCGTCCGTGGCCGGTTGGGATTTTTTTCTCCCCTTGAAAAGCGTGGATATGCAAGCCAACCCGGTGTATACAAGTCCCGTGGGAGTTGGGGACCAAATGGACCGAAGGAGGGGGCCTCCCGTTGTACAGGACATAACTGTTCAAGTTCTCCTTTTTTGCTTTCTTCTTTGCTTCCTCTGCAATTTTTGAAAAGAAATAGACCCGGATTAAATACGGACTGGAATGGTATGACAGACCAGGTGGTTCAGTTACTATTACGGCAACTTAAAAGACTTCTGGTATTGTAATGGATCTTGTGCTTGTTAGCATGGAGTATGAATAAACTGACTTTCCTAAGTGATAGCCCTCCGACTCGTGGATTTTAAGCGCAGCCATTCAAGGTCTTAGATCTAGCTGTATCGACTTCTCGGCGAATCTTAACAGCATTTCCTTGTCCTTGAATCTCAAAGTGATAATACATTCGGCGCGCGCATAACCTCCAAGGATAACACCTGATATTTCCCAACTCCATTCAACCCCGTTATTCATCACATTGACTTCTAACACACCCAAAGAGATCCCTCCACATACATGGTATAGATGCCAAACACACATATACATCATCTCCTTGGGGTCTGCCTTAGGACCAGCCACAGGCTACGCCTTACCTGCAATGCAGTGAAGCCGGACTGTCATTACACCCCTGAGACGCGAAGAACGCCCTGTTCCTATCCTCTCTGTCGCGGCCGTCAAAGGTCGTGGTTCAGGGAATTACCAGTGCCATATATACCCAACCAAACCCACTTTGCCCTGCCTTGACACTTCCCCTTCCTTTTTCAGCTGCCATTTCCTCGTTCGTCTTCATTATTGGCAGCCTTACAACTACATCCCATAGCTGCCGTCATCTTGTTCTCATACAAGTTTCCGTTTATTCGTGAGGTGGGATCTCGTTTCGGACGCTTCATCTGCTGAAGGTCACGGTGTGGTTCTTAGTGGGCATCGAAGTTGGCGTTCTCACTTGGCCGTCGGCTTAGCGGAACACTGCCACGAATATATTAGTATATTTGAAACCCAATGGAAGATCAGACGCTTCCGTCATATGCCAGACTACTCACCCTCCTGTTGTTTCCCAAGCCTGGTCCTCGCAACACGGTCTCGTTGCCGGGGTGCCGTTTTGCTTGCTCGCTTGAGGTCTTCTAGTCGCTCTCGTGCCTTGGGAAAGTCTTGGGCTACCGGGTTTGACATTCCCATGTTAGTTGCTATTTTCACGACGCCCGACGCCCCTGCAATACCACAGCATCACTCGCACCAGGGAAGAGACGCCCACTTACCAGCCGCGCGCCAGTACCACCGCTTCGCATCCTCCAAGTTGACGGCAGTGCCAATGCCAACCTCAGTGAAGTAACCCATGGCATATTCTGCCTTGGCGAGGCCTGCAATAGCTGCTTTTCGCGCCCACAGATATGCCTCCGTGTCACTCTGTTGAAGCACCCCTTCGGCACCCGTCAAGTACCAGCCACTGAGCGCCAGCTCGGCTTGGTGCTCCTCCTGAGTGGCCGCCTTCGAATACCACATGATGGACAGTCTGGGGTCGATGGGACAACCCATCAATCCATATTCGTATGCGCAGCCGAGACGGAATTGTGAGAACTTGTAGCCCAGTTCCGCAGCCTGTTTGAAGAGTTGGACGGCATATGCTTCGTCCCTGATGATCACGTCGGTCGGCGATGCTGATTCGTACAATAGACCCAGTTCATGTAGGGCGTGTGGATTTTCAGGGTCCGCCCTCTCGGCGGCCCGCTTCAACCAGCTTATGGCTTCTCGCGGATTCTTGGGTTGGCCTAGGAGACCTTTCAGGAGTATCATTCCCATCTTGTACATTGCCGGCGTGTCCCCGAGCGTCGCTGCCCGCTTGTACCACTGCGTCGCTTTGAGCGGGTCTTTCCTGGTCCCGCCACCGTCCTCATGTCCAATTTCGCAACAGACTGCGGTACGGTACGCCGCAGCAGCATGGCCCAGCTTGGCCGCCGACTGGTACAAGGTGAATGCTTCTTTGTTCTCGGGCTCGATGCTGAACAACCCTCGACCGAGAGAGTCTGCGTACACAAACATCGCCTCTACATTTTGTGCGCTCGACAGCTTCTTCAGTATCTTGTTAGCGTCCACCAAGTACCGTTCTCGGGCTCGGGCACGACTCTTCGGGTCTGGAAAATTCGCAACCAGAACGTCGGAAGCCTCAATGAGTCTCTTTGCCAACCGCAAGGCAGATTCCTGATCATTCGGGTCGTTCTTAATGTTCACGCGCAATTGTTCCAGCTCCTCGGGGGTAACCGGAACAGTAGTTCGTGTAGACGAAGTGTTCGGCTGGGCGTTTTGCGGTTGCTGCTGGCGCGGCAGAGGCTGGGCTTGCGACAGCCCGCCGCTGGACCCATTGTAGTTGCGCACCGGCGCAGGGCGATCGTGCACATTAACCATGGAGTTCGGCATGTGGCCCGGCCGTATTGGCGTGGGATGAGAGGGCAAGGAGTCGGGTCCTCGGGATTGCGATGGGTTGGGTGGTCGCGACGCCATTGTCCCTCCCCCAAGTGATGGGTGCCGATCGTAACTGTGCGCCGCATAAGAGCCGTTCATTGGGGGCAAGGGCGGGGCATCCCCAGGCATTTCGAACACGGCAGTTTCCGGCTTCCTGAGATCGGGCTGCGATTTGGCGCGGCTCATATTGGAGGTTCGCTCAGGTCCAGGCCGCAGCTCTTCCGGAACCCCAGGGCCCGAATATTGGCTGAAAGAATCCCGTTGCTTGGGCGGTCCGTCATACCGATATCTGTCAGACTGTGGATTGCTTAAATATTCCGGGTTGCTCATGCGTGCAGGCGTATAATAGGTGTCCAGAACGTCACCGACCGATTCCCGCCGGTAGTATCCCTGATCACCATTCTCGTATTCCGAGTCAGCAGCACTGTAGCCTCTAGAAGGCACCGGCATGCCTTGGTCTGTGGAGTACACACGCCGGGGCGGCAGGCGATGACTGTGTGACGTCGATGGTCGCGGTGGCAGTCCGCCCGTGGCATGGGGTCCATTCAGCGGCATGGTACCTGTCCGCTGGATTGGCCCCCGGGCCATAGGGTCGTTCAATGGCGTTGTCATACTCCGATTAGGAGGCCCAAAGTCATCCCTGGGAGGGGGGCGTCCGTATTCGTCGTCAGTGCGGTACTCCGCCCCATAAGCAGGATGAGGACCTGGGCCGGGACGTGGATCGGAAAAACCTTGCTGATAACCCTGCGGAGGTGGTCCTCGGGGATCTACAGGTGGCCCAGAAGACTGCATGTGGTAATCAACGCTTCCGCCATGCTGGCTCGTCGTGGGGTTCTGCGAGATGTTCATGCCGGCCATTTGGCTGACCATTTGATTCTCGTGATCGAAATCCGTTCGATTCCGCTGTCCGGGGAAGGATGGGAAAGTGCCTCCAAATGCTGCTGGGCTTGTGGGACTCCTCGGGCCCTCGCCTGAGAGCCGCTCATACTGAACAGGCCTACCTGGGCCTCCTGCTGACGGGATACCGTTGGCATGGCCTCCTCCATGTCCAGCAGGGCCTCCTCGTGGCGGATACGGGCGGCCGCGTGACGGGTCGGCCGTCATTGGCCCTGAAATAGGGGTTCCCCTTCCCATTGGCGGCTGTCTCTCGCCTCTGCCCTGTTCAGGCCCGTATTGATCTGTAGGCGGATAAGCTTGGTTCGGAGTAGGACCCCGTCCATAACCTCGATCCTGGTGCTGTCTGACGTAATCCTGGCCATGGCCATCATGATAATCATAGTCATAACCATTCAGGTAACCGCCATCATAATGTTGTTGTGGCGGCTCGACATGTCGAGGAGGTCCAGGCTGGTACGGGTCTCGGGGAGGTGGCTGGCGCGGTCCAACGCCACCACGACCATAAGTATGCTCCGGGGGGTATCCGCCTTCATACGCCATTGCTTATCCGGGCCCCCTCCTTCTGTGTCGTGGCCGACTCGCGTTCGGCTGTGCTGTATCGACAGACGTTGTCGCTGTGTGGGAGATGGTCCAAATCCTGATAACGGCTGAGGTGGCTGTTGCTACAAGGCAATAACAAGGAAGCTTGAGCAAGAGTAGCAAGTCCGCAAGCAGAAAAAAAAAAGTACTCTCTAGAGTCGCATCGAGGGTGTGTTCCTGAGATCGGTGTCCTGTTGGGAGAGGTCGCTTTTGGGGTTTCGGTCGTTTTGCACCGCCATACAGAATTGGAATCGCAAGATCAAAAGTCGTGGTCGTATACTTCGTACACAGCGGGCAGGATCTGAACCGTCGGAGGCGTCGAGAGGCGCAATGAATGGCGAAGCAAAACGGTGGGCAGGGTAACGACAGCTAAATCAGGCATGCGACTTCGGGTATGATTATATCGTCAGCAATGGCAGTAGGTCGGAAGTCGGGCAGCGAATAGCTCGAGTCCTGTGGCTGAGAGAGCTGGCTAGCCTTGGGGCTCGACAGAATGTGGAAAAGATAGAGAAAAGGCAGAGATGCAACGTCGGTATGGTGTGTAGGTATTATGGAGGCAGATAATGCGATTTAGGGGGCTTGTGGTTGAATGGCCCTTGGTATATCGTCGAAGGAAGAGGGAGTGGTAATGGAATACGAAATGTTGATGAAAAAGATTGAAGACGGATGCATTAGGGGTCTGTCTTCCTGGCGGTTGATTTTCGTTGGTCCAGCTGACCTCCGTTCGTTCCTGCGACGCGACCCTGACGATAGACGGAAGAGCGGCAGAGCGGGGAGGGACGACCAAGCAAAGAGACGTCTCCGTAGAAGACGAAGGTCACAGGGCGTATCCGTATTAAGGGTTGACCGGGACAGCGGGAAGGTGTGGAAGGACGAATAGCAAGCAATGGCATGAAGAATGTGGGTCTTCAATACTTACGGGTACCTACTCCGTAGTGTAAGACGTCGGCTGCTGGAGCCGTTACAAGTGGCAGGAGCAATTAGTCATCCGTGTTGTGTCACTTTTGTACTGTAATCCCACCACGTCAACGCCCACAATAGCGAAATATCTAGGGCTAGATAGCGGGGCGACTGCCTGAAGAGGATCGGGGGACTGACATGTTGGGACAGCTTCATGGATTGGGCTTGTTTTGGCGGTGTTCCACAGAATATAAAGCAGGTCGTACCGGTGAATTAGTAACGAAGTAAAATTCACCTTCAACTCCCAGCAAACTACACTAATGAGGTCGCTAGAAGATAGGCAGCGGCAGAAGACAGATCCGGGATAGCGACAAAGCTACTTCGCACTTCGTACCGTACCTACCTTATGTACACCACATGAAAAAGGTGAAAAAGGGCGGCGCTTATGATAGATTCACCAGACCAAGCTGCCTTCTGGCAACATCACGTTGCCGATCAATTTCTCCCTCACAGAACATGTAGTGTACGTTGTAGTACATCCAACGGCACTTGTCTGAAGACGGAGGCGTTTGAGAGACCCTTAAAAATAGGAGGCCAACCAACAAGTCTGCGAAAGGTGTCATGCGCAGAAACATATCGTGTCCCAGACGGCGGGAATAGCCTGCCACATCCTGGGTGGCATGGGCCCTGTCGATCCGACATTGTGCATGGTGCATGGTATCACGAGCGTCAACCTCGAAACCACTTCGGCATGTCATTGGGCCACAGGATTCTGCTCGAATCAAGTCTAGCATTCAAACGCCGAGCATGACGGGCCATGGAGTACGTTGTACAGTACAGCCAGGCGATAATTACCTACCACAGACCAAGCATCCCCAGTGATCAGACGAGACGAGGAACCGAGGCCAAAGGGGAAGAAGGGTCTTGTGTCTTGTCATATACCCCACCCCTCCCGTGAATGTAGGCGGACCACAACGTAGAGTTCTCAAGTACTTCTAGTGTCTCTACCTAGACTCTGGAGATCGCTACCTTGACGTAAGGAAGACAATGATTGTATATATCCTTGCCTGTTGGTCTAGGAAACTTCCAACGGTGTATTATTTCGATTGAGGGAGTGGTGTCCAAAAAGAAAATTCACACCTGCAGGGTGCCTTGGTGATGAATGGAGTAGCTGATCGGTGAGTTATGCTGGTTGCAACTATGGCTATCGGGAGGAGAAAAGATGTTCCTTAGACGATGAGCAGGTCGTCCATCCATCTTTACATTGTACTGAGTACGTGTCGTGTCGCATTCGATTCGGGTACAGACATTCATTTGCCTTTCGAACCACCGAAAATCATCTCACCGCGGCTGCTGAGTAATCGCCCAGTATGACCACGGGGTGCACACTACCACGACCGGCAGATTCGGGTCACCGCCTTCCCTGTTTATTCCATAGCGTCATGGGATGTTAGCACGAGTTTCAATTCCTGGCTGATACGGACTGGATTGTTCTTTCGGCTACATTCGTCAAGTGCTCTTTGTCTCGCTGTCCTCGACAGCAACCTGTCAAAATGGGGAAGCCAATAAATTGGAGGCTATGGTCCAAGATGATCGTCACGTAGGTTTCCCCGTTCCGCTTCCGCGCCGTCGACCACTTTGCTTACCAGAGTCCACACGCAGCGGAGGAGTCGTGGTTATTGGCGGCCCAGCCCTGACGATGTGGCTCACCCCGACCGAAGAAGAGCTATTCAAGAGGTACAACCCGGAACTGCAGAAACGGAGCCTTGCCAATCGGGAGCAAATCCAAGCCGACTTCGACCAGTACGTCAAGAAACTGAAGGAGCACTCCAAATCAAATAAGCCAAGTAAATACCCAGCCGCCTCCATACTGCATCATCGATATTCTACTAACAACGCGCGTAGTCTGGACTGTTTGGGAGGATGATATCAAGGCGAAACAAGAGGCGGCAGCATCCGAACAAGAAAACAAGGCCCAGGAACTCAAGCTACAGCAAGAAGCCATGAAGCGCGAGGCTGGCATTGCGAGCAAGTAGGGAGCAGGTTCCCTCCCTATCATCCCTGTAACAATATGTGGCATTGAATGGGTGTATAGTGCCGTACTAGGCCTGAGATGTTAAACTCGAGGAAACGCGGCGTTTTGAATTGGGTATTATGAAAAGAAGACGGAAGCCAGTCTAATATGAAGGGAGGGTGTATTATCCAAAAACTCTACCAACGAGAGACATCTTATCAACTTGATCCTTTTTATTAAAACGGAAAATCACTCCATCGAAGAGTCGAAATTCGCGGCTACATGCCAATCAGAATTGCACTTCTGGCATCAGCATTGGATCTATACAGAACGCGACTAAAGACCTCGGTTGTTAGGGAATGGGTTCTTCAGAAACATCAGCTGCGAGTGAGTTTTGGTGGTCATCAAGGTACAATAGTAATTGCCCCACGGAGCCCCAGACACGCCGGAATCAAACGTCACAACACACAGAATGCTGAATGTCACCCGGTAGAGTTGGCGTGGTGGCGTGGTGAGTATCGGTGAGGCTCGGTAACAAGGAGGGGTTAGCCGGATATTACTAACTCCGCAAGCGAAAAGTCTTGGCAACGCACAAAACCATCTTTCTCCAATAGCCATCATCGTCACGCGGCAGCCTCACGACGTTAGAAGCGGACGACGAACGAATCAAGGTAAGCTCGAATCGCGGTTTTGGAGACAATCTCGCAATCTGTGCACTGGCAGTCGCTTCTTCGTCGATTTTCCGTTGTCCGCCGCTGCTAACGCCCTCCGCGCAAGTAGAACCACTGCCTTCCGAATTCCGAATCCCATATCCTCCTCCCGGTAGTCCATTTTTTTTTTCGGCCGATCGAACAGTCAGGACAACATGGCCGACGATATTCAGGAGCGTCTCAAGAAGCTTGGTGCCGTTGCGCGTGTTGGTATGTGCTGAATATTTGATAGTCTAGTGTATGACGTGGGCGTGCGACTGACATTTGACCCTCAGGGTATGTCTGGCTTCGTTCAATACCATCCTTTATTACAAGCTCTCCTACCATGCCCAGGAAGATAAAAGCGTGCGATGGCGACGTATCTGTGGGTGGATACTGACTTGATGCGATAGTGGCAAGGGCACCCCGCGGAGGAAGCAGAAGCGCACCCCCGCTCGGTCCGGCGCCGACGACAAGAAGCTCCAAGCGTCCTTGAAGAAGCTCAACGTTCAGCCCATCCAGGCCATTGAGGAGGTCAACATGTTCAAGTCGGACGGCAACGTGATTCACTTTGCTGCCCCCAAGGGTATGTCTCTGAGGCGAGGATGAAGTGGGGTGCGGGGATATCTACGTGGAATGATTCTGACCGGCGTTTTCGCTGCTAGTTCACGCCGCCGTCCCCGCCAACACCTTTGCCATCTACGGCAACGGTGAGGACAAGGAGCTTACAGAGCTCGTCCCCGGTATCCTCAACCAGCTCGGCCCCGACTCTCTGGCGTCTCTCCGCAAGCTCGCCGAGAGCTACCAGAACCTCCAGAAGAATGAGAAGGAGGGTGATGATGACGAGATCCCTGATCTCGTAGAGGGCGAGAACTTCGAGAGCAAGGTCGAGTAGGCAGTGGAAGGAATTCGAGCCGTCTGAGGATCAATGATGCATATGAACCTGGCAATGGCGGCAAAAAATGGAAAAACGGGGGTCAAGGCATCACGATTTCAACGGAATTGGGAAAAGGGTACATCCCTAAGAATATGAACCTGGCATCACGAATGCACCTTTTTGCAGTAACTTCTATGACATGCAAGGTTTTCACTGGGCTGTGGCGAGAACTGGAATTATGACATGGTCCCGACGGGCGTCGTAGAGTTTATGCAACCAGATGATTAAGAACTGATCAATCATCTGAAACGGAAGAAACAATCAACCAGGGTTGGTTCAAAATATTTCTCTCGCCGCTACGAGCGACGTTCTGCTATTCAGAGGTGCCTATAGACCAGCTTCCATCGCGAGCATTCGGCACCCAACCGGCCAACGCCTCCCGTTTAGCGTCTTCCAACACTGTCCTTCGACCTCGCGAATAGTCTCCCCTCTTGATGGCATCGTAGCTAGGCGCCGAGAGCTCTCGGCATATTAGGCCATGGTCGTCTCCCAAACGAGCACATATCTCCCGAGCAAGAGCCCACATCTTTCTCCTCGAAACCTGACTCGCCCCCTTGCTGTCGAAAGCCTTCCGCCCTTGCAATACACCCCCTATGAGACCCTCCTCTATCCCAGGATTCCAAGCAACCGCAAGGTTACTGGCTGCGATCCGGTCTGATCGTTGTTTCACGCTACGTTTGGAGAAATCAAATTCTCGCTTGGTGGTAGTGACTTCGAATGGCACGAACGCATACCCGCCGTCCCACGTCTTGCCTTCAAGGCTACTCATCCGCCCCTTGGCAGAGAACGACCGCTCAAAGCCCGCGGGAGTGTACTGCGACTCAGCCACGATTAGGGAGTGGATATACGCGTTCCCTGGGTGGATGAGTAGCGATGTCAGCGACGACAAGACGGACGTGCATTGCCGCAGGGCCAGCTTATCGGAGCACGATTTGGACGCCGTAGGCGGTGCGTCTGCGCGAGCGGGCTTCCGGCGGACAACACCCAGTTGGGAAAAATATCCCCGACCGAGGAGAAGAGGGTTGCTGTTGCGGTGATCACTATGAATCTCGGGGATATCATCCGCCCCAGTCAGAGGGGGTGGCATCTCCCATGGTGAAGCGTCCTCCTGGTCTGCCATGGTGAGCTCCATACTGGCGTCGCCGCAAGGCGCTTCCGAGCAATACATATGCAATCGAATGCCATCTCGGATGGCGAAAGGCTGACCCTGCCAGGTATCGCTCCGCTGGGAGACAGAACGCTCTTGCTGCGTCCGACGGCGGATGATATCAGTTTGTTCACCGCCGTTATCCAGAAGATAGCGACACTCGGTGAGGAGGAAATGATTAAGGGTTCTGAGAGCCAGGATCTCTGCGTGCCAGTCGTGAAGCACGTTGCCATTAGCTTGGGGGACTTTCGCGGATGGAAGACATTTCATCCCCGTTCTGTTGCCCTGATCAGTTGCGTTCGTATCAAGTGGTCTCTGGGAACTACAGCAACCCTCAATCGCATGCCAAATGACTTGGCGCGAATTGAAGGCTCTCTAACGTCTCCTCCACACCGACTACGCGACTAGATACTCCTGGTCTCTCGGAAGACCAAGTGCGAGCTTGCTTTTTGGGCCCCCAGATGAGAGAGGGAACTCACGCGACGGCAAGACAGCTCAAGCCCCCTGGATGCTCAGCAACGACACCGCTCAGAGGGACCCATTCGTGAATTCCATTATCTCTGACCTGGGGCTTCCGCTTGGAAGGGAGGTCCCGAAAATGCTGATGCACAATGGACGCAATGGAATCGGGGTCGACTGTCATGATAGGGGTTTTCCCATGAGTTGAAATACGATGCAAAACCCCTCCTACACGAAGGAAGTACGTACTTTGTACAATAACGCCAAGCCACAATGGATTGATCCATTGCGTCGAAGAGCACCGCCACGCACGTGACTTTAAGCGAAGGTGGGGCAGGGCATGGGTTGTCGCCCACCATCGACACAGTAGTTCGGCGAAAATTGAATTGGGACTTTGAGAGGCGTACTCTTTTGACCTCATCACCGACCAGCCAACAAGTCAAGCGTTCGCCAAACACCGCCAAAGTACGTATTGTGCACGGGAATTTTCCATCCATCTCCGGACTGTTTTACGTTGCGATTAGAAAGGAGAAATATTTCCTGTCTAGCCGGAAAACCCACGCACTTCCCCAGAGCCAAGTCTCCATCATTGGCATCTCAAATAAGTCCCTGCTGACTCTGAGTCCCTCATCAAGATGCGCACGTACGACGACACCTTCTCGGGCCAGAGAATTTACCCTGGCAAGGTACGACCCCCGATTATCACCGCGCTTCCCCTCCTTCGATATGCCGGCGAGTCCGATAGTTGGATAGTGATGACGACATGGATGACTTGGATCCTGGAATGAGAAGGAGGAGGGGCAAGGGGACGATGGATTGAACAGGAGCTTGGAGGCTGACGAATATCGATGGTATAGGGTAAGCTCTACGTCCGTGGCGACAGCAAGATCTTCCGATTCCAGAACAGCAAGTCGGAGTCCCTCTTCCTCCAGCGCAAGAACCCCCGCCGCATTGCCTGGACTGTTCTCTACCGCCGCCAGCACCGCAAGGGTATCTCTGAGGTACGATTCAGCCCTATGCTTTCTTTCATACCCCGCCTTGGAAACAAGCGGCGCAGTCGAAACATCATTATGCGATCTCCCAGCCCGCACACCATTACATAAAGAGGAGGACTTTGGAATCACTGGAACAGTCACGGATTGCTATCCCGGTGTGACATGAATGTGCTACGCAACGGCGCGCTGACACCCGCTACAGGAAGTCGCCAAGAAGCGCACCCGGAGAACCGTCAAGTCGCAGCGGGCTATCGTCGGTGCTTCGCTCGATGTGATCAGGGAGAAGCGTAACCAGCGCCCCGAGGCGCGCTCGGCTGCCCGCGCCGCGGCCATCCAGGAGGGCAAGGAGAAGAGGGCGGCGGCTGCCAGCGCAAAGAAGGCGGAGAAGGCCAAGCTCGCCGCGGCCAGCAAGGGCCAGACCGCCCGGATTGCCAGCAAGCAGGGCTCCAAGGGTGCGGCCCCCAAGGTTCAGGCCAGGACCCGTTAAAAAAAAAGCTTCCCAAACCATTTCCGCGGGCATGACTTGATATCTTTTTTCCCCCTCCGTTCCGGCGTTGGGGAGGGGTGTCGGGTTCTTTTTTCGTTTTCCTTGTTCCCCTCGGGCGCGAATTGTCGATGGCCAGGGACGGCGGAGCGGGGGGGAGGTGTGGAGAGTCCAAACTCAACAAAACAAACCAAGGGGAAGCAAAAGGGCGGGTTATCTCGACAAAGCCATACACAATAGAGACATCCCCACCTCCTACATTTGTTCCCCCCGTGGGGGAAGGAAACTTGACGAAAGGCTGGAGTCGAGGTTTCTTTTGTATCTTTCACGGCTGGTTCTCTACAGTACACATCTCGGTAGCACGGAATGTCATGGGAAGTCCTACGGGATAGTCAAGACGAAACTATGGGGGCGTTTGATTCGAGAGTGAGGACTTGTCAGAGCGTTGTGAAATGCGGTGCATGAATTATGTGGTCTCCCGATTCCCCAGCTTGGGATCTATTGAACGGCGCCCTCTTCCTATACATAACCAGCGACGACTTCTAGTCGACAGGAAGAACATGGCAAGGCGTTTTTTATTCTTTGTATTTTCTATTTCATTTCTTTTTGTTCTACGAGCCTATTCCCTTTCTAAGCCCATACACAGCTGGTGGCACTACGAAATAAGCCATTGCTAAAACGAACCAGTCCGCCAGTCCCGCCACCTCACAGCTTGGCGAGGACGGCATCAGCACCGGAGAACTCGATGCTGCCCTTCTGGGTATCCTGGCCAGCGTAGACGACCTTGCCGTGATCGACAACCAGGGCGTAACGGCCTGTGCGCTCGCCCATCACCCAGCCGAGGGAGGAGGAGAACTTGGCGCCGGGGTCGGAGGCGAAGATGATGAAGTTGTCCTTGATGTTGTTGGCCTTGCCCCATGCGCTCATGACGAAGGCGTCGTTGTAGGCGATGAAGACGACCTGGTCGACGCCCTTGGCTTTGAGGTCGGCGGCGCGGTTTACGTAGGAGACCAGGTGCGAGACTTGGCAGGTTGGGGTGAAGGCGCCCGGGACGGAGACGACGACGACTTTTTTGTTCTTGAATTCTGAAGAGGGGGGTTGCTTGTTAGTTTTCGGTTGGAATAGTTGAGTTTGAATGTAGACGGCGGACAAGCTGCATTCACTTACCCTTGCTGGCGTCATAGTTGATGGGAACACCGCAGGCGGTGATCTCGGCAGTATCGGCCTGGTAGGGGATGTACTGAAACGTGACACCCTCGGGGAAAGTATCGCCGGCCTTGAGTTCGGTCATTTTTGATGAATGGATTCGACGAAGAGATCTACTATTTTGAGTAATTCGGTTGCGATGGACTGAAGTGATGGACAGGGACGTGATGAGAGACCAGACCAGTAGATTCCGAGTCAAGGTGGCAGGGTGGGTGACAGAAGTTATAGGCGGTGACAAGCTCCCAAATTCCAACTGATTCGACGAGAAGTGGAGCAAAGAGTGTTGATTCACTTATATACAGTACTCATCATAGTCGCTTTCGCATTACGTGACCGCGTAGGAATACCACGTAATGGAGTGATCCTGGGCCCATTGGCTTCGCGAGCGTTCTCCCATGTTACGGAATCAAATCCCCCGAAAGCTGGGTTCACTACCCTGATGGACTGGGACGGCGAATACACCGTAATACGAAGTACCTCACCTCTGCCGAGGAGCGGACCAGAGGATTATTAAACAGACGATGAGGGGCAGAGTCACGTTAATCACAGGTGCGGGGGATCGGGTTCATAGCTCCTCCCATTTGGAGATCCGCCGGCCTAGGTCTTGACCGAGCCGAGCTAAGCCGGGCGAACTTGAACGGCCCCGCCCGCCAAAGTACACTACCGACACCGGCAACCTCAGCAAGTAGCTTCGTCTGAGGTACAAGTATCCCCTTTTCCCTTCATTGTTCCCGATTGACATATGACAGGACCAAGGTAAATTTACCAAAGATTGCCTCAGAGTCTAGGTAGGTATCTTACAGTGTCGTCATTGCCTCCTGTCAGATTGACGCACATCACGTCCGTTTTAGCCTCCTCTTAGTCTTGTTGTCCTCGGCCACGGTCGGATTCGTCGTGATCCCCTTGTCGACGCCTCCCGTCGTCACAACCCCGCCCAGCGCCCGTCCCGTGCCTAGACGGATGCCGCGGCCGGTATCCAAGCTAAGGATGCTGCTGCCGCTGCTCCGACGGACCCCGGTGCCCTTCAACTTGCCCGGCGACGACAGTTCGTGGGTATCCTGCACGTCATCACGAGAACGGAGTCGCCGCTGGTCGTTAGCCGTGCGAGGCCGGTCCGTCGAGGGAGAACCGTCGGCGGAGAACACGTCGTCCCCTTCCACTTCTCGAGCCGCGTGCTGCGACCACCTCCTGGGAGTGACCATGTTACCGCCGCCAGCGGACCTCTGCACTTCATCCGCAGCAGTCGCGGACGTCATCTCCGCCGTCGAGGCGTCACTCCCGCTCCAACCAGGCGTTTCATGCTGCTCTCGGTACGGTGCTCCGGATCCCAAGAGGCTTTCCTGCCGGGCCAGCTGGTACCTGACGTATTCTTCGGACGAGTGGCGGGGTTCCGTGAAGGATTGTAGGGCGTCGAACACGTGCGGGAACACCTGGGTATCGACGTCGTGGCCCCAGAGGAAGTCGAGGTGCTCGTAGTGTGGAATCTCCGTCGCCACCGTCTTCTTGGGCAGTTCGCGGAGCATGACCTTGATGTCCACGAGCGAATCGGTGCCGCCGTAGACAAGCACGATGGGCGTCTTGATGTTGCGTGTCGGATACCGGGCCACCTTGGTGTACTTGCTTGACGAACTCAGCGCCACTGGCCGCTGCACGTCGTCGTCGTACATCTGGAATGCCTTGTTGCGGATGATTTGGAACCAATGGACCACGCTCTTGGTGGATGTGAACGAGTAGAGGTGCGGGTAGGCTGCAAGCTTCTGACTCGACGAGATGTTCTTCGTCTGCCAGTTGAAGAGGAAGCTGAGGCTGTAGTCGATGATTTTGACAAAGATGGGTGGATACAGAATCGACTGCCACATGGTCGTCGAGCTCAGGATGGATCGCCGACCGAAGAGCAGGAAGAGCACTTGCGGTGACGCCTTGACGAGCGCATCTACCACGCCGTTGGATAGGCCGGCGGGCGACATGGCGGGCGCCAGCGCGATGAAGACGTTGACCTTGTCATTGAGCTTCGGATGGATAGCAAGCGCCGCGAACGCCTGCGCCGTCCCCTGAGAGAACCCGATGTACGAGAGGCTTTCCTGTCCCGTGGTTTCCAGGATGTACGAGATGCTGTCGGGGATGTCGTGCAAAGCAAATTCATCCATGGAGAAGTTCCAAAATTCGAGAGTAGTCGGCGAATGCCTGATCGACTTCTTGGAATATTTGTTCCCTCGATTGTTTCCGAGCTTCGCGGGGAGAGGCCTCATGTTAGTAAAACCAAAGGCTATGCGGGAGAAGAGTCACGCTTACCCAGACATCGTAGCCTTTTTCAACCAGGACAAAAGGCAGACACCTCTGTGCGTCGGTCAACGAGACCCAGACCTCGGAATTCATAAGAAGGCCGTGGTGCAAGTACACGACTTTCTTTTGCACGCCCTCGGGGCCGCTGTTCACCCTCTGGCCCTCCTCGCCCCGTTTCCATGCTAGGCGATGGAGGCCCAGCAGAAATCCGTCCTTCGTCTGAGTGACATGTTCCTCGGCTTCGTACCCGAACACATTGCATAGGTCCACAAAGTCGGAAGCGTCTCTAACGGCTGTCGAGTATGCTGTTTCCCAGTTAGGCCCGGCCTAGCCAGTCATATAGGGGTTGGGGTCAGGCCGTTCTACTAACATCTCTTTCTCTGCGTAGTAGCATTCTGTGCGGGTGTCGTAAACCTGTGGAAGAGACGGCGGGAGGCTCGGTAGAAGAGGGTTATGAGAGATTGGGCTATTGGAGGCAGTCAGATGGGGCCTGTCGTAGCGTGGTACAGATAGGGAATATCGCTATTGGGCCCGAGACGTACGAAGAGCCAGGGTCAGGATTCGGATAATCGCCTCGAAACCGACGAGGAAGAAGGAGCCCACGAGAGCAACATATTCGGGACTGGATGGAATTGCTGTTAGCCCTGGCATCAGAGAATAGCGCGCCTCTCGAACCCCGTCACTTCCCGACACTGCGCACCAGAATGCCAAGAGTCACAAGCGTCAGACTCACATATTCAAGCGCCCAATAAATGGCACTGGCATCCTGGCGGTGGCTTAACAAAATTGGTGGAGCAAGAGAAAGGGAAGAAGGAAAGAAAAAGCAAGGACCGTCTAGGTGTGATGTTAAGAAAAAGGGGAAAGGATAGAAATATAATTAAAATATTAAGGCATTGGCATCATGGCGATAATGGGATAACAAAGTTTGCTAGAGGGCGAGTTCGGTCTTAGAATACCATGGCTCTCTCTAAAGCAATGGCGAGCAATGGCAATAGGGCGTGAAGAGTGTAATGGAATAATAGGACGATTTCTTGATGGTGATGTCACATGCAAGAAGATCGATCACATTGACTGCAGCAACAGAGACGTACTGAGTACAATGTCGAGAGCAGCCCAAGCATTGGTGGGGTGTTGTTACTTTGCACCCCCCTGAAAACCCCACGTGCCTGTCGAGTAGGCCGATTTTCAACCAATCATACATCATTGAACATCTTGAAGTTGATGCATAATATTGACCAATAGTAACATTCCAAACTTGTCCGAACCATTCGGGCCGTTCAACACCAGAGAGCTATCGCAACAGAGGTCGAACCACAATA
The DNA here is from genome assembly GCF_042370955.1 of Sodiomyces alcalophilus JCM 7366. Lineage (NCBI taxonomy): Eukaryota > Fungi > Ascomycota > Sordariomycetes > Glomerellales > Plectosphaerellaceae > Sodiomyces > Sodiomyces alcalophilus. Next base: position 3,871,476 of record NW_027263533.1, read on the forward strand.
CCAATATTCACTAGGCGCACACTCATACTATCCCTCCGAAATCCATACACTCTCTGAATTGGAAGGGAAAAAGTTGCAAAAACAAAAATGCCCAGCTCCTGCAAGGAAATCCGTATGCCCGAACCTCCTGTCCCGTCAACCAGCCCCTCATCCCAATCTACAGCAACACAAGTCCGCAAACGAACACGGTTCCACTGACAGTACATCCCTCCCCCATCCACAGGCGAGGCCCTAGCCGCATGCCTCCAAGAATCAGACTGCGTCATGGTCGACCGCAACAGCGCAGCCGACTGCCTCCGCTCCCCCCTCCTCGAGACCCTCCCGACCAAGTGCCAGCAGCTGAAGAAGGGCCTCGGCGAATGCAAGCGCGGCATGGTCGACATGCGCAAGCGCTTCCGCGGCAACCTCCCCGTTACCTACCAGACCGTCTCCGACGCAGACCGCACACAAAAGGGCTACCAGCTGTACGCCGGCCGTCCCGCCTTTTCCGGCGGCCGCGGCGACACCGACGGCAACGAGCCCGAGCCCAAGGACTGGCGCGAGGTCGAGAATGAGGCCTTTAGGAAGCAGCAGCAGAAGCAGCTTGCTGAACAGCTCAAATCCTCTAGGTAGCCGTGGCGTCGTGGAAAGGGTATGGCGAAATTTCCAACAAGGCAGCAAGGAGTGCGACGCTCGCTGCTGTCGTGTCTCGTCTTTGGGCGGGAGAGCAATCGGCCAGTTTGTGGCCTGTATGATCAGCTCAGTAAAGGAGCATTTAGACGGCGTTACGGTGTATTATACTACGTCTTGTTTCGGCCTGGGTTAGGGGTGGTCAACCATCGGCGGTATAAAACATGTCGGGTTCGGGGCTCATCGGCCACCATCACACACCAGGTTTGTGTACAATTTTTGGTGTCTCCAGGTCCCTAGAAGGGCTGTATTGTATAAATATCAACGCATCTGCGGCTACGTTCCACCGAACTCCCGCAGCTTCGTACTCGGTTTTCTTTTCCTCTCAATTTTGTCCATACCGTACCCTACTTTGATTACCACCATGCTGATACCTGAACCAAAACTCTCCATGGAGCCGTCTATGTCAAAAGAAGGAAAGAAAGATGGTTACGAAAAGCCACGCCCCGAGATTCGACAAATGACAAGAATTTACATATTCGTATACATTGGCATCAAAAATAGCTTCGTCGCCGAGATCTGACTGGAAGAGGTGGAATGTATCATGGCAAGGACAGAACATTGAAGATGACAGCGTCGCTCGAGAGAAAGATATGTATAAAGACCCGCCGCATTGCGCCGCCTCGTTTCCGACTATGTCTGCACTTCAAAGGCGCTAGCAAGCCAGTGCGGAAAAGGAATGGACAGTTCCCGTATGATGATGATGATGATGATGAATATATTTAACGTCTGGGAGATCTCTAAGAAGAGCAAAGGACGCCCTATATCGTACCCTAAGGGGTCTATATACATAAACACCTTAATAAAGGTAAGTAGGGAAGTTCGAATAAGAGGGGTTATTCAGGTCTCGCGGGACGTTAAACGTCCACCAAGAGTATTTTCAGGTATTAGCCGAGCTAGGGCTAGGTGTGTTTCTGCAGCTAGATAGGTTCTGTCTCCTTAGTACAGCAAGCTAGTTTCTAAGAAGACTTGGCTATGTAGCTATGGTTGTAGTTCTTCTATTAGGCAGTGCGTAAAATGGTCTGACTAATATATCCCTATTGCTAGGACCCCTATTCCGTGTAGGGGCTCCGGGTAGTCGTGGCGAATTAAAATTCGCGCACGGTTTGAGGGGAGTAGGATTCGAACCTACGGCTTTTACGCTGCCACCAGGCGTGTCTACCACCTACGCCATCCCCGGACAGTTCCCGTAGCCAGGGAGGCGGATAAACTAGGGGAAAAAAAAAAGGAGAGTAAGAGTACTCATTGACGCAAGTCAAGGGGTATCATGTCATTATAGATGTCCAAGTCGACAGTTTCGGGTCTTCAGCTCCAGATTGGAACATTACGGTAGGCCGGTGAGTTATAGCTGTGAAGGATCCGGTAGGGCCCCTGGCTCCCCTGTGCCCCGGCACGAGAATGTCTTGCCCGGCCACCGTTGCGCGAGTAGTGCCTCTGCTGCCTCCATGCCGCATCGCCCAGCGAATCTCGCTCAATCTGCAAGAGCTGGTTCTGATAGTAGCTTCCGCTTTGCGTCGGGGTTTGCGACCGCGGATGGTGCCCGGACTGCGGTGGATCATGGCGATGATCTTTGACCAGGCCATCATCGTGGCTAGCACGTTGACGCAGGCCGGCTGGCGGGCCCAGCCCTGCAACACGATTCACGCCCGCGTGCCGAAGGCGTCCGGTGGTGGTGGCACCGGGACTGTTTTTCACCGAGTTCTGGCGGCTGGGTTGGTTTGGACGCCATGCATCGTGATCGGGTTTGGACGCAGTTCTGAGGCGCTGAAACTCGGCATACTGCGCGAGCTTCTTCGATGGTATTGGAGGTACTGGTGGTGTTGGTTCCACCTCGCCTTTGGAGCCGGCCCGGCTGGGAGGCCGATCAGAAGTCCGGTGTCTTGGGTCGGCAGGGGTGGTCTGGGGTCGCGGTGGCAGGCGGAATGCCTTGGAGCTATGCCGCCGCAAGCTCACTGGAGGAGGCGTCTTGGCCTTGGAGACATTTTGTGGCGGCATGCCGGGGATCTCGGGAATTGGCGGGCTCCGAGAAGACGAGGCGTAGCGAAAGGGAGACCTGGATGCTGATGGTTTCCTCCTCACGTTCACGCTTCGCTCGATGTGAGCGGGCATCGTCATGGATCGCTTCGTAGGCGACAATTCACTGCCAGACTGGTTAGGCATGGCCGCAAAAGCCTGGTCGAAAGCGCTCCTCCCAACACTGCTGCTGATCGAGTCTATGCTCGTGACACTGGATTCGAAGCTGTGATTGACCCAGTCACCTCCGGCAAGTTGCTGAGCATCTGCCTTTGCTTTCTGGCCCCATGACCAAGGCTTCCGACGAATGCTCGGCTTTGGTGCCAAGGACGGCGATTTTGGCGCCATCGAGGATGAATGAAGAGAGCGACGGCGTAGTACTCTTGGTCCTTCACAGGTGTTGGGCTGCGCTTCTTCCCGTAGCGCGGCACGCCTATCAATTGTTGAGAGCCGGTCGCCGTTCCCTGGATAATTCGAGTTCGGGTCTCCGGGACCTGAAACCATCGCCTCACTGGTTGCAGCGACGGATTCAGCTGCCGGGGGCCCATCGGCTTTGGCGCCACTCAGGAACCACTGGAATCTGTTTTTCTTGCTGCCACTCACTTCTGTATTGCGGGTAGGTGGATTTTCGGCGCCCGGGGAACGCTGCTTATTGAACCGGGAAGACGGAAGTCCTGGTCGACCATGGCTAGCATCAAACGGCAGAGCCGCACTCTTGCGACGCAGTTTCCTTGTTTGAGAGACACCACATCCCTGGGGATCCGGAACGAAGTCGGATTCGCGATGCCCGGTAACAGATGCGTGACTACCTTGTAGATGTGCCGAGGGAGCTGCCGATGGAGTCATTTCCGTAGCGGTGAAGCCGGGCGAATTCCACTCTGCTGAGCCTGTCAAGATTCTTCCATCTTCAGCCGTGGGTGGTGGAACATCGGTCGATTCAGTCTTGTGTGCGTCTTGGGTGCCAGTGTCATTGGATTTGTCGTTGGATTTGGAACGCAGCGACTTCAATGACGTAGCAGAGCTGTACCCGGAGTCTGCTTTAGAGAGCGCACCCGGGAGATGGTCCGTCGGATTAGCGACAGTGTCCCTGTCGGCTGGTAAGAGTCCGAAACGCGCTTCTTCGTGTGAGCCGCCAGTCCGCTCGTTGGAGAACCCTTCCGACTCTGACCAGACGTTAGAATGTCCATATTCAGCATGTCCATATTCGGACATTGCACCTCCTGGAAGAGACAGAGGACGGGCACCATTGGGAGGCTCAGGTTGCACCATGGCAATGGCCAGGTCCTTCATCTGATTGTCCGGGTGATCTGCGCTCTGGACCTGTCGTGGCCTAAATGTTGAATCCTTGGTTTGATCCTGTCCCATTACCTCGCCATCTGTGCTTGGAGCAGGGCTAGCCGTTCCGTTGGTGATTCTTAACGAGCCAAACTGCATAGCTCCCAATTGTTTGTATTCCGCCTCGGACGGGGTCAGCACGCTGTCCACCTGGACACGTGGATTGAAGCAAGGCGGAGGCAACGACAGGAGGCGATTTGAGGCAGAGTCCACAGAATCGCATCTCGAGCGAGGACTAACTGGTGCAACAGGGTGGCTGTGCCTGAAGCTTGAACGTCGGGACGTGAAATCTTCGGTTGCAGCTCGCGTAGCTAGTCCCGGGGTTCGCAAGATGCTACGACGGCGCACAGGGGCATGAAACGCTGTATCCCAATCCCCAGGGGGGATTGACGGGCTGGGCAAATCTTCGGGTTGCGGGTTTTCCAAAGAAGCTCCGGGCACTTGACAATCCATAGTGTTGGCCCTCTTCAGCGTGGGGCCAGATAGTGACAGCGACCACGTTCTCCTCTTCGTAGCACGGTCCCCCAAAGTACTTTTGGAGCGGAGTAAGCTGGAGAAAATATTCTGGTCCTGAGATATAGCGACGGCCTCATGATCCGCGTCCATTCCAGGAGCGGCAGGGGGTGAGGCCAGGCTGGGCGAAACTGGTGAGTGCATCGGCGAGGAGGAAGAAAGAGCGAGCAAGGCCGAATGGCGATGGGCCATCAGAGGGCTCCCATTCGCATTCGTGGGCAGCTGAGCGGTGCTGGACGAGGGAGAGGGAGCAGTGGTAGAGTTTTGGTTGCGAGAGGCATTGTGGTTGCCAACGCGCGGCTTGGAAAGCTTTTGAGGCTGTCTCTTGGTCGGCTTCGAGGTGACGACAGGGCCAGAAGCGGGACAGAGAGACGGGGTCGTCTCAACAGACGGGACATTTCCCATTGCAATGATGCGTCTCCTCAGTCTGCCCTGTAGTAACAGAACAGGTTGAACCCTCCTTGGGGTATTGGCGAGATTGTTCGAAAAACGATGGCGACGATGGTAAGACAGAGTAAATGTAGACGCGATCGAGGGCTGGTCACAGGAGGTAGCAGCAATGGCGGTGCATGAGTGAGATTGAAACTCGCATGCCACAGATCCTCAATTAATGCCCCGTCACAAACGGCGAGGCCAGTCCTCGAAGGATGTTTCGGCTGTTCAATGCGAAGTCTGGAGTTGTATACACAAGCGCAGGGAGGCTTTTCGCAATCAATGGCTTCGGTTGGCTTTGGGAGAGACGCCTGGATGATGAAATGATCGCGTCTCGCTGTCGGGATCGGGGTGTTGTATGGGGCGAACAACGCACAAAGAGGCAAAAGAAAAAGCTGGAAGATAACCAAAGACGACGAGAAAGGACGAAAGACAAAGGAAGAGGAGGGGAAAGAACACAACACCTGGCCAAACAAACGGCTGTGAAGAGTTGCGAGAGCAGATCCAGAGTACAGGTAAACACAAAAGAAGAGTGTATGAAGGGTAAGATTTCGAGGGATCAGAAGAAAAAGAACATGATCCCCTGTTTAAGGTCAGCAAAGCAAGGCGGAGGGGGTTGGATGACCAGGAACCCCGGGAAGACCAAGACCAGGCGAGATGAATTGAATCGTATTCGAGCACGACTTAAACCTCAAATTGCGGGGGAATGGGACGTAATGACCCGTAATCTGCCTGCTAGCAGAGGCCGGACCGAGTGAAGGCGGGCCATCTCGTCGACGTCGATCTCGATTTGATGCAACTTAACGCTGGGAGCAGGATGGGATGTGGATGGTTGACGGGCGCGTCTGCAGAGTTTCAGGAGCTGCATTGGTTCAAAGCTCGCGGCTGGGGGATTGGGTTAGAAAGCAATGGCGCTCTCAGGTACAGGGTACTTGACAGTCCACTAGGTACCCACCTATTTACATGTACGTGATACCGCTCGGCTCCACATGTCTACAACGTATTATGGAACCTGCTTTCGAAGGCATCATCGATTCAGTTACCGGTTCCATCGGGCGCGGGGCATTTCCACGGCCTAGGTTTAATACAACGTACGTAGTACTACCCTTTCCTACATGGTATTTCCATGTCGACACACTCACTCCTTGTCTCAGACCCTGGACGTCGGGAGGTGTACAACGTACACACATTGCCTACGACTACGACTGTATCTTGGCTGCGCTCAGCGTCCTCTCCAGCACTACCACGTACGGAGACATTATATGCGTGGGGGACCGCAGACCTGGAACAGACACATGTCCGCATGATGACGAGAATCGGACTTGCCGGGAAACTCGGCCATGGCGAGTTCTCTGGGCATTGCACAATAAATCGGACGATATCCGAGAATTGGCTATCTACTCGCTCACATAAGCGATGTTTCTTAGTCAATCAACACATTGATTTTCCCAGAGAATTGGTTTATTCGGCGCATTCAACGAGTCATGAAATACGATACCGATAAAATACACCGGTAGCCCTTTCGTATTCTCTGTTAGTACAGGTTTTTTATTTGCACTTGTCACTCAATCCGAAATGTCTTCATTGCACGGACCGCGCTTCAAGGACGGAGTACACTAACGTGTAGGTACGGTACTCTAATTTCCGACGAGAATGGGTTAATCCACTCAGAACCGACAGACGACGTGACGTCACTGTGACGGTCTATCATGCTAGATATGAACATTAGGTCTGCATTCATTATAACGTATTGTCGAATATGCTGTGTGATACATACCAAATACTTAGTACGATAATGCATGGATTACACGCTTACACTAATTCCTCAGCTCCATGCAAGTCTCGTCTAACTTTTGTACACTGAATGGGGACGAATGGGATCCGGGATTCTTAGCCCAGCATCTCTCCATCCATGCGGAAACGCGCAAATTCTGTTTTCCTCTGGGAGGTTTGGACATCCAGTCATGATATGGTAAGACGCCTGACAACTCTGTCGTCATATTGATTGCACAAGTCAACCAGCCTTCCTTCGCTCGGTCAGTGGTCGCCAGGACACCCGATATAAATCCCCCCCCGGACAATGTGTGTCACTCTCCAATCACATAGGTACAACCCTCATCCCCTATCCAAACCTCGTGGACGCGTCTGGCTGGGACATCGACCCGTGCGCCGACGCCATGGGTCTCCTTGGTTGGGTTTTCGCCTTCTGGGTAAGAGATGGTGAGACTCCCCTTTGTGATGAGGTGGGTGGTAAGGCCACGGTGCGAATGGGGTTCGTAATGGGCGTTCCTGTTGTTGGTCCATTATTCTTAGCCATATCTCTCATCTCTGACGCTTAACCTTTCCTGTGACTTCTGACGGTAGACTTGTCTGCTTACGGTCTGTCGGACCAGGTGAAAACATGATTGAAGCCCCAGGAACGGACTTCATCTTCGGGGTCGAGCTTTTTATGATGCGACATGATTCCGTATTTTGATTTTATACGTGAATTTGATCGTATGGTTCGGTGTCTCATGTGGTGAAACATTGAGAGTATCGATCTCCAGTGGTCCCCTTGCGCATCGACAGTGTGGCTGGTGCATGGGTGTTGAGTGAGTGGAGTGATCCACAAGTAGAATTGACGTCATGTTGGCCCGTCTATTGCCATTGGTCGAGTTACGGATAAACTAACGACCGTTGCTCTGCCGTTTCTGCCTTGAACATCTAATCGAGTTTAACGCACAACTGGTACTGGACGTGTTACGCGACGTCCTACCTCTTAGATTACGCCCTGGTCGGACCGAACCGCTGCACTAAGTGAGACCGACGACAAAGACGTCTAGTCAGCACCGAATGACCAAGTCAATCCAACTTCCCGCTTGATAGCCCGCCCTATTCCTTCGAGAATGGTTAACATTAGAATCTCGTCAGCTCCGCCGCGCCGACGCCATGAACTCGCGACGACGCGGAACATAACGGCCGAACCATGACCATGCCCATATTCTCTCGGACGAACGTATCTGCCCTCGCCGGCCTGACAAATTCTGCTACTCGCACGCAGACGCTCCACTCTCAATCCCGCTTACGAGGGGCCCTCCCCCATCAATGCCAGATGCGCCAGCGGCGTCGACTCCATCCCCGAAATTGAACAAGTCGTATCCCCCGTCCTGTACCCGGCTTCGAAGGCTATACCTTCTGGCAATGTCGTCCTGACGCTTGTCTATATGGTCAAGGCCGACCGCGTCTTCGGTGATATCCGCCAGCGCTGTTCTCTCATATTGCCCGACGAGTCCATATCAGGAGAGCAGCTCGCGGCCTGGCTAGAACATACCCAGAGGGAGAATCCCCCAAGATACTGTCCGATACCTACCAAAGGCCAAAGACCACTTTATCGGGGTGGATTTGTCGAGACTTGCGCCATGTGCTTTGGCTGGGATGCTGGGAGGTCAGTACGGTCGACCCGACCGACAAGGACACGAGCCGTCCGCCCCATCACCGACTATTACCTATTACATTAGCTGCAGCCGCAACACCTACCTCGAAGGAAGCCAGCTGGCCCCGCGGGTCTCTTCCGAGGCCTATAGCATCGTCCTGTCTCGCGATGCTACTACATTGAGATTGACGCCTGGAATGGCGACACTCACCCGTGATGCCAATGGCAATGGCAGGGTGAAGCGGGAACTTAGCTGCAGTCTCTTGGGTTTCTCACTGCCCAACGGCGTCGATAATGTCATCGAGACCGTCTTGGGCGAAAGTGCCTCTACCCACAGCCACGACCAAGTACCCAAAGTAAGCCTAACTTTCCCTGGGCCCAGACATCGGGCCGGAGCTATCCAACGGGACCCGATGGATATCAACGGTTCCGCCAATCGCCCCGACGTGAAAGCGACACTCGCTCGATCACCTAACCGCCGCTGTCTAGTTTCGGGGGGGCCACCCCAAGACTGGTCTATTGCTACTCATGGCTGGACTTTTGATCCCATCCTGCGCCTTCTGCGAGGTGTGTGCCGCCATCCGCGAGTCCACGCGCCCTTCAGACCAACGGTGCGCGCGAGGACATCTCGAATCCCCACCCCGGTCTCTTCTGGCGCTAAGACATCCAGCTGGTTGCGCTAAACTGGCAGTGTCTCGACGAAGGGACGATGCTGAACGACGACATGTCCGCCGTCGAGCAGGGCTGGGCCTCAAACCTCCGACTACCACAGCTCAGGCAAGCATTGCTTTATTGAGGCAGGTCAGTGTACCCACTACAGAAACGCACATGCTTTCCATTTCGGTTTGTCTGGCCAGCATATTTGGATGCCGAGTTCCGAAATCGTCCGAAATTGACGCCAGCAGCAGCGGGAGCCACCTGAGACCCATCGTCAAGTGTGAGCTTCGCGTCGAGAAGCCAGAAATGATGTGTAGTGCTTTTAACAAGACCGATGATAATGTCGCGTTTGCTCAAGCCCAAGCTAAATACAAACTCGCGAACGGGCGCTAGGAGGACGGGCTATCCGGACTGGGGTGACAGAGGTGATCTCTCTTCCCGTCCCGTATCCAACGTGGTTCGGAACTCAGTTTTGTCAGGCAAGGCCGCCTCATGGTCATCATGTTGTTTTCTCTTCCCACCGCTTCTCCTACTGGGATCGGGGAACTGCCTTCCCGTTACACCCGGGTGGAATCATGAGATGGCGTAACATTGCCCGCCCAGGCCGCTGCGCATAATCGTGGCTGAGAATTGACTCACTGCCATGCTGATAACCTCACCGACATTGTTGGACAGTGGGTAAGGGGCAACTGTGCCGTTGGTGCAATATGCTAGCTGCCGATCCCGCACCTCATATTACGGAAGAATGGCTCGATGCGTCCTTCATGCAGGCGACACGGCGCCAGCCGCCGTGTCTGTCCTCTGTGCGACCGACCTGTCAAGCTTGAGGCTTTCTCATCATCGAGATTTCGGGCCGTTGCACGTACAACCAGAGGCCGAACAGAATTAGCCCCTTCTGCATCCACACCCAATTTCCTGCTCTCCTGCCTTTTTTTTTCTTTCTTTTTTCCTCTTTTGTCTAGAGGCGCTTTCTAAGTTTCTTGCGACCATCTGGGAGATAGATTCAGGATCGAACATGATTCCCGCATTGGCCAGGACCAGCTCCTATTGTCGGCCTGCATCCGCCTCCTCGATCTCTTACTTAGGTTTGATTTGTGCGGCTTGGATAGCGTCAAGTATCCTGTAGACTTGCCTTAGGTATACCTGCTGGTGGTTACGTGACACAGGCAGACCATCGGTCCGGTAACTCGAGATGGGCGTTCACGTGGCGAAACAGTGCAGTGCAAGGTAGCATGGCGTCTGTCTGTTAGGAAAGATGTTTCTCGATGAACTACCGAATCAATGAAACGTGTACTGGAATGCACCTTGTCCGTCGTGCGACAATCGGCGGCCCTATTCCTCGGCAACGGGGCGTCCCATTCTGTTCTTGCGAAGGAATGGCCAGTTGAGACGAAGCCAGTAAGAGATATTCGAGCGAGTATCGAGTAGATGCGATTGTCACTGGCGTGCTTGGCTTGGTAACCACTGGTGGAAAAACGGCAGGGGGGCGGAAATCAACGGACCTATTCGTAGGCGGATCAAAAGGGCCATCCATGGCGAAGGCGACGAGGTCACCGTGGAAAGATAACGGCGAGATGAGGGCTAATATCGGTGAAGAGGCGCGTCCTGGGAGGACTGCGAACGATGGGAATGGCAAACAAAGAACCTAATGCTTCTCGCTGCCCACCAAGCTAGGAGAAAACCTTGTGATTGGTCTGGTCACAATAAATCGGTGAGCTGATACCGGGTGAGCCTGTATGCATGGTATACGGGTACTCGCTGTGCCGTGATAGTTAGAGACATACCAGTCTGACAGAAAGGGAATAGGCCGCTCCCCTGCAAATAGTCATACCAGGGAAGGTTCGTCGTGTTATGTGCCTGAGCGACACCCAATAGCAAATTAATAGGCGGTGCGATAAGAGAGAAGATGCAACAATCGATGATCATCATGTCCAATCTTCACCGAACTCACTATAACAAACAAACACACCTGGCGACTTTCGGTAGAGGGTCGCTAACAATGTGATGGTTCTTGACAGAGGCAATGTCGAACGAAGGGAATAGTATAGTAAATAGAGTGATAGCCAATGCAGCAATGCTTCCAGCTCTTTGGGGTGACTGGGTTCATCCAGACGCAAAAATTGTGGTATAGAGAGAAACAACCTTGAGTAAGGTGCAGGTTGCGACCACGGTTAAGAGCTGTTTATATTTGTTTTTATGGCGATGTGTCCCAGGCCTGCACATCCTTCGGTGTTCCTGTGCTAAGGCGAGGCTCTCTTATCGCATTGGCCAAAGTCCGGCGTTGCCTGCTGATAGTCATTCTCCGCGGAGTCGTGTCGAGGAAGACGCTGTGCCGTCTCTATGAGGCCTGCGGAGGCGAGCCACTATTGATCAAAAGGAAAAGAAAAACAAAAGCAAAGGGGATGCAGGGGGTTGGCTCGAAAAAAGGCGCCCGAACGGGAAAATCAACCATATGGGCAGACCATGTAATCTGTAGTGGGGGCCGATCCGTTGACGATGCATACAACGATGATGTCCCGTCGATCGGCAGACTCAGCTCTGATCAAACAGGCTATGCCGCGGATAGTCTTTTATTGCCGAGTTCGCAAACCCATTTCGGCGGCCAGAAGCAACGCGAAAAAGCGGGAGGGAGCAAGGGAGCTGAGCCCTTGGACGGAATAGTCCAGGTTGTTGTTCCTTTTTTACGGCACGACAGAGGCCACGTCTTTTCTGCGAGCCAAGTTGATAGGGCCCCATGGCGTCATGAACTCCATTAAATAGGTGGAGCCGTGGTGAATTTCTTTTGCTCCGAATATTGAGCAAGGTACGAATACAAACGAAACGAGATCACCCGACCGGGATTCCCCCCATCGCAGCGCCGTGTCACGTGGCTGACAAGGGCTATGTCTCTCCGTCAAGGTAACATATGTTTCGATTGCTTGACCAAGGGAAGGGGATGGACAGTAGGTGAAACAGCCGTGAGCTCTGAAATAAGAGTGGGTAAGGTGTTTTCGATGAGCCTGCCTAGTACACGTGTATGTAGATCACGATGCACAACGCTACGATCTTGGACATATGTGTTCCCTGTTCGCTCGCAATACAGTCTCAGCCCCTCGATGATCTGGAGCTGAAGAAAAAGCGCTAGAGTGAGAGGCTCTTGCCTGCTAGACTAGGATAATCTTATCATTACGAGGTATTAATAAACGGAGTGGGGGATTCGGAATCCTCGAGAGGTCGGAAGTCATGGCAAGCGGGCGGGATTCGCCAACGGTCGTGCCGTCCCTGGGATCCGATCCGTCGAAATTCGGTGGCAGAGTCTCCAAGTAGTTCTGCGGATGGCCACGGTTTATCCGAGAGAGCGGATAGGGACGATGATCGCCGGCGATTCAGCTACTACCAAGTCGCTGAAATGGGAACGCTACCTAGCCTACTGGCTTTTACCCAAGACGGAAAGTGGTGGGGGCAAGGCTGAGCCCTAAAAAGCAAGGCTGGATATCATAAATCTGCGAACGCGAGTGGTTTCCATAGGACTAGGGGGTCACTGGATTATCGACCGACAAGGGTAATGCATGACCCAGCAATATGGTGCCCGTCTTACCTAAGATGTGGTGTGGTGCGCCGGGAGATGGTTGGATGTGGTTGCGATGGTGACACTTGATTGCCGATTGAATCGGTTGAGGGTTTTGTCTGCAGTGTACGTTGTACATAGTATGATACCTACCTAGAAGCTTCGGCACATTGTACGTGCGAATACTTAGTATTTTCGTCGCAAGAGCGGAAATCGCTAGGGAGTACGTATTAGTCAGACTTCGGCATCTGGCTGGTTCCTGTCAGGGCCATTTTTGTCTGACCCAGCTCCGACCTTGAGCCCCCTCTTGATTAGGTAGTATCATCAGTGGGTCTTCTTTCCCTTTCCATCCACTCAATAGGAAGTTATCAGATGGTAGACACGGTACATTCTGAGCAATCACTGCCTTGGTTCGTGTGTTTCCTGTACCTGGGTTTTGTTTTGGTTTTGATGGTACAAGGTAGTGTATCTGTATCCTGCATGATGCAGAACCTGCAGGCACGGATATCACCTATCAAATGGGTTGGAGTAGCTCGGAGCCAGCGCCGATACGGTACTCTTACTCAAGACCTCAAAGTGACATCTGACACAACTACAATACATATACCTCTACTACGTTGTACTGCCCGTCGCCTTTTCTACCCACGCTGTTGGCAAAGCCTCGATCGACTCCCTCAAAGAGACGTAATGCTCGGGGAACGCAGAAAGAAGGGCAGGGAAAACGTGGTTGAGAGAATAAGTAGAGCCAACGCCTGGGTACGACGCACATCACGACTGCACACGACTTTCGAAATGTCAAAATGCATACAACGTAGACATCTGCGTCTGCGAGCGGTTGGGATCTCCATGCATTCCTCATCCCCAGCAAACAAACTGGTCGTGGGCCACCCCGGACTTTGACAATTTTGTGGGCGGCATTCGAACTTCGTTCTCAAGCGTCGGCCGCTCGCTCCCCGTGTGCAGGGTGTTTGGGAGATGTTGGGCATAGCCTCTGTTCGCTACAGACGGATGGCGTTGATCGTCTCACCGGCATGCGATGTACTGTAATTCCCATATTTGATGATTACCAACAGGCAAAGCCAGGTCAGGTATCAGAAACCCACCAAGTACACTACCAGCTGTACCAGCTGATAGAAAATAAAAGGGTCTATTACTACAGGGATTCACCTCGGTGGATCTATCGTAGGGAAGCGAGTGGGGATCTAGCAGAGAGGTTCAGGATCGCCAAGCCTACGTTGTAGACTTTGGCAATAGGTAACGCCAGACAAGTTGGTACTGTAAACCAATGGCTAGCACGAGGGGAGAAGACAACGAGGACAACAGTGAGCAAACAGAACAGCACATACAACGTACTCCGTACAGTACAGAATAGGAATATGAGAAGGATACTTCGTATTATGATTGCTCTGAAGCGAAGCAAAGGATGGCTGGCTGGTTAGGGTTAGTCCACCTACGAAGTAACTTGGCGGGCAGACTAGCAGCTGCACCCAAGCCTTGATAGGCCCTTGCACGGATCCCCGGTGCAGATCCAAAGACCAACCGTCCGGTCTGTCTGGTTCAACGACCTAACCTAAACCCATCTTGGGGTTTTGAGTGGTGGTCCTCCGGTGGGATGGGACACCCCGTGTCCACGAAAGAAGTTTGTTACGCTACGATCGGCGTACCGTACGAAGTACGTTGTACGTTGTAATGCAGTCAATCAATTACCAGTAGGCAGTGTACGCGAGACCAGAGAAAGCCTGTTCGTCGCTATTCTCGCCCGCAAAGACCCACGATACTAGGTATCGAGGAACAGCGTAGCGATTGCCAAGGATGACTGACTGCTTAGGACTTATTTCCGTTTATTAGGTAGCAGCAAGGAAGGGAGAGGCGATTATCATGTACTCCGCAGGCGAAGGTAGCGAGGAACGGTACATACGAAGTACATACGTTTGAAAGAAGAAAATGAGGGAAAAAATGATAACGAATATCAATTCGAAAAACGACAAACGACCGTCCCTTGTCGCTCCTCGAATTGACTTGTCATCTCAACCGGGGCCAGGCTAAATCTATCAATTCTTTCGTTCGTCTTGGTCACTTTTACTTTATTAGCTTCACCGAGTCTTGTACGTTGTAGTTTGCGTGTCTCACCCCCCTCTCTCTTCTTTTTTTTTTTTTTTTCTTTTTGAGAAAAAAAAAGGTTCTTTTCTTTTTGTCCTGTTTTCTCTGGCTCCCCACTCTCGGCGTGCGTGGTCTCCCGTCTGTCCAATCGTCCTTGACCCCTGTACCAGCCGTCCGCACCCGTGGGATTTCTGTTTCTCGTCATTCTGTCGTTTTCATCGACAAACGGGAAGTCTCACTCGACCGGTCCCCTGTTTCTGACCTATATTAATGCTCCCCTCGGGTGAGGCAGCGGTGCCCCACAGCGTGGTTTGTTACCTCCTGATGTCCGCGTTTGTCCTAAGCTGGCCCAAAGGCTCCGCAAAGCAAGGTACGTCGCAAAACAAAGTTACTTGCTTCGTAGGTTAGATGCATGGTGTTCCCGTAGGGGTTGTGACCAGTCATCAATACATTACATACGAGTCCCGGGGTGCTTACAGTTGTACATCTTGTCCCACCATGCAGCAGATCCGTTGTCAAACTTCCTACAGGCGGCCGTCCCGCTCCTGGGACCTTATCCCTGAACGTAGCTCACGGTCCCTCTCTCTGCTCACATGGTCTGCCTCACGCCATTGACCTGATGACAATCAGAAGGGATAAGTATAAGTATCGCCCAGGACCTCCTCCATCGAGGTTCGGCCTCCCATAACCGAAACACACATCGCAAGCTCACAATCTACTCAAAACCACAATCTTCCTACTCAACCCATAATCGAGAACCAACGGTCGTACTCTCATCACATCTGGCCGCCTCCCTCTCGCACTCCTCGCCATCCTATCCTTCGCCGATTCACAGAACAGACCGAGTGTCGCTTTTCAACTTTCACCAAGCCAAAAATCACATCGAAATGGCTCTCCCCAATTCTCAACATGGCCATGAGCTCAGGAGGGAAGAGGTCTCCAGGAACTACCAGACACATACTCCCACCACCACATTGGTACGTTCACATGTTCGCGCCCCTCGACTTTTAACGTAGGCTGGTTGATTCTGACACTACTTCACAGCAACTGCTACCTGGTATCAAGTGCCCGACCTGCAAGGAATCAGGAAAAGAAGTCTGGGTGCTCCCTGGCAAGGAATGCGGCTACTGTGGCACCCCTTGCGGCTAGGTAGAGGAACCGGTTGTCAACGACTACACCAGTCCACTTACCCAGTCTCGAATCCGAGGGGAAGATGTACGGACTATGTCACTCTCATGCGAAAAGGACAATGGAGGACGACTAGGAACATTGGGAACGAATCACGGGTTGAGGCACGGACGGATTGAAACATACGGTCAACTGGAGCGGCGCTCAACAGGCGAGTCGATCGTCTGCCAAGGGGATAGACAAAAACTGGGGATGTCTTAAACAATGGAGGTGCAAGTCGGCGACTATTGGGACTTGAATTTGGGGTTTGGGGTTCGTGCGCACGGGAAAAAGTGGTGAGCCATTTCGGTCTGATTGGAATGGTATTGAAGGAACTGGGTTATTTGGGGTCTTTTGTTTTTATTATTTCTTCTCTTCTTCTTGGTCTGGATAGAACTGGATTGGTATTACGGAATTTCTAATGGTAACAAAAGGAATTTTCTTTCTCTTCGCTCGCGAGAGACAGCCTTGCCATATTACCTGTCAGTTGGCCTGTACATTCGTAGGGCATGCAAAAACGATCACGAGTACACGAGCGTCTTCTTTGTAGGCATCGTTCGAAGTCTGTGCTCTTTTTGTGGGAACAAGTGGTGTTATTGACCAAGCAGATAAAACGGTTTTGGGAAGACGAGGAGCTAAACTGTAGCGTAGTATTCAGCACACTAGCTAGGCCAGGGCTAGGTTAGAGGATGGCTGAATGAGGGTGCAGGGCTTGATGTACGAATGCTGTAAAAGAAGCAATGTCTGAATTGGTGTAGATTGTCAATACGACTCGGCAGCTTGGCATTCAAAGAGCAGCCACCCAAAGAAATGAACCCGGGGACATGAAGAGGCTCCTCTAGACAAAGGAGTAATTGCTCTGCTGAGTACGTTGCATCATGCCTCAAAATGCAAAAGAATGCCTCCGGGTATTGCCGTCTGTTGCCTGATACGACGTCAACCTACCGACTCGACTGCACCGGGTTCAGCCCACTCATGATCAATCTATTCGTAGAGAGCGCTCATTCGTAGATGTCCCAAGATGGTATTATCTGACCATAGCTGAGCCCCGAAATGGAGGAATTTTTCAAGTGCCTTCCCCCGTTGCCCAGGCCGGGTCGTGTTGGACCCGATGCCACGGTTGGCATCTCCCGCACGGTTTCGTCACCGGCCGCTTGTGCCCCGACTGCATTTTGAATGCATGATCTGAGGATGCGCCGCCACATGCATGAGGAAATCTGGCCTAGCGGCTCATGTGAACGAACGCTTGACCACGCGTCCAGTCGCTGGAAAAGAAGATGATGAGAAATAGCGGGGGTGCGAAAGGAATGTCGGAGATGGATTGCTGGTTGGTCGAATCTACCATATTCGAACGTTGATTGGTGTTCATAGACTCTTTGCCGAACCATAAGAAATGCCGAGACACGATCACTTGGAACTGATCCAGACGCGAGCTACTCCGCCCTTACGAATAGGTGTACGAATATGTAGACATTACGAGCTGACTACCGGAACTTCGACCAGGCTTGAAGTCTTCCTTTTGCATGCCACCTCGCGGTCAGCACGTATCGCGAGTCTTTTTACACAGCCTTCTCGGGTGTCATCGTCGTTCGGGCAAGGCGACGGTCGAGGGCTGGGGGGCGGGATAGATTGGGACGTGGGGAACCATAACGCGGATTCTAAGGGGAGCGTCCGCGTGGGATGGGAGTGCAGCTGGGACCGACGTTGCAGATCATCCTTAGCCAAGGATATGTACGGAGAGTTGAGAACCACTCTCGCGCTGGCTCCGGCTTGGAGGTCTGTTCTTTTCCCGTCGATGGCGGGGGGAAGAAGCTAGGTAGTGAGCATATTGAGGCGACGGCAGCGACAGGTGCACATCGTACTTCGTAAGGCAATAATAGTCAGTCGGTGGAAGCGGGAAGCAGCGTGGCCAGCCACCTCGCTAACCCGCAGTAGCTGAATCCACACTTCAGCAGCAGCGGATCAGCCGGAGCATGCGCCGATCATCGTCAGCTCTGCCCTGTCTGTCTGCTGCGTCGGATTGGGACGTAACTGGACGAACTATTGAATCGGCGTGGATACCTAAGTAATTATCTACGATAAAATGCATGGAGCCCCTGACACCCTGAACCCAGACAAGCTGTACAACGTATGTACGTTGTAGTGTATACTACCATAGCAGAAGCCAGGGGATATGGGGCACCTACCCAGGTACATAGGAGTAGTGCCACGTGATAAGGAGTCCCTGCTTTGATATGATTACGAAATGAAGATGTTCTCGTGGGGGGTCGTCGCTCCCACGCCCAGAATTTCCAAGACCGTCCCCTGGTGTGAGGTAGAGTATTTACCCACGCGTGTCTGGGCTACCAACTGAAAATCAGAAGAAAGAAGATAAAAATCGACTCGACTGCAGGAAGGATCCTTGAGGAAACTAGGGACAAATGCGAATACATTGAAGCACTGCACTGTCTTCCGGAGACAAACGCCGCTATCATCAGCCTATCAATCTGCGTCCGTACGAGTGATCCTTTTTCGTTCAGACACCACAAAAGACATGAATCTCTTCTGGGTGAACTCGACCCGTCGATAAAGGACTACTCGCCTTTTGGCCGATGCCTAGCCTGCTAGCTAGATGAATACAGTGCTTGCCCGCCTTCGACCTCACCTCTACGTACTGATTGGCTAACATGGGCATCGTACATTGCTCTACTTCGTACTACTTCTGCTGATTCTGCGTCTTTTTAAGGTAGTTACGCGGTCGGTGCATGCAGTGGGAGGAGCTTGGATAAATCTCCGATGAGTCACGCAGTCCAAGTTGGGAGAAAATTGACCACGTCCAGTCAGTCCTACGCCCTTATCTTGACGACGAGATGGACATAGCTCCTTCTGTGGCATGATTTCAGGCGCCTCCCAGAAACTGCCGACGGGTATTAGCTTACGATACTGCAATCGGGCGCCAATCACTGCATACCACCTCATGATTATTCCGTGGATTCCGACCATACATCTCGGACCAGCACTGAAATCCTGGCCGCCCTGGCTTGTTATGCGGGAACGTCAGACGGGGCAATTATTCCACCTCGACTTGCTCCTTTAGTTTTGCTTGACTCATATATCGGTCTTGATTAACACAGGTAGTCTTCAGGACCCGAGGCTTTATTCTTGACCATACCGGAACGAAGGGGACTCATATATCACGAAGAAAGTAATATTTAAGGCCGGCCTTTGCCGCCGTTTCAAGGCAAGATGTATGGAACATAGAACACATCGGACGACCAATCTAGACGGGCCTTGGCGACAGACATCGCGGTAGCCACATTGCCATCGCCGTATCACCGTGCCTCTCGACCCAGCCATTCCGTAGACAAGATGTCGAACGCCACAAACGACTCAAACCAGACGAGCAGCTCTCTCTACGCGACAGCCTTCGTCGTACCTGGTCTGGAGCATGTCATGATGCCTAAGAGCCCCCCAAAGACGAGGACAAGGACAAGAACTCGGAGCCAACCTCCGTTGAATGGCAACAGCCAAGAAGCAACGGCCTCGCAGGTCACCTTGGTTTCTGACGAGGATGCTGCGACGACGCTTGGGAGGAAAACGTCCACGGACACCCAAGAGGAACCGGGTATGAGTGAGAAAGAGACAAGTTTCAGATACGCTTGGTGCTCAAATCGCTAACCACGTCCTAACCAGGTAAAGCTGCATCACGGGGCGGTGCACTGAAGGGGTTTTTAAGAGCCATCGTCCCAAAGTGACTGCGCCAGGAGACGAGAGGGCCGAGATACTCGTTTGTTAGAAGAAGCCTGCGAGATCGAACTTGACTACCATTGGGATTCCCCAACTGGGCGCAGTGTTATTGATGATACCTAGTTCAAGTAATCAATGAACCTACTTCGTAGGAGTTGCTGACGGGGACGGAATTCGCTGATATTTCCAGTTCTGGATCTTCGTGATAGTCAACGTCGCGCGAAGTTAGATGGAAATGAAAGTTAAATCGTTCATTTGTCGCCATTCAGTTGCGTCAGGCGGGCCCGGCGGCGTTGAAGAGAAAGAAGGCGAAGACGACGTGAGGATAGGGCGAATTGACATCGTGATTCCATTCAAATGGGGAGATCTTAGTAAGCCAGGTACTAGCCCAGTTTAGACCGGAGAACCAATCTACGTGCTTGGCGCACGACCCACATCTTACCAAGTCCGGGGTACGGAGTTATCAGAGTGCGATGGAGAAACCACCTGGATGTCCCTGAGAGGCGGTGGATCTGGAATTTTACTTCCTGTCACAGCGAAACGCCCATCGCCTCGTTCAAGCAACGTCTCATTGTCCATTTTCATTTCTCATGCTCCGAGAAATGGGATTTTGTGCTTGATTCTCGGCTACCATGCCCCTCCGCGGTCTCGATACGAATCTGTCGTCGGGCGATGGCGACCGAACCAACCTATTGTCACCCTTTAGCTACGACGACGATGCCGCTTCCCTGCACAGCCGGAGCGACCAGGACTCGGACAGCGACGATGATGAGCTTCAGTCGCGCGCCCGGAATAGTCGCGAACTACGAGCGGCCGACCGGATGGTCTTCCTGGAGGAAGACGAGGTAGACAAGTTGGTCACGGATACGAGGAGGCGACAAGAACGCGAGCGAAGGGGTTCCGGCCTCAACGTGCCCAACCCGCTTCGGCTTCTCCGACGAGCGAGCGACCCCAGGCTATCATTAGGCCGCGAGTCTTCTGAGGACATTCCATACGAGGAGAAACGGCATCGGCGTCGAGCGAGACGACAAGAAAAAAAGCAGCGGCTGGAGGAGAAGGCAAATGACGGCGAGGACAGGGAATTGATGTACGAGATGGAGGAGGGAGGGTTGAAGGATGGCAGCAGTACCGGCGACAGCAGCGACAGAGAGAATAGCGACGAGGTCGATCGCGGAAACATCGGCATGCTCAAGAGCGGAAGGTCCGCTCGGAGACGCAGCTGTCTCCGCTGGGTCTTCGTCCACACCATGATTGCTGTCGGCTTTGCGATCCTGGTGCTAATAGCGTGGAAGTTGTCGCTGAACAAGAACTCGGCAAAGACCAAGCCGCCGAACCTTGTCAGCAACGGCACCGCACTCTTTGCCCCGACCACCATCATCATAAGTCTCGACGGTTTCCGGGCTGATTTTCTACAACGGGGCCTTACGCCGCGTCTCAACGCCTTCATCCAGGAGGGCGTGTCACCCAAGTACATGTTTCCCTCCTTCCCGTCGGTCACGTTTCCGAATCATTACACGCTGGCCACGGGGCTATACCCCGAGAGCCATGGAATCGTGGGCAACACGTTCTGGGATCCAGATCTGGGGGCCGACTTTTACTATACCGACCCCGATCGCAGCCTCGATCCGAAGTGGTGGGGCGGAGAACCATTCTGGGTCACGGCCGAGCGGCAAGGCATCCGGACAGCGATTCACATGTGGCCCGGGAGTGAGGCGCATATTCTGGGCGTGGAGCCGAGCATCGTGGACAAGTACAACGGAAAGGAGCCGCTTCCCAAAAAGGTGGCCCGAATCCTCGAGTTCCTCGACATGCCGGGCCTCGAAGACGAAACGGTGGACGTCAAGGACATGCGCCCTCAAATCATTGCGGCCTACGTTCCGAACGTCGATTCTTACGGTCACAAGTACGGCCCCAACAGCACGGAGATCGATACGTCCATCAAAGAAGCGGACGCAATGCTCGACCAGATCTTTGCCGGTCTGGACCAGCGCAATATCAGCCATATCGTCAACGTCATCGTGGTCTCTGACCACGGTATGGCGACGACTGATGTTTCCCGGTTGATGCAGATAGAAGACCTTATCGACGTCGACAAGATCGAACACGCCGATGGTTGGCCATTGTATGGCCTCCGGCCCAAGAACCCAGACGATCTTCAGAGTCTCTACGACGGGCTGGTCGAGAAGGCCAAGACGAACCCCAATTTCGACGTCTATCTCCGCGACGTGAACATGCCGGAGCGGTACCACTTCTCCAAAAACCCTCGGATCGCTCCCCTGTGGATCATCCCCAAAACCGGCTGGGCCATCGTGAACAAGGAGGAGATGATCGTGGCCGAGGCCAAGGAGAAAGGCGAAGTGTACCACCCTCGGGGTCTCCACGGCTACGACCACGAGCACCCGCTTATGCGCGCCATCTTTGTGGCTCGCGGTCCGGCGTTCCCCCATCCACCGAATAGCGAGATGCCGGTTTTCCGTAAGCCTCCCCCACCGTTTTCGCCTACCTATGCGTCCTGCTTCGATAACGTTCCCCCTGACTGACTTGAAACAGACAACATCGAAGTGTATAACTTGCTCTGCGACTCGGTCGGCGTGATTCCCAAACCCAACAACGGCACACTCA
Source organism: Sodiomyces alcalophilus JCM 7366 (assembly GCF_042370955.1). Lineage (NCBI taxonomy): Eukaryota > Fungi > Ascomycota > Sordariomycetes > Glomerellales > Plectosphaerellaceae > Sodiomyces > Sodiomyces alcalophilus. The sequence continues at coordinate 3,893,669 of NW_027263533.1, forward strand.
GGCTGCCGCTGCATCCCTCCGGGCTGCACAAGCCGGGGGATATGCCCCCAGTTCCTGAGGACCCCGAGCCCACTCCGTCCAAACAGACCGAAGACTTGGCCTCGACCGCGGCAGTGACGACGACTGCCATGACATCTCCGTCAACCAATCCCGCTGAGGCTGGAGTAGGCACCGGCAAGACTGCTGCCCCCAGCCACACGGGCACAAGCGAGGAAGGTGACGACGATTCGGACTCGGACTCAAATTCTAGTTCCGACTTGATGTCTTCAGTTATGGATGCATGGGACTGGCTCACGGGCAAGATCGAGGACCTCATTGACCAGCTCACGGGATCTGACGACTCCAAGTCTTCGTCCTAGAACTCCTAGGCTATGGCTCGACATGCTGTATGTGGCGGTTCGTGAATGACATGATTGATCAAGCGTTTGGCATTACGGTATTACGAGGTTCTATGTTTTTTGCCTCTGTTTGTTTCCTGTTTTAAAGTCCATGGATACCGGGAATAATTCTTTTACATGGCCGCCTCTTTTTTCCCCTACATATTACCCTCCGTGTGTATATATAGAGTCCTTAGTTATCTTTTAATAAAGCATAACTCTCTACTAGTAACTACATAACCGTATCGTGATATATTCTTCAGGTTACCAACAGAACAGAGCTATAGGCTGGCAACCTCAAACCTCCACTTCTGTACTCGCGAAGAAACCTGCCCCTTGTCCCCATATCCACCACTCTTTTCATCCCCAGCGTCGTCATCCTCATCTTCGGAGTCCAACACATCAAACCATTCATGTTTCCAGATATCGCCTTCGTGCTGTGCACATCCGTCAAATCGCAACCAGGTAAGAATACTCCGGGTCGCATTCTCAGAGACACCCTCCTTATCGTAATTCATACCTTTGTAAGAAATGGGCTGCATGCTTGAGAAACTGGGTGCATGGGGAGGCGAAAGGTTCAATGTACTATTAACCGGCGTGGGAACGTCTTGTTTCTGGGACACGTCATCGACGCAGTTCCACACGATCCCGCGGTATTGAAGACGATGACCAATACATGTCTTATGCATGCGAACTTCGATATCGGTATCCGCAACTGGCGTAGTTCCGAACGGTTTCCATTGATAGATTGGGACGCGTGTGTGGTACTCTGACCGGGAAAGGTAAAGCAGACGGCATTCATCTGCGCGTGGTATGAAGCCCTTATCTGCCGGGGGAGCTGACACAGGCAGTTGCAAGAAGGTTTGAACCGTGCCTGAGAAAACGGCTGAGGGGAGATCGACAGGTATGGACCCATACCGGATATGCTGAAATAGCGACTTCTGAAGACCTAGGACGGTAGCTCCAAGCCACAAAGACGAGACTGTAGGCGATCGTTTCATGAGCATGCGCCCAAGAACATCCTGTCTTTCGCCCACCAGGGAATCGATGGCGGAGATAGTTCCCTGGAGCCACGGCGCCACAGTATTGCACTCAACTCTAGGATCATAGAATACGCTCAGAAGCAACGGGCGTATTCCCCTTGTATGGCAACTCAGAGTGAGGAGTTTATCAAACTCGCGCTCATCATAATATAACCAGTGGCAGGCCGAGGACTCGGGTGGAACGGGGGCCGAGGCGGGAGGTGATGCCGACTGTGCCGAATTGCTAGCGGCGAAATGTCGGAAGCTGCGTTGCTTTACCCGTGCCCAGGGACGGGAGGAGAATTACAGCGAAGAGGGCAGCATGGGCCTGATCTAGAATATGGTGACGCTCGCAAAACTTGCGGAGTCATTGCCTGGCATCTGAGGAGGATGCTGCCATACACGCTAAGGGATCCGTGGGTAATGAGGCAGCCGTCTGCGAGAGCAGGAAGGGAGAGGCATCTGCAAAGTGACTGACCAGGGCGACAGGAACGTGTCGCCTTCCACGGTCTTTGCCCTGCAGCCTTCTCCTGGAGCTAGAACTGCTGCCCACCATCGTGCCTCTGCCGCCATGTTTAAACCATGTCGCGTAGCTGCGGCTCTCCTCAGGCTCGTTGGTGACCGATAGTAAGACTGGCTTTTTAACCCCAACTGAAAGCTGTAGTTGCTGTTGAAAGGATGGTAATTCGCAGTCGTCGTTCTTTTGGGAGGTTACCCATAGAGTGGACCTGTAGCACAGACTTCACTGTTCTTGGCGTACTGGACATGCTGTAGCTTCAAGTTAGGCGGGAAATGAGGCTGCTGTCGGAAGGTGTTGAAGCAGATTTCGGAGAGACTGGGGTTGTTAATGACATCGGAATTGAGTCCGGCCCACGTCCGAAAACCAAACTCGTAAACTTTGCGGAACTTCTGCTCGCTGGGCCGAACGGGATCATCCATGTTGGTATGGAGGTCGCGCTCGGTTTGGAGCTCGGAGATGGAGGAGGCTTAAGGAGTCTTTATAAGGACATTGTGAAATCCGCTGTTAGTGCTTCCCTTTTCTAATTCGCTCCTAAGCTGCCGTTCATTAGCCTTGCTGACTTATTGCATGCCACAGAAAAATGCCGCGAAACGCAATCGCTCCGCGTCGTTCCCGTCTCGCCCACCCTCTCCGTCTCGAGAGCGTACCATCTGTGATGGAGGATAAATTATGGCCGAAAGTAATCCGGGCGAACCCTGTGGGTAAAGGTCTTGATGCCTTTCGCGCTTCGTCCGATTCCGTATGCCAGGGGGTGTGTGGGCATCACTTATTCCGTAGGCGCATTCTAGCAGCTTAGTCGAGAGGGTATGTTAGACTCGTCGTTGGGGATTGTACGTCGCGCGAGAACGCAGATGGGATGATCGAGAGGGCAGTCGAGGGAGAGGGCGAGAGGGCAGTCGAGGGGGCAATCGAGAAAGCAGGTGAGGAAGCAGACGTGTAAGCTTCCACAGGATATCGGACCCGGATCATCACAGCAGCCGGGCGCAGGGCCTATGTCGGATCGGCGCAGCCGAGACCGGAAGCAGGAAAACGTCGGTAAGGACGCAGGGAAATGTTTAGGGATTATCTAGGTGGGGTTGGCGAGGACCCACATTTCTGTTCCGATCCTGCCGAGTGGGGCCGCGGACGTGACTACCGGCAGCATGCATAACATAGACGTTGATTTAATCGTCTCTAATCCGTTATTCGACCGGTTGTGACGGTTCTTTTTACCGGAAGCGTTCCGAGCGTACATCGAACTTCCATCCCGAGAAGCAAACAGGAAGCTATCCTAATGGAAGTCCTTCCATTGCTGGAGGTCTTGATGCGATTCACATGTCTGTCCCAACAGAGGGAAGACGAGGCAGAGAACCGGGTTTATATTACTGTTAGCATTATACACATGAAGCTTGAATTTACACGGCCGGTGGCGGTGTCGTACTGGGAGACTGGGACGTAGACATTCGTGCAACGAAGAATACTGCCTCCCTAGGTATCTAATACCGAGTCACATGAGCAGATTCTACGTTTTATATTCGTAAACTAGGTACCAGGGTCTGGACTTCTTTGAAGTCAGTAGGTATTCATGATATCTCGGGCAAGTGCTTTACGGGTTGCCACTCCCCAAAACGGAGACAGTTGTATTTCTTTGTACCTAAGTAGGTATGTTATGTATCCCGGCTGATTGGCAAAATCACATCCAACATCCAACTCATATCTTCTATCATCCGGGGGTCTTCTTCCCGTTTCTAATTCTCTCTCTTCGACTCCATACTAGGAACATCTGCTCGGCCCGTCTTCGTCCTTTTCACTCTCTTTCTATGTAGCCTACCCTATTCTTTACCCTTTTATTTCCTCTGGCTATCTCCCCCTTTTTCATAGCAGAACGACGAGTCACGAAGATACACGAGCCTTAAACATCCTCAAGTTCAGGACTATCCGAGTCCATATCCAGTTTGTATGTCTTCACATATGTCCAATCCTTTTCTTCTCTTTCCCGTTTTCGTTTTTCTACCCTGCTGTCTTTGCCTCCAGCCTCCTACACAGCACATGTCGCGAGACTAGGTCATCCGCAAGTGGCGTTTTTCTTTGGTGCACTTACTTCCTCTTCATCTAGAGTCCTTTGCCTGTTTCGTTTGTGCACTCTCTTCATCTTTCCTCTTTACGAAAACGCTCCACTTATCAGCACCTGCGAGATAGGCGGTTCTAATAAGCCATCTTAGGTGTTGACCAGCAGCCATCTAACTGCGCAGGTTTAGAGTGGAATTGCTAGGCGTGTGGCACTCGTCAATAGGATACTTCTGCCTGGTGTGTGTAGTCTGTCACTGGACGTGGAACATTCATTTTGATTTCGATATTCTCTCCTCTCCCCTTTTCTATACAAACAATTGCGATAGGTAAGCACAGCCTTACATGATCCTAACATAGTCATATACAGGATGAGCACTTGGAGACTGAAACTAATTCGGTACCTCAGTCATCGTTAGATTCTAACAAAAAGTCTTGGACCATCGGCTTACCTACCAGTATCACAATCACCAAGCCAGTTTAAGCAGTCAGGACTCAGAGCCATCAAGCCTTGACATAACATGATGGATTCTAATCCCAGGACGCAGAAGCGTCCTCCTGTGGTCAATGGCCAACTCGAGGAGCAGTATGAATTACTCGTTCTTACGAACACCACGAAAAAGCCCTCCCTGAGCACAAAGAACCCAGGGATGTCTAAGGGTCAACAAGTCCAACGAGACATCGACAACGAGGACTCGCGAAATAATTCAAGCCGCCCTGAGAACTATGTCGCCAAGCGCCGCAAGAGTGAAGGTAAGAACTAATGATATCCCATGTGTAATTCTCCCCGTCATGTCATGTGTCAGTCATTTGCTGCCTTCTACTTTTGCTTCCCGTTTCCCACCCCGTCCAAGATCGCCGGTCCTCGGCCTCCATCCCTTGACGCGTTTAGCTTATTTCATGGTGTTTGTCTGACATTTATACAGCATCTGCCAATGCCACCATAGCGACCATACCACCACCATCATCCAATCGTCAAAGCCCGACCGCGGGCAGGGCTGTGTCTATGAACATGACCTCAACGACGCATGATGAGAATATGAAGGCCCTCGCGCTGAAAGAGCCTAGCGCCCGCTTGATCTCTTCTTTTAAGAAGCCCGGGGGCTTTCCACCAAAGTCGAAGACTCCTCCGGCTACGGTCATTAATGGTGGCTATAGGCCAAGGAGCCGTCTCACGCAGGCAGAGAAAAAATCGCTCAAGGCCTCTTCCGCGCAAGTTCCTCCTTCTGTCACCCCCGATGGACGATGGAGGGGCACAAGCCGTCTCACTGCAGCAGAAGCCGAGGCTTTCAAGACTACTTCAAAGAGTTACGACAGGTCCAAGAAGAAGCCACAGAAAAAGGAGTCTGCTAGTCGGCTCGCAGCCAATGTATGGCAACTTTCCCAGCAAAAGATGAATCAGTCAAATTCCACTCAAGGATTCCTGCAGCCTAGTTTCCGGCCTTTGAACAAGAGGGTCCGCAGCCCTTCCAAGGATTCGTCTGGCCAGGCAAGCCCTGGCCGTAACAAACGCCGAGCTCTAGATGTCCCCGGCAGCGAGGCCGGCAGCGGATTCTTGAGCAACAATGATATACAGCCGGCTGCCGCTTCAAGGTAGGTTGGCGCGCTCAACCTTGGCCTCTTGTTATCCCAGATAGGATGTTCAGACATTTTCTGACATAGACATCGACAGAGAGCCCTTGCAAGGGCAAGATCAAGATACCTTTGACCAGCGCACTGAGAGAGTGCCCGGGAATGCCCGCCGGCGTACCTTGAACGTATCACTCGAGACCAACGGTCCCCAACGTCAAAACAACGTGTTAATGACCCCCCAGGGAGCCAGGCCAAGACGGCATTCTGTGAATCCGAATTTCTCATCTAGCCAGATGGTGGCCCAGGCCAGTATTCGTATTCGCCATGTCACAACCATCCGTGATTCGGATGTGCAGGTCAGCTCGCCACCGAAGGGTGCCAATGGACAGACCACGGGCAGCCAGGCAAAGAATACGGAGGAAAACGATCCACCCAGGGGAAATGCCCCGAAAAGAGCAGCCAAACCCAGGCTGACGGACTATGAAGTCATGGAATCGAAGCTAACAAACATGTTCAACGTCGTTGGTGAATGGGACCCTGTTCTCTTCGAGACGGTGACCCAAAACCCTTTTCAAGAAGCCAAGGATCAGGAATGGGTCCAGGAGCAGCTCAGGAGATATTTTCCAGACCACGACCGAAGGTTAGGAACCAGCCGTGAGAAGCAGATTGAGAGTCTTTTGAAGAATATGTCTCCCAATATGAAGACATCCTCTACGCAGCGCGCTCCTACGCCCGAGGGTTTGGCAGTGCCTCTACTTCCTCATCAGGAGATGGCTTTGGATTGGATGCGGCGGCAGGAAAGGGGCATCAATAAAGGGGGTATTTTGGCCGACGAGATGGGCCTTGGAAAGACACTCTCTGCTATTTCTCTGCTTCTTGCATGCCCATCGACCGATGAGCATAAAGTAAGCCGTTTTCCCAGTCCCCCGCGTTCTTTCTCTTCATTACTTAGAATCTCGGGACGACTCTTCATTGGACTGAACTGACCCTGGACCACCGATGTAGACGAACCTCATAGTGTGTCCTGTGTCTCTCATCAAGCAGTGGGAACAGGAGTTCAAGAGCCGACTCAAGCCTGACTGCCAACTGAGAGTGTTCGTCTTCCACGGCGAGAAACGCGCGCCCGCGTCCGAGCTCATGGAACATCATGTTGTCTTGACGAGCTATGGAACCGTGCTCAGCGAACATAAGAGGTTGAAGAACTTCTGGAAGCAAAACGCAGACCGCAAGGTTGACGTAGAGAGCGACATCCTCCTAAAGCAATGTGCATCGTTTCTGCACCCCCGAGATTCCCACTTCCACAGAATCATCCTCGACGAGAGCCAGCACATCAAGAACAGGTTGGCACAGACCAGCGAGGCCGTCGCCGAGGTCAAGGCGAAGTATCGCTGGTGTTTGACGGGGACACCCATGATGAACGGCGTCGACGACATGTACGCGTTGTATCGATTCCTGAAGGTCCGTCCATACGACGACTGGGTTACTTTTGCCAACAGCTTTGGGACCCTCTTCGACGCCAAGAAGACCAGCTGCGACCCGAAAATGCTCGCCATGAAGAACTTCCAGATCCTGCTCAAGGCCACCATGCTCCGTCGATCCAAGTCGTCGACGCTAGACGGCAAACCCATCCTTGTATTGCCAGAAAAGACGGAGGAGAATGTTGAAGTTGTTCTGAGTGCCGACGAACTCGAATTCTACAATGAGATCCAAAGGAAGTCCCAGGTGATGTTTAGCCAGTACATGGGGCCAACCAAGACTGACGGGTTGCGCTTCGGACACGTGTTGGAGCTTATTTTGCGACTGAGACAAGCCTGCTGCCACCCGTTCCTGTTGCTCAATTCCGAGAAACTCATTCCAGAGGTCGACGCTGAGATGTTGGAGCGAGCGGAAAGCTTAACCGAAGGCCAGGCGAATCGGATTCTTCAGCTGGCTCACGTCCCTGTCGACGGTGTCACCGCCGATGGTGTCCCTGCAGACAGCGCCAATCCTGCGTCGGCGAACGACAGGTCGTCCAGAGGGAGGTTCGAGTGCCGCGGCTGCTCGAAGACCACTGCGGATCCCATTTTCATCTATCCATGCTCTCACGAGCTTTGCATCAACTGTTTTGCAAAGTTTAGCCAGCAAGTATCACATGTGCAAAGTGAGCAGACAAAGTGCCCCGCGTGTACTGGGCCCCTGGATAAGAACACCATCATTACCTACGACGCATTCAAGCAGATCCACGCACCTGAGCTTGTGGATGATCCCACTCGAGACAATAGCAATGAGGAAGACGCCCGGATGATTGCTCATGGTCATAACGGCAACAAAGTACTTGAAGAGTCTGACATGCCTGGCAAAATGTCAGTAGAGGAGAGACCCACGATTAACCCTGCAAGGCTCATGGCCCTTCGGCAGTCCGCAGGTCGGAACCTAGCCTCCCGTCAAGAGTACATCCGTTACCTCGAGGAATGCTAGCGTCCCTCCTCGAAAGTGAGTGTATGTATCGATCTCCTCCGGCGGATCCAGCAACAGACGGACGGCGCAAAGTCCAAGACGCTCGTCTTCTCCCAGTGGACCATGCTCCTGGACTGTTTGGAGGTGGCGCTCCGCGAGGACGACGACGAGGCTATGCGGAACTTGAAGACGGTGCGATACGACGGTGGCATGTCCATGACGTTGCGTGACAAGATGGCGCAGAGCTTCCGTGACGACCCCGACGTCCGAGTCATGTTTCTCTCGCTGCGAGCGGGCAACGCGGGGCTTAACCTCGTCGCAGCGACCCGGATCATCATCATCGAGCCATTCTGGAACCCGTACATCGAGATGCAGGCCGTCGACCGCGCGCACCGCATCGGCCAGAAGAAGCCCGTCAAAGTCTACCGACTCCATGCTCGAGGGACGGTGGAGGACCGCATTGTGAAGCTGCAGGAGGCCAAGAAGAGCACCATCAATGCCGCACTCGATGAAACAGCCAATGCCCAGGTTTCCAGTCTGAGCCTTGATGAGCTTAGGTATCTTTTCAACTTGGCTTAAAACGCCAACCACGCCTTTTGTGCTTTCCGTTCTTCTTATCCCCTTCCCCTGTTCTCGATGCCCGGACTTTCGCCATGGGGTGTTCTGCGACTGCTTTCACCTTTTTGTCATTTCCTTTCGTTATGTCTTGGCAAATGGGATATTTGTCTTGTATGAATTTGTTTTCTGTGTGCGACAGGCGGCTTGGGCAAGAGACGAAGAGACGGCCTGGCATACGACGACTGGGGGTGATGCAACACTTCATGGAGAGAGATCCGATAATAGGGTCAGCTGGCGGAAACAGCTTGGGGACAAAGAGGATTTGCCCGTGGCGATGATTCCCTTCACATCTTGACCCAAGGACGGTGGGTTGGTGTGGTTGCCATGGCGACACTGGCCGTAAGAAGGAATCCTAAATATTATTTGTCGGATTCACTTCTGCAATATTAGCTTTCTTCAGTCTTTCGTTTTCCTTTTCTCTTCATTCTTCTTCCTTACCCTTCCATTGGCCTGATCAGGAGGCATGCGGTTATGTGATAAGTCGGATCACACATTTCGACTTTCGCCTAGTTACTGTCCTTCTTCTCCTTAAAACTTCTGGAGAGGCGAAAATGAGAAACTGATGTGATGGCTGGGACCTGGGGGAGGTTGGATGTCACCCAGCGTTTTTCCCTCACCTTTCACAAGCCTCTCTCGACTGGACTTGTTATTTCTCTCTTTCGTCGACTTTGTTCCCTTCCCTCTTTTCCATTCTGGTTCTCTCCTGGCATTGGTAACCTCTCCTTGGGATATATCGAGTCTGCCGCTCCTGTCTTGACGGGGCCGGAGAAGGAATACGGGCAGGGGGAGGTCTAGGGACAGTCTCACATTCATTTCACATGGCATTTTCATTTGTCTTGCCCCGAAAGTATTGGCGTTACCGGTCCCTTATTCGTTTATCTACCCCCGGATCCCCTCCTCAGATGCGGCATGATAGGCAATACTGTGGGCATTGGCAACGAGTTACCATGGATAAGAGTGCGCTAGGTACGGGGCAAAGGGCTTGGTCACTGGTGGCGGAAACTGTGGATGCGTTGGACACAAAAACAAGTGGTCGGCACTGTGGGATCAGGTGAGGAGTGTAGTTATCTGCATCGTTCTCTGAAGGACATCGGCTTTGGTAACCTCTCACTGTATCATGATTGGTAAAAGATGTCCGAGGTTGGCTTGGCCGGTCTACACGGTGGATTCATTCTGATAGCACAAAGCACCGAATTGGCCTCACCCGCCCCTGGCTGCGTTCTTTTGTAAGTCCCGCCGTTAAACAGCTGTCGTGGCAGAGGCAGGGTATCAAAACCAGTTAAGGCTCGTTGGAATGAATCAGAGGTTTATGGCTCCTGGTCCCTGTCAGTCCTGACTCGCCAGGGACAAGACCGCTTGGCCGTTGAGAATAAGGCGTCCAATGAGTTTTTACTGACTTGGCGATCTTCGGAGAGCATTGACCGCGAATGTTCCTGGGATTAACAAAACGGATGTGATAGGATATCGCCTGGGACAAGAAAACTTGCGAGTATATGAATGGATTACTCGACAAGAATCCGAATAGGTATTCCACGGGCAAAGGTCGTGATAGGACGACATTCCTCATTCTTTCGGCTTGGGCACTGGCGAGACAAGGACCGAGAACTCGAGTGTAATCTTATTCTAGTGTACGACAGGAAGCCGCTCAATAGGGGACGAGCCATCATAAGATGTCCGTGGGGGTGTCTGAAAACATGGGTATCAATATCGTGCCGAGTCTATAAATGCTGCAAATCATATGTGCCTGTCCAGGGTGTCGTATTTTGTCGTCAGTCATCAAGCGAGAGGATTGCATTCTAATCCATGTCGCTTCATCATGACAAATCCTCTTGCAAGAACGCGTCCATGAAGAGAAGTCCACCTTGACCGGTGAGAAGATACTGGTCCAACTATTCCAACCATAGAGGAAGCCGGTCGGGGGAACGGAACCCGGCCTAGGGAAGTTCCGAAGCCGTGACCACCGCCCGTACAATGTCCTCCACGCTAGGGACCGCCTCTTTCTCGCCGCCACCGAAGCGGCACGTCTCGCGGCGGACTTCGCTGCCCACGTGCCATGCGGCGTTGACGACCACGTGGTAGGCGTGATTGTCCTTTTCGACGAGGTCGAAGCGAATATGAGCCGAATCGTTGCTGTTCTGGATCGCATTGCCCTGAACGGAGGCGACCCACGAAGCCGGGGCAGAAGGACCCCGTTCGTCCGTCGGCGGCTGGTTTTGTTTCTGCGACGGATCCGCGGGTGAGGGCAGGGACAGGGCGTAAGCGAGGAACTCGGCGGCGAGGAGGCGCGGGACGGCGGAAAGGAGGTAGGATTTGACCGAGTCGAAGTCCGGGTACGCGTCGCGGTCGCTGCTAGGCGAGAAGGTGGCCTGCAAGGGGTTGAAGCTCTCGTCCTGGCTTCCGGACGGGGGGAGGAGATGGATCTCATATTGGGTCGTGGTCATGGGGAGGAACCAAGTACGGCCACGGATCTGGACCCGGCATGTGGAAGATAGGACGAGGTCGACTCGGAAGCGAGCGGGGGCGATGAGCAGATTAACGAGTGCCTGCGCAGCCGTGGGTCGGTTGGATGAGGAAGACGACGGAGGAACGAGGTCGGCGGTCGGTAGCTGAGGATTACTGATGGTGAATGAGGCTTCCTGCATGCCGAGGAGGCGAAGGAGTCCGGTGAGCTCGCCCGCGAAGCGTGCGCACTGCCTGATGGAGGTGTCGTGGACGGTTTGGAAGATGATTGGGCGGAGAAGATGGTACTGATGGAACTGCTGAAGTTGACGGATGTGCGGCGGACTGGGTCGTAGCCGCTGCATCTCGTTCTGGCGATGGGCATGGCTGAGGAAGAGATGAAGACTCAGCTGCGTCAACTCGGCCAGCTTGTTGTCGGGGAGATCACCTCTGGCTGGCGCGATAACGTCGAGGGTGTCGAGAGCCAGAGTGACCCTGGGCCCGAGCTTGGGCTCGTAGGTTATGGAAGAGTCGCTCGCCCTTACGCCGTAGGAGGCCAGTGAGTGGGCTTCTCGATGGAGTTCGTGCCATAGTTCCTGGGAGAATATGGTATTTCGCGCCTCAAGGACACGGGTCTGGAGAGGTCCGTTGTCGGATACCGATGTGTGAGGGAGGGATTGGCCGCTGAGTTCGCTCTGTCGGCTGACGGCGACAGACAGTCGTTGCGATCCTGCACCGGCTCGGCTATGCTCCAGCACGGCGGAGCCATCTTCCCCACGCCTCAAGGGGGCAAGGCTATTGTTTCGAAACTCCGGCGAGGCTGTTGCAAATGTCGAGTGAGCAAGACGGTCACGCGACTCGGAACAGAAGGGGAACAAAGAACGAGAAAGGCGGGACGTGGATGTGATGAAGCCCCTCACCTTCAGTAAAACCAAACCGGACACCAAGCGTGTGGCGCTCTGCCGGCAGCCGACATATAGACCAGCCATTCTGCTTCACAGCAAGCACCTCCTTCCAGTAGGCAGCCTCGAGTTCGATTTCCCTCGAGAGCATCGAGCTTGTCTTCTCTGCGGCCTCCCTCGTCCCGTCTATATCCATGAGAGTCCAGCCCAATGATATATCTCGAGATTCTTTCCGTTTTTCCTCCCTCCTCTTCTTATCTGCTTCATGTTCCGAATCTTCGAATTTCGAGGCGCCCAGAGTACCGATGCCGGCAAATTCGCGAAGGGCCTGTGAGAGGGTTGTTCCGGCCTGATTGGGGTTATGTTTGGTGAGAAGAAGAGAGACAAAGTCGAGTGACAGCATGGCCGCGTTGTGGGCAGCGCTGGTGACGAACAAGAAGTCAGCAGAACGTTTGCACGCGGTTCAGAGGAGGGGGTAGTGGTAGGCGGAAAAGTAAAGGAGAGAAGAAAAATGAAGAAAAAAAAAAAGGCGTACTCGATATTGCGAAGAATCTCTGCCTTGACGGCAAGAACATCCTTGGGCTCCTCCGACTCGTCAGCATCATCGCTGGTCCCGGCCATGTGCACGTCTTCCTGCTTTTCCTGCTCAGCCTGGCCGTCTGCCCTGGCCTGGATCTCTTCTCGGAGACTGGCCTCGGTAACGTTGCGAAAGCCGCGGTCGGCTTGGATACGTGCGATGAAGTCGCCGAGGTTCTTGGGCTTCCTGCTGCCCACCGGAAGCGGCCGCAGCGACGAGTACGGCATAGAACCTCCGCCTGTCGACATGATGGGCAGAGGACAAACGATTGGGACTGAGTTCCGGGTTGTGAGGTTGGAAAGTTCGAAAAAGGTGGTCGCACTTAGGAGGATTATAACATGATTCGGTCAAGTTGGGCCATCACAGAACAGACGTATGATGCAAAGAGAGATGGGGAGGGAACAATTGGTAAAGTCAGAGAAGAATAATGGCGGGTCAATGACGGGGCTTCAATTGTTGACTTTATCCCCAAGGTAATTGCACTATGCGTGATCCGTGTGAGTGCAGGTATGGTATGGGTGTAAAAGTACGATTTACAACAAACTCCCTTCCACCGTCGCGCCCAAATCACGATATGATGTGGTGTGGTGCGCCTTTGCTTACATAACTCACTGATGTACTTCGTAGTCGGGGAGATGTGAAAATCGGGATGGTGCACAGACCACGACTCCATACCTATTTGTACAACGTCACGTTTTCGTGGATACCTCTTCAATTGACAAGTTCTAAGTACCTACTCCGCAGGTATACTTCGTATCGTGAAGAAATGGAGGCATAGGTACTGTAGGTAGGTAGGTACAGGAAAGAGATGTTCGTTAGTGGCTCAATCCCCAACTTATTCTTATGCTTCCCCTTTTTGCCCCGATTTCATATTCCAGGATCGCACGCTGCTGAAATTCCATCAGGCCATTGTCATGCGTCTTCCCCTTCGAGTATCGGATTATTCGAGTGTCGGTCATGCCAGGATCCGAAGCCTGTCAATTGGCGAGGTTTACGGAATGTACGGGGATACCTGAATATTATGTACATGTACATGTACGACAGGAATGTACTTCGTGCCAGCCTCCGTTCATCACAAAAAGCTCGCAACCCCGCACACATCCAATAGGAGGAGATAAGATAAGAGCTTTATTTAGTTGCCCCTCACCTACCCTACCAATGACCACATACCTACTCCGTAGAAAATCACCAAATCACCACCCACCATACTGCCCTCGCGTACCAAGTTCTCGGCCTCATTCCCTCTTCCATTCCAGGTTAGCGACGAAAGACCCTCACATTGGCTGCAGCTGAAGGCACCGGCACCAGCACTAATCAGTTGTTTCCAGTCGAATACTAAGCACAGAACCTCGATCCCCTAGCCACATCTTTGATATTTGTGTTATAATTCACCTGTCACCCTCATCACTTCTCTTGAACTCCGTCAACTCAAGCGCGCTATTTACTCTCCGGGGACGACGGGAAGGGTCTCCCGATCCTTCTTTGCTTGGCTCTCTGAGCTCCTAGCCCATTCCACTCATCCTACCCTACCTTTTATTTTTGCTTTTATTTCCCCCCCCCCCTCTCTTTAGGGAGAAAAAAAAAAGGAAAGACAAAAAAGAACCTGTTCTGGTGTTTCCCGCAACCAGAAAACCAGAATCTCCCTGGTCTCCTTCCCATTGCAAAAGTCATATTGGAAGGACGGTCAACGTCAATCTAAATCCGCCACAATGATCCCTCCTCAAGTCAAGACGCCGTTCCATATCACCATGCCGAAGAAGAAGAAGATTGCCGTCATGACGTCGGGGGGTGACTCCCCAGGCATGAACGCCGTCGTTCGAGCTGTCGTCCGTACGGCCATCCATTTCGATTGCGACCCGTACTGTGTTTACGACGGATACGAGGGCTTGGTCCAGGGCGGAGACATGATCAAGAGGTTTTACTGGCAAGATGTCCGAAATTGGCTCTCCCTGGGTGGTACCCTCATTGGCACCCAGCGTTGCGCCGCCTTCTTCGAACGCTCCGGACGTATGACCGCCGCCAAGAACATGGTCCTCGCTGGCATCGACGCCCTCATCATCTGTGGCGGTGACGGATCCCTCACTGGAGCCGACATGTTCCGCTCCGAATGGCCGTCCCTACTCCAGGAACTCGTCTCCACCGGCCAGCTCACCAAGGAGCAGGTCGCTCCTTACCAGCACCTCAACATTGTCGGTCTTGTCGGCTCCATCGACAACGACATGTCCGGTACCGACGTCACCATCGGCTGCTACTCGGCCGTTGACCGCATCTGCCAGATGGTTGACTATATCGAGGCCACCGCCACTTCCCACGCCCGCGCCTTCGTCATCGAGGTCATGGGTCGTCACTGTGGATGGCTCGCCCTCATGGCTGGCGTCGCGACCGGGGCTGACTTTATATTCATCCCAGAAAAGCCCAATCAGGACGACTGGAAGGAGGTTATGTGCGACCTCGTCAAACGTGTAAGTCGCCGTTCTTCCGGGTTCCTTATTCTCCACGCCGTTCCACCCGCATTACTTTTCTCTCCCCCATCATCGCCATCCTCTTTGGTCGCCAAGAGTAACTGACCTTTTTGTCTTCTTGTCTTAGCACCGAGCGCTAGGAAAACGCAAGACCATCGTCATCATCGCCGAGGGGGCCCACGATAGGCAAGGTAACAAGATCAGCTCGGAGATGGTCAAGGATATTCTGGCCGACAAGAATGGCCTGGCCCTTGACACTCGTATCACCACCCTAGGTCACGTCCAGCGCGGCGGCACGGCCGTCGCCTATGACCGGGTCCTAGGCACCCTCCAGGGCGTCGAGGCAGTCCGTGCCGTTTTGGATGCGACCCCTGATACCGAAACGTGCTTTATTGCCATCACCGAGAACCAGATCGTGCGACGTCCTCTAATGAAGGCCGTCAAGGACACTAAGGAAGTTGCCAAGGCCATCGAGGCCCAGGATTTCGAGAAGGCCATGGCACTTCGCGACACGGAATTCGCCGAGCTGTACAAGTCGTACATGATGACGACCACCGTGGTCGCCGATACTGGCAGCCTGGCACCGAAGACCGAGGTACATGCAAGACTATATATATATATATATATATATATATCCCTGCCTTAACCTGTCACTTTCTCCAGCTCACACGCTAACATTTCCTCCTTTCTTGGTTCTAGAGGATGAGAATAGGTTTCATCAATGTCGGTGCGCCGGCTGGTGGAATGAACGCAGCCGTTCGCGCTGGCGTGGCATACTGCCTCTCTCGCGGCCACGAGCCCATCGCCATTCATAACGGATTCGCCGGCTTTGCCAGGCACCATGACGACAAGCCTCTAGGCGCGGTGCGGTCCTTTAACTGGCTCGACGTCGATGGATGGGCCAGCAAGGGAGGTTCCGAGATTGGGACCAACCGCGAACTCCCCTCCGAATCGGGCATGGAACTGGTTGCCAATCTGATTGAGAAGTACAGGTTCGACGCCCTCTTCGTCGTTGGCGGATTCGAGGCGTTCCACTCCATCTGCCAGCTCCGACACGCCCGGGATGAGTACCCGTCCCTCTGCATCCCCATGGTCCTGCTGCCGGCCACCATTTCCAACAACGTGCCGGGCACCGAATACTCTCTCGGTTCCGATACGTGCTTGAACGAGCTCGTCAGCTTTTGCGACAAGATCAAGCAGTCGGCGTCAGCTTCGCGCCGGCGCGTCTTCGTCGTAGAAACCCAGGGGGGCAGGTCCGGCTACATCGCCACGCTAGCTGGCCTAAGCGTGGGAGCAAGCGCCGTTTACACGCCGGAAGAAGGCATCGACCTGGAGATGCTGGCAGCCGATGTCCGCTACCTGCGTGACGTCTTCGCGAAGGACCGTGGCCAAACTTCGTCCGGTCGCCTCATCCTGGTCAACGAAAAGGCGGATCAGGTCTTCAATGCCAAGCTCATCGCCGACATCATTCGGAAGGAGGCTCGTGGTCGCTTCGAGTCGCGGGACAGCATCCCGGGTCATGTCCAGCAGGGCGGCGTCCCCTCGCCCATGGACCGGTGCCGTGCCGTGCGGCTCGCCATCAGGTGCATACAGCACCTAGAAGAATTCCGGCCTTCCTCGCACAATAGATGCAAGAAGGATCCCATGAGCGCCACTGTTATCGGCATCAAGGGTGCTCGGGTCGGCTTCACCCCCGTGGAAGAACTGGAGGCGGCGGACGCGGACTGGAAGAATCGCCGCCCCAAGTCGGCGCACTGGGCCCATATGAAAGAGGTGGTCAGCATCCTGGGTGGGCGGCCGAAGCAGCCCATGCCTGAGACGCCGCTCACGGGCGTTGTGGCCAAGGATGTCAAGAGGGGTCTGACCGATGCCTAGTAGGCGACGCCTTGTCAAGCGAGTTCCCCGTAGTCGGAAGCACGTTAGACGGTATCATGAGGAGTAAATCTGGTCTATGAGAGGTTACAGAATACATTGGGGTTTGATCAATGCAGAATCGCGACTTCTTATTCTTTTTTTTTGTCTTGCCTTTTTGGTTTCCCCGCTTTCGGGGCGGGTTTGATAGGTTGTCAATGCTGTGACAAGAAGCTGTGATCAACCGAACCGAGCTGTAGAGATACGATAGATTGCCTTGATTCCACACCTCAGGCTCGTAGGAGGCTGAGCTATATATAGGCTGTGCCTCGGCTAAATACAACTAATAGGAATCCCCTTCCAGTAGCCTGTTTTATCTATAAGCCACACTAGCTCTAGTGGCTAATAGCCTAGGAGCTCGGAGTCCTAAATCCGCGCTGCGTAGCCGTACTAGTATAACTGTATTTATATAACCTATTTAGTTATATAATACACCCCCTATTTCGAGCTATTTATTTAAAAACACTCGGAATATACCTAGGCTGGAATTATACTATAGTTAAAATAGCTTTAAAGAGCCGTTTAATAGAAGACTATAAAGGAAAACAGGTTTAAAAGAGATATAAAAATAATATAAAAGAAATAGAAAGGGATAATTAGAATAAAGTAAATAGGCAGCCTAGAATAGTAACCTAAGAGTAATATAAGCTGGAGGTTAGTAGGCGGCTCGCTGTATATAATTTTCGTAGCCCGGCGGCCGAAATCGAGTTCTTTTAGTTAAATAACCTTCTTGTTAACGATTTTTAACGGTTTTTAACGATATTTCTTTATTTTTTTACTTCCCTAGCTTTTATTTTTTTATTCTATTCTCTTGTTATAGTAAGCCGAGCTCGAAAACGGTTAGAAGAGCTGTATAAGTGCTAATAGGGATAGGCTCCTAAGAAGAATAATGCCCCGGCTAAAAAGGCCACTAAGAATACTGCCGTTAAGTTAGGTCGGGTCTCTAAGCCCGTTAAAGTAAGTTAATCGTTAGTAGGAGAGTCGAGTGCTTTTTACTAATCGAGCTATAGAAGAATACCCGTAAGGCCGCTAAAGATACCGCTAATACCGCCGCCGCCGCCGACTCCTCCGCCGCCGCTACCTCCACCGCCGCCGTTACCTCCACCGCCGCTAAGGGCTCTAGTAGCTCGGTAACCGCTCCTAAGGAGCGATTTTCGGCTAAGAACCCCCCTCCCGACTTTATAGGAGAAAAGTTTAATACGCCCTGCGAAGGGTATGTTAAGGCCTGGATCGCTGGCTGTAATAAATTTATTTAGTATATCTCCGTATATAGTATCACTAAGCGCTACGAGAAGTATTTCTTAGGCGGGTATAAGTGCTACCTATAATAAGCGTTATTTTATCGAATAAAGCTAAGTAGAAGCTAATAAGCATAGCCCCTCGGTTATAGTCCCTATAGCCCGCCGCGCCGTTATCGCTAAGAAGGAGGTGGCTAAAGAGGTTAACGTTAGCGTTAATAATACTATAAGTTCGCTCCTAGATTATAGTTAAGAAGCTGTTTTCTGACTTTTATAGCTTCTTAACCATCTACGCCTAGCCCTGCGCCTATTCTAGGATCTGCTTAAGTGCCCTAAGTATCCCGAGATTTTTAAGCCGGCCTACCGGGCTCCCGTCGCTCTAGGAGCCGGTACGGTAGCGGCCGCTAATACTAATCCTAAAAAGAGGATTAAATACTATTTAATAACCGTTATCGAGGATATTTTCGGTATAATAGACGAGGCTTATAAGAGCCGGGTTAGCGGGGCCTCCTGTAGTGTTACCCCCTCTACTCTAAATAAGTAGAACTAAGCTAGTGGAGAGGAGGCGCGGGCCGATAAGGCCGCTGTTATTAAGGGTGCCCCTAAAGGTAATAATATTACTATTAAGGGAGGTTATAATATTATTATTTAAGTATTATTAGGGTAGTTTAGTTATCTATTCCGGCTTTAGCCGATAAAATCCTATTTATTATTATGCTACTCTAAATTCCTAATTATCGCCCGCTAACTAGGTTAAGATATACTTTAAATTACTCGAACTTTTAACGACTAAGGGCCTTTATAAGCCCGTTTACCGGTATCTTGGCGGTTAGTAAGTAGATAATTTAAAAAGCTCCCTTCTTATGCTCTTAACGTATCTATAAGCTTTAAATATTAATATAACAAAGCCTAGTCTTAATTCGGGCGCGCTCTTCTACTATAAGTCGAATCGTCTAGCAGTTATTATAGGCTATCTCCTAGGGGGTCCCGGGGTTAAACCGTATTTCTATAAATAGCCGTTTTAAGCTTATAGTCTTTTTCGTAGTTTCCTATAAAGCGAGCAGCTTAGCTTCTATTAAAGAAGTCGTGATAGTTAATTATCTTAAGGCTTTCTAAACCACTAAACCGCCGAATAGGCTAATAAGATAGCCTTATAAGGAATACCGGGTTTTAAGGTTATTAGCGAAGGATACGTCGCTTATAATTACTATAGCCTGTGTTACGCAGCTTAAATCCGTGCCGTACTAGATTATTAAGTCCCGCGTCACGTATAAGTAACGAATAGCTTATTCCACGGCGTCTTAATGCTCTTTCGACGGGTTAGTTAGGAACCTAGAGAGTAAGGAAGCAGAAAACGCGATATCTAGCTATAGTATCACTATTATATAGAGTAATAAGCTAACCTTCTCCTAAAAAGCCTTAATCTCCTATAGTATAGCCTGGTCCTCCCGCTTTACGAGCTTTATAGCAGGGATTAGTATACTAGGATATATATTCCGATCTACTTAGTTAAAACGAGCTACGATCTTTTTTATATATAACTTATACGATAAGAAGATCTTTTGGTTAGGTCGGTCTCGGATAATACGTATACTAAGAAACTACTCTGCGTCCCCTTTCTTAAAGAGCTCGTATTTATCTTTTAATCCCTTAATAGCTATAAGAGCTATATATAGGCGGTCCTGATAGTAAAGGAATAGAATATCGTCTATAAAGAACACCACGAAGGCATCACGAGCTTCTAAAAAGAATAGGCATAGTTCTTCCTTATTATAAACTAAACTAATAGATTCGAGCGTGGTAGTAAGGTCCTTATACTATAAAAGAGGAGAATCGCGTAGGCCGTATAAGGCTTTATCAAGCTCTAAGCTAGTCTCGGGCTTCTTAAAGCTATCCGGTAACTAATAGATAACAGGCTCGCCGTCTTTACTTCTTTCGGCGTTAATAAAAGCGTTAACGACGTCGAACTACTTAATTTCTAGATCGAACTATACTACTAGAGCTATTATTACGCGGAAAGACTAAG
Organism: Sodiomyces alcalophilus JCM 7366; assembly: GCF_042370955.1. Taxonomy (NCBI): domain Eukaryota; kingdom Fungi; phylum Ascomycota; class Sordariomycetes; order Glomerellales; family Plectosphaerellaceae; genus Sodiomyces; species Sodiomyces alcalophilus. The sequence goes on from NW_027263533.1 coordinate 3,913,815, forward strand.
AAGCGAGCGTGGTAGTATAGGTGCCCTCGATTATAGAGCTCACCTATAGGTCTCCTCGAATAATAAGGCGCGATTTATATCGCTCTAAAATACCCTCCTTATTAAAAACGTATATAAACACCTATATTAGGGGAATTAGCCTTATAGTGGCCTGGTTCCGTGGGATCTCTTACTACGTCTTCTTTTCGAGTAGCTTATTTACTTCCTAATAAGCTACTTCTTTAAATTATAAGCCTATAGGATATAAGTAAAGGTCTTTTTAATGCCTCGGCGGAGTCTTAAGGTTATCGTGATATATAGGGTTATCGCTTTTAGGCTCTAATAAAGAGGAAGAAGTCTCTGCCTATTTACCCTTAGTAGCCGCTAAAAATACTAAATAAAGCGTTAGAACGCTAGCGGGATTAGCTATAATTTCCTCTCCGAGCTGATTAGGTATTAGAAAGGTAAAAAAATACTATTATCCTATAAGGACTAGATCCTTATCTGGTTCTATCGTGTAAGTCCGTGGATTTATCCTTATAGCTTTGCCCTTAGCCCTTAGTTACGCGATTCTAGAACTTCTGCGCGGGGGACCGCTTAGCGGTGGCTAAGGCGCCGCCTGCCGTTTCGCGGTGTATATAGGCTTTGGTGCCGTAGAGGTAATTAACTTAGTTAAAGGGGTCGGGGTCGGGCTCTCCTCCTATCCCTGACTCGGCTTAGATACTGCCTTATTAGGGAAATAAGGCCCGTGAACCTATAAGTCTAGCTCTAAAGTCGGTTTAAGAGCTGGTTCCGGGTCGTGACTATCCGGATAAGGTTTAGGAGAAAGGCCTAGGTCTAACGTGTATAGCGCCGGGACCGTAGGAGCCTATAGGATCAGGACCTTAAAAAGGTTAGAACCGATCGCTATAGCTATAGATAAGCTGCTTTCGACTTCCTGGAATTATACTAGTTCCGGGGAAGGTCGAGGGGTCTAGAGACTAAACTGGGTTAGTATATACTAGGCGGTAGAAGATAATATACTGCTCTTAATAGTAGCTAAGTCGCTCTGTTTTCCGGATAAAGCTGCCTATGTGTGCGTATCTGCTACCCCCGAGCTCGTAGAATAGGACTCGGAAATACTAGAAGGGTCTATTTACGAGATCTAGTAATTATCTAATAAGTCTTCTTCCTTGATTTATACGATCTACTCGGAAATCTCCCTTATAGGCAGCGCCTCCGAGCTTTCTGTATCTTGCTTATAGAAGATCTACTCGTTAAAACTTATATTATATATAGAAATCACCTTATCTAATAGCGGAACCTAAATCCGGTAGATATTATAAGCTACGTAGCCTATAAGATACCCGATATAGGCCCTAGGGCTAACCTTAAATCTCCTTTTATCTTTACCTGCCTCCTTATCGCGGATTAATAGATATACGCGGCACCCGTAGGCGTGGACGCCGCTCTAATCCGGGTATAGGTTAGTAGTATGCTCTCTAATCGGAATTAGAGCTTTATACCTAAACTAGATATAAAGGAATTCGACTAGGGATTTCTACTCGAGCCGCTACGACGGGCTTATATTATATAGGTATACTATTACTTTTAACGCTTCCGGCTATATCTTTACTAGAAGACTAGCGCCGTTAAGTATAGCGTTTATTTTATCCGTAATCTCCTTAATAAGGCGTTCGATACCGCTGTTCGGTTTATAAGTGTAAGGGGGGGTCGTTTCTAGGTTTATACCCTCCACTCCGCTCTAATGCCTATAACGCGACTTTTTACCTAAAGATAGCAGGCTAGGCTTATTATCGGAGCGTAGTTTATAAATCGTAACCTGGAACTATCTCTTAACCTACCTCTTAAAGCTAAAAAGAACGCGGAACACCTTATTTACTATCCTAGACGGTAACGTTATAACGAAGGTCTAACCGCTATATTTATCCTTAAGGAAGACGGCCTACCTATCTCCGTTATAGCCGCTTAGAAAGTCCCTAATATCCTATAGGACACGCTAAAAGGGGCGTGGTAAGCGATTCTCTGACTTCCGGCGTGAGATAACCCGAGTTTAGTAGGTTATCCTATAGGTCTTATAGTTATGCCGCTCGGTTCCAGAAATCTATATATTTTAGGCGTTCCTAACTAGCACGCGGAGCGCCTCTAGGCTAAGATAACCTGCCCTTAGATACTATAGATTCTTAATATCGATACGGGGATATAGGGGGTCGTAAAAGGGATAAAAGCGTAGCCCTGGTCGGTAAGCTACTGCCACGAGTAGCTGGATAGGGTCTATACGGATCGGTATTACCCCCTAGCTTTTAGGGCCTAAACGGGAAGAAAAGAAGTATAAAGAAAGGGGCTTATATTCGAGGAAGGTAAGGTTATATCGACGGCTTATCTTTAATAAAATCTCGCTCTTTTTAGGAGTTCCGTAGCGTAAGGAGTAATCGTACCCTTAGACCTAAATCCTAACCCTTTATAGTAGAGCCTTAAAGACTATATTCGTGTAAAACCCTTTAATAATAGCCACCTTTTTTAGCGTTAAATCCACTTTTAGAGCTCCTTTAGCGCTATTAAAAATCCCTTATAATACTCGGGTACTATGGCCTAAGATCGGAAAGAAAGTCGTGCCGGCCTTAATATATTCGCTGTTAGATAGGATAAACGTGCCGGGCTTAAGGAGGTTAAGCGAGTTTACTAGATAGGTAGCTCCGTAGTTATTAAGTAAGGTGCTTTTCGAGAGCGGATATAAGCTAGGCGTTATAGTAATAAAAACCTACGTAGCTTAATGCTCTCCGTAGATTATATCGGGATCTAAAGTAACCGCGACGATATAACCTGGATAGGTAGGAGAGTTACTGCTTTTCGACGAATCCGCTCTAGCGGTCTAGCCTGACTTTGCTTGGTTTTTACGGAGCTGCTTCTAGTATAACTTCTGGTATTCTGCTTAGATCTTATCGTACCAGGCCTTATTTAGCTTGACCTTCGGGTCCGGGTAGCTACCGGTAAGCGCGTATTTTAAATAGTTATAATATATAGGCTTTTAACGGTATAAGCGCTAATAGGGGTATTTATAGGACCGCCGACCCCCTTATCCGCTATCCTTTAGTTAATCGGAATGGCCGCCGAGCGTAGTATATACTACTAAGCCGCTACGGGTATTCGACTTCGAATCGTGGATAAAATCGATAAAGGACTGGCTATAGTTAAGGATCTCTGGCTAGATATTCTTCCTATAATAATCGCCTAATTCGAGTAGCTTAGTAAAGGACTATTAGGGCGTAAAGCGATATATAGCTAGTATAAACTCGCGGATTACTAAAATCTCGTCCACCTCCTTTTATCTATAGTTTCTGGCGCGCGATAATTAACGGATCTAAGCTTTATACTAAGCCTCCGGCTTAGTATTTCTGTGTTAGGCGTCGCGTAGAATAGATCGGTAGTCGTTCTGGATAGTCGATAGGATAGCGAGCTTACTAGGAGCGTAGGCGTCCTTAAGAGCTTTAAGTAGCTAGCGAATAGTGTAGCGACCCTCGCGGACCGTGGATATAAGCGGCTCTGCCCGCGTTGCCGAGATAGCTTTAGAGATAGTTATCTCGAAACCGGTGACGTTGCTAGTCTTCCGGATTAGAGATAGGATCGTTTCGAGCTTCCTGGTAAGGGGTTAGTATTCCTTTCTCTTTAAATCCGAGGACTATAATGCCCTAAGTAAAGCTGCTTCGACCTTATTATCGGATAGTTACTTAACGACTTCGCCGCTACGGGTCGTAAGACGCTCGCGGATCTCGTGCTCGGAAATAGGATTAAGCTCTAGCAGGATATCGTTAAACTAATTAGGCTTATCCGGATCGATTATATGCTATATTTCTAGTATACGAGCCGCGCCTCTAACTATAGAGTACTAGTCGATCTAATAATTCGAGTATATAAGCTTAGGCATATCCGAAGCGTTAACCGCGTGGTTAATCTCTAGGGTATAGGCTATAGTGCTTAAAAACGGAAAAGTAAGCGAGGTATAGGTATAAGGGAGTAGGTGATATATAATAGAAGTGGATAGGGGATAAAATAAATATAGGAAAGAGACGAAGGAATTATAACTCGGAACGGTCTTTACGATTAGTGGAAGTTACTGGTATACTGCTACTACCCGGGCTTATAACTATAATAAAAAGCTATGATTAACCGAACCGAGCTATAAAGATACGATAGATTGCCTTGATTCTATACCTTAGGCTTATAGGAGGCTAAGCTATATATAGGCTGTGCCTCGGCTAAATATAACTAATAGGAATCCCCTTCTAGTAGCCTGTTTTATCTATAAGCCATACCAGCTCTAGTGGCTAATAGCCCAGGAGCTCGGAGTCCTAAATCCGCGCTGCGTAGCCGTACCAGTATAACTGTATTTACATAACCTATTTAGTCATGTGATAAATGCTGCGAGTGTGAACCGGGTTTCTGTAGGTAGGTATTGGGGGTTGGGATATTAGACCTTGTCGTTTATGCGTTGGCTTTCGTTCTATCTGATGCTTCCCTCTTGTTATGTAGTCTGGGGAAACATTGCAAACGGACAAAGAAAGCCCTCTTCTTGACTAAGTGAAATCTTGCGACTGTTTGGTGAAGAAACCACACCAGCCTCTTCTGGTTATTGTGGGAGTATCTCGCAATGCACCGTATATTTGTGAGAAATGCGCCGGTGGGCTATATAGGAGTGCTGCTGTCGGGCCGGCGCCTATGGTGTCGTCGTCGCATAATTGTCTGCTGGCCTTGCAATATGCACAGGGGAAAGGGAAAGGGACACAGGAAAAGAAAACCCCACCGGCCATACTCGAATAGAAAAAAATCCATCTATATACGAAGTAATAATTGCTTGGTTACCAGGTATATACAGAATTACATGTGCAGTCAGTCGCCTTGCTCCGGGAATTCAACAGTCTGTTGATGTGACGGTTCTGGACGTGTCTCTGGATCTGGTACAGTAAGTCGACACAAATATCGAGCCAATGTACCTCTCTACTTCGTACGCTTGTGGAGTTGTAAGTACGTTTGCTCGACAGTTTGGTCTCATTACAGTATGTATATCGGTGACTATGTACCCGTGTTAGTGGAAGATGTGGTAATACGCACCAGTTAATAGTAGCAGACAAGGTTGCAGAAGTCGCCCCGATATCATTCCCACGCAGATGTTCCAGTGGGACTGGGACTGGTTTAAGAGAGGAGTAACATTTACACTGATAAGAAGTGCAACGAGTGCTTTCAAAGCGTAGCTATAAAAATCGCGCCAATAGTTTAGTAGGTTTAATAATCTCTGTTCGGAGTAATACTTTGTGTTTATACTCGTATAGGAGGAGCACGAAAAGCCTTTCCTTTTTTTTTTTTTTTTTTTTTTTTTTTTTTTTTTGTGCATCTTTGGGAAGGGGAAAGAGGGGGCTGGGAGAATGGATACGTACCTGTCGGACGAAAAGTTCCGGCACAATTTCAGCGGCATGGAGTACCTGTCCGTATGTACTTTTCCTTCTATGACGGATTGGCACAGTGACGTCAGTGTATTTCAAAACCACCCGAGACTCGTGATGATCGAGATGCGATGGAAAAGACGGGAAAGACACGCGTGTCTTGCGTCTAGCTAAAACAAAAAGCGTATACTCCACAGATGATAAAACAGGTTTATAAGAAAAAAGCTAATTACACCTGCTGTGACTGGAACTTCCTAGGTATGTACCGGTACGGTTTTTCGTATGTACAACGTACTGTGGGAAGTGTACGAAGTACCTACTAAGTAGGTGTATACCTAGGTATGTACACGTGTGTGTCGTGGACGAGACGAAGTTTTAATCTGCTATGACGCAAGAACTGACGTCATGTAGAACCTTGTGGGGAATGACCTCTCTTTCTTTGAACTAGCACCACGCCAACGGGAAGGTAGCGGGTGGGGGCGAAAAGATAGAGCATCACGTCGAGGGAAAGATTATTAAAACTTTTCCTATGCTTTTCTGCGGTGGACGAAATAGAAGGTTGAAGGAGAATGGTATGAAACCAGAAAAAGAAAGGAAAAAAGCCCCAAAGAACTGTTAAAAAGAGGGAATAGATCACGGCTTTTCCGAGTTTCGACGCCATTGATAATGATAACGTGCTTGTTGGTAATTCTAGTTCCATGAGCCTCTCGATATTTCGTAAAGGTCTGACAGGTCAGGAAGTACCTTAGCCCTCTGTGTGTGGATGGGTAGTCATATTTCTTTCAAGGCACGTGAGGCACAAGGGTACCTACACTTTCTCGTCGCGAAGTACTAGTTGTACAGTAACCTGAGGTAACTTCATACGTCCGTCCCTTTGGGCGACTTGACTTGTCTCGGATAGAGAAATCCTGGCAGACATTCAGGACAGGCACAATTATTTCCACCATGTCCGACGCGCCGAAATAAGCAGGTCGGCACTACACTAGAGGTGGTCCTGGGCACCGGGGAAATTCCTTTTGAATGGACTCGTCGGGAAAATATGGACCAAGAGCATCCTTTATCTTCTCACGTCTTCGATGCCATTTCCGCCATGCGCAAACACGCCCGCCATCGATCATGTACTTCGTACCCCCGAACCTCCTACTATCGTCTTACAAAGTATTCGCCCGGTACTGTAGGTACGGCACTAGATGTATCCGTACCTTCCTCATTGAAATGTCAAAAATGAACACTCCACTTAATAAGTCAAGACCGGCCCAGGCGCCACCCATTAAACTACCACTTCACACGAAATACGCCCCCCCACCCCTTTTCTCACCACCAGTTACCCAAACATCTCTCCCCCAGAGGCACCAGTGACCAGACTCGGGAATCAACCACGGCAGCAATTCCAAACAACTCACGGTGTGCACGCGACAGCTCGGTTGCCTACATCGACTCGACCGCTAGACACTAATATTTCGCTCGCTCTCTACTTCTTATCTCCACGATCGCCAACCAACCGGCCACCTTGCCACCTTGAAGTTTTGGACCTATGCGCCAACAGACTTGCTTTCACGAAAGACCTTCACTCGCTTCGTTCGATTCGAGCCAATATCCGATCAGCGACGTAAAAACCCCGTGTCTTCCTCAACCCACGCGTCGTTCAGCGACCTTCCTCTGTCTACTACGTCACGATCCGCCCGTCTACCAAGAAGCTGCGATTCACCACCGACGACACCCTGCGTGGCCTGGGCCTATTCACTCGGGTGACTGGCACTGTATTTTCCTTTCCTGATTCACCGCACCGCGTTGCTGCCGATTGCCACGGACTGTCATTCGACCCGAGCTCGGTCGAGCTCCTTTTTGGAGACGACGCGGGTGTCACGGTGGACACACTCTATGGCGCCAGACGTACCGATTCTTTAGCGCAGCCTTCTCAACAGCAATAGGGCGTGTCTCCATCCGTTCCACCTACTTCGTAAGCACAGCTATGTATCCGCCCCTGCTGAATATAGGTGTGGCCGACCTCCTCGAGTCGGATCCTCGTCCTACCTTCGTCGTCGCCCTCCCCTCCTCTTCCGACCCCGCCACGCCGGCCGATCTCGTATATAGCAATCCGGCCCTCACCCGCGATGTTGGCCTTCTCGATAAGCTCTTGTCCGCTTCGGAGCAAGAAGAAGAAATATTCTGGAAATGGATAACCACGAATGACGGCTCGGTTCCGCATTCCTGCTCCTATCATAATGCCCTTTGGACCAAGAACGTCCTGCATGCGACATGGGTCGTCGTCGGCTGTAACCTCGACACGCCTCCCATCGATATCTCGCGCCTGCGCCTCGATTCTCCCGGCGACTACCTTGGTATGCACCAGAATTATTCGTCCGCGCCGCCGACACCTTCCGCCGAGCTGGGTCTCGACTTTGAGAAGCCCAAGCCCATCCGTGTTGCCAGCGAGCCGGAATTCAAGTTGCCCGAACTCATGCCCGAACAGAACACGTTTCTCGATGTTGTCGAAAGCGTGAACTGGAGCGAAACCTCACTCGGCCCCATGGATAGCTGGTCACCCTACCTCAAGCAGACGTATAGCCAAATTCTGTGCAACTCGCAGCCTTCCGCCATATACTGGGGTGAAGAGTTTGTGACGATATATAACGAGGCCTTCAGCGAACTCCTAGGATCTCGCCACCCGTCCCTCCTCGGCAAGCCCATGGCTCAAGTCTTCCCCGACATGGCCGATCAGATCAGGCAACTCATGGACGTCGCCGTCACAAAGCAACGTGCCAGCAACCAGGACGAGACGCGCTTTTTCGTCGAGACGAGCAGCGGCCGCCTCCTCGAGACGTACCTCAAGTGGTCCATCGTTCCCCTCATCCAAAACCACCGGTGTTACGGCTTTGTCCACTCCATCGCGGACAGCACCATGTACCACCTCTTCCGTCGCCGGCTCAAAATGCTTGTCAACATGGGCGACCAACTCATCGCTGTGAAGGATGTCAAGTCGTATTGGAGGAAGCTCATCGAAGAACTTTCCATCGCGAAGCCCAGCTACGATATTCCCCTGGCCATACTCTACTCGATTGAAAAAGAGGACCAGGCCGACGCGGGAGCCACGAAACACGGTTTCCTCAAATTATGCCACCTAGAGGGCGCCTTGGGCGTAGCAGAGGGCCACCCAATCACTCCCAAGAGCCTTCATCTCGGTTACGCCGAGGATGGACTGGCCTCGCAGTTCCGCAAAGCGCTGCGTACGAGGAGGCCCCTGCTGATCAACACCGAAGACGGCACCTTGCCCAAGGATCTTCTCGAGGGCATTTCGTGGCGAGGTTTCGGAGACCCTTGCACGGGAGCCATTGTGATCCCGATTCGTCCCACAAAGGACGAGGAAGCGATGGGCTTACTGGTGCTTGGCCTCAACCCTCGAAGATCCTACGACGATTCGTACAAGCTTTATATCAGGCTCCTCAATCAGAAGCTGACCACGTCCCTCGCCTGTACTGTGCTCATCGAGGAAGAGAGGCGGCGCGGCAGAAACGCCGCCGAACAGGCCCGGTACGACCAAGCCATCCTCAAGGAGAAGCTGGCGCACCAGACCCAGGAGGCCATTGAGTACACCAGGCTCTTCCAGGCCGTGGCCGAGTTCATTCCCAACGGCTTCTCCATCGGAGACCACCAGGGCAACATCACCTTTGCCAACGACCTCTGGTACCGCATCACCGGTTACCCTGAAAGGCCCGCCTCTAGCGACGGCTTCCTCGCCTACGTTGTCGACGAGGACCGGGAAAAGATCCGCAACGCGTATTTACGACTGAAACATACCGACCAAGTGAATTTCGAGTTTCGCGTTCAGGAAGCCGAATCCAAGCCAGAAGAGGCGCCGCACGTGACATCGGACCAGCGACAAGCAAACGAGGAACACAATCCCGACCCCAGTTCCCCGTTCCGCACCCCCGACACGGAGCGGTCGGGGTTTATTGTCGAATCGGTCAGGCACGTCATGGCCCAGGCCAAGGCCGAACGCGCTAGGGATGGGACCATCATCCGCACATTCACCTGCCTGACCGACGTGACGGCCCACAGGAGGACGGCCGACGAGGCCGTGAGACGAGCCCAGGAGGCCGTCAATCTGAAGCGCATGGCCGAGCTGGCCACGGTGGGCATGTTCGACATGGACATGACCGGACGGCTGCTAGGCGCGAATAATGTCTTTTACGAGCTGTGCGGCATCGACAAGGTGAATCCTGTCAAGGTCGAAGTCCGCCCCTGGGCCACGTCGGTAGTAGAAGGCGACCTGCCACGCCTCACCGAGAGCATCTCGAGGCTGAGCCGGGAGGCCAAGCCGCAGGTGGCCGAGGTCAGGTTGAAGACGACGTGGATCGCGCAGGACAAGGCGGGGAACAACATCACGGCGCCGCGCTGGGTCAATGCGACGTTCATGCCGGTCCAAGATTCCGACGGAGTGGTGCAATCGTTCACCGGCTGCCTCAGCGACGTGTCCCTGCCGAAGTGGCAGCTGGAGCTCGAGACGGAGCGCAAGGAAGAGGCCATCGAGTCGAAGCGGCAGCAGGACAATTTCATCGACATGACGTCGCACGAGATGCGCAACCCGCTGAGCGCCATCGTCCACTGCTCCGACGCCATCATCGCGTCTCTGGCCAAGAGCCAGGAGCTCATCGACCAGGCCCCGGGGGGCCGGAAGGGAGGGATCTGGGAGCTCCTCGCCGATAGCATCGACAACGCGGAGACGATCGTTTCCTGTGCGCAGCACCAGAAGCGCATCGTCGACGACATTCTCACCATGTCCAAGCTCGATTCGAAACTGCTAGCCGTCACCCCTTGCACGGTCAACCCGATCCAGATTGGCCAGGAAGCGCTGAAGATGTTCGACGTGGAAGCGCGGCGAGTCGACATTGACCTCAGCATGACGGTTGACGGGTCCTACACCGACATGGGGTACGAGTACCTGGACCTTGACCCCTCACGGGTGAAGCAGGTGCTTATCAACCTATTGACCAACGCGTTGAAGTTTACCAAGTCGGGGTCGACGCGGAACGTGTCGGTGTGTATAAAGGCGTCTCGAGAACGGCCGAAGGATGGGACGTCGACGGTGACTTTTATACCACGATCGTGCGACGAGTCGGCCGAATACGAGCAACCGGCGCTCGAAGGGCGGAAGAACCCCGTCTATCTCACGTTCGAGGTCAAGGATACGGGACAAGGACTGACGAAAGAGGAGAAGGCCAACCTGTTCAACCGGTTCGTGCAGGCCAGCTCGCGAACGCACGTTAAATACGGGGGCTCCGGTCTCGGCCTCTTCATCTCGAGGCGGCTGATCGAACTCCAGAAGGGGGCCATTGGGGTTTCTAGTCTGCCCGGGGTCGGCTCGACGTTCGCCTTCTTCATCGAGGCGTACGTACCGTCGGAGGCCAACCGGCGGGAGGCGGAACTGGCGGCGGCGGAGGCCAAGGCGAGCGCCCAAGGGGCGAATACTCCGCCGGCAGCGGCAGCGGCAGCGGCAACGGCGACGGCGCCGCCGGCGGCCAAGGCTCCAGCTCCGTTGGAGATGGTGCACCAGAAGCGTCTGGCCGAGCGCGAGGCCCAGGCGGGGCATGGACACGATCCGCACATCGACGGAGTCCTCATCGTCGAAGACAACCTGATCAACCAGCAGATCACGCGACGGGGGCTTCATGACCGAGGTTTCAAAGTGGACGTGGCCAACCACGGGGTCGAGGCACTGGACAAGCTACACCAGTCCATCGCGGTGCGGAACGGCACGGCCGGAGCATGTTTGCCCAATGGGGAGCCGCCGAGCCACGGAGCCAAGACGACATCAGCAACAACAACCCCGGAAGGAAGAGGAGGGTCGCCAGGTGGCCGCCCGTCCGGGAACCCCCTCGCGGGGATCAGCCTGGTCCTGATGGACATTGAGATGCCGGTGCAGGACGGGCTGACGTGCACGCAGAAGATCCGAGAACTCGAGGCACAGGGGACGGAGTTTTGCGCCAGTGGAGGACGCATCCCGATCATCGCGGTGAGCGCCAATGCGCGGACGGAGCAGATCCGGCAAGCGAAGCTGGCGGGGTGCGACGACGTGCTTGTCAAGCCGTACCGGATGCCGGAGCTGATTGAGAAGATGCGGACGGTGGCGAGGCGCGTGGCGGGGGGATCAAAGTCGGAGGTGGCTAGGGAGCCTGGTACGGAGGAAAGAACGTGTTAGGAGGTCTATGATGGGGGCACCGGATGAATGTATAGTAAAAGGGGCTCTCCTTGAAAGACGACGAACCACGCAAGATGGGAAAATCATGTGGGAGGATATACCCCGGACAAGAAGATGGGGGGGGGAAACACAATCTCATGGCTGATCATTTACTGGCCGGCGTTCCGGAAGAGAGGTGTTTTAGGACTGGAGAGGCAAGAGCTCTGACATGTGTTTTACGGAATAGATGACCATTCATTGTCGTTGACTGCTGTTTTTGTTCGAATCACGAACCGCCTGCAGCAGGGTAGGGACTCAGAGGGAGATATGGCATAGTGCTGTATAGTATCTGTGCCTGATATTGTAGATTGGTAAGAATCAGGGGTAAGATTAGGGGTTGCTTGAGGCTGATGGTGATGTTAGATAATAGAGTGGTACCTAATTTGATGGGAGATCCCACGCTCGGAGTATGGAAGTACCGGTGACGTCTCAAGTACTTCGTGTGGACGGGATGGACTGCATGGGGGTCACTATACGAACCTATTCCCTGGTACATTACCTCAGGAACGCAGGTGTTCCTGGTCCCTACCCCTCGGCGCTACTGCATCATCCCTATATTATGCCGACGCTTTCCGCCGGCGGCTTTGTCTCGCCCAGGAACCGAAATGCCTGTTGACGACGACGGTCCTCCTCAACGGGCAGGGGCGACTGGGACTCCGGGGACCAGCTCTTGCTACTAAGACGAGATTGGTTTCCTGCCATCTTCCATTGCCAATATTCGATAAAAGCAAGACTCGACAAGAAAGACAAGATTGAGCGAACGAGACTCTTCAGCGACCATGGCGGACAGGATTCATCGCGTTACCATGTTCAGGCTTCCTAATAAGGAGCACCAGGAGCAGCTCATGGACTCGTACAGGGTCTTGTCTAACCAGCAACAGAGGGTATGTATGCTTGGTCCCTTCTCACCCTGTTCCAATACGCGCCTTTGCCATTGCTGCGCTTACTGTATGCTCTACGTTGCTACACCGCGTCGCGGAGCCCGGTTGTAAGAATCAATTGGGACATGGAAACTGACCGTCTGGCGCCCGCAGAACGGGAAGCCGTACATCCTCTCCCTCATCGCCGGGCCGGCCTTTGAAGATGCCCGGTCCAAGGGCTACACGATCGTCACCAAGACCGAGTTTTCCTCCCTCGACGACATGCGCTGGTACGACGCCGAGTGTCCCGCTCATGCGACGCTGAAGAAGCTGGTTGGGGGGTTTGGCATTGGCCCGGACGACATTCTGTCCGTTTACTTTGAGCCGGGGCACATTGCTGTGCTGTGATGGGTGGTTTCTTTTTCCTTCCTTTTCTTCTTTCCGTTTTTCGTTCCCCGTGCTTGAGACTTGCGTGCTGATTGAGGAAAAGGATGAGAAGTGTGGACATATCTTGGTACACATATTGAGTACGTCATATGAAGACGTGGCTGGCCCAAGCTCAAAACGAGAGTTTCTGATATGCTAAGTTGCTTGTCTACTACCTGCATACACTCTATCATGCGGGTAGGCCCGCCGACGTCCTCGTCTCTTCTGTCGTCCCATGGATCCTCGTCCGCTCATCGGGAGTCGCCGTCCCTCCGCGACTCGGAGTCCTGTTCAGATTCAATGGTAATGTATCTGCTGGCAGGTACGGCCGTTCCCGGGCCGGCCCACCAGTATCTATTATTTCATCACTTGCTCCCCTTTTTTCACTCAAGAATCGCCACCACGGGAAGCAAAGAGGCTTATGTAGACCCCCCAGCCAATACCGGCAAGGCTGGCGACGAGGTTCCGACCCTGGATGCTCTTGATGAAAGCAAAGTTGACGAGGCTGACGAGGGGCCAGAGGCGCCAGCCGGCGACGATGATGGGGACGAACTCGCGGCGGACGCGGGTGAAGATGGCGTCCCAGTCGACGCGGGAGTAGTCGATGGCCGACCCCGACAGGAGGTAGGCGGCCGACTTGGACGGGTCGGCCCACTGCTCCGGCCGGCGCATGGCTTCCTGCAGGCTGCTCACGAAGAGGGCGAAGAGGAAGGTGTTGACGACGGACCCGATGGTCTGGTCGAGAAGCGTCTTGGTGAGCGTGTTCTTGACGTTGAGCTTGCGTTCACTGCCCGTCGCCGACTTGGCCGACTTGGCCTTGTCTCCCTTTTCTTGCGGCGGCTTGCCGTAGGCCGGGAAGGTTTGTTCGAGGAAATCTTGCCTGTCGGGGTGGAGTTTTTCGTGTTAGGGGTGGGGTGTCCCGGTGAAAAAGGATGAGCAGGGGCCGCCGACCAAGATGTCTATGTATCGCAGACAAGGACGACATTCGGCGCATTGGCTGGGTGGAGGGGATCATTGGACCGGGACATACCATAGGTAGTTATAAGGCGTGTTGACGAGGGCCCAGATGGTGAATTGGACTACTGGCACCCAGTCCAAGATGAACGGTTCCTGGTTTGTGTTAGCGCTTCAGTGGCTTTTTTTCCGAGCTCTACCAGGCCGAACGTCGGCGACGCAACGGCGCGCATCCAGAGCAAGGTCCCGGTGAGTGTGAGTCCAGTGCAGCCGGCCCGGACCATGCTCAGCCCGTGGGAGAGAAAAGGGCGTCCCGTACATCGGTTTTGTAGGAAGTCATGACCTGGGCAATCAGGTTGGAAGTGGCCGAGAGCACTGCGGATTGCAGCGTCGCGCTGACGATCGGTGGCACAGCCATGATGACAAGTGATTTCGGAGGTCACTTGCTGAGGTTTAGGGAATCGGCTCGGCTTGACTGGAGATTGGGGCCGTTTTTCTCCTTCTTTTCCTCGTTTTCGTGGTGCCGTTTCGTCGCCGTGAAGAAAACACCGAGGGACGGCACAGAAGGATGGACAGAAACGAAACAAGAGACGTCAAAAAGAAAATAAGAAAAACAAGAAAAAAGAAATAAAACGAAATCAAGTAAAGCCAAGACAGGAAGGATGCAGCAATGCCGTGTCTCCGTCCACGTGAATCCGATAACGGGATCCCTGGAAAACGAAGAAGTGCGGGTAAGGGAGATAGGCGACTGTTTCCTAGTGTACCGTTGGCTCAGCGGTGAGGACGCGACGGGGGGAAAGCGAAGCTTCTGCTGGTTTTTCTTGGCAGGACGAAATCAAAGCGCGGGTGATTCCCAGTTTTGGCTGAAGGGATCGCCAAGAGCGGGTAGTTACAGCACTTTTGAGAATGGGAGAAAATACGTTGTAAGATCTAATCGATGCCAGTCAGTGCGATGACACGACTCTTACCGTACCTATGCGAAAAATCAGAGCCAGTGGTTTGAATCCACCCAACCGAAACCCCAGACAAGAAACAGACGAGGAGAAAAAGGCGGTCTAAAAGTCCAATGGGGCAAGAGATGAAGAGCAAAAGGAGGAGGATTTGCATAGATGCATTCACAATACCATCCGAAGTAACTAGCGTACACACAGCTTTGTCCTGACCGACATCACAGTTGAGGTAGATCGTCAGCGTACTCCGTATGGATTCGAAGATCAAGAAGCCGGATAACGGTCGAGACGGAACGAAGGACCGGAGATGGAGAAGCTTCCGCGGGGGTCACCGAAAAAGGGGTGACCCGCTTAATTGCTCATAATATGTACTTACAACGTACTTGATCCGAACACCCTCTCGTGCCACACTGTACTCCCACGCGACGCCCCCGCGTGGAGGCGAGCCGAACCAATTGGCTGCTAAGCTCTCCTCCCGACAGCGTGGTCCATAGACTAACGGTAAGTACAGTGTACAGTGTAACCGCCAGGAGTGAGCCGCAGTGCCGAAGATCTACCGCGTAGAAAGTAGAAAGTTGCCAGTAATTTCACCGAGATATCCCGACGAGGACAAGGTGAGGGCAACAACAGATATGTACAATACAACGAGTCAGGACAGACCGTCTTACTCTCAGGGTCTCGGCCTTTTTTCTTCTTCGACTACGTTTTGTTATTTTGTTATGCCCTCAGGGCCTCGCGAGAAACCGTCCTAAAATGCGTTCGTCGTTTTGTATACGCACATGCGATTCGAGACACAGCAACAAACAGGCCATACATCTCGCTGTCGTACATCACCCAGCAGAACCCCGGGCGTCTCCTCAACCAGTCCTGACGCCTTGCTAATGCCTCTTCTCGATGACCCGTCTGCCCAATTGAACGCTGACAACAACCATCCCCTATCCCCTATTGCCGCGCTCCACCGCCCCCTCAGTCATGTGACCGCGTATTCACAGGGCTGGCTGTGACGTGAAGTCCGCGCCGGTTTCCCTCATGTTGACATGGCATATACCAATCTCGGCCCTTCCCACTCAAAAGCCCAAGTCGTCTCGTTCATGATTTCCGTCCAAGCGGTGCGCTCCAAAAGGAGGTTCGGTTTCAGGGCCGTGTCAAGATCCACATGAACAGCAGCTGCACCACATACGAGTAGAAGAACAGGAACTGGGTTCTCTGGTTGCGCTTCGACCGCACGTCGCCCGTTTGGATGGGCCCGGCCGGTCCGTGTCCACTCTCGGGAAGGAGGACGTACTTCAAGGATCGCATCTACGGAGCAAGCATACCGGTGAGCCAGTCGGTCGGAAAAAGAAGGGGAGGCTAAAATAAATACATAAAGGTGGAGAGACGATGGATGGGACTTACCAGGAAGAGGGAATTAGCCAGAAAGGTGTACAAGAAGACGCACCAGCCAACCCAGCCGCCGGTACCACGTCCGCCGTTGGCCAGCTCAGCGACAGCCACGGTGACGATGATTCCGACAAACTTGTAGCCCGAGTAGGCGATGAGGTCGTAGAGCTGAGAGTCGTTGGAGATGCCCAGGAGATAGCACCCGAGCTTGAGGGCCATGATCTCCACCACGACGATCACCAGCACCGTGGTGGCCGTGAGGCCGAGCAGCTCGGGCTGAAACTTGCCCCCCAGGCCGGCGACAACGGTCGACAGGAGGACGTAGGTCACGATGGCCATGACGGGGATGTACATGTCCGGGCTGTTGACGTCGTCGCGCGGCGGGAGGTACCACCCTTCCTGGCCGTTGGGCCCCACGGCCTGCTTGCGCGACCAGGGCTTGTGGCGCCAGGGGAAGAGGACGAGGAAGAGCTTGTTGATGACGTACGAGTTTGTCACGTTGAAGTAGTGCTTGAGCGCGTTGACGTTGACGTAGCGGTTAAACTAGAATGCAAGGGCCACGAAGAACGGATGGGGGCCGAAGATTAGCGACGAAAGGCCGGGTGCATGACGGGGGTTGGGATTGTTTCTATTCTTTCCGTTTTCCAGCCACACTCACGTTTTGTTCCATGTATTCCTGGCCGTGTTTAAACGCCGTCTGCCCAAACTGCGCTGCCACCTGCGCGGTCGGGTCGTTCATGAACTGGCCGTATGCGCCAAAGGCGTTGCCCGACCCGCCTCCTTGTTGCTGGTATGGACTGGTGCTGGTGTACGTCGGCTGCGGCCCAGATTGTGGTATCGGCGGGGGAGGGGATCTGAGCTGCGGGACGGTCGAGACATGCTGAGGCACTGGGTGGTGTAGAGGCGGGCTCTGCCCGTATGTCGTTGGTCGTTGCATCTCGGTATAAGGTGTGGCGTGACGGTGTAAGGTGTAGTTGGCTGTTTCTTTGCTTGTTCGGCAGATTGGCCGGAGAGAAGAGGTGGAAATGGTCCACAGTGGTAAAATACGGATTTCCTAATCGCTCAAGGTCGTCAAGGGCTGTCAAATGGTGTTAGATTCGAGGGTGATATGAAGGCGGTGGTCGTTGAGCTTGTTGTTTCTGGAAAGGTGTTAGGTACCTTTGGTACCTGTGCGGCGCTTAAGGTTGGCCGCCTGGTCACAGCTCTAAGACAAGGCTGAGTGTTGATAGCTCCGTGGCTGAGTACGTTGCATACATGTATACAACTTCATCCGGAATTATATATTTCCGAATTGCAGGCTGGGTTCATCAATTCCATGGACCAGCATGACGTGCCTTATCTCTCTTATCGGCGCCACACTGCATCTTTGTCACTTGCACCTACAGGATAGTGGCGGGTACCTGGCCATCCATCTTAACTTCTGGCCTTACACATATTAGCGATAATAAACTTAGCGACAACTTGCTTCACTTCTGCGCCAACCCCTTAGTAGACCTTTTCTTTCCCATTCTTCCATCCATACCACTTAATTACCGTCCTTTTTCTTTATATTCAACTGCGTCCACAGGAATTTCTAAAGGTCGGGACAGCCATTTGCAATGCTTGACGCTTTTGAAATCATAACCACCTCTGGTGTCGTCCTCTGGTCAAGGGCATTCACACCCCTCCATGCGAACCTGATCAACAACTTCATATCCGACATTTTCATTGAAGAAAAGGGCACCAATGCTGCCACTCGCGAAGACCAGTCCGCCTCCACAAACCCGCCATACAAAAGCGATCAACATACTCTTAAATACACTTTTGTGAAGGAGCTGGGGGTTATCTTTGTGGTATGCGCGCTTGCCCCTCAGCCCCTCCATAGCCCGTCCCTTGTCTCTTTCTATCCCTTCTCTTCACACTTCCGTCCCACATATCCCAGCTTGCATAATGCATATTAAGGGCCACCTTGCTAACCACTTCATCTGCGCACCAAGGCCGTCTACCGCTCTCTCCTCCATCTCTCCTGGATAGACAAGCTCGTCGATAACATCAAGACCCTCTTCGTCAACCTCTATGGCGACCAGCTCAAGAAACCCAACACGACCATTTTCGAATGTCCCGACTTTGATGGATACTTTGATCAACAGGTCAGAGAGTTGGAGGGCTCGGCATCCAAAGGCCCTGCTGTCGTCCCGGAGGCAGCCCTCCCTCAAGAGGAACCCACATTGTCGGGCAACCTGGGCGACGAGCCTCCGCCTCCCCCAGGGCTACGCTACAAAGGTAGACGAATCGCACGACCTTGCGCCCCCTTTCGCCCATCCTCCGCTTCTTCTTTTCCTTCTTTCCCCCCTCCCTTGCGCAGCCTGACTGACCCCGTTTGATGCGTTCCTGCAGGTCGAGTGCTGAACGGCACAAACTCGGGCGAGGAGCCCTCAAACGAATCGACCCCGAACATCACCCCGACTACGTCCCGACCCTCCACACCCGCTTCTACCGCCGGCCATCTTGTCGTCGGAAAGCCCGGCCCCGGCGCCAAACTGTCCCGTCGGGCTCGCAAGATGCAGAATGCAGCCGCGAACCTGGGCCACGCGTCTTCCGGCGACGAAACATCGAACAAGCGGACCAAGCCCGTCAAGACCGCCAAGAAAGGGAGGAAGTGGACCGCCGATGGCCTGGCCGACGAAGAGGACGATGTGCAGCTCGACTACTCTACTCCTTCCCAGAATGTCGCCGACGCTGACGCCTCTGCCGCCACACGTTCCTCGACCGTAGAACACGTCGACGCATCTACCTGGGGATCTACCACGACCAAGGGCCAGTTTGTGCTCAAGGACCTCGACGACGAGGTGCACAACATCCTGGCTTCGGCCAAGTCCAACGCGGAGGCCAGCAACAAGTCGGCATATCCAAGTGGCCTCCTCGGCTCTAGCCTCAATACCATCAGCGGACTCTTCCGAAACGTCGTCGGAGGGAAAACCTTGACCAAGGAAGATATGGACAAGGCCATGAAGGGCATGGAGGAGCATCTCCTCAAGAAGAACGTGGCTCGCGAAGCTGCCGTTCGCCTATGCGAGGGTGTCGAGAAGGAGCTTATCGGTGTCAAGACGGCCAGCTTTGAAAGTAGGTTCAGAAGCCCCAACCTGTCGCCTGTTTTATCCGCCATCCCTGCCTTTCATCGCCCCGACTTCTCTCGTCTTTTTTTTTGTGCGTGGCGCGACAAGCAGACCAATAGTCCACTAACAATTCCGCTCTCCTCACAGGTATCAGCAGCCGCATTCAGTCGGCCATGGAAGCCTCCTTGACCAAAATGCTCACCCCGACCAACTCCCTCGATCTCCTCCGCGAAATCGACGCCGTCACCCGTCCCGGCCCCGCCTCCCTCCGCTCGCCTCGTCCCTACGTCGTCTCCATTGTCGGCGTAAACGGCGTCGGCAAATCCACCAACCTCTCCAAAATGTGCTTCTTCCTCCTCCAGAACAAATACCGCGTCCTCATTGCCGCCGGCGACACCTTCCGCTCCGGTGCCGTCGAACAGCTCGCCGTTCACGTCCGCAACCTCAAGGAGCTGACCGTCCGCGAAGGCGGCCAGGTCGAGCTCTACCAGAAGGGCTACGGCAAGGACGCCGCCCAGGTCGCCCGCGATGCCGTCGCCTACGCCACCGCAGAGGGCTACGACGTGGTCCTGATCGACACCGCCGGTCGCCGCCACAACGACCAGCGCCTCATGAGCTCTCTTGAGAAGTTTGCCGACTTTGCCAAGCCCGATAAGATTCTCATGGTGGGCGAGGTATGTTTCGACGACTCTTCCCTCTTTTTGTCCATTGCGTTGGAAAACTCGCACACAAAACTGGAACTGGTCAACTAACGCGCTTGTTTCTGTTCTCAAGGCCCTCGTGGGAACCGATTCGGTGGCCCAAGCCCGCAACTTCAACGCCGCCTTTGGCGCCTCCCGCTCCCTCGACGGCTTCATCATCTCCAAGTGCGATACCGTCGGCAACATGGTCGGCACGCTCGTCTCCCTCGTCCACGCCACCAGTGTGCCCGTGCTCTTTGTCGGCGTTGGCCAGCATTACTCTGACCTGCGCAACTTTAGCGTCAAGTGGGCTGTCGAGAAGCTGCTGAGCAGCTCATAGGCATCGACACCTGTCTTTTCACCTAGTATATCATCAGTATTAATCATAACCATGTTAAAGCCCATACCTCCTGGCCTCGGGCTATGCTATTTTCCCATTCCATTGAGTCTGGCAGAGCTACCTACCGTTGTCAGGGAGGTCTAGGCCATATAAAGAGTGTAATGAGAAGAGGGCGGTATTTGTGTTCAATAGAACTTGGGATGGAAGGACGGCTACAAATGAGCGGCAATTTTAAAGAGCATCCGAATTATTACTATTTAGACTATGAGCCATGGTCATAATGTGACAATACAAGTCAAAGCGAGCGCGAAATGGCACCCAACAAACGACTCAAGACCCTCTCTCGAATTGGCGCATAGTAGAAGTGGTAGCAAGCCAAATGACCAGACCAAGAAGGGGGAAAACTGGAAGCAAAAAAGGCCAAGCACCACGAAACACAAGGATGGAAATGTCCTCTTGCATCCCCTCGCCCCTCCTCCCCATGTAATATATCCCCTTAATGCAGAGATCCTCCCCAATGTTATAAAAAGACACAAATTCGGTCGAAGTGATCGAAAAAAGAAAAGAGTGGCGAGAAGCGACGGAAATTTTGTTCGCAAGGTGTACACAGATGCTCCGTTATGGAGTAGAGTAAGTATGGCATCACCTCTATGTCCGGTCAGCTTGCAGGCCGCAGACGCAAGACATATTGTAGCGGTTGTTGAAAGAGAAAAAGGGTATCATTCTAATGTCTCACTCTGCATGAGTGTGGCGGTTGGTGACAATCTCGAAGAAATGTTGCTGCAATCTCCCTCCGTTGATTTTTAGTTCTTTTTTTTTTCGTTTGGTTGTTTTGTAGATTCGTGTACAATTGACAAAGGAAATGGTAAACTGTCGCCTTCAAAGAACATGGTTTAATCCTCCTGGAAGAAGTCGTTCTCGTCGAATTCATGTGGATTGGCATCCGAGTCGTAGGCGCTGGGTCGCATCATGGGTGGCGTCACAGGCTGTCCCCGACTCGGCCGCCGAGGGGGGGTAATATCGTCCCTCTGCAGTTGCTTGTCCACTTGTGCAGTGCCTGCGGAAGGACCTCGCGATCCCCTGGCTAGTTCCTGGGATGTCAAGCGTCGGCCTGTCGCGTTAAAAGCTGTCGGCTGGCTTCCGCTCGGATTATTGGGCAGTGTTTGCCGGATGCCGGAAGCGGGAGGAGTGAGAAGGCCGCCAAGGAGAGACCCGGGTGATTGAGTGCTTGTAGACTTGGACGGCGTCGAGTTGTTCCTCCCGCCCGGAGCGCCCGCTGGCGAAGAGAGCGCCCCAGCAAGGCTTCCGAAACTGCCTGTCCTCCCCGGCTGCTGCTGCGACTTGCGCCAGTTGCCCCAAGCGGCAGCTAGGGGCCCGACAGCCTGCGCCACACGGGGCGAAGCCGCTTGGAGGAGGTTAATCGCCGAGCCGCCGTTCATGGCCCGTTCGCGCTCCTGCTCCTCCATCTGCAGGTTGGCCTTGAGACGGATTGCCGCATCCTTCACGGCATCCTTGTTGTAGTCCTCCGTAGACAGGGCATGGATGATATCTTGGAGGTCGCCATGTCGGACAGCCAAGAGCTCGCGCAGCCATGTGATCTCGTCGTCTCGCTTGGCAATCTTGCTGGTCGCATCGGGATCGACCTTTTCAATGGTATGCTCAAGCTCCTCGATGCGCTGCTCGCGGGCCTGCAGTTGCTCCTGGAGGACCATGATGGACTCGCGGAGCGCCTGAGGAGAGATCTTCTCGGGCACACCGCTCTCGGCCCTCTCCGTTGCCGGTGCAGGATATGCCGCATGTGAGCCAGCTGGGGTGGCAGAAGTCTGGGGTCCCTTGACCGTAGGCGACTGGGACTGCGACCTGGCCCTCTTCGCCGCAGCCAGAGCCGCTTCCTTAGCAATCTCGAGTTTCTCCTCCAGATGGGCGACACGGTCCTGGAGATGGTCCGTTTTGGACGTAGACAGGCTGAGACGCTCGAGCAGGTGTTGTTCCGCCTTTTGCGCCTCCTCGATGGTGTTTCCGAGCTGCATGGCGTGGCGGGTTTGGAGGTCCTCGATTTCATTCTGGTGCTTTTCCGTGAGCTGGGCCACCTCCGCAGCCTTGCTGGACTGGGCCCCCTCCACAAGCATGTCGGCTCTGGCCTTGGACGACTCGGCATCCATGGTGGCCTGGTCGAGCTCCGCCTGGAGCTTGGCGATATGCTCCTCGAGGTCTCGCCGCACCACGTTGACTTGATTGTTGGCTTGGTCAATCTCAAACTGAAGCGCCTTCCGTGTGCGTTCCACTTCGCTGGCGCCCGATTCTCTGGCTTCCTCAAACTCTCGCTGATACCGCAACGCCGACTGCTGGAGCTGGTGATTCTCGGTACGCATCTCGGCGAGAAGACCTTCGAGACGCTTGCACTCGCTGACAGCACGCAGGCCTTGCCGTTCGCCGGTTTCTAGCCGCTCGATCTCCGTTTCGAGACGTTCCCTAGTGCGTGCTTCGGCCTGGAGCCTGGCGTCCAGGACTTCTTGGCGCGCGACGAGGGCCTGCTCCCTCTTCGTCCGTCGTGCATTTTCCTCCGTAATCTCGCGGGCTGCCTTGGTCATCTCGTCCTGTAGGGACAGGAACTTGGCGCGCCAGCTTTCTCTTATGCGCTCGTTCTCCTGCAGCTGCGTGCCGAGTGTGTCGAGGAACCTTTGCTGTTGTGTGCTCTCTTCACGGACGTTATTCAGATCAGCGAGGTGACGCTGAGAGGTTTCAGAGGCGCGCTCCGCCTCGGCCTTGTAATGATTGGCTTCCTGTCGAGCGGCACGGAGGTCGTTCTCGAGAATGCTGGTGCGGTTCGTGAACTCCGTTTGGGACTTCGCCGAGTTGTTCTGGGCGGCCTCGAGAAGCGACATACGCATCGTAGACTTGGCTGTTGACTGCTCCATGGATTTGATCTTTTGGTTTCGTTCTTCGACGGCATCACGAAGCTGGTTCCCTTCCTCGGTCGCGATGCGAAGCAGACGCTGAGCCTCGGAGAGCTTGTCTTCGACAGCGCGCCGCGCCGCGATTTCATTTTCTGTCTGTGCTTCTTGTTGCTTGAGTCGGTCCTCAACGTCTCCCACACGCTGGTCGTAGATGCTGCGGTTCATAATCTCGACCTCGAGGCGGGTCTCGGCCGCTTGGAGCTTTTTGTTGAGTTCGGCCGCCAGTTCTTCGGCGTCGCGCCGGGCCTTCCTCTCTTTCTCAACCTCATTTCTCTCGCCCTGCAGGCGTTCCTCGAGGTCATCAATCTTAGCCTGGAATTGACTGAGCTTATCGTTCATCGCCTGCTGTTCATCGCCTGCCGGCATGCGACTCTCGATGACGTCTGCGACGATGGTACGGAAGTCCTCGCCGGTGGGGAAATCAGGGCGCAAGTTGGCGCTCAACTGTGCTTTGAGCTCATCGAGAGCCGAGAGCACAGCTGTGTCAGGCGTGGTCTCAGCGGGAACCGGCACTGGAGGCGCGTTCCGCAGATGCGCCTGGAGAGCATCGTTGACTATCGCACGCATCTGCTCCATTCTCCTGTCTCTCCTGGGGCTGATCGACCTGGGCATGACAG
This sequence comes from Sodiomyces alcalophilus JCM 7366, assembly GCF_042370955.1. NCBI lineage: Eukaryota > Fungi > Ascomycota > Sordariomycetes > Glomerellales > Plectosphaerellaceae > Sodiomyces > Sodiomyces alcalophilus. Next base: position 3,937,729 of record NW_027263533.1, read on the forward strand.
GCTCATCGTCTTCGTCGTCCGCATCGCTATGCTGATAGTCCAAAGAAGCGCTGCGACGTTCACGAACGGAAAGGGGCATACCCCTGGCGAGGTGGCGCTCGAGCAACGCGAGCGTCTTTTCGATCGGCTGCAGCCGGGTGTCCAGAATCTCGCTGACATGAGCATTGACGCGCCCGTCGAAAAACTGGACACGCTGCTCCAGTTTCTCCTGCTCGTCATCGCTGAATGTGCCATCCCAGTCACTATTGGCAACAGCCTCACTCCCATTCAGGCGATAAATGGGAGGCTCAATCGACCGGGCACTCTGTGGCGGATCCACAAAGGGATCCTCCAGCTCAGTGGACGGCCTAGGCACGACAAGATCGGGGATCTGTTGGTATTTGCGCGGACTGGGGCTGGGAGCGTCACTTCGGAGTTGAGGGTCGGGCTGCAGATGATAAGGGGATGAGTTGGTGACGGTTGCGATTGACATCTGCCATTGCGGTTCCTCCGCGGAGGCTTTGTTGACACCCTGGGTCGGATCGTTGAGAGTGAGGTGATCCATGACCGCATCGATCTCCTCAAAGGTCAGCTCACGGTGCTCGTCTCCAGTCGCCTCGTCGCCAGCGTTGGGGGGAAGATCCTCAAATGGCTCCTGGACACTAGCAATATCTTGATCGACCTCCTCCGGTTCGGACGTGACCGGTTGAGCAGGGATATCTGCGGTTCCTTCGGGTTCCGGTTCTGGTGAGGGAGAGGCAAATCGCGATACCACAAGATCCTTTGGCTGAGGCGGAGGTGAAGCGAAGCGGGAAGCCCCGAGACCCTTGCGCAGTGGCCTTTTTAGAGCGGGTGGCATAGCGGGCACTTGTACGACTGGAGATGGCTGTCGGGCCTCGGTAGGCGCGGCCTGAGGCGGCGGGGACGGCTTCTCTGTCGGAGCGGAGGTCTGATGAGTCGGCGACTCGACGGTGTCCTCCCGTCCTTGCAGGTCTTCCTGGTCCGGTTCGGGTTCCTGCTCCGACTCGGGTTTCTGCGGGGCCACCCACATAGCTCCGGGAACAAAGGCCCTAGCAGTTGCCGACAGGCTCTTCTTGTGACCCTTCTTGAACCGGTCCTCATCGAATGGCCGGGCGTCATTGGGTTCACGGGCATCCAGGTTGTGCTCCAAGTCGAACGGCGTCCACTGCATCTGGGGCTGGCCTTGCGAGGCATCAGAGGGGCTGGTGGCCGTAACCACCTTGGATTCCGCCAGGTGTTCCGAAGCCTCAGGAGAGATGGACATGTCCGCAGTGGCACCTTCCTCGTCCGTGGACCGGGTACCAGACGCTGTGAGATCCTCTTGACCGAAGGCCGGCGCTGGCTCCACGGCCTCGAGCTCCGGACCGGGCGTGGGCTCAGCGAAACGAGGTACAGAGTCCTCGTCGCCTCTAGAGGCCTTGGCTCTCTTGACGCGAGACTCGTCATCGGCAATGCGGTCATCGTCGCGGTCGTCGGCAGGTGATTTCTGACGAGACTTGCTGTCGCTAGTCGACGGGCGGACGATGGGGATTGCCTTTGACTTTTTGGCGGGATTGGCGATTTCAGATAGGTCAATATTGCCGAAGATGGAGTTGGGACCGGTTCGATCCGCCTCGCTACCAGAAGCGGGAGGGCTGGCGAAGGAGCTCGAGAGCGCACCGATCGGGGTGAAAGAGGGAGCATCCGGTCGGAATTTGGGCCCAGAGGCGGTGAAGTTGAAATCGCTCTGGCCCGGAGTGAATGACGGGGCATCGACACTCATCTGTGAGGAGCCAAAAGCGAATGGAGGTGGCGGCGCGACAGCGACAGGCGGCATGAACGGATCGGCGGTCGCCTGGAATACGACCGGTTCATGGCTGGGGACGACATCGATATTGGGGTTGACATCCCCAAACACGAAGTGGCCGCTGGGCTCGAACTCCTTGTTGGGGTTGAACTTGAACTCCGGGGCGTTAACATTGAGTTTGGAGAAGGAGGGCTTGCTTCCGTGGCTCGGCCGATGGTGCACGCCGGGGCTGTCCATCCTTGGCGCCGGCTCATCCCAGGGATTGCTAGCCGTCGAGAAGGAGCGCTGGTGCTGCTGTAGCAAGGCGGCGATGTTGAAGTCTTGGACCGGCGTGCCCAGGTTGCTGGGGTTGGTCTCAATCTCAGCCACGTCTTGGGCGTTTTGAGAATTTACGTCCTGCCAAGCCGAGAAGTGGTTCATGCTACCATCGTCTGCGCTATGGCGGGGTTCGCCATCGAAGAAATTCTTCTTGGTAAGGGAATGACCGCGGCTGTGTGGACGTGGGTGGTGGAGCACAGGGCCATCGCCCATGGGATTGGCGAAATGGCGGGGAACCTGGAACTGGACAGACGACGCCTGCCTGCTATGCGGAAGAGACGACTTCTCGGAGGCGGAGGCCATTTGCATGGGGTCTGAATCCTCAGGTCTCCTATTCGTGTGATGGGGACTATAGTCGGCATGCTCGAGCTCATTGCGCATCTGCTCCTCCAGATGATACTCTGCCTCGTTGATTTCGGATTGCAGACCGTCGTTACCGTTGATCTTTTGTGGCGGCTCTGGGGATTTGGAGGGACTCTTGCCGATGGTCTCCTCGTCGACCTCCTGGACCTCCTGTAGGCGAGGGGACGCCCTCGCGGAGGGCTGTTGCACCAATTGCTGGTGCGGCATGATAGGGTACTGCAGCGACTGGTGGCGCTGGTGCATGTTCACAGCAGGGTTACCGGAAGGTTGGAAACCTTCGGGCATGAAGGGCGACATGGGCGACATTATACCGTTCAACATGCCTGGGGAGTCAGTGCGGCCAGCTGGGTGGGACATGGGCCAGCCGGACAGCGATGGCGAAGGCTGGTGGCCTGGCTGGAAGGGCGAGTGGCCCATGGGAATGGAGATGGACTGCCGGGGGTTGAATTTGCCCGGGGCTCCGGCGAATGACACCGGTGAAGCCACTGACGGCGCGGCCGGGCTCTGTGCGGCGGCGGCCGACTGCGCACCTGGGATGAACTGTGGCGGGAAAGGGAAGCCATGAGCAGGATTGCTCGAAGCCGACGATGTAGGCAGCGGCGGCGAGAAGGGAAGAGTGGGATATTGGGCAGAGGCCTGGCGACTGGGTGCCGATGGCGCCGGAGAGATGGATGGCGGTGCAGGCTCCTCCTCGTCGCCGAATGACACACCGAGAGCCCTCAATTTGGCTTCGTTTAGTTCGTCGACGTAGTTTTTCCAAGCTGGGTTGTCAAAGGATGGTTAGCACGAATTGTTCCCTACTTGAAAAAAGACAGCACAGAGAATGTCATCGCGTCAACTCACCATTCAAATCCGGCAACGTGACCTGATATGGCTTGCTCGACCTCTCTGTGGTCATATCCTCTGCAGAGGGCCAGTCTGCTCTACTCTGAGCATTGTTGTCGGTGGGCCCATGGCCCTGCAGGTCAAATCCGGCGATACAGTATCCGAGCTCTTCCCAGGACTGGTACATGCGTGCCGTTTCCTCGGCGGTCAAGGGGATAGGAGCCGCGCCGGGCTGGCCTCTTGACTCATCCACAGGCACAAGGACGACGATATTTTTGCCCTTCCAAGGGACCTTCTTCCTGGCCCGCGGGGCCCTTGCAGGCTCCTTGAATGTGACCTTGGCCGGTGTGACGGGCATCTTGGGACCCCGGCTAGCTGTTGTTTGCTTAGTTGGGGTCTCTGGGGGTGCAGGCATCTCCTGTGCCGAAGCTGGAGCCTTGTCGTCAGCGACGGCAACAGAAGTGGCGTTCTCCGGCTGCGGAGACGCCATGGCTGCAGTAGAAGCGATGTTTCCCAACTTTGCGTTATGCTCGGGCTTAAGCGTTTCGATGCTAGACCGGTTCCGCGGATGGTGGGACGACGTTTTTCTGCGGGTGGCACGTGGGGTGACGGCGATGGTGGCGCGCGGCGTACGCAAGGTATCCTTCTCTATCCAATGATCGCTATCGTCTTCTCCAGGTTGGGAGCCGCTCAGTGAAGAGTGCTCACTGCTATCGTCGTAGTAGTCGCCGTCGCTCAGCCAGTGACGGCTTTCAGAATTGTCGCCGGCGGTGTGTTGGCGAATCCAGTCCTCGGTCAGGCCACGAGCGGGTCGTCGAGCACGGTTGGCCAGGACCTGGGCGGCGCTGATGGTTTCGGAACGGTGCGTTTCGGCCGAGGTGGGAACAAAATCGGGTGGTGGACGCAGGAAAGGGGTGCGGAGCTCGAGATGATGGATTGGAAGGTCGTCGTCGTCAGGTTCGCTGCTGCTGCTGCTGCTGGAACTCTCTCTCTGAAGACGATGGCGTTGGCGGTGGGGATAAGGGGAGCCCCAACTCGCGGTCACGTAAGGGTCTTCGTCTTCTTGATGATCGGGGTGTTCGGCCCTCAGCAGTCCCTGTGCCCGTCCAGGTAGCCTAGGCGCCGGGAGTGGCGGGAGCGGCGGTGAGGAGCCGATTTCCTGGTCGTCGGCAGCCGTTGAAGCGGTTGAGAAGGCGGGAGAGTGAGGGAGGTGGAAAGGAGAAGACGATTGAGTGGGCAGTCGGGGCGAACCGATGCCGTCCCGGTGGGAGGGACTAGAGCGTAGAGACGGTGACGTGTTGGGTGACGTTTTCGTAGATACTAAATGTCGGGTGGTGACCACGACAAAAGGCCACAGATTGGGTGAGTTTGATGGTTGAGTGGGATGGTTAATTTGGATGAACAACTCACCCGAGCGAGCCCAGTGCAGACGAAAACTGAACCGTCTGCGACCGAGGCTCTGTTTGGATCGTCTGGCGTCGAGCTCCTTCTATCAGGTGCCCTTACAGGCTATTCACTCGCCAATCCGATAGCTTGCAGTGACCAGATAAGCCCAGCGGAGAATTAGAGGATATTCTTCGTGGCGGGATGGAGCGTAAATGCGGGATGGGGTGGGTGATGCGTAAAAAGGGGTTGGTTGGGATTGAGGTTGTCGCGACGCGTTCCTTTCCCGGTGCCCCGTAAAAAAAAAAAAAAAAAAAGTAGGAAAAAAAGAGCTTTATTTCCGGCCGCGAATGGGATAACGTTAGAATCTAAAATTAAAAGCACGGCTTTGGAAGATAAAAACAGGGGAAAATTCCGTATCGAATCGGCAAAAGCGAAACGACGTGGAGAGAGGGAAAGGCGACGATTTACGACGACGGCCAGACGCACCGGGATGGCTTGTCGGAGAGAAGAGGTGAAGTAAAAAGTGGTTGGAAGGGGAGAGGAGATGGGGAGAGAACGAAAAGTGAAGTCGAGGTGAAGGAGCAGGGGTCAAGGGAAAGAGGATGCGACAGGAAGGGAAAGGGCCATGGGTCGTACTTGGAATACTCGGGATGATTGGAGGTACGCGGGACTTGGGCACGTTGACGTGAACCTGCAAATTAGTGAGTCGCGTGGAACCAATGTATGGTACCGTGTACAGTCACCCACATGCTGCATCCTTGACCGCCCGACAATGAGAAAGAGCTGGGAATCATCCTACTTTCCGCTTTCGCTTGCCTCACGAAATGCCTTCTATAACTACCTAGGTACCTACCTATTTTCATCTACCTAATGTATAAATACCTATGCAACTATTTTGCTTCAAAATCCCCGTCGTGTCGTACTATCGACTTACTTTTTTCTCCTACTCTTCCCAGATACAACGTACATCTTTCCAGCGACCCCGTTGTACCCCTTATTTCATGACGCTCGGGCCAGGTCGTAATTTCGGTGAAAAGTCGTCTGATGATGCAGTACCTCACTAGAGGCTTCCTACCACAGTCTAACGGCGGAATCCAGGTACCCGTTAACGCGCCGTCCCTCTTAGCGTTGACTAACAAAATATACCATGTACGAATTATTACCTAGGTAGGGACGGATTTTGGAGTACATACTGCGCTTTGGATTCAACACGATGATATTCCAGTGTGTGGCTCTCTGTATCCGAGCCGATGCCTAGGCATAGGGAAATTCTCTTACAAAGTGGTTTTTAGTTCACCGTTTTCTTTTTCCCTTCTGAACATCAGCATCCCTGGCCAAAGTGGATTCGCCTGCCACACACACGTTTGCATTACTTCCCAGCACATAAACGAACAACTCAACCACTGCCACGTCGACATGATGGATTCGTCGGTGTGGCTACAGGTCTCTTTCCAAGCCCCAGGTCCCCACCTGTCCATGTTTTTCGTTCTCACTGCATGCTTCTCTCGGTTATGCGGGCAGCCAACCTGTTCTATCGTGGTTGAGTACTCCTTAAGTTGACAGACGAACGAACTGGGAGGCTGTTATTGATTCTCCTGAGGGGCTGAATACAGTTGACATTCCGATCGAATGCTTTTGACTGTACTGGAAGCACCACTCTATTGTATCTTTATCACAAACCGATCAGCTTTGAAGGCGAACAGTCGTACCGTCTCGAGTCATTTTTAAGTGCACAGCAATGCAGGTTGGCGAGTAGTTGCATCAATCAAGGCCACAGAAAACGCCATAGCTGTACTCTTCAAGGACCAGCAATATTATCTCCCCCGGGCAAGATGGAAATTCCACTACGAGCTGATACGTCATCCCATCACACGAGACTCTTATTCCAAGACATCGGGTGCAAGGTGGTACTCTCGGGGCTTGGCTCAGGTACGAGTTACTGTGGAAGCTGACTCTGGGTGGCATATGAAGGCCTGGAAAGGGTGGACGGCGAAGTCAAAAAGACCAGTATTACTTGCCAGGGGTGCGTAACGGCGAGGCCGAAGGTGGCGGTGAAGTTTGGCGCCCGTTACACCAACCGGGCGGGCGCCGTTGGGCGAGGAACGGGCCGAAAATACATCGAACCGAATCGGCGTCCCCACTCAACCTTCTAGTCATGTCCCCAGAGGTCTCACGAGACAACTTGTAGTTTTCAATTATCCATGAATAAATGGATATCTCTGTTTGGGGCGAGCGAGTCATAGAACAGTGCTATCCTCCTTATCCGGTCTAGTTGACGCGACCTCAAAGGTCCTACAAAGAGTGCTGGTCGCCTAGAGTCTACAACCCAGCTTATATTCCACGCAACAGATACTAATTCCGAAAGCCGCGGGGGTCCAGGTTGCAAGAAGATAATCAAGCAGCCGTGAAAGACTCCACCTTGACCGAGCCACCCAAGGATTTGGTAGCATAGTTAAAGATGCCGAACCGGTAGGCGATGAAGAAAGCCCAGCCGTCGTACAGCTCATAGGTAGAGCCAAGCTGGCTAAAGTTTTGGCCATCCCAGCTGTAGAGGAAGTTGGCGTCCCGGGATCCAGTAGGCCGGACGTCGAGTTCTGCCCGTAGCCAGACCTTCTTTGTACCGGACGGTACTGGCGCAGTGGCCACTTCGTAGCCGGGGTTGACAGAGCTGCCGTCCCATTCGTCAATGATCATGTTGTGCCGGGTGACGAGCGTGTATTCGTTGCCATTCCGACGAACGGCGATGTAGGCGGTCTGGTCGCGGAAGGCGGCCAGACCCGCCAGGTCGCCGTCGGCCAGGTTGGTAAAGTCGATCTCGACGGTGCCGACGGGGAACTCGCCGTGGGTACGGTGAGTGAGGGTATTCCGTGCCAAGAACAGGTCGTTCGTCACGCTGGCCGTGTAGAGCGTCAGGCCGTCATCGACCACGTAGGAGTTATCATCGGGGTTGTGATTCCACTCCCACGATGGGTCGAGGGAGGTACCGTCGAAGAAGTCGGTCCGAGTCCAGTCCTTGGGCGACGCAAGCATCTCCGGGTGAGGCACCAGGTACGACGTGCCCCAGCCGCCGTTGTCGCCGGTGACAAAGACGGGGTAGCCGTCGTTGCCCCATTCAATAGGAGCCAGGACGGGAAGTCGACCGGCGGGGTAGGCCCAGGTGAAGGACATGTAATACCAGTCTCCGTGGGTGGTCTCGATGAGACTTCCCTGGTGCGGCGAGTTGCCACCAGCCAGAGGCGGGGTCACGTCCTGGACGAGGACCTTGGGCTCGTAGGGTCCCCAGGGGCTTGCGGACTTCCAGATATACGTGGTGCCGCCGGGCCTGTCGTTGAGGATGTAGTAAAGACCGTTGATCTTGTACATGCGGTTGCCTTCCAGGCCGTCGGCGCCAACGTCGGTACGGCCGAAGACTCTCTGGGACCTGACTTCACTGAAGCCGTCCTGCGAGAGCTGGGCCACATGGACATCCTCGGATCCGTAGACGACGTACATGGTGTCGTCGTCGTCGATCAACAGGCCGTTGTCGTAGTAGCAGTTGCCATCGCCGAGGTGGCCGTTGTTCGACCACGGGCCTTCGGGAGACGGGGCGGTGAAGACCCAGGTATGGTAGAAGTTGACGCAGCCGATCCAGTACCAGAGTCCGTTGCTCTCCCGGTACCGCAGGGTCGAAGCCCATGTGCCTCCCCGGTAGGAATGGCCGCCGCCGGGCGGAAGGTCGTAGCCGTCGCCGAAGGTCAGGCGGGGGAGCGAGTGGCCGATGAGATCCCAGTTGACGAGGTCATCGGAGCGGAGGATGGGCGCACCGGGGCTGTAGTGGAAGTTGGAGGCGGAAAAGTAGTACGCCCCGTCCGGTCCCAGAAACACGTCGTTGTCGGGGAAATCCGAGTAGATGAGCGGATTGCTGAATGTGGCGTTATCGTCGCACGACGCTTTCACCGATAACGGAGCGGCGGCGAGGAGGGCGCTCGCCAACAGCAAAAGTCGCTCCATGATGGCTGGCATACGAACAGGAACGAGTCGATGTCAGTTGAAAGGAGTGCCTCGCAAGAGAGAAACGGCGGGGAGGAGGGGTTGTGTTCTTTTCATCGTCCCGCAATGCTTGGCTTCACTATGCGATGGATCGTCATTGTGGCTGCTTCCGTACTAGTCATCTCGGGCCCTTGTTTCCGAATTGCTGTAAGAGTAACGGAGGTGGGATTTTCGGATTAGAGCGACCTTTCCACCCGTTCGTGGCCAAGGTCACCGCCGTATAAATCGCATTGATTTTCGGAGAGTTCCCAATCAGTTGATCTTCGCGAGACCAACGACGTCTGTAGGGTCACGTGATACGGTTTCGTCTCCACTTTCGTATACCCGCTCCAACCGGACGCTATACAAGCCGTTGTCAATATCAGGGTAATACATGTATGAGCACATTATCCGGAATAATTCCTTACACAGAACGGCAAAACGGCACTTCGGAGCTCAGCCACCACAGGTGAAGGTGAAGTGGCTGGGGCAGCCACCCCACCCGGCACTTGCGTACTTCGTAGACCCCGCACGACAACCTGCACCACATTAAAATAGCATCGTCACTTTCGTCTTCTCCACCAACTCACGATCAGTTCCACCAATTCCGCCAGTCCCGCAACTCCCGCCAGGCCCGGCAGTTCCCACCGCTCCCGCAAGTTCCACTACACTACGGTATCAAAGCATAAAACAACCTCATGCAAACATACAACGTACGCCAATATACCGGTTCTGGGAATGCGTACAGTACAGCTGCTCTCGGATAACCCGGTCATCATAAAATGCAGACGGAAAACACCACGAAAGAAGACAAGTCGGGCAATATTCATATTTCTATCCAATCTAACCGTTTGAACGACAGAAACTCGGTTGCAGAACTGCCACAGAGACAGCATGCTCAAGATGACAACAGAGCAAGCCTTTCCGCCTTGACCTCTTCCACATCCCGCAAGAACTTCTCAGGCACATCCACCACTCGGTCTCTGATGAAATCCGTAAAGCCCTTGCCGAGCGCATCAAGAAGCCGGCATCCGCTGACACCACGCCCCAGCATCCCGTAGATGACGAAATGGACCGCCAGGAGGTTGGGGAACTCGACCCGTTCGACAAAGTAGTCATCTTTCCAGTCATCGGCCATGAGTTCCTTCAGACGCTCCGTCGACATGAACGTCTGGAGCCAGGGGTAGTGCTCCGCCCGGCGCACGAAGATGCCAAAGTTGACGTTGGCGCCCTTGTCTCCCGACCGGCCTAGCGCCACGTCGCCCAGCCGAGCCTTCCGCGTCGGCCCGAACGAAGAGAGGTCGACCGGGTTTCGCGTCGTCGCCTCGTTCGCCCGGGGCCCGAGCGTATGATACTTGACGGGACGCTTCACTTCTTCCCGCAGACCGTCCGTGCCGTCGGCCGCCAGAACGGCGACCCCTTCCTTGAGCTCGTCCTGGGAGATGGTCCCGGGGTAGTACGCCTGGTACGGCCTGGGCAGCGCCGTCCTCATGTCTGTCGAAAAGTGGAAGCCCGAGAAATGCTGCATGGCAATCTCCACCCAGGACCGCAGAACCGCCGCCACGAGCTCCTCCGTGTCGGCCTGGATGAACCACCGGCCGTACGTGGTGCTGGAGAACTGGGTCCGCGGGTCGGGCGCCGGCGTCCCCAGTACCTGGAAGTCCAGGAGCTGGTACTGGTCCAGCAGGCCCTTCGTCTTGAGGTCGTGGCGCAACTGCTTCTCGAACAGGGCCCACTTCTCGTTGGTGGCGTATCCCGTGCCGTTGCTGAGGATCTGGCCCTCGTAGCCACCGTGGTAGATGATGGCCAGCTTCGTCGTGGGAGGCGGCGGGTACCCCTTCACATTGGACAGCTTGACGCGGTCCTTGCCCACCTGCTCGATGCAGATGTCTGTCGCATCCGCCGTGACGTCCGAGTTCAGATAGACTGTGCCCTGGAGCTCGTAAAGGAACTGGCAGCGACACGTGTCGACGTTGACGACCCCGTTGGTGCCCTCGTGCTTCGTGATGACCGTCGTCCCGTCGTCGGCAACCTCTGCGATGCCGAAGCCCAGGTCGACAAAGGTGTCGAGCGGATACTCGTTGAACCCGGAAAAGTTGGACCCCGTGACGTACGCCGAGCACTCGATCAAGTGGCCCGCGATCAGGGCCCCCGCCAGGCGATCGTAGTCGGTCTCTGACCACCCGTGCCAGTACCAGGCCGCGGCGATGACCGGGCTGGCGTCGGCGACTCGTCCGCAGATGACAATGTCGGCGCCGAGCTCCAGGGCCCTGACGATGGCACGGGCCCCGAGATAGGCGTTTGCGCTGAGGACAGGCTTGCCCCGGGTATCCAGGACGTCGTTCACGTTGTCGGCGAACTTCACGGCGGGGTTCCCGCCGTCGAGATGCTTCGGCAGCTGCTTGGTCTTCTCCAGGCTGCTCTTCACCTCCTCCAGCAGGTTGTCTCCGTACACGTACGCCACCTTGAGGTTCAGCCCCTTGTCGTTGACAAACTGCTGCACCTTCTGTGCCAGGCCCTTGGGGTTCTGGGCGCCGCCGTTGATGGCGACCTTGATGCGCCGCTCGTTGATGGTCTCGAGGGACAGCTCCAGGCCTTCCCAAGCCGGGACCTCCCAGCCTTCGTGGAGACCCTTGGCCATCTTCTCGACATGCTCAGCCAACGTCATCTCGGCGAGGTAGTCACCCGTGATGAAGTCGATGGGCCCCAGAGTAGCCTGCCGGAGCATATGGTACCCGGGGTCGCCGCGGGCGCCAGAGCAGCTGGCGATCCGCACAGGACGGGTGCCCCGCGCGTCCGGCGTTGCGGTCTGTTGGTTTCGAATATCGCCCATGATTTGTCCGTGTGAAGGCTTGAGGAAGTGATCAAGTCCGTATGCGTGTTCAAATTTATGCCTGGGTAATGTCGGTTTCGATGATCAACTTGCTCGTCCTCCCTCTAGTCGTCCCTCGAGCATTGGCACGTATATCAAAGCACATGTCTCACGGCTAAACGACATTTCGCCACGGCTCTGCCTTCGACATGTTGGCATCTGCCCCCCACTCCCCGGACACTCGCAAATCGTTTTCCTCTCTGGTAGCTGTCCTCTACTAGCTCGTAACCAGAATGTCGGAAAAGTCGGAAAAGCAGCCTAGGAGTCGGGGCCCCGCTCCCTTCTTTGACGTTTAATTTAGGGGGCAAGTCCCAACATTCCACCCACGTGCCAAGTGATTCTAAACTGCTAAACTCAGGTGCCAAGGGAGCGTACTTTTGGCGACTCCCGGCCGTGGCCAATACAATCTTCAGGCCATCGGACTATGAAGACCGTTGAAACTTGGCCAAGGCGCCATATGCAAGACAGTCTTGACAAGACAGTCTTGATGGCGGGTGTGCTTGGAACTAACCTTACCTTACTTGACATTACCTCTCAGACTATATCAAAAACGACATGGTCAAGTTGGGATGACGAGATCCGTAGCCTAGGTTCGGAAGTATCCGATTTACAACCATGCGAACAGAAAGAGAAACGAGGCTGGGAGGACTCAATGGAAGAGCTCGGACGGGCTTGGCTCTGATATATCGGGTTTTCTCTTCGACTTTTTGCCCCTGGACAGTATTAGTCTGAGACCCAGTCGGGTGGGTAACTAGGATAACTATTTCCAACTAACTCGACCATGTCAGTGCCCAACGGGCACTAAGGGTCAGTCACCGTCCCAACAGCCGGCCCGCGAGCATGTTTATCGAGATGGACAGGACCGTTATACAACCCGCGTGAGGACACCCGAGCTGGCCGTTCGAGCATCCACTTCAACCCGGGAGCAACAACCGATAGCTATCAAGAGCCTCCCGTCTCACGCCTACTAATGCACGACATGTCCCAGATAAATGGGAGAAGAAGATAGAGTCCGTTGTGCCCCGCCAGACCAGACCCATATCGACCCAGTAACTCGGGACGACATTGACAGGAACGGATCCAACTGCCACATCACGACCGTTGACCGTTGACACCCATCTCACCACCCTTGACGCAAAGTTACTCGCGGACCGCTGCAATGGGGATCAACGACGGCCCTACTCCGGCCGGGCCGAATCCTCTTCCCGGGCCCGAAGTCGAGAAGACTCCGTCTAATGTGGCGAGCGCCCAGGAGACAGAGCGGGATGTCCATGTCGAGTCGCAGACTGAGGAGCCAGAGGGCATCACTTTCCAGACCATCCTCGCCATTATTGTATGTCAAGACCACAGTCTCCCTACCCCTACCATTCAAGCAAGAAGAATGGCTAACATGACCACAGTCTCTTTGCCTTGTCTACAATGGCTACCTTTTCACACTCCTCATGCCGGGCATTGCCCTGAGCGCAATCAACGCCGACTTGGGCCCGGACCCCATGCATCCCTGGATCAACATTGTGTAAGGCCATCATCCATCATCCACACAACCCCAAAGGTCTTAGCCATATGGATGGCTTCTTCTGTTGTAGCTGCATGTACTGACTTGATTCTTCAGTTGGAACCTTGCGGCGGCGGTTCTGGTCACGGTGGGCGGTCGAATTTCGGACATCTTCGGCAGGCGATGGTTCCTTATCACCGGGTCCACGCTGGGTGCGATCGGGTCTCTCATCGGAGCCCTGGGACAGAGTGTCGGGCAGATGATTGCGGCTGGCGTTATCATGGGCTTTGGAGGCGGGTTCCAGGAGATCATCTTTGCTTGCGTACAGGAGATTGTACCCAACAAGCGACGACTCCTCGCTCTTGGTAAGAAACAAAACATGACTCTAAAAAGACAAGCAAAAAGATGCAAGTGCTGACAAGTGGGTTACAGGATGTCTCGAGGCGTCCAACGTCATCGCCATGTTTAGCCCCCTCATGGTCACCGCGTATCTCACCTACAGCCCCCTGGGTTGGCGAGCTTGTTACTGGCACATGTTCGCCTTTGAGTGTACTGCCACCGTCGCCTTGTTCTTCTGGTACAAGCCCCCCAAGTTCCGTACGCTGCACGGCGACGGCAAGTCCAAGCTCCAGCTCCTCGGCGAGCTAGACTACGTTGGCCTATTGCTGTTCACGGCAAGCTGTGTCCTCCTTCTCATGGCACTGAACTGGGTACGTTCTGAAAGTTTTCCTACCAAAGGCCAGCGCTAACGGCGTTCTTTACCTGCAGGGCGGTCGTGACTATGCCTGGAACAGCGCGGCGGTGATCTCATCGATTGTTCTCTCGGCCGTGCTCCTCGCCGCCCTCATCGCCTGGGAGGCGTACTACCCCCTCAAGCACCCCATCTTGCCGCCCAAGATGTTCAGCCAGTCTCCCCAGTTCTGTGCCATCACGGCCGTGGTCTTCATCGGCGGCATGTTGTACTACAGCTCCAACATTCTGTGGCCCAGGCAGGCGTCTCTCCTGTTCGCCCCCGCCGACGACCCCATCCTCCGAGGTGTGTACTCGAACATCTTCGCGTTCGGTACCATCGCCGCCTCGTCCATTGTCTTGACGTTGGTCGTGCACCTGGGCTGGGAGCGGTGGCAAATGGTGGCCTACCTCGCCATCCAGACGGCGCTGATCGGCTCCATGAGCACGGTGGGCGTCAGTGACGTGGGCCAAGCCATCGCGACGATTATGCTCATCTCCATGCTTGTTGCGCCCGTCAACTTTTTGGCCTTTGGCATGTCTTCGCTTGCGTTGAAGGACCAGGGCGATATGTAAGTTTCTCGGCCCAAGTCTACACGTTGAGATCCATGGACTGACACGCTTTTTACAGCGGTGTCTCGCAAGGTGTACTGGGCACTATGCGGCTCATCGGCGGAGCCATCGCGACGGCCATTTACACGGCCATTCTGCAGAACCGCTTCCAGGAAGTCATGCCCGAGAACGTGGCCGAGGCGGCCGCCGAGTCCGGCTTCAGCGGCAGCCTTCCGGACCTAATCACGGCGGCTGCCACCAACACGGCTGCTGCGTTGGAGAGCATCTCGGGAGTTACCGAGGCGACGGTCCAGGCCGTGCTGGACGCCGTCAAGCAGTCGCATGCAGAGTCGTTCAAGCTGGTGTACCTTGTCGCCATTGCGTTCGGTGGCACCGCGACCCTGACGGCGCTCACGACCAGGAACATTCCCAAGTCGAAGAAGACGGCGGAGAAGGCGGTGCGGCTGGAGAACGAGGTTCCGAAGGGCCCGCCCCCCAAGACGATTGATTAAGGCAGTCTAAACTGCAGTCGACCGTACCGTAGCGCATCCAATCCGAACACGCGACGGCTGAATTCACCCCTTTTTTCCAAGCTGATCCTATTAGAGGGGCAAACCTCCCTGGGGGGTTCCTGGAGTTGTCTACGCGACTCTTGAAGAACCCGTAGCATAGATAGTTGGTTTCTTCAATAAAAGTATAATATAGTTGATTGGACACGCCAATTCTTCATTCAACGGACCGTCGTGACTTGATTCCATGCGACGCCCAAGTATTGTCCCAACAGAAACGCCGCGAAACAGACACGATAAATAAGCTCGACATGATTCGCTTCTATCCCTGTCCCAAAGAAAATAATAACAAATAAACGAATCAAAATATCGGGGCCGTGCCCAGTCCTCAAATATCACAGAAATAATCAAAGTTGGCATCCGAGCTCACGAGAGCCGGCTGAGGGTCCCCGAAACTCGTCCGTGTTGCTTGGGGAATGCTCGCCTTGCATCGCTCTGTACACCACCCACGATTAGCACACCTGGCATCGCAATCGGCGCAGAAATTGGATGCGACCATGGGGTAAAAGGTGAACAAACCGTTCTGTCGGTCACAGTCGTTGACCTCGTGGTTACCCCCTTGATTGTTCGCTGCCTCGGCACACTTATTCTTCTGGATATCGCAGGCTCGGTCGGCGGCCGTGTCGAAGTCGGGCTGTTTGAAGATTTGGCTGTCAGCATTCCAGTCGCGTAGATGAGGACGGCGAGGTAGAGGAGTAGAGCAAGCATACGAAAGTATCACCCTCGACGGAGAATGGCCTGTCAGGGTCGTTCGACTGGGTGATCTAGTATCCCAAGACGCAAGTTAGTCCGGGTACGGGTATTCACGTCGACTCGCAAGAACGGAGCTCCGTGGGTGGGATCGTACCGCCGGTGCCGAGGCACCTCCTACCGACTCGCGGAAGGACTGTAGGTCCTGTGCAGATTGTCGCGGCCGCAGGCCCATCTTCCAGCCAAACTGGAGCTCCTCGTGCAGACCTTCGCGGATGTCCACCGACAGGACCATCGTCGCCACGGCGAGCACGACTGCGAGGATGCTTGTCCACCGGGATAAGGATGACATTCTTGTTTTTTTCTTCTTGTATTTGTTCGTTTCCTTCTCGTCACAGACTGCAGATGCTGCACGATCACCGAAGGATATGACCGGGTCGTGGGTAATCGATTTTGTGGGCGATTTTGCGGCTGAGAGGACGGCGGGTGTTGGACACAGGTGAGTCTGAGGTGATGGGAAATGTCGCGGAATCTTCGTCTGGAAACTTACAATAGAGTGGTGGAATGGGAGACAAACAGCAATTAAGGGAATCGTGAATTGAGTCTATTCTGTAGGCCGAACTCTCGAATCCGCTAAGAATCAGTCTTGATCTGAAACATCCCTGAGACGAGGCGCATCCTGGTCTGGTCCTGGCATAATGGTGGCACGTGATGTCCTCGGTCTTGAGATGAGAGAAGACTCGACCTATATTCCACTCAACCAGGCTCCATGATTTGATCTGAATAGCCACGATCCAGTTTACATGCTGGCTTAGCTACCATGTCCCCAGCAGTTCGCTCGGGCGGTAAGTCTGGGCTGACCGTCGATCTAGATACCTATTAAGTCTATGAATTTGTACATACGCGAGTGGTGTAACAAGACATGCTGGGCGGTGGTTTCCTTCTTGCCAAAGCGAGATGACCAGGGGTATGTACGCATGCAGAGGCGGGAAAGAGTGCCATTAAAAGAAAGATCGCGAACAATGTAGTGTAGTCTTGATGCAGATGGTCAAGTCAGGCTTCTGTAAATGCACGAGCTGCCTCCGGAGTGATAATAAAGGGAAAAAAGAGAAAATAAAGGAAAGACAACGAAAATAAGACACCAAATGTTGACACGATCCATAACTCCGAACTTGCCGGGGACGCGCATCGTCGCGACAGAAACAGAAAACGCCAATCCCTCGTCCAAGCCACCCGTCGTCATTCTGCCGGCACCCCAAACCGCGTCATGGTCCGTCGTTCGTCAGGAGCCGCGCTTAAAAGTTAGACGAGGCATTGACTTGGGTGGGCTGGTGATAGTTCTCGAGCGTAGTCTGGAACGGGGTGCGGCCGGGGCCGGTAGCGGCGGTGGCGGGCGAGCCGGCCATGGCATCCGTCTTGGGATCGTTGTTGAAGGCGCTGGTGCCGGCAGTGGTGTAGTCCATCAGGTGGTCGTTCTCGTCGTTGCGCTTCTTGCGGCCCCAGAGACGCCAGCCGACAAAGGCCAGGGCGCCGAGGACGATGGCGCCGCCCACGCCGACCACGACGCCGATCAGGATATTGCGGTCTTTGGTCGGCATGCCGCCGCCGCCGCCGTTGTCGGACCCGTCGCCCACGAGGTCGGCGGGGGTGTGGGTGGTCATAATCTCGGACGTCATGGAGCTCACCTGACCGTCCGAGTTGGTGGTGTAGATGATGGATGTGATGATGGACGTGGTGGGTTCCGGTGCTGATGTCGGCGACGTCCGCGACGTGGGGGTCTGGCCTCCATTGTCGTTATCGTCCTTGTCATCATCGTCATTGTTGTTGTCGGCCGTCGAGGTGGTGGACGTGGTAGTGGTCGAGCTGGTCCGAGTCGGAGGAGCGGAAGGCGGGGGGGAGGGAGTAGGCGAGGTATCAGGCTCGCTCTCGGTCGTCGGCTCGTCGGTTGTGGTAGGGGTTGTTGTGGTAGTCGTTGGCGTAGTGGTAGGCTCCGTGGTCGGCTCAGTCTCGCTCGTGGGCCCATCATCGTCGTCGTCGTCGTCATCATCATCATCAGTCCCGGTGGGTGTTGGCGGAGGACTGTTGTCTGATGCAGGGGGTGACGCGTCATCTTGTCGCCGACGAAGACTATTTCGCTGCTCTAGCCTGCCCTCGTGGGGATACGCAGCTTGGGCTACGGCAATGAAGCCAAAGGCCACCAGGAGAAGGTGGAAAAGCCTTGTGGGGTACATGATCTAGTCAAGTTGGTGATTCGCAGGAGGGATAGGTAGGTGTCGGCAGGACTGAGGGAGGGATGGCCGGTGTCCCAATGCCACGCTGGCCGTCAAGTCGACAGAGATGCCGCTTGTATCGGATGGTTATTGTTCGGGCGTATGTACCAGAAAGGAACGCTGCGTCTCTCGAAATCGAAGAATTGGTTGGCTGTCGCTTTCCTTTGGCGTTTGCTTCCTGCGAGGAGATGAGGCAGGTCGGGAATGCCGCGGTAGGGGAGAAAACGGGAAGAAGAAAAGGGGGAAGCTGTGTCTGGAACAGCAGAAGCGAGCGAATGTCTGAAGGAAAATGAGAATAAAAAAGAAAGAATGACAATCGAGCGTTTCCTGCAAGTTGCCGATGGGGCGATGGCGATGGACGTTTTAGACACAACGGCAAAGGGAACGAAGTGAGTGAGATGGGAAAAAATGGAAAAGAACGAACTTTTGTCCCAGGAATCGGTCCAAGTCTGGAGCGGTACGTACTTCGGGATAACGGAGGGAATAACAACAGAGGGTGTCTCGTATTCAATACCGCGGGTGGGTCGGCCTAGGTCCAGACGTTATGAAAGTACCGCATTTTCTACAAGCCCAACGATCTGGCAAGTTTTGATTGGCTATAAAAACACGCTAGTGTTTTTCTGGTTAAGTACGTACAATGTGCGAACACCTGACTTGGAATTCGTTTGGTTCTACCCCTTTTAGGCAGACTTGTGCAATGCACTAATATTTTTATTCTTTTATTTTTTATTTTTATTTTGGAAAGGAAGCTCTACCATTAGGACTCCGTAGAACAGGTGGTGATGTCTCGTCCCCATTCCTGGCTTCTTCCTTTCTAGAAATTCGAAATTCGGAGCTGACACCGACTCACACGCCACCAGCCAGCATGTATTAATGTAATAATTACTACGTACTCCGACAAGAAAAAGAGGTCTTCATTCATGCCATGCGCTGTACCCAAGAAAGCTTGGCCTCATTTGGCTTCGCCCCCGACCCCTTGGCAACGGCTTCGGCCGAGTCCCGACCCGAAAACCCGGGCCATATTCCATCGTTTCCCAAAGACACTTCTTTCGGCCCCTTGACTTGAGAAAAGTGCGTACATACGTAGTTTAAATGGCATTCTTCTCAAATCCTTTGCAACAAGTCACGGAGGAAATACTACTTGAGGCAGTTGAGGCGCAGAGGGTTTCGCTGGTGGAGCAACCATTCGTCGAGACGAGACGGAAGAATCCGGGTCTTGGGACTAATGGAGCTGCTAGAGCGCCGGGTGGATTGCGAGTTCCGAGACCCTTTATAATAGCTATAAATAACTTATGTAGGAGGAAGATGCACGTTGGGCGGCCGAGGCTTATAGGAGACCAGGGACATGGATTCTTCAGTGTTCACGTTCATGATCTCAGATAACCATACATTCTGATTCAATATCGTCTTCTTGTGAGTAGTAGCAGTGTGCCAGTGCGAGATGGTCATTCAACTTGGATGTATTCATAGGCTATTCATGATATGACCGTGTAATTAGGCCATTGATTCTCCTTCCTTTCCTCTTGATTTGTCGGGAGTCGCAATATCGCCGCATGGCCGGCATGGTTCACTAACTTCACTTAGATCTCAAAGTCGGGAAACTGAAGCTCAAGTTCCAGTTGATGGAGTCTCTGATCTCGAGATTCACTGGCACGCGCAATGGAAACCTCGCATTTCGTCTGTTATGTACGTTGTACGTAGGCCTCTATGGCTTGACGTTATATCGTGCGATATCAAGGCTATTATCAAGGATAGTACCGTCCTGGTCCTCTCGTCTCACCCCACGAAACCCCTTTCATTCGAGCGCTTCACTTGGCTCCTCTCGTCTTGTTGTCTCCGCCCACGTCTGCTGAGGCTCTTGAGTCTTGGCTTGCCCATGATTCAGTCAGCTTGACGGCACCTAATCCGTCCCGGACAGCTGGTGTCCCTTTTCCCCTCTTGGCGCTCTTGGGCATTGCTCCGCCTTGGTCTGCCCTCGGCAATTCACAACGATATGCCGATCCCTTGGCATTATGTGACATCGTATCCCCAGATGGCAACGGCCGAGCGCTGAGAGGATACCCCTTGATTTCCCGCGCGAATAAACGCACGTCTTGTTGACCCTGGAACCGGTGCAGATGACCCGATCGTCGATGTTTTGTCTTCATTCGGGAGAGACTGTCTTTGGTCGTTGTATCCTTCGGCCTTCCTCAGATTCTATTCGCATATGGAAGACATTCCCGCCTGCCTTCGGTATGTCTTCCGCAGCGCAACCGATGCCCCTCTTACATCCTGAACGACTATACAGGCCCGATGATATGGCATGACGCATGTCTCATGATGATCAGCGTTTATAAAGGGGGGAGAAATCCTGTGCGACGCACAAACGGCCTCCACTGCGCCCAAGGGTGTGAATCGTGTGATACATTCGCAACATGATCTCCCCTTACAGAGCCCTCTCGTCCTCTGCTCTACTCTTCCTTCTGACCCTAGCCGGGTCAGAAGTGGAAGCGACCGCTATTCAAGACGCCCTTGCTGCCCTCACTGTCACCAACATCCACTCTGTCCGAGGCAACCTCCACCTTCCCGACTCCTCAGGAGGATTTGCCGTGACCTGGCAGAGCAGCGACCCGGCCATCATCTCCACCGACGGCATCGTCACCCGCCAGCCAAGCGCCGTCCAAGTCGACCTCATCGCCTCCATAGAAGACCAAGGAGAGCTGCACGAACGCCACTTCAATGCCTCCGTCCTCCCGGCCGTCCAGCTCGACCCATTCGAAGGCTACGCCTTCTCCTACTTTACCGAAAGCAGCCTGCGCGGGGAGAACATTTTTTTCGCGGCCAGCATTGGCAACAATGCCCTGGATTGGCAGGAGTTAAATGGCGGCGCACCCGTCCTCCGCTCCGAACATGGAACCGGAGGCCTGCGCGACCCTTTCATCATCCGTTCGCCCGAAGGGGACACTTTCTACCTCATCGCGACCGACCTTTCCATCGGCAGCGGGACGTCCTGGGGCGACGCTGTCCGCCGCGGCAGCCACTACCTCGAGGTCTGGGAATCGCACGACCTCGTCAACTGGTCCGAGCAACGCCATGTCCTGGTCTCCCCGCCCAGCGCAGGGAACACATGGGCCCCGGAAGCCTTCTACGTCCCCCAACTCGGGTCCTATGCCGTCTTCTGGGCGTCGTCGCTGTACGACCAAGAAAATGACCCAAACCACGAAGGCGCATCGTACCATCGCATGCTCTACTCCCTCACCCGCGATTTCGTCACCTTTAGCGAGCCGGAAATATGGCAAGACGCCGGCGACTCCCGCATCGACACCACGGTGCTCGAAGCTGACGCCACGCTGTACCGGTTTACCAAGGACGAGGGCGCCGTCACGGGCTGCACGGATATTATACAGGAGCACGCCGGCTACTTGCTCGATCCCATGGACTCGTGGGCCGCCCAGGCTTCGTGCATAGGTGCCGAGGCTGGCACCAGTGCCGTCGAGGGACCCACTGCCTTCCGGGCCAACCCGGGCGACGTGCACGGCGACAAGTTCTACCTCTTCGTTGACGAGTATGGCGGTCGTGGATACATCCCCCTCGAGACGGACGATATTGGCAATCCCGACTGGCGCGTTTCGAGCTCTTACAACCTTCCGAGGAGCCCCCGTCATGGTACCGTCATTCCTGTCACGGCGGCCGAACATGCAGCGTTGGTTGAGGCGCTGAGCAACCGAAACGAGCCCGCCCGCCGCTCGGCGAAGACCAGGGCGGCATAATTCACGGGGTTGCAGGGCATTCAGGGACTCTACAAGGGCATTGGGAGAGACTCAGTAAGAGCAATGATATTCAATGCATAAGGCATCACAAATGTCACAACCAATATAAGCAGTACTTTACCCTATCGTTATAAGGGATATTCCTTTTTAGCGTAGTGGTAAAAGTCTGCGATAACAAATGCTTGTCTAACATACCTACATAAATTAGTATAGAAGGGAAAGAGAAGTTCTTCCAGTATTTCGGTGTTTGAACCGACGCTCTGCACTAAAGAAGATCTAATTATCCTCAACCAACATTTGTCGACTGATATCCCCCTCGGCCCCCTCCTCAGTATCGCGCGCGCCACTCGCCTCGTAGTCCATATTCGTGGAGAAAGTCATTTGATTTTTCGCTTCATACCCCGTGCAGAGAATTTTATACCTGCTCATATGCTCGCCCATCCAGCTAGAGTAAGCGATCCCGGTTAATATCCAGACCCCAAGTCCGGACCCAAGTCCACCGCCGCCTGCTGCCGCCGCCCAGACCCACTCTCGGGTATCGGCCGAACGAAGTCCGCCGGCCGGCCTCTCGCCGGTGCAGCGTGCTCCGATGCTTGTTGGGAAATGACGGTAATTGTGCGAAATCCCCCGTAGCCGAAAATAAAGGACCCAGTGGTATGAAGTTTGAATTTTGCTAATTGCGTCCCAGATCTCCAGAGTAGCAAGGCAAAACTCGAGGCTCAAGAGACCTCAGACATCCATTAACCGCCATATTCTCAACTGGTTCTCCTTTAGCGAGAAGAATATCGGTTGCTTTGCGAGCTGGTTCTCGCATCAATCAGCGGCCTCAGAAAAACCTACATACTGTCTACCCCCTTGAAGGCCGGTATATCAGACCATCAACTTCTCATATCAGGTCCCCTGGATGAATGCTTTCTATTATCAAACCAACGGAAACTGCTGTTATGCTTTCGACAGAGCACGCACGGACAAAACCACGCCACAACCCTCCGGAATGAGGTGCTCCAGCACGCAACACCTCCGAGTCATTGTTTGGCCAGAGTAAACAGACATGTCATATGAGACGCCGGAGTCGAGGCTATATTGGGAAAAGGGCATCACTAGAGGAACTGCCGACCCCCTTGCGATTCTAGCTTACATTCTCAATGGGTGGTTTTTGAGCTGAGGCCACAGCGAAGGCTAAGCGGCGTGAGCCAACAAACGGAGAGGCTCGAGCAATAGATTCGCAACGCGTTGACATTGTGGCATCATCTGCCAAGAGCTCCCTTTTCATGTTTTCAATTCTCAATCCCTCCATAGCTTCCTTTCATGTATCAACTATACTTCGATAATACGCATAGAACCAAACTGTAGCGGAGACGAGCATTGGCCTTGTGTCATTGCTGTTTCTTGAAATATCGCCGTTCCTTTTCCAAGATGTATTAGTGTTAGTATAACTTCATGTAGCAGCATCTTGTTTCTCAGCACGAGTAGCCCCGAGGTTTTATGTAGCACGCCGTAATTACAGGGAGGAGAAATTGGCCGTAGGCGCCCATGGGCCATGGCGATAGGACAAGCTGAGACACCATCTTCGACTTGTCGCTGCAGGTTTCGGGTGCTACATCAAACTCACTTCTTGTATTCTCCGCCAGGAGTCCCATTGGAGAGAAGAAGGGACTAGATAAGACTTGCCTACCCGTTACGTTCCGTTGGCCGTATGATCGACCGGATGGCGTGCTCGCTTGGCTTCCCGAGCTAGGAAGGTAAATAACGTAGGCATCCTCGCGCAACACGACCTGCCTTGCTGCCCGAAAGCTGACTGGTACTCAACCAGGTGAAAACTCAGAACCGTTCATTTACAGGGATGGAATGATATGTGTCATCCTCAATGGAGATGCTCGAGGGGTCATGGCGAGTCGGGTCTTAAACACATTGTGATGCTTCACACATATGTATGTGGCGTTGTTGGCCCCCTTTTGGAACGCCGCAAACCAAATAAAATCCCAACAGGGCGCCCTGCCACTTGTGTCAGTTTCTCTAGGGGCCAGAGTCTGTTGACCGGAACCCACAAGAAGGACGTTTTCGCAGTCACCTACTGCCACCGAGACCGCAGCAGCAACAGCCTACCCACTGGCATCTCGCACAAATGGCCCTCGACCGGTTGAAACCACGCACCCGGACCAGCGAAGCTCCAGCGCGGAATGACGCGGCCTCGGAGGGCGATGCTTCGTCGGTAATTCGCGAGGGCAAGCTTGCCTACATCCGTTTCCAAAGCGGCAACGAAGCCGGAGCCTCGTACCAGGAGGCAGTCGGTGCTCCCGTCGAGTCCAAATCGCCCCTAGGATACCATGTCAACTGGATCACCGTCATCTTCCTCAACGTCAACATGATGGTCGGTACCGGCATCTTCTCGACTCGTAAAGTTCCCGTGCCCCCTTTCGTATTTCGCGCAAACCCATCGTGTGCTCACTGCTCAGTGCTGACCCGGCGTTATTCTGTGGCTTTTTTCCTCTAGCTGGCAACATTCTCAGATCCACAGGCTCCGTCGGCCTCGCTCTCGTCTACTGGGTTATCGGCTTCCTCATGGCCGTCGCCGGCTTCTGTACCTACCTCGAACTGACTGCCTACTTCCCCAACCGTAGCGGCGGCGAGGTCGTCTACCTGGAGCAGGCCTATCCTCGACCCAAGCACTTCTTCCCCGTCGCTTTCGCCGTCCAATCCATCCTGCTCTCCTTCAGCAGCAGCAATGCTGTCGTCCTCTCGCGCTACCTGTGGCGCATCGTTGGCAGGGAGCCGACCGAATGGGAGATGCGTGGTGTGGCCATTGCCGCATACACCGTGGCTGTGATCTGTAAGTCGTCCGTTTTTCCTAGGAGACGTCATGCGGGGAAATAGTAAAAGTATGGTGGATGAACTGATCGTGTGTCCGTATCCTCTCACGCCCAGGCGTCATCGCCCACAACAAGTACTCGTTATGGGCAAGCAACATCATCGGGGCTCTTAAGCTCATCTTGCTCGTCTTCATCTCCATCACGGGCTTGGTCATACTTGGCGGAAACATCGACCGCGTTCCCGACCCGCATCGCAATTTCCGCGACGGTTTCCGTGGCACCACCACCGATGGCAATGACTTGGCCAGCGCACTTGTCAGCATTATTTTCGCCTATACCGGCTACTCCAACGCCTTCAACGTGGTCAACGAGATCAAGAGGCCCGTTCAAACCATCAAGCGCTTCGGCGCGGCGTCCCTGGGCCTCGTTTTCGTTCTGTACTTCCTTTGCAATATCGCCTACTTCTCCGCAGGTACGTAACGCTGGCTGCCAAATCGTGATTCTGTCGTGGAGGCCAATTGGAGAGGACGAATGAAAGCTGAACCTGCTTGTGTATGGACAGTGAGCAAGGAAGAATTCGCCGAGTCTGGTGAGATTGCGGCGGCCGTCTTCTTCCGCACGGCGTTCGGAGAAGGCGCAGCCGAGCAGGCCCTCAACGTCTGCGTGCTTCTCAGCTCTTTCGGTAATCTCCTGGTCGTGCTGATCGGTCAATCCCGCACCATCCGTGAGATTGGACGACAAGGCGTGCTCCCTTGGACCGAGTTCTGGGTGTCCACTCGACCCTTTGGGACGCCTCTGGGCCCGTATTTCCTCAAGTGGCTCATGACTTTCATCATGATCTGCGCTCCGCCAGCCGGCGATGCTTTCACCTTTGGTACGTGTATCGTTGTGGGCTTGAATATCTGTATCCGGGTGAACTATGATACTTCATCAGCCGCCCACGTCACGGGGAAGATCTGGCTGACAAGCGCGCGGCGTTCACAGTGGTTCAACTCAAGACGTATCCCGACGCCATGTTCTTTGCCGCCATGGTGGCTGGTCTGTACCTCATCCGCTACCGCCGCAAGCGTTCAAACCAGCCCCGTCCCGAATTTAAGGCCTGGCATGTCGTGGTCATTTTCTTCTTGCTGGTCCAGATCTATACCTTGGTCATGCCCTGGTTCCCGCCCAAGGGTGGTCCGTATGCCGGTGCTGTGAGCTTCTGGTACGCCACGTACTGTGTTGTCGGTATTGGAATGTAAGTCTTCTCGATGGTCACCTCCCCTTCATCCCGACAGCTTGTCACGAACTGACGAGATGGATTCTCAACATAGCATGATTCTCTGTGGCATCTACTACGTCTTCTGGATGAACGTGCTCCCTAGGTGGCTAGGTTATCGAATGCGGACGCAGGTCCTTGAGGTGGATGGGGATACCGGAGCCAACACGCACCGCCTAGTCCGTGTCCCGCTCGATCAGCTGGCCGAGTGGGATGCCACACACGACGAGACTGGCCGGCTGAAGCGCAGGAACGTCTCGGGGGTGTCGGACGAGTCTCTGCCAGCTGAGAATAAGGCCGAGGCAACGGCGACGACAATCGCCACGGCCAAGGGTGTTTGAGGAGGAGATCAGGCTTGTCCGCCACTTGAAAGAGTCTGAGAGAACTAGGGGGGTGGGCTCGGAAGATAGTCAGAAATACCCTTTTGGCAGAAGTGAATACTTTGGCTCAAGCCATCCGTAGGTCGACTATTCTGCCATGACGATTTCTGGAACTTCCAGTACTTGGTTGCAACTTGCTGCGTCAGTCACGCGACCATGGCAGGAAGGAGGAAAGGACTGCCGGGAATAGCCTGATAAGATTGGGCGTTGGCAGGGGTCGGGATTGGTCCGACTGACTTCTGAATCAGTACACGAATAATTGTGGAGTATCCCATTGAACCCGAATAATTGATAGGTTACCGACACGTAACATGCACCCAACCGACCCAAAGAAGCGTGAATGGTTTAGTGGTAAAATTCTCCGTTGCCATCGGGGAGCCCTGGGTTCGATTCCCAGTTCACGCAGGGTTTTCTTTTTTGGCTTCTTTTCTTTTTTTTTTCCACTACAAGCAGGCAGTCAAGCAACCCCAACAATCGGGACAGACCAAAAAGGTTGTTCATTCATCACGGTGGGAGACTCCAAGGTTTCTTTTTCTCTTTGGTCAATTAGTTGACTGCTTTTTTCCCCTCTTATTTTTTCATCCTTTTTTTTCCCAGGGCGGAGGAATCTAGTTGGGTCTTGCTCATCAACGGCGCAGCTGTATGCTGCGGATGGGAATCTCTGCAATCAGCCCACCGTCAAGCATAAGAATATCGTTTCCGCAAATAGGTCGCGGCTAGAGTGACGGGGCGAGACAAGACTTCCCCTAAGCTTACTCTGGGCGATACACAGAATCAATAGGGGCAATAAATTCGAGTTCTCGTTCTCAAAAGCAACATCTTTGGTCATTGGAACCCGACCCAGTGTATTCAGGGGCAGTGGAGTCCATGATGCCACAGTTCCATTGGGGCTCCTGCTGCCAGGAATTGGGAATTGGAAGAAGAATGAGATATCGCCATGGCCTGGGGTGAGTAGCCAGCCACCCGAGGCGACTCACGGGAGGACAGCAATAAACTTACCTTATCCCTAACATTTGTCCGTCCCAGGGGTCGCGGTTCTCGCCATGCAGCAAAGCAACAAGGTAGAATACCATACCGCAACATTCTTCGGGCCTCGTCCAAGGATTTGAAATCCAACGACCAAGACAAGTAATATGTATGACTCTGTACACGCCGCACCAAGTGAAGTTGGCTCTTGCCACAATTCACTGCCACAGAGGGAGGGAAGCGCTCATTTTCAACACACCAAGGTCATACACCGTACGGAGTCGCCGAGTGTCTTGATAGATTGGCGGGGACGATGCTCAGCCACAAACCGAGTGCAATTCATGCGTTCAGACGGATCATCTAGATGGGTAACACCGTGGTCGGTTCTATGGTATGAGTTTCAGCAACCAAAACATGTCTGTGTATTGAAGGCGGGAGGAGAGACACCGATGCCACGGATATGCCAAGCGTTGGCTATCTTTGGAGTCGGTTTTTCCCCTGCTTCCTGGAGAGGGATTGCGAAGCATAGAAGTGAAAAGGCGAAAGGGCGGTTGAAGAAGAGCTTTCCGGCACTTGGGCTCCCGCACACCCCCACCAGATCTTCGATCGACACCCGTACCCGTGCGGCTGCTGACCGGCGCTCCTACCCAACCTCGTGGTAGTTACACCAGCCCAGATCCTTCCGATTAGCTGCCACTCAGCGAAGGAAGTAATTGCGCATACACGGAGACGGTATTGCGTGGCCTTTGGGGGCAGGGGTCTCAAGGTCTCAGAAATTACATGTACTCCGGCATATCGGATTATTGTATGTCCGCTCCCGCAGATCTGATGAATACATGTAATACTCCGCACTTGTATGGCACATGCAAACTTGCCGGCTTACGCATCACCACTCATGCCACGGGAGAAAGACGACGACAACACCAGGAACAGGCGCATAACTGGCGATATTATTGGCTAACCTACGATGGATTCTCGCCACGTCTTCATCTCACCTCTCGGCGGTGACGCTTCCAAACCGCAGTGGGATACGCATTGACAGCCAGTGCCTATTTCTGTCAAGATCGACGACTACAACATATTCGGAAAATCGCCGACGAATCAATACCAACGTCCCAAGACATGAAGAGGCTCGGCCGTTGACCCCTTGCCGCAAACGGGGCGGACCGCGGATACACCCTGTCAAAAGCGACATTCTGCTACACTGGATAGAATAGATGGAACAGTTGGCCGCGTTTCTGTTTGCCCTGTGCTCCCCTCTCGCCTCTACACGCGTAGACAGGGCAATGGATGTCCACTCTGCGCGACTGATTGTTTCGCGTTTCGCTCTCTCCTGAATATGGGAGGACGTAAGTGCTTATACGAAGTTATATAAACAGTCTCAGTCTGTCACTCACATCAGGGCTTCCCGAGTTTGACCTCTTTTATTGCCCATTCCATTGAGCCATGAAGCCAAGCACACCCTCCTTTGATATCAACCGCTTGCCTGCAGAACTTCGCCTACAGATATGGGAAGAAGCATGGTACTCCCACCACCAAGGTGTCGGCAGAGTGGTCGACATGGTGACGGTTCCTAGAGTAGAGGCCGAGGGGAAAGTGACCGCCGCTGCGTCCCGTTCGTCTCAACCTCGACTTACCCTCCCACCACTCGCCCTGGCCAGCAAGGAAGCTCTCGATGCTGTTCTCCGAGCCCATCCCAAATTCTGCACTGAGCAGCCCCATACCCGCGCCAATTTCAGCATCGACACCCTTCGCTGGAAAGAAGCCCCGCTCGAGACCCCCTCGGCCACTGGGTTCTGCAGACACGGCTGCCGCAACCGCCGGCGCGTAGAGCGCATCGTCCTCCAGTCTCCCACCCAAGGCTTCATCCGGCCACAGACTGGTCTCCCCTCCCGCGATATGAGTGGCCCCATCACCACGACTTCTGCCGCCGAACCCCTCAGACTCTTACCGCTCGACCGCCTGGACACCCCGCGCCTCCGCCACATCTGGTTCGAATACCTCCTCGGCTCGCAGGACGCCGCCCCCTTCTCGGCCCAGAACGCTTACTCGCGCCACATCCGCTTTCAGAACCAGACACCCCTCCACTGCTACCTGTTCCGCTACTTCGCATCCTCCGGCCGGGTCCAGGTCGCCCGCCTGGACGCCTCGCCCCCCAGGGCCATCGCCCAGGTGGACGGCCCGCTGGCCAAACAGATGCCGCCCGGGTCGATGCTGGCCTACGAGCGGCAGGTCTTCTGGGCCTCGGCGAAGATGCACAACCGGCGCGCGCTGTACGCCCGGATCTGCATCGTCCCGGGCGGCCACGCCGATGGCTGCAGGGATGGTCGCGAAGATGATCGCATCGATTCCCAAGTTTGCGATGCTGACAGGGCTGACGACCAGGACAAGGATCCAGCCAGGCAGGATGACGAGGGACCCGCCGCCCCTGGCCAATGCGAGGATGCCGACGGCAATGAATGGCACGACGTCACGCCTTGGTCGGAGGGGGAGACTGGCGACCAGGCACACTGTCGCATCATCTGGCAGATACTAGTGGACCAGGTTGAGGCCCGTTTACTTGCTTCATACCGATGATAAAGTGGCACTCTCTTGTTTTCTATCTGCCAGCTTGCCTCGGGCAGTTGCACTTCTCGTTCCGTTCCATTTTTAGTTCTTTCATGTCCTTTTCGTTCCCGGGCTTCTTTCTCTTTATTTGCTTCACACCCTTTCGCACGCAAAATTGCCTTGGCTGCAGACCTTATGCCCAGTCTGTAGCTAAGACTTCAGCGTCGCCCCCACCAAATGTCCCAGATTCAGGCCATTGACGCGCGGCGGCGAATTCCCTGTCGATCACGGCCTTCTTGAAACATGTACTACTTTGCCTTGGGGTGCGAAGCGGTTTGGAGACTCCTATCCCTTTTTTCCACTTGAGGGACGAGCCATGGCTGATGCCCGAGGGGATGTATGTATCACAAGTGATCTTTTCTGCATTTATAGACTAAAAGTCCAATTACACGGTTATAAATAGCTGGTGTTTCGCTGCAGCTCCACATGAACCGTGATCAGACCGACATCCAGCCATTTCCCAATGAAAGGTGGTAATAGCCTATAGGTAGTTGATTTTTGTTTTGCAAGACAGTTCCAAGGCCGGCAGAAATGATATTCGTACCTGGCCCATAATCCCGCCTGCCAGTGCTGGAAATGAACAGCCGACCAGTCCGCCACAAACCCAGCCCCAGAATCAGATCACCCTCGTTCAGGTTCCATCACCGCGGTTTGGAACAAAGAGAACATCCGCTGGCAGGGACAGTGGAACTTGACCACCCACCCGCTGGAGACATCTCCCGTGTATGTTCTGGGTGCTGGGGACATTGCTCAGCTTTACTTGTCGGCCTCGGCACGATAATAGACGGGGTCCTCGTCAGTTGCCTGAAAGGGGACCCAGGCACCATGGACCTTTTTCAAAACAATTTCTTCAGACTCATGAACCGCAGGTTCGCTCTTCGGCGTAGGAACGGCCTAGTCACGGCAGATAGTACTGTTAGTCTTTCCACTCTGATTTGGAATATGGGGATTATACGGGTCTGAATACAGTGGCAGACGACGCAAGAGTCAAAACGAAGGCAAGAGCGCAGGCCACCGTCGCAGCCAGGCGTACAAAAGAAAACAGATACGCCATTCTATAGAAGCGAGCCGTTCGCCAGGTCAGTGTGAAGAGACAATAATCAGGCTGGCAGCTGCTTCTTTGCGATGTAGCCAGGGTTTGTTATAAAGAAGATCAGGAAGGGCAAAGGAAGTAAAGCAGAGGATATGAGGGCTTTATGCAAGAAGGAGCGGGGAGTAAGAGAGGCAAGTTGACTTCTCCCAGGTAGGCAAGTAGATAGCAGTGATAGACGGCGTCTATGAATGCCTCTAAGAGCCGTGTGAATAACTCTCTCCTCTGAGCCGTCATTTCATATCTTTCGAAGTTAGAACTTGGGTGGTTACCGACTTGCAGCACTTGTGTCCTGGTTATTGCCTACTAGGCCACTTCAATTGCCGCACCCCAGTAGGCGATTCAAGAGTCAACAGCTAATAACTACAATCCGACCCGTTCAAGTGAATCAGTCATCAAACCATCACCTCCCAGTTCAACTTCCTTAGACCAGTCGCCTCCTTGACTTTCCATAGCCTATCCTCTACCATGTCGTATCACCTGCGAAATCCTGTAATTAATAAGTAGAAGATGTACCGGTGTCTAGAAGATGGTTGCCACAATCTACAGAGATGATACTGCGAAACGGGGGAATGGCTCGGGGGATCGGGATGCCGGTGGTGGTGAATCGGGATCGGGACGTCCGGGGTTGCGGACCCACCCGTGTGGGGCCCGACTCAAGCCTCATAACCGTACGTCCGCAACAGACATAAGGACGCCGCTTCTTTTCCCTGATAGTCATTAAATTCATACCAAGCTAGCTAGCTTTACTTCCTCATTGCACCCTCAACTTTTCCTTCCCTTGCTTTTCTTTCTATTCACCCTTCTTCTTTTCCATACCGCACTCTTCCGCTCGTACCGCAAATCACTATCTCCGGCCGTCCTTCCCACCCTCCTCCCTGCGCATGAGACCCGACGCCCTCGACCAGTCCCCCGCCTTCTTCCACCTGTGCCCCAAACTCAGCCGCGCCGCGCTCATCACCGCGCTCCCCCCACCGCCAAACCCATACGCCCGGCTCGGGAGCCCCCGGCTCGACGCCACGCTCTCCCACCCCTTCTCCTGCTCCGCCGCCTCGGCCGGAGGCGACAGCGTCCCCATGGCCGTGACCTTTTGCGACGACAGAGGCTGCTGGCCCTTCCTAACGGCCGCCATGATTGCTGCCCACGACTCCACCTGCCCGTTCGACGCCTCCTTGACGCAGTTGCACTCGTCCCCCGCCGGACACTGCGTCTCCCCCTGCGCGTGCCACTCCGCCTGGCACGCGTCGTGACTGGCGCACCCGCACCCGAGGCACGGAACGAATAGCGCATCGATCGGAAGGTGGCAGAACACGCACGTCAGCTGCGTCTGTGTGGCCTGGCTCCGGTTCGTTTGGTTGCGTGACGCCCGGCACCGTTCGCATATCCCTACCGCACCTCCGAGTCGCGTCGCCGAGCCTTGGGTATACTTGAGCGGTTCCATCTGCGTCTCGTGTACGCGGCAGATGCCTGTGACGTCGAGGCCACGTCCCGAAGCGATGAGGGACTGGAGCTGCTCCTTCTTGCCAAATGCGATGGGCGTTGTCGCCGGCGGTTGGTAACCTGGGGACGTGGAGTGATGAGGAGCAAAGCCCGAGGCGGCGTCGTGGATAACGCTGAACGAATCGCGTACGCTGGACCCCGTTCCGTTTTCCTCTTCCTTGAGCACGTTGAACTTCATGATTTCCAGTCGCGCCAGCGACAGACCCCACATCTGGAGCATCTCGGCATAAGCATACCGGTACGCGGCGTACGTGGACTGCCGGTCGGGTTCCAGCAACGGCGCCGACATCCACCCGTCGTCGTCAAAGATGGCCTGGTCTTCCAGATGGACCGAGACCCCCACCGGCACCAGCGCCGCGGATTCATCCCTAAACACCTCGTCGTCCGAAACCGACGTCCTCGCGGTACCGGTATCGCCCGGGGTGGCCGACACGGCCCGCGTGAGGTTGCCCATCATGCTTGGTGCGAGGTTGCTGAGGATCGTTTCGGCAGGGCTGGGCCGCTTTCTCCCTTGCTGAGGGGGCGATGACGAGGACGGCGCCGTCGGCCCCACGGCGAACGACCGCCCCAAGTTGATGGCAAAACTCGACGTTAGCCCGGACTGGGCGGGTTTGGCCACAGGCCGCCCGCTAGGTGACGTCGATAAACTAGGCGCCTGACTGGCGTGAGCCAGGTGCTGCTGCTCCCTTGTCCCCTTGGTCGGAGGCGTCTCACCGCACGAGTAGGAATTCGACGCAGGGTCCCCAAGCCAGACCACCTCTTCTGACCCCTGCGAGCCCGAGTACCGGATCGGCGTGTGAACCATCCTGGGGGTGGTCATGGCCGAGGTCATGTTGCTATAGTTTGGGCGGTTCAGCACCCACAGGGAAGCATCCGTCGGGAAATAATCCAAAGAAAACGACGGCGCCTTCATGGGCAATGGCGTCTCGGGCTCCGTCAAATGGCGTTCGGCGTAGGCCACCCCGTCATGAGTCGAAGACTCGCCGAAGATGCAAGAGAGCATCGCCAGCATTTGTATATCGGCGGCCCGCTCGAAATGCTCGAATAAATCTTCAAGGACGTCTCGTGCCAACGGATGGGCACCCCACTTGACGCGTCCGCTCAAACTCGTGCCGTCGTGCGTGGCGAGGCCGCCGGTTGTCAATGTGGCCGGTGCTGCCTTGAGGCGTCGTGCGACGGCATCGCGCGCGATGAAGAGTATCGAATCCTGCTGCCTTTCCGGTTCGTCGTCTCCGGACCCGAGCGGCTCAAGCGGAATATCCTTGCGCAGAAGTAGCGCGAGATAGCGCCAAAGCTCGGCCAATTCGGTGTATCCGTACTTTGTAGCCACCTCGGCGTTCGTCTCGCAGACGCTGGCTCCGTCGCCAAAAATGGCGTACTCGTGGGCTAATGCCCGCTTCGCGGGCTGTAGCTCGGACAGGTCGTGGAGGGACACGATGCTCTTAGGCTTTACACCGACTCGCCTCTTGAGGGACCCGGCGCCAGTTCCCGTCCCAATGCCCGTCCCTCCTCCGCTGGAGCGCACCGAGCGGTTGTCGCTCCACGTTCTCCTGAATCGATGCTGCGACTGATACCACAGGTTCATCTTATGCATCGACGTAGACTCGGAATCGTCCGAGGACGATGAGCTGTCAGTCGACTCATCCGAATCGGACCGGTCCTCTGTGGCCGATCCCTCGTCGTTCCCGTATTTCTTATGGGGCCCCAAGTCGTGGCCCAGGCGACCGAAGCCGGCAAAAACGGGCTCCCCTTTGGGGCGCTCCTTCAACGCTTCTGGAGGCATGGAGAAGAGCGCCTTTGCTTTCTCTTCCTTGGTGGGGAAGAAACATACCAGCCGCCCGTCGTTGGAAAACCGACCACCGCAGAACCGGGGCATGGGCGGGATGGTCGGCCGATGGGTCGGGGCCAACGTGCCGTCCATCTCGACGCTTCCCGTGAGCTCTTGGGACATGGACGCCGAGCCGCCGGTAGGAATGTCCAGGTCACTTTCCTCGCTGGAGCTCTCGTCGCCGAGTCCGCCCAGACGATCATCGTCCAGGTCCTTGACATTTCTGAAGAACGTCGTGCTGGACTCGAGATCGACCTCTCCCAAAAGATAGCTGAAGACGACCTCGAGACAATTTTGCTTCTGCTCCAGGAACTTCTGCGCGAGCTGATGGATTTCGGTGTCAATCTTCTTGTGCACCTCGTCGGGCATGAAGCTCGTTTTCTCGACGAAGAATTTGGGTGCCTTGGACTTGGGATAACTGGTCGGGATGTCGACCCTGACCTGGATGAAGATAGTTTCCCCGTGGCGGCCCCATGGTCCGTAGAGGGAGGCATTCAGGGACAGGGCATCCATGTCGATGTCTTCCCACTTGACCTTGGGGAGCTGAGTGCTCACGCGGAGCACCTCATCTTGAACCGTCTCCGGCTCCCCCCATTCGTCCTCGTCGGGATACCCGGGGTTGAAAAGCGACGAGGCCTTTGTCTCGTCGGCGCCGCGGGGTGGTGCGCCCGAAGCCGATTGCTTCTTCTTGGTCATGGCGATACCTTTCATCCAGCCGATCTGTGCCTGGCTCCGATCGATTTGCTTCTGCGTGTTCCGAGCTCTCATAGAAGCTCCCTTCCAAACAGAACCGATCCGATTATAATGAGACGAGGCGTTGGACCGCATGCTCATGGTGAGTGCGCTCTGTCGGTGACGGGCCTCTCCAGCGCCCGGACGAGCATCGCTCATGGTGGCACTCCTCCAATCGCGGTTGATGTTGTCTTCGACGGTTCGAAATGTCTTGTAGGTGGCCCCTTTGCGGGTGAGGTTGATGTTTTTGGCTGCCGGCTCACCTTTCTTGTAGCCCACGGACTCGAGAGTGGCGGCATCGATGCGCTGGAGTCGCAGCTCGTTATCGGCTCCCCAGGAAACGAGTTGAAAGTCCCGGTCATCCAGGCCATCATCCGTGATACCTCCCCTGCTTCTCCAGAGGAACTCCTTGACCTTGTGGTCTCCGTGGCCGGGGAAGATGGCCACCGGCGGGGTGTCGGCTGGGGCGTCATCATCCACACGGCGATCGTACAGGTACAGGTCGCCTGGCTCATTCTGCGGCATGGCGAGCATACCCCGGCCAAATGGCGTGTGACGTGCACGCCAGACGGGGAATGGGGTAGAGATGACACGGCTTGGGGCGTCGGTGTCGCTGGAGTAGTCCCAGAACTTGATGCTCTTGTCGAGGGAGCAAGTCACGACGGCGGTCGATTTGAATCGATTCCAGTCCACGCCGTAGATCTTGGATGTGTGGGCGCTGATGGATCTCAGAGGCTCGACGGCCTTGCGGTCATCCCAGATGTGCAGCCAGCGATCGTGAGACGAGGCGAGGATGTGTGGGTCTTGGCGATTGTACTTAACCTGGGTGGCGCCAGCGAACCAGTCACAGAAGCTGAGGACCGGCTGCTTGGGGCGGCGAAGGTCCCAGCAGTGGACGTAGCCATCGACGGCGCAGGTAGCGAGGAGGTCTGGGTGGTGGGCGGAGAAGTTGACGTCGGTAATGGCCCGACTGTGGCCTTGAAGGGAATGCTCAATAGCGCCAGAGCTCGAGTCATCCCGCAAGTTGAGATTCCAGACCAGGGCCTGGTGGTTCGCGGTAGATACGATCCAATAGTCTCGAACGGCAAAGGGCGACCACTGAACATCGGTCACCAGCCAGGGCAGCCCATGGCTACTCAAACGGCGGGGAGGGTTATAGGGACAGTCCAAGTCGATAATGGATAGGCCTTCGGGACTGGGCTGCGTGTCAGTACTGGCACTCCAAGCTGATATTTTCGGGCCATGTGAGACGAGGCAGCCCCCGGTTCATGGCCTATATGAAGAAGGGACTCACGATGCAAGGGCTACATCTCGACCCGAAGGGGAGATGGTGGCGGAGCCAACGAGCCCATCGACATGGATGGTGCCATCGGAGTCGAAACTGTCACTATCAAAGGCCGACTTGATAATCTTGCCCTTCTTAGGCGGGTCGATTTGGTCGAAGGCCGGCATGACGAGGGGCTCATGGGAAGACGTGACGAAAACGGAATCGCATCATGGATCACGTCCCATCACGAGCTCACCAGAACCTATGAGAGGCTCATGAGCGTATTGATGGCTTCAGATCATTCAAATATCATATGTCGTTCCGTCTTTAGATCTTTGTGGATGAAATTCGTGTATAAAGAGACGATCCGATGCTGCCAAGGATATCTGATCAAATGGTGATGAGGTTGGTGGTCGTTCGTTGGAGGAAACTCCGGGTCGAAGTTGTCTCGACCTGAGAGTTTGATGGATTGTCACCGCGTCAATTCCTTGGCTCCTTACATAAGACAGGTGGTGTGGGTACGTACCTACCTTCCTTGTGGGTCTTAATATCGGGCGGGTCGCACCTTCTCGCTTTTTTTCTGACGGGCAGGTGAGGTGGGCGGGGCAGGGGCAGCCCGCCCGATAAGAGTAATCGCCCCAAAACAACTCCGTTCGTAGCCACCCCTCCAAACGCACCTCGACCAGAATCAACGTTGGCTTGTAAATATCCTCACAACAAACACAGACCGGTCTAGAGATAGATCCTTCGCCCCGATTTTCACGACACTCAAAAGATCTTCTTCTGCATTCTCGCAAGGCGACCTTTCTATTGCAAACACGCTCGTCATCCTGCGCGGTGCCCCTCACCATCGTCTGATATCAACCCAGGGTAGCTCCTCGAACCTGGTCCCTTGCGACGACGCACGCCACGAGCAACTCGTTCCGAATAGACCTCAGCGTAAACAGCTACGCAGTTAGTGGGCTTGCCGCTTTCTATAGCGATTGCCGACTAGACACGCAATAACCTTTGCTGATTACACCTACGTTGCCGAGCCGCCATGTCTTTGCCCAAACGCATCGTGAAGGAGACTGAGCGCCTTATGGCGGAGCCGTGAGCATTCACCCGTCTCGGCAACTTGGTTTATTACACATAGCGCGACTCGTACTGATGTATGCTCTCCCGTAAACAGAGTCCCCGGTATCAACGCGGTGCCCCACGAAGACAACCTCCGTTACTTCGACGTCGAGATCCATGGGCCCACACAGTCTCCATACGAAGGTCAGAAGCGCGACGATCCCGCATCACAGAGCAGAGGAAACCTGAGCTCTGATGGATAAATGGGTGTTGATGATGAATAGGTGGCATATTTAAACTCGAGCTGTTCCTCCCCGAGGACTACCCCATGACCGCGCCCAAGATTCGCTTCCTTACCAAAATCTTCCATCCGAATGTCGACAAGCTCGGCCGAATCTGCCTCGACGTCCTAAAGAGTAGGTCCTCGCGACGAACGGAGCACGATTTTTGGTTGGACTCGTATGAAAAAGTAACCGGCGCTAACCGACGTTTGTCTGTCGCAGATAACTGGTCTCCTGCGCTCCAGATCCGCACCATCCTCCTCTCCATCCAGGCGCTACTTGGCGCCCCCAATCCCGATGACCCCCTGGCGGCCGACGTGGCCAAGAGTTGGAAGGAAGATGAGCATGCCGCGATAGAAACTGCCAAAGAGTGGACGGCCAAATACGCCCAGCCAGACAAGCAAGGCGAGTGATGATGGCCATGGAGCGGTGTCAAGTATCAATATTCTTTTTTTGGAGGCCGCGGGGTTAGGGTCCATCACGTCGCGGGGAGTTACCAAGCTGTTGCAACTTGCGAGATAGCGTGGACCGGAAAATAGCATGGATATTTCAACGGCTGGCCAAGAGCACTCGGTACAGAGCGGTACAACCACGGGCATCTTAAGATTTGGAAACGGCTTCTGAGTGTGCAGGGAGACGTAGACCGGCGAGAGCTCATTCCGCAGTGAGACAATGCCAACGAACACAACGTGGATCTTCATGTGCAGACGGGAGAAAACAATGCAATATTGTTGATGGGGTCCACATAACCGCCGGCTGTCGTGATCATGTCGTTCAAGCACGGGGTTATGGTACATGCTTGTCAACGGTCTCGTTACTTGGTCGTACGAAGTATTGAATTTATATCTGCATTATATTCGTATAAGCAATGGTTGGAAAAGCAGGCCCACGACTACACATTCGGCCAAGCTGATTCTTGCGACAGTCGATTTTCGGTTCCCGGCGAGTACTACCCAACTCATCGTACACCGCAAGTATTGTCGCCCTGGCGTTATCTGAGGGGGCTGCGGAGCAAGGTACAAATAGAAGAAGACTTTGGGCTTGGATCAACGACGTCATGAGATGCTGCTGGGATGGAGTTTTTCTGCCAATGGGCCAGCTTCCCAAAATGCGAGGCTTATGACCACCATTGCAAGATGACGAGCCACGGCACACCACCTGTGTATATGCAGGGGCGGCTGCGTCGTTGTTTGCTCCAATGGCAATCTGGGACGTCGACGTGGTGTGTGCAAGTGTATGCGCCAGCGGTCAGCGATGGTGGCATGTTGATGCGGCGCGCATATTTGCTTTTGTGTCAGTAATAAGGGCGCAGTATGCTATTTCGCCCAACGAGAATGTCGGCTGAGATGGACGGGACAAGCTCGAGTTGCTTTTTTTTTCTTCTCTTTGGGCTCTCGAGATAGGCGCGTACTTCTTAGTGTACTACGGAGCCACACCACGTGTACTCAGTAGGTACCTTACGAATACCCTCACGTACTTCGTACCGTACATTGAGGCTCCTATCAGATTGACTTGGTGTAAAATCTACCCGGTGTGGCTCTACGCACCACCATTAGCTGGAAAGCCGCCTCCCAGTCATACAAACCCGGCAGTCGGCGCACTATCCAATCATAGAGGCCATTATGCCTCTAATTACGTTTAAACCAATTGTCGCGATCCATAAAAACATCTGTTAAAGCATCCGGACTCCCCCCGGATGCCTTCTCTGTGGCTCTTGTCCACCAAAGAATAAACTCATCTGCACAATATCACTGACCCCAAGTTCCTCTACCCCTCGTCATCGTCGTGGTCTCTAATTGAGATCTGGGAACCAAACGGAAGGCCAGGATTACCGTCTCTCCTCTCCAGTTAGCGAAGGCTTCCTAGGTACGGTGCATTCGCCCCTCCCTTGTTGCTTAGATCATCTTATTGCGTCGTCGTGAATCCCGTTGACTGCGACACCGTCATTCCATCCAGTCTCGTACGGCTCACGCAGCAATGGACCATGACACTACATAACCCTCAAGCACTTGCCCCAGCTCTTAGCTTCTTCGTTCTGTTAGCATCCTTATCGTCGGCGCCTTATCACATGGCGGCTAATTTTTATTTTTATCTGGATTACCGCCCCTGTCAGCAGCTGTTGTCCATCCCATCTTTTAAGCACCGTCCTAACCAAAAGCGTCCCAAGACCCGACCCTATCGCTCGGACCATTTCCCAACGGCCGACTTTTCGAGACGAAACTAAACCGACGGTTTCCCACTTTTCCGACTACTATCCTTCTTCTTATTCCCTCCGAGTGCCTATAGCGGTCCTTCTATAGGATCCGACGAGCCCTCCTACAAAACAACCACAATAACAACAACTACTACAACAACAACAACGCCGCGGTCAATTTTCCGTTCTAATTATATTTCTGCCTCCCGACCTTTACACTCCCGCTGGCGCGCTCAGACCTACTTCCATCCTAATTCTTTCGAATTCCCCCTTGCATCGGTTCCGCCTACACTCCATCAACGCTCCACCAACCATCCGAAAACTTGACTCTCCCGAACCTCTCCCCCCATCAATCGCATCGACGTAACACCACCGCATCTTTCCCCATCCATCCCAGGGCCACCCCGGAAAAGGAGAATAAAAAATGGCGCCAACCACGGACAAATCATCCTCAACCAAACGGTTTGAGCTTCCCAAGCTCAACTTCGACTTTTCCTCCCTCACCGACGGCACCAATATCCCCCCTCCGCCCGAAAGCCCCGTCGAGAAGGTGCCGACGCCTCCCAAGACCCCCCTGGCCGCCGATACCGATACGAAGCAAGCCGACGCGGTCAAGGAAAACGGCAACAAGGCCAATGGCGCCGCCGGTGGCTCTCGAGCGACCAACGGGTCAGCAGCCGCGAGTGCTAGTGCGGGTACGGACCAACACGCTGGCGAGGCCGCCCCTCCTCTCTCCCCAGCACCCTCCAGCCGGGCAGGTAGCATACGCCGTTTCCTCAGCATCACTTTACTGAATCATTCCTACGCAGAAAGCGAGACACAATCCACCAACGGCGGCAGCCGCCCCATCAGCCGCAACAACGGGAGCACCCTCGACGAGAAGAAGGCCAAGAGGAGCAGCGGCTTCTTCCGGAGGCTGAGGACCGGCGACGCGGCCAAGCGGAGCAGCACCCTCTACGAGAACGCCGACAGGAGCCAGAGCAAGCCCGAGGTCCGCGGCCCGCCGCCTCCCATGATCCCCGAGCTGAGTGCTCTTGGGTCCAAGCTGGACAACGACGGCGGCAGTCTAGGCGGCGCCGACCTATTTAAAGACATCAAGTAAAGCGGTCTTTCCCGTCTTTACCCCTTAATTTTTGTTTCTTTCCTTGGTATTTCTTTGGTCTTTGGTCTTTTTTTTTTCTTCGCCACACAAACAACAAGCATGGGGATCACCATGTCGCCATGTCCTGCCACCCGCCCAAATTCCCACAACGCCCTCGCCGACCTAGCCCTCAACAACACACGTGCTTTTCCTGCTCGACATGCAGATTGCCCCTCTGACGGGGATTTCTTTCCTCCCCTTTCTATTTCCCATGGACGAGCGAACGACGAATGCGTGCGCCCGTACGCGACCGGCCAAGCAGTGATTTCTCATACCTCCTTTTACAGTGTCTTCGAAAGCCGGAACGACGTTTTTCGCGGAGACAAGAGGCTTTGGATGGAGAAAAAGAGGAACGCAGGAGAGGAGAGGGAAAGAAGATTGCGAGTCGACATAAACCCAACTCGACAAATAATAAAGAAAAAAAGAAGGGAAAAAAGAACAAAAAAAGGAGCGCAAGGCTGCGAGAGATAACAAGATACCCCCGCGAAACACCCACCCACTGCCCGATTCTGATTCACGACCCTTTCTGTTTTGATTCTGCCTCACCAGGCCATCGCCCACCTTCTTTATTTATTGATTTCCCTTTGGACTGGGAAGACAGGAGGAAGCCTTCGTTCTCGTCTTTACCCCAAGATACGCCTATCTACTCGACACAATGCCCCATTTATTTCAACTCAACTTTCACATCACGGCGAATCGCATGGCCCAGTCTGGTCGCACACACTCGCTTCTCTCCTCTTTCTGATGTAAACCATTTCGAGCGAGGTAGGAGGAGCAAAAGCAAAACAAACACTAATATTCAGTATGGAGGAGTGGAAGACGTCGAGAGTATCAAACAATATGGTTGAAGGCATAGCGTCTGTCTCATCTTTGGCTATTTCACGGAAAACCTGCGGCGTACACTTCATGGTGCTCTATGGTATACAGTCTGGGTTTTAATGGAAGATGTTCGGAGAGCTTCATGTGTCCACGAACTGCACAACCTGCCGTACTTAACCAACTAGTCTACCAAAACTATTTACCCTCGATATTCCCGCCGCTTCTTTGGTCCGTTTGAACTGATGGGTTTGTCTACCTACAAAGTACGTAAGATGTGAACAGCCATCGAGTTGATCCGCTGTACTCGTATCTAACTCGTAGCTCGTCGTATCGTCCCATCTAAAAGTACTGCTTATGTCAGCACTTCGCGTTCATCCGTTGACCCGCTTCTGTCGGCAAAGTAGACCCGACGACCGACGTCATGGAGCCATAACCCAATTGAGCTTAGGAAGTACCTAATAACGAACCACGCCGATAACCACCATCGAGCTCTCCGTTGAAACATCTCCAGAGCTCATCAGCATTTCCATCTGCCAGAACGAACCGCTTTCCCGTCAATTCTCTCGGACGCCCTTTCAAGATTCCAATTCGTTCTTGTCCACTTCAACTCGAGTGTTATGCCAGTTTTACGGGCGGCGAGGCTGGGCCAACTCGCTTCGGCGCTGCGGCGTCCCATGCCCTCAAGCTTATCGCCATCAACACGCGCAGGCCACATCGTGAACTCCAAGACCGCCGTACGCTATAAATCCGGACCGTACGGCTACACGCAAGCGAAAGCACTCGTATTCTCCAAGGAGGGCGAGCCTGCTGATGTCCTTCAGTGCGTCTCCCTCTCCATCTCCCTCCTCGCGGACTCAGGATTGCTCTACCACGCAAGAGCCAGCTCTACCAGGCCTAGCAAACTAACCACGCCCTTTGATAGACTACACACCCACTCCATCTCCCCCTCTCTCCCCTCCGGCTCCCTCCTCCTCCGCACCCTCGCCGCCCCAATCAACCCAGCCGACATCAACACCGTCCAGGGCACCTACGGCGTTAAACCGCCCTTCACATCCCTCGTCGGCACCTCCGAGCCCTCCGCCATCCCCGGCAACGAAGGCGTCTTCGAAGTCGCCGCCGTCGGCTCCCCCGACCTCCCCTTCAAACGAGGCGACTGGGTCCTCCCCGCCGCCTCCTCCTTCGGCACCTGGCGCACCCACGCCGTAGCCGACGCAAGCCACGTCCTCCGCATCGACAAGTCCAACCTGACCCCCGTCCAAGCCGCCACCGTCAGCGTGAACCCGTGCACCGCGTACCGCATGCTCCGCTCCTACGGCCCCGCCGAGCCCCTCCGCGCGGGGAGCAGCAACGCCCCCGTGGGCGCCATGCGGCCGCTCGAACCGGGCAGCGGCGCCTGGTTCATCCAAAACGGCGCCAACTCGGGCGTCGGCCGCGCCGCCATCCAGCTAGCCCGCCTCTGGGGGCTCCGCAGCATCAACGTCATCCGCGACCGCGACACCAAGGAAGCCACCGACGCCCTGCGCGCCGAGCTGGCCGACCTGGGCGCCGACGTCGTGGTCGCCGAGTCGGAGCTCATGAGCCGCGAATGGCGCGACCGCCTCGCCGAGATCACCCGCGGCGGCCGCGAACAGCTGGGCCTCGCCCTCAACTGCGTCGGCGGCAAGAACGCAACCGCCCTCGCCCGCTCCCTCTCCCCCGGCGGCACCCTCATCTCCTACGGCGCCATGTCCCGCCAGCCCGTCAACCTCCCTACCGGCCTGCTCATCTTTAAGGACATCCGCTTCCTCGGCTTCTGGCTCACCCGCTGGAACGACCGCGACCCGGAGGCCCGCAAGTTTGCCGTCCAGGACCTCCTGCAGATGATCCGCGACGGCCGCTTCCGAGATGTGCCGTTGGATGAGGTCCATTGGAATTGGGAAACCGAGGAGAAGGTCCTCAAGGACGCCGTCTCTGGTGCCTTGGGTGGGTTTAGGAAGGGCAAGGGCGTGTTTGTGTTTGGGGATACCTGATGGCCTAGCTAACTACCTGTGTCTCATTCTCGCTTGTACTATCACGAACGACTAGTAGGCATTGCCTAAAAATGCGGAACATAATTGATGTAAAGGCAACGGAACGAGTGTCTTTGGCTGTTCTAGTTACTGAATACTGTTGCAATTCTGGGTCATAAATTGCCTCGACTCGTGTTTTCTCGACTGAAGCTTCTGGATCCTTATATTATGAACCCGAGGCTACAACGAACAGTGAGCAGTAAGCATGTAAGAATTATGATTAAGTCTGGAAACTGACGCCATCTTCAAAGAGTCCGATCGATGGTATTAACCCATGCCCCCAACGCCTTTGCGCTGGACATACGAGCCAAAACGCCATAATACAAAAAAAAAAATGATCCCGCTCCCAAAGAAGAAGAAAAAAAAACTCCTCTAGTCACCCACCCATCTCAAACCCGGAACGCCTGTACCAACTCATGGAGCTTATCAATGACCACCGGCGCAATGGCTCCGAGGGCATCCTCGATAACACGGTCAAAGTACAACATGGCATCCTCCTCGTTCAGCTCCAGGTGGAACCTCTCCCGCACCTTCAGCACCGCCTTGTCGGGTTCGAAGCGGATGTCGGGGATGTTGGCATCGACCATGAGGCTGAACAGGTTGAGGATGAGGTTGGACGACTTGCGCAGCGCGGCGTAGGCCAGGAAGCAATACTGCTTGAACATCTTGAAGTGCTCCGACTGGACGCCCCCCATGCAGTCGACCATTTCCTTGGACAGCTTCATCACCGGCGCGAACGGCTTGGGGTCGCGGCCCAGGATGAAGCCAAAGTCGGCGTGGAAGAAGTGCCCGTCGGGCGCGAGGAGCAGGTTGTCCAGGTGGCGGTCGCCGACGCCGAGGATGTACGTGATGACGCAGTATCCGGCGCACGACTTGACGTACGTGTCGAGGGTCTCTTGCCGTAGGCCCAGTGGCTGGCGGCTGTCGGGATTGTGCGACTTGAGATAGGCCAGGGCGGACGGGATGCTTTGGAAGCTGACCGAGGGGACGAACTGGGAGGCTCCGGCCGTCGTGCTGGTAGCTAAGATTTTGTAGGGAGAGAGCTTCAGATCGAGGTTCTCCTTTTGCAGGAGCTGGTCCATGAGCGTTATGATCTGGATAACCAGCTGGTCCTGGCGCAGGTCGTCGCCGGTCTTGAAGATGATGGGGTACGTCGACCCTTCGGCCGTGCGGAACGTGACCTTGATCGGACACAGTGACGACTTAAACACTGTCGTCTCGTCGGGCGACACGCCGACGACGTGGATGGACGGGTCGAGGGGCAAGGGTAGTGGCGGGTCGATGGTGGCCACCTCGTTCTTGGGATCCGCGAGGAAACGCTTGACCCGCTCTGTTTTCTTGGCGATGCTCTCATGCGACATCTTCACTTC
The DNA here is from genome assembly GCF_042370955.1 of Sodiomyces alcalophilus JCM 7366. NCBI lineage: Eukaryota > Fungi > Ascomycota > Sordariomycetes > Glomerellales > Plectosphaerellaceae > Sodiomyces > Sodiomyces alcalophilus. The sequence goes on from NW_027263533.1 coordinate 3,982,688, forward strand.
GCCGGAAATCCTGGACAGGATGGCGATGAGCTCCGCCTGGCGAAGGAGCATCTTTCTTGTTTCGACGCCGTCGGGCTGTTTGACCAGTTCCGTCATAAAGTCGTACGCGACTTTCCGGTACATCTCGCGGTTCTTGGTCCCCTGCTCGGGACTGTTGTCGTCGCACTCGACCATCAGGTACCAGTAAAAGTAATTCCCCAGAGTAAAGTTGGCCGCGGCGCGCGATATCAGGAACCTTGCCAGCGAAGAATCCCGCGTGGCATCTTGGGCCGAGTCGGGAGAGATGCGCTCGTACTTGAGCGCCTGGACCAACTGCAGTAGGTAGAGCAGGAGCTCGTGGTCGTCGGCCTTGCGCAACCGTTCGACGGCGTACCCCCGGACAACCTGGCTGTCAAAGGTCGGGCCCAAAAGCTCGAGGGCGTCGTCGACGTCAATCTCGGTCCACCGGCCCAATACCTGCTCGGCCTGCTTCTGTTCGCTGGGGTCGTGCCAGTTGACGGATTTGACAAACTTGGTGACGGCTCTCTTGTCCCGTGTGAGGTGGTGGCGGAATTTCCAGACGAGATCCTTCTCCTCTGTATTCAGGACGTGGGTTGGGGAATACGACATGATGACGTTCAGCTCGTCCCGGACCTTGGCGTTGGGTTTGAGATCCTTATCCAAGACGCCGTGACGATGCTGGCTGCGCACCAGTCGGCGGTGTTTCGCCTCGGCCGGGTTATCTTTCGCGCCCATCTCGGGGTCGTACACTTTTACCAGACGGCTCCCGGGGCCGGTCGAAGCGTCACCCAGGCTATTGATCCCCGGACCAAGCTGGACTTCTGGCGGGGGTTTGAGGACGACGTTGGACTGGGAACCCGACATGTTCTGAAGGGAGGAGATGGGCGGTGGCGGATATTCCAAGTCTGCGAAGACGACGGGGAAGTCGAACCGGGGCAGCTCGACGTTGAGTTGATATTGTGAGCGGTGGTGGGACTCGGCGTCGGGAGAATCGTCCGTGGTTCCGTCCTTGGCTCCGTCCGTTACTTCACCCGTCGCTCCGTCCTTACCCTCGGCGGAAGCTTGGACGCCCTGGTGGCGTAGCAAGGTCCGATGGGTTCCCTTGGCTGATAGTAACCCACGCTTCTCGATATTTCTAAAGACAAGCTGATCCAGCCAGTCGACGCGAGGAATTTCGCCCATTTCGTGTTTCTTTAAAAGAACCTCCAGTCTTTCCCTCTCTTCCGCATCCTGATCAAGAGGTTTTTGTTCGCTGTTTTTCTCATGGTCCCTCGCTCTTCTCCTTACGACCGCAGGGGTTGTGGTTTTGTCGTGGCCGTCGGCGAGCTTATGCCTGTGGACTTGGCACTTCTGACGTCCTTTCTGGACCTGGTTGTCTCGGTCGAACAGGGGCAGGGTGGTGCCTCCAAACGGGACGGCGAGGCCTTGGGCGTCCTTTCCCCCAGCAGGAGACGAGTCCCATATCGTGATGGCGAGGCAGGAGTTGAGCGGGAGGGCGGAATAGTGGATAGGCAGCGTGAGCCATTCGTTCCATCTGAAACCCAATGGTCAGTCGAAAGTCGCGGATACGCCGGCAGGAAGTGTAGACTGACCTCCGTTCTGTGCGGAACGATTTGTATGCTGTCTGAAGGGGAACGGTCAGAGGCTTGGAGCCTGCCCATACCTGGACGGTCACATAGAGATCCGAGTGAGGACTAGATTCCGGGTTAGCGAGCCGCTGGGAGTCGAGACTAACAGCAAGGCATCCCACCTCGTGTTAGAGCCGACGTGTCGAAGCTTTGCATCATCGAACAGGGCAGAGGGCGGTAGAGGGGCTTCGCTGCCTTCCAAGTTTATTCTACAGAGGCAGTATTAGAGATCATGTCAGGCAGTCGGACGGTTGTCTCTCGTGTTCGATAGGCACACATTTCAACAATGGGGACGAGGCTGGTGGAATGGGATTTCCTACATGCGGATACTGACGGGGTGGTGCAGCGAATCGGATGTGGCGAAGGAGAAGGGCTCCATCGTCGGTCGCCGGGGGACTGAGAATACTATAAGGAGCCTAAGTAATTCGCCGAAGAGGGGAAGCTGGAAAAGAAGAAGAGAATTGAATAGGATGGCGATGATGGGAGACCTCTGATCATATACTTGGTAAGTTACGTACCAAGGTCTCGCAGCTCCCCGCGACGTGCTGCTGTACTGATAAGATAAGCCAAGTTAAGCTTCATCTGTGAAGGTACACGAAGTACTATGTACTTGGATAACAGAAGTATCGGAGCAGATCCAACATTACACCAGCGCTGTATAGCGTGTTTAGATACAATTGTTTCGGCTCCTTTGTGGATCACTGTACAGGGTACAGGTACATACATGCACCCCACCAAAACCAAAAACTAAACCTAATTCCCTCCGCCCACTCGGAAGTCGCGTCCCTTGGTCCTTCCGACGCGACAAAAGGAAAGTTCAATAATTACGAATACATTACAGATGAACATCAGCCACCAAACCCAACTGACCGTTGATACATTCATCTCTCTTTGAATCCCTGCTTCTTTATTCATCCTTACGCCATCGATTGGAAATTTATAGCGGGACGGTCAAGCGTCTGTGTGATTGCGCCACTCTTCCTTCAGGTCCAGCTTGCGCATACTCCAGAAGACCGCAATGCCGGCAAGCGCTTATTCCTCTTCGCCACGATCCGAGTCGGCCTCAAGCGATGACGACGGTCCAGCGCCTGAGCGGCGCTCCCTCGCCCTTCAAGATGGAAGCAACAACAAACGGAAACGAGCTCTGACCACAGGTTTGACGAATGGCACACTATCTGCCCGGAGACGCACACACGATGCCGACCCAGACCTAGACGATGGCGGCATGTCGGACGAATACGACCCCGACCAGTCCATGGAGGAGAGGCGGCGCATCCAGCGGGCCTTCCGCGACCTGCAGAAAGATATCACCGAGAACATGGAGGAGTACATGCAACCCAACTCCAAGGGCCTACAGGAGACCCTCCTGCGCGCCGACGAGCTCTCTCGCGATGTGAAGCAGACCAGCGAAGCCGCCATCGACTCCCGCCTTCTCATCACCACCATCGACCTATCCTACCGCAAGACCCTCCGCCTCGTCCAGGGCAGCGCCGCCCAGGGCGTCGACGTCGACGAGTTCGTCTCCAAGTGCATCACCTACATGCGCCAGGGCGGAGGCATTGTCGACGATGACGGCCCCGGCCTTTCCAGCACCCAGCGCCACCGCCGCACCACCACCACCACCACGAGGGGCCAGACCGGGGCTTCCATGGGCGTCGACGACGACGAGAACGACGAGACGCTCAACTGGCCACACCTCGGCCGTTACGCCTGCCTCCCGCACACCCGACGCCCCGCCCTGATGGGGTTCCTCGTCGGCCCGCTGTCGTCGGAGAAGAAGGTCCGCAAGTTTGTCAAGCGAACCGCGCCGCTGCGCCGCGAAGACCTGGCCGAGACGCGGCCCGAGGTGCTCGACGTCGAGGCCCTCGCCAAGACGGAAAACGACCTCACCGCCGTCTGCGCCCGCATCCTCAAACAGCTCCGTGACGTCCAGGCCAGCGCCCAGGCCACCCTCCAGGACATCTTCGAGCGAAACCCGGATATGGACCCCGAAGAACAGGCCCTCCTCATGCACCGCCACGGTCTCCGCGACACCGGTGGCGTGGATCTGATGCGCTTCGTCGTGAACCCGAAATCTTTTGGCCAGACTGTCGAGAATATGTTCTATGTTAGCTTCCTCATTCGGGACGGTCGTGTGGCCGTCGAGTTTGACGAGAACGAACTTCCTTCTCTAAGTGGGTTCCCTCTTTCTCTCCCCCTTGTCCTCGATGCATCACCCTGCTGACTTCACTTCCAGGCCCGGTAGACAGAGGAGACACGACAGCCGATCCCGGTAGACCGAGCGATACCGCAAAACACCAAGCGATTTTCACCATGGATATGAAAACTTGGCAAGACATCATAGACACGTTTGACATCAGAGAACCCATGATAGAACACCGAAAAGAAGCGCGACAACCTGGACCCGGGGCGAGAGGCTGGTATAGTTAGAACGAACCGGCAGAAGGACAATTGGGTCACCGTCCTGGTGTGATCGACATGTGCCATTTAATCGGCGTTTCGGCGTTTTCGATGATACCTCTTTCACTCGTCGGATTTACGAATATGGGGGTAAGAAGAAATCTTTGCTGGACAAGATCTGTTTCTCATTTCATGCCTTGGGGTGTCATGGCCTTGTCGGGAACAATTAATGAACTGAGGATCGCAATGCGAGAGATGAATAACTGCTCATTTCTTCCGATTCCTCTCCTCGCCGTCCTCTGTTTCTACGTTGTTCACTCACTCACTCCAAACAGCTAACCTTCAGACTCCGTCCATCCATCTCGGCTTCCATGATCAACTCCCTAACCGTCAACCGCTTGTCAGCCGGCCCATCGATCCCATTCCTCCGACTCGACCCATCCACTACCACTCCAAATTTGTCCTCGTTGCGATGCGACAGACCAATGGTCAACGCCCCCATGGTGATGCCGCACGCAAAGCTCGGTCATTGTCCACCTCCCTTGTCAATCTAATACGGGTACAGCGTCGCGACCTCCTTTTCTCCCTTTCTTTGTCCACGTCGTCTTTGTTTCTTGTCCTCCCTCCCTCCCTCCCTGCCAACCCTCCACTCCGCATCCGGAATACCAGGCGAACCCACAATCCATTTTTAACTTGCCAGTTGCATGTCCAAACCTCATCTCGTCAAAGGAATCCTGGAAGAACCCCCCAACCTCTTTCCCTTCACGGCCCCGGCGCTTGTCTTTCAATGAAAGGCCTGAATACAAACGGACTAAACAAGGAACCAAGTCGCGTTTCTGAATTACATGGCGCTGCATCCCTCGATGGCGCAGCCGAGGGTGGCTGCGTCTCCTTTGTTCACCATGTCGCCCTTGTGCTTCCTGTTCTCGCAAGGACACCTACTCGACCACCACAGTCGACAAGGCGTCCCGAATCAATCATCGAGTCCTATTGAAATGACGTTTCTTTGTCAGGATCAACCACCACGACCGCTCTTAAAAGGATGGGCGCAGAGACCGAGCTCACTGCTTCAGCTGCCTGGTCAACCTTGCCCTCTTTTCTCCCTTTCCATTGCCGCTTTATTTTTCTCTTCTCCGCCGCTGCCTTGAGTAGATAACCATCAAATTACTCTCCATCTGCCTGCTCTGTGATTTGTCTCAGCTGCATATATATTTCCCACACCCGTCACTGCCGTGTAAGTCTCTCTGGCCTTTTCACAACTCACCTCGACAGGAGAAGAAAGTCAACATCATGGCGTCGGAGGATCCCAAGGATGAAGAGACCCGGGACCGCGCACCGCAAGCTGCACCGGGGACAGACACCGGGGGAGGCCACGAAGACATCCCTCCCGAGGACATCCCTCCCCAGGCCTCCGTCCAAGAAGGACCGCAACATCCAGAGCCAGAATCCGGTCCCTCGCGCTCCAGCCACCGACCGGCTGACATCACCATTCCTCCCCCTCCCAGCCTGAATGCGTCAGCGCAGCAGGGCAGCCAGTCCTCCCCCGCCAAAGAGCCCTCCTCGGCCGAGCTGTTGGAGAATAACCAACCCTCCAAGCGAAGGTCCGACACCTCTTCGTTCCACAATCTGCCGCGCAAGCTATCGAGCCGGCCGCCTAGTCGGCGGCCAAGCTTGATAAGTCGCGCCACGAGTGCGGCTTCCCGCGCGGCCCTTCATACGAGTTTGTTCTGTGGCTTCGACACCCTCCGCGAGCTCTCCGCGGCGTTCCAAGGCGAGAAGAAGCTGCGCGAGAAGACCGAGAAGGAGCTCGTGAGAGTTCGGCACCGACTCAAAGACGAGATACGCCGGAAGGAATTAAAAGAGACCGAGATCAAACAGCTTGAGAGGCAGGTCGGCGATCTCAGGAGGGCCAACATTCGAGCGCGGCGGAATCGAGATGTCCCGTCCATCAACCCGGGAGGGCAGCACGTTACGCGACATTTGTTGGAGCAGAAGGACGGCGGAAGCCCCAGGTCTGAGACGCAAGAGGTGAGTAGCAAATCTATCTCTCAAGACTAGCTCGAGTTTTCGAGAGTCGGTCGATAACATCTCCCATCTAGGAGGTTTTGGAGTCTGTCATGACTGAGGAGGACCATGAGAAGGAGATTCTCAAGACGAAGCTGGAGTCCGCGGAAGAAGAAAACGAGATACTCAGAATGGAGCTGGGACGAACACAACGGGAGGTGGAAGGCTACCGGGAGAGCTACCATAGGATCGAGAAGTTCTACGAAGAAGCCGCCGCCGAAAGGGACAAGGCCCAAGAAGAGTGCGAGGCACTCGAGAGGGCTCGCGTCGACAGCCTGAATCCCGACCAGGCTTCTTCCTGGACCAAGGCGCCCGGAACCGGCGGCGGGTTGTCTGGGATGGGGTCACACCCCGCCTCTGCAAAGAAGCCATCGCCGTTGATCCCAAGTCCGGCTTCGAGGGCTGGATCCGAAGCCACCACCGGGACTCGCCACCGCCAGCGCTCCGCATCCATCCCATCCCGCCTCTCCGATGACTATTTCGAGGCGCCCCCCATTTCCCGCGAGGACTACCGCATCCTGCTGGATCACCTTGTGCAGCGGGAAATCAACGACAAGATATTCAACAATGGCCTGTCCGCCCTCGGTTCTGTTGTCGCTGCCACTGAAAAGGCCAAGACGGGCATCGAGCAAGAAGCCCGCATCCTGGCCGACTTCGTCCACACGGTCCAAGATGAGACCTCACAGCCGTACACTCACATCAAGGTCTACAATCCATCTGCGGACGACTCCAAGGACGAACTCTCGGCTCATGCGCAGAAACAAAAGGAGCGGTGGCAGGATGACGAGAGAGATGCGAGAGGCCAACAGGACAACACCAGCAGAAAGGTAAGACATTCTACACCTCCAACGAGGGCCGAAATAAAGACGGGGATACACGACCCCTTTGTATCATGTTCGGCTACTAACATGAGCTGGCGTTCTAGACAGGGCATTGCGACTGCGACGGTGACTGCGGGAAAAAGCTCCGTGAAGCCCACCAGGAGGTTGCGAGGCTTCGGGCGCAACTCTCCGACCAAGGCGACTGCGACGATGACTGCGAGGAGCAGCTCAAAAAAGCCCAAAAAGAGTTGGCGACACTTCGCGCCTCGTTCAACAAGCAACTTTCCCAACGAGATGACTCCTGGAGAGTCGCGAAAGAACGTGCAACGTATTATAAAAAGAAATACGACAAGGCGAAATTGGACCTGAAGCAGGCATATAAGCGCTCAGAGGAGCAGAAAGCTACCATTGCCGCATGTCGAGGCCAGACCGAGCTAGGCGACCGCGCCCAAGAGAAGTATAAGGAGAAGATAAAGGAGTGTCGTGCAGAGATGAAAAAGCTGGAACGCAAGGCCGACCGTCGCCGCGAAATTTACGTCGACATCTCGGAACGGGTGGCAGAGACAGAACAGGCGATCCGGCGGCTCGCAGCCGAGAATGGAACAGACAGGGGCCACACCGCAGAACCGATAAGCGAGGTGGAACGCCTTCAGGAGAATCTTCGGAGGTTGAGGCAAGAGGGGGAGGGCGTCAACGTCGAGTTGGATATCGTCAGAGTGCGCCATGCAAGGCCCCTACCCGACATCGACCCTATCGCGCCAATCAACCGCGCGCGAGCTCGTGACAGGGAGGTGCGGATCGCGGAACTGGTCAGAAAGAAGGACGACATTGACACAACCATCAAGCGCAACCTAGATCGTCTCGACATTCTGGACGGGTATAAAGTGGATGACCAGGTTCTGCTGGGGCCGCAGGATAAACAGCAGCAGCAGAAAAACACCTTCGGATCAACCATGAATTGGTTTCTGGGCGGCGGCAAATCGGCGCAACCCACCCAAGCCGAGTTAGATGCGAATAATAAGATGGCTCGCCTTGAGGAGAAGATAGCCGACCTTGAGGAGAAGCTCGCAGAGGCCCAGGACAATGTCACGAACCTCAAAGAGTTGAGCAAGGAGAAGGTGGACTTGGTCGCGATCGAGAAGGAGCGCAGCAACTTCCAGAGCCATATTGCCAGGCTTCAGGAGGAGCTTGAGGCCACGCGAAAGGAACTGGCCACGCAACACACAGGGCGAGAGAACGAGGTCGACAAGAAGTTGCACATCATCATCTCGACGCTGCGCGAGCGGCCAGGTGCGAGCGTCCAGGAGACAGAGCGTCTGCTCAGTGCCGTGCGGGATCAGGAGGTCGCCGCCGGCGGCTCCGGCATTCCACAAGCCGACAGGTTCAAGATGGAGTCCATGGGCGAGGGCCTGGCATCTCCGCTGCAGCAGCTGGATTTGTTGGAGGCGGCGCGTGCCAGGAACTCGAGATACCTGCAGGATGAGCTGGCAGAGAAGAAGGAATACGCCCAATCCATCGAGGAGCTGTCGAGGGAGCATGTTCGCCTGCAAGAGGAAAGGAAGAAGCTTGGTTCTCATGCAGAAATCACAACAAAGGTGGCGGAGCTGACGCACCAACTCGAGATTCTGAGGGACGCCGGAGATATGTTGGAGGCACTGGAAGACGCCCGTGTCGACCGGGACGAGATGAACGCCGACGCAAACTACCTGCCCGGAGCTATTGCCTTGGAGGAAGGGACCGGTTTGGATCCGGTATCGAGCGCCAGTGGGAAACCGAAGTTCGAATCGCCGAAGGTGCGCAAGTTGCGAAAGAAGCTTGAGGCGCTCCGTGGCAACAGAGACGCCAAGGATGCGGAAATCGACGAGCTGAACAACGGCATCGCAGGCATGGACGAGCGGATCCGGTCCTTGGTGACTAACCCAACGGTTGCCAACGTCAACGACGCCATTAAGAGACTCGAAGCGCAGCTCGACGAGGCGAATGCCCGCCTCCAGGCATCAGGGCGCCTCAAATCTCAATATCACACGTTGCTCGACAAGGCCGATCGGAAGCTCCTCAAGCGCATCGGGGACCTCAGGGCCGAGAACGAAAGCGCAGCCAAGGCCCTAGAGAAGAAGGTGATGGAGCTCCGAAGCGACATGGGGGGCATTATGACGACGGCGGCCCTTCAAGATCTAGTGGATCGCTTGAGGGAGTCTGAGGAACACCGCGAGCGCCGCGAGGCTGATCTGAAGAAACAGAAGAGTAAAAACCGCAAGCTGAAGGAACGCATCCAGGATCTCGCCAGGGATCTGAGCCAGACCATAAACAGGCTTGTGGAAGAGAGGAAGATGGGCGAAGCGAATGTTTCGCGCATCAAGGAGCTCGAGGCGAAATGCAAGAACCTGGAGTCCCAGCTCACGGCTGCTAGGAGGGAGTTCTACACGGAGACACTCAAGTTTATGCAAGCTCGTAAGCAAGGCGCATTGGAGCTTGCGAACGCGCTCCATGAAAAGCGCCAGCTCCAGCGACTGCTTGGCATGATCGGGGAGCAGCTGAGGTCCGCCCGAGAGAGCGAGGAAACGGTTCAAGATGAAGGAGGGGCCAGCTTCGACAAACCCGCCCGTAGTCAAATCGTCTCCCGATTGGAACAGCTCGAGAATGACACCATGGGGAGCGCCCTTGACAAGGATGATGAAGTGAGGCGCCTGACCAGCCAGAAGGACATGGAACTCACGGATCTACGGAACGAGGTCGAGGAGCTCCGACAAGAGCTTCACGAGCGAGAACAAGACGTGCGGCAGGCAAGGCAGATTGGCTCGCAACACCTTCGTCATGCCTACAGCGAGATCCAGTGGCTACGTGATAAGCTCCAGGAAGCGGAACGAAACGCGGAAGTCATCACAGATTTGTACAGGGCAGCCGAGAGGCAGCTCGACGGGACCGAAGACGAGCTCAACCAGGTGCTGCAGGACTTTGATGCTTACGAACACGACGCCCGACGGGACTTTGACCACCTCGTGACGAAGCACCGCCTCCATGTGGACGACATGAACAAAATCATCGAGTCGATCTCGCGAGAGATGGAGGAGAAGAACGCTACTATCGAGAGACTAGCAGGCGAAATCGGCGAGCGCCAAGTCTTGTTGCAGGAAAAGGACGACGAGCTGGAGACGCTGTGTAATCTGAGATCTGGGACAAGCGCCGACGAAGAGGAGGTGGAGATGCTCAGACACGAGCGCGATCAGCTCGACGGTCAGGTGCGCGAACTTCAGCAGCAACTGGGCGCAAGGAGCAAGGACCTAACGAAGCTCCGCGACGAGACGGTCTCGGGCCAGAAAGAATCCGAGGACGACGCGAAGGCCGTCGCCGCCAGGGAACAAGACCGGATAGACGAACTAGAGGCCCGGTTGAAGGCCGAAACTGACGAGCGGGTGCGTGCGCAAAAGGAGCTCGACCGGGTGAGCCGAGAACTGGAGTCTGCGCAGAAGCAAATACCATCGGCACATGATCAGGTTGAGACTCTTCAGAGGGTGAAGGAGCTCCAGGGCGCTGGCCCATCCACCCAAGTGGTCGACAGGAGCCCCGAAGAGACGGAAGAGGAAGAGCTGGAGCGGCAACTAAATAGCACGCCCGAAGCGAACTCGGAAGGGGGCCAGCAGACGGAGAAGAAAAAGACAAAGGGAGGCGCGAGACAGAGGGTGAAGAAGCGGAGCCCACGCCCTACCGGACGCAGCAAGGGTGTGCCGAAGACGGCCCAAGATGCAATGCTGGAGCAGATGCTGAGGACGATGCGACGAGATTCGAGAGCATGGCATAACATGACCATAGCACACAGGGACATGGCCACAGAGTCCCGCCGTAGGGGGAGAATGATACGGTCGCTTCTCTGGGACGACGGCAGCGAGACGGAATCATCCGCTTCAGAGGCAAGCACGAATTCCGACGATGACGATACTAGCATTCGTTCGGTCCGTCACTGGCTCGAACGCGACGATACTCCCTCTAGCAGACGACAGGCGGAACGACAAGGGCAACGGCATCAGCATCGGCGTCGGACGAGCACGGGGGAGTGGGGCGCCATGGCCGAGTTGGCCCGGTGGATAGCGACATGGGTCTTGGCGAGCTGCAGCCTGCTATGGGCGCTGGGCAAGGCGGCGGTCTTCCAGATGTGGCACCTACTGGCATGGCTCCTGGGTGTTTTGCTGTTCTGCGTGGTGTTCTGCGGGGAGACGGTGTTGCGGCGCGAACGGTCGGCAAATTTACCCCGGCTGCCACGGGCATCGTGGCCGGCCGTCTCCCGATGGGACGTCGCGAGAGTGCTGGTGCAAATCATCCTCTTCTACCTCATATACGGGGGGATCCGGGTATACTGGGTCTCGTGGATGATGGCGGACCTGTGGATGTCGGCCAACGGGGTGACGGGAGGATCGACGCCCGACTTGATACGGATGAACCACTTGTCGGGAGTATCGTGGACATGGAACGATCTGGTAAATATGATGGACCCGTTGTATTCGTGGGACGGATAGGAGGCGTCGCATGTCGTGTGCAAAGAGAAGGAGGTCAATGGGGGCAGAGTCGCGGGATGAATGCTGAGCGGAGTTTTATGAGTTGGGTTGGAGCTGAAGACTGAAGGAGCCGAATGAGGCGTCTCTAGATGGAGGTTCGGCGTCATGGTGAATTTGCTTTTGTGGTCGCGAGTTTATGTTGTGTGTCCTTTGTGTTGTGTTTTCGATGGGAATGAAGATGCATCATGTTGATTTCTCCTTGGATCTGAATCACGATGGAATGAAAAAGTACCGCCTCCGTGACTTGTATTCGTAAGTACCTGATAAGTCGTTTTCAATTCTAATAACACATGTCAGTCAGAGGTCCTCGGTCAAGTCGAGTAGGCGCGACTCACATGCGGGACTACTCGTGATGTCATCACTCTTGTCTTGTCCCCGGTCGCACTTGCTGCTTCTAGGCAAATATACTTCTTCTTGGTAGGTGCTTGCTTCGTACCTCTACGTACACCGATATCTGTTACCGGTAGCTCTTTCTTCCTAGAACCCAAGACAGTTCGCACGGTCCTGGCTCCCTCCATCGCACTTGCCGAGGACACCGGATGAAGCTTCACGAGTTACACGGACCGGACACCGACCGGCCCGGCCCATGGCGATGATGCAACGCTCTTTCGCTATATACAGTCACGCTGGTACCGCGTACCTCCCTACTCTGCCTCTATACTCGAGTTACTCGAGTCATCTCCCTTTTGCATTCCATCAACCTACATAGCCAGGTCCCTCCGGTCGGCTAACATTCCTCTTCTGCTTATCTATGCTTGCTTCATGGGCCCAACATTTCTTATTCCCCCCCGAAGCCTTGTGAAAGTATCTTCTCTTCCTAGACCCGGACTCTCTCGCTGCGCTTCCTACCTCGTACGCCGAAAGCAACCGTCCGCCAGCATCGGCATAGTCGGTCATTTTTCAGTTCCTCCCTCGACCTCGTCTTTGTCCTTTTCCTCTTCTGCTCCCATCATGGCATCATCCAAGCTCGTCCCGTCCAATCCTTCTGACGTGATGGTCATCCGCGACCTCACCCCCAACCTCACCACTCTCTCCGTCCCCTTTCTCCGCGCCGGCACCGCCCGGATCGGCGGACGGGGTACCCTCGCTCGTCTCCCCGCGGGCAACCTCGCCGTCTTCTCTCCCGTCGCCCTGACTCCCGAAGTTCGAGCCAAAATCGACCAACTGACAGGACCGGGGGGCGGCACCGTCTCCCATATTGTCGCCCCGGATATCGAACATCACATCTTCCTGTCCGAGTGGAAGGCCGCTTTCCCCGGCGCCAAGCTCATCGGCCCCGCCGGCCTCCCGGAAAAGCGTGCAAAGGCCGCCGCGCAACACAACCCGGACCCGCGCATCAAGGACGACCCTTTCGCCGTCGTCTTCCCCCTCGGCGACGAGGCCAAGCGGTCCGTCAAGGTGGACCCGGACTTTGACGCCGCGTTCGACTACGAGTTTGTCGACGCCCATGCCAACCGCGAGATCGCCTTCTTCTACCGCCCCGACCGCACTCTCATCCAGGCCGATCTGCTCTTCAACCTCCCCGCCCACGAGCAGTACTCGCGCGTCCCAGAGAACCAGCGCCCCACCGCACACTTGGCCGATCGCGTCTTCGCCGCCCTCCAGACCACCCAAGGCGACCTGACTTGGACCCGACGTTTCCATTGGTACCTCGCCTCTCGCCGTAACCGCCCTAGCTTCAATGCCAGCATCAGACGTATCAACCAGTGGGACTTTGACAACATTGTGCCTTGCCATGGCGATACCATTGTTGGTAATGGCAAAGAGATATTTCGAAACGTTTTCGCCTGGCACCTGCAAGACGAGACCAAACAATGAGCGATATGGTCTTTACCTTTTTGCCAACCCGTTTTCTTCTCCCTCCCATATGTCTCGTCTATCCGCCCTCTCAGTCCTCTCCTGGTGATGAGTTCTTTGTACGGTTTTCTCTTTGTATACTTGATTCTCTTGTATAACTATTACCGCTAGCTATGGGAAGTTTGGCCATGTCGGCATGTTGGAAACAACCAGGATCGAATATTGCTGTGCTCTATCTCTTCATAATGTCGTATGGTTACTGTTCTTCTCGCAAAATGCAGGTCGCTTCGCAGGCAGGTATCATGAAATATGGTCGTTCTCCGTTCTTTACCACCCTGGGGATTACATCTTTCCCGTTTACGTCCCTGGCTCTCTCGGCCCACCAGAATCTGGACCCGACACCGCCGCATTAGCACTGGGGATCATAACATTATCGCCAGGCAGCTCGTGCAGCCCCTGGATCCCTTCCATAGCTGCCATCTCGTGCCGCCTCTCGTTGGACGGCGCTTCCACGCGTCCCAGAGTCGTGTCGCCGCCGGGTGCCTCATGCAGCATCGCATCAGGAGACGCCTCGTGCAAATTCCGTGACATGGTAGTGGCGGGTAGTTCGCTACCGTGCGGCGAAAGGGGCGAAGGGCCCCAGGCGGCCGAGCCGTCGGGACCCAAGGCGGGTGCTTTCTTCTCCGAATCTTCGCCTTCCTTGGTCTTCTCGGCAGCTTCCTTGGCCTTGCGACTCTTGCGACGCCAGAGGAGGAAAAAGACCAAGGCGAGGAGAATCCCGAGACCTCCGACGCCGATGCCGACACCGAGTCCAACCTGGAGGGCAGTCGATGGCCCACCGTCCCCTTCTTGGTCACCGTCACCAGACTCCGCACTCGGCTCATTGCTAGCGCCCGTCGTGCCAGTTGCGCTGGTCGATGTTTCGGTCCCCGACGCCGGGCGCCCCGAGGTAGAGGTGCCAGTGGCCGAGGCGGAAGTCTCGGTCGATTCCTCGCCGATGATCTTGACGATTGTCGCGGTCCCTAGAAACGGCGCACGACGCCGACAGTTAGCGTGTCTCCAGTCTCCAAATTACGCACCCGCGAGCTAGGCTACGGAAGAGTCAAAGGGGCCAGGAATCCCATACCCGGAAGTTGGAAAGCCTCGTCGTCGCCGGGCTCACAGTCTCCATCCTCGTCCTCGTTGATGCAGTAAAATAGATCGCGAAACCCCATGCATGCTCGGATGGGTTGGGGCTCGGCCACATTGTCGATCTCGTCGGCATCCGTGCACCACCTGGGACAGTTCAGGCTGCCCCAGGACCGGTCTGTGCAGCCAACTCGGTAAATGGTCGCGTCGGCGAGGTTGTCGGGGTCGCCGCCGGCGGCCATGCATAGCCCATTGCTCAGGCAGGCCCAGCCCGAATGGCAGCAGGCAGAATGTCCGGTAGTGCCGCCGCAGGGCTGGACCTCATTGGACGCCACGGTGCCATCGAACATGTAACAGGCCCTTTCGTCATTGTTGTCGCTCCCTGTTGACTGCGCGGCTGCCAGGGCGGGAGCTGTTAGGGGACTGCTGGCGAGGAAGGCGGCAAGGGCGGACACAAAGAATAGGTGTGTTGTTGGTGACATGAGACGACGCCGCGGCTGTATCTGGCGACTCCTGGCTGGAGACTCCATCCTGACTGGACCAGAGGATTTGTAATGTTGGGTATTTTTGGACCACCTTGATGCGAGGTCACGTCCGGTTCCTTTGTTATATGCTTTTTCCTGAATAGTTCGGCGGCACACGGACACCGGGTGTGGGATGCGATGGGGCGCTCGCTATAATACAAGCTCCGGAGGTCGAAAGCGCAAAAGAGGTGGTGATTCTTTTTGGAGATGGCACGAGGAAGAGCCTGAATACATAGGTAAAATGTCTAGGAAAAAACGATCTGGATGCTGCGCATATCTCTGAGAAAAGCAAGGTCTTTGTTGCGAGCCGAATCGTAATACCGTCCCGTCCCCGGCCCACTCTGTTATCGATTCCTCGGCTGCATCGAGCTTGGGGCAAAAGCGACGGGGACTACCGTTGATTTGATGCGGCGGGGCCCATTTCAATAGTCTTCACCTGAGCTGCCAACATTCTCTCCATTGTATGTAATGACTTGGCTTTGTGGCCCAGAAGCGTTGCATGGAGCGTTTTCGACGACGCAGCAGATCGAATTGAATTGATTGATGGAACCGTATACCGGAAGAGAGTTGTTCCGTCCGAGACTAACCGTTTGGGGCCACTTCGCGTGGCTGAGTGACCCGATACAGGGGTCCATCGGTTCAGGGCGACGGCCGGACCGTCTTGGCTCGTGGCTGAGCGCCTCGCATTGCTGCCCGCCAAGACGAGCATGTGTCATCAGGTGACTGGATACGGTAGAACGTTGGCGCCATAAGAACGGCCACTTATGTAAGCGACTAGAGCTTCTATGGAGATGTCATCAAGTAGGTAAGGTATCAAAGTCCGTGTATTCTCAAGACAAAATATCCCATCCCCTGCCCTGGTCCCGGTCTTCTATGCCTTCCCCTTCGACACACCCGCCTGCTTCTGCTTCATCCATCTTCACTCCTGTCTCCTTCAGTTCAGATGTCCCGCCATGTCATTACAGTAAAGGGGAAGAAGAATAAGCACCAAACAGTCTCCGGTCTTCGGTCCGGTCCCTATGAAGGCGGCCGAAGCAGCACTGTTCCCAGAATCATCTTAACCCGGCCCCCTGCTTCACTCAACCAAGAATCCTTGGCCCTTCCGCGTCATCCAACCACTCCCACGTAAAAGACGTCAACTTTTTTCTATATGGCCCCTGGAATTGGGGGAAGCTCTGACGCGCGCCTTGTGTTCTTCCAAAAGTCCAACGCCTCCACTGTGTCCCCTCCCTTCTCGTCCTCATATGCGAATAGAATCTGCAGAGCAAAGTGTCAGTACATTGTTTATCTTAAGAGAAAAGGGAAAAAACTCACCTCGTGGGTGCTGCTGTGAAGCATCCGAATGTTCTTCCGCGGCACAATATGCACCGCGCCGTTCTCAATGTGCCTCAGCTCGATAAAGTTGGACTCAAACGCCAGGATCCAAGGATAGCTAAGCGCAAAGCTGTGCGGCGTGCCTTCCCAGTCGATCCGCCACTCCGGCCGAGCCCGCCATCCGTTGCGGTTAACAAAGAAGGAGAACTCGGAGTAGTTGAGCAGGAACTCGCCGTTCAGCCGCTCAATGTGGATCGGCTTGACCGTCTCCTTGCGCGCGACAAAGTCGAGGCTCGTGTCGGCCTGGTCGAGCAGCGACTGCGTCTCCAGCGTCTCCAGCGACACCACCTCGAACCCGCGCGCGCACGCCACGCACAGCTTGCTCTTGAGGAAGTGCACCGACGACGACTCGGTCGGGATGTAAAACTCCTTGAACGGCTTGAGCTCGTCCTGGCCCGAGAACATCTTGCCGAACCCCTTCTGCTTCTTGCCCTTGGAGAAAGCGTCCGTCGGCTCGTACACCTTGATCGTCGTCGACAGCGCCGACGACTTGACGCAGCAGACCAGGTGCCGGCCGAGGCAGATGCCCGTCTTGAAGAAGTTGCAGTGGCTCTGGATCTTCTTGGGCCGTTTCGACAGCGCCGGTTCGTTGGGGTCCAGCGCCGACAGCGGGTACGAGTACACCGCCTTGTTGGACAGCACCAGCAGCAGACCGTACTCCTCCAGCACGTCCACCTGCTGCACCTGCGTCGTCTCGATGACCCGCTTCGGCGACGCATCTTTGTTCTTCCGGTCCGAAACGAAGATGCCCGTGTCCGTGCCGTAGATCAACTTGCGTCCGCCGTCGAACGGCGTGGCGCAGTTGACCTGGTTCGCGCCCACAAAGTACCCAGACGAGATCACCGTGGTGTTGAAGAAGTCGGCGCGCGCTCGCAACCGCTTCTGCGCGTCGTCAATATACTGCAGCCACTTTTCCCTTCCGGCTTGGTTAGCTGCGTATAGCGTCAGCTCGTAGCCGGCTTTGCCCAAGTGACGGAACGTAATGGGCCAGCCGTCGCTCTTCTTGCTCTCCTTTGCGTTGTTCAGAGGCAACAAGCCTGATGACGATCTCTTGGCCCCGTTCTGCGGGATCACTTCGTCCATCTCCTTGATGGACAATAGTTCGAGAGGGATAGGCTAGCGGCGCACGATTCGTTAGCATTGATGGATGGGGTCAAAAGAAAAGGGAAAAAAGGGGGGACGGGGCCGGTTCTGCTCACTCTTCGGTATGCCTTGACCTCCTCGCCCTTTCCAGCTTGCTTCACCCTGACGAGGAGAACGGCGTGGTCAAACAAATAGGAGGTAATGTCGTTGCCGGAAGACGAGTCGTGCGGCGCCTTCTTCAGCTGGCTCTTGAAAATGATCTCTCGCCCCTCCTCGGTAAGCCTGAGATCGACCCTCTCGTTGGGTCGGAATCGCAGCTGCTCCTGGAGCCGCCTGAGGTGGAACCGGTTCTCGGCCTTTCCGGATTCGCGGTTCACCCGGCCGAGAAGGTCGCGAATCATGTGGAGCACCTTGGGAATATCTGTCTTGTCCGGGTTCGTCTCCTCGGTGTACTTGAGCACGGCTTCCAGGAGGAGCGGATAGCGGGCCAACCGCGTGGTCGGCTTGGTAAGGTATCCGTTCAGCTCCAGCTTCCGCGACTCCTTGCGCCGCTCGATTTCCTCCACGAACTTGGCAAAGTACGGATTGATGGCCTTCTCGTTCTCGAACTGGTGCTTGGCTTCCAGCTGCTTGGAGCCGTACCAGATGAATGGCTCGAACTGGGGGGCGAATTCGAGGAAGATGTCGCCTATATTGCTGACGACGGGGTCTTTCTGCTGTCGTTCGGTCAGACCCCTTGCGAAGCGTGAGCTGACGAGATGCAGACTAGGGTGATCGATGATGTTGCTGAAAATGGCCTTGACAACCTTCTCTCGCCGGTTGGCAGGGATGGGAGACCCCTTGGATCGCAGCGGGATAATCCAAAAGTCCCGCAGATACTCCAAGTCCTTGACAAAGTCCCTCTCGGTGTAGCAGATTTCCGAGATGACTTCCTGTCTCTTCTTTTCCATGTCATCCACCTTGTCTGCCACCTCGCGGGGCACCGAGTTGATCCAGAGCTTCTGCTCGTCAGTCTGGTCGGCGTCGTCCTCGTTCACCACGGCGCTGTCCTCCTTCTTCAAGCCAGGTCCCATCTTCAGATTCAGTCGAGACACTTGCTCCAGGCGCCGAGGGCAGGCGATCGAGTAGCAGAGGTTGTCGCGGGTACATGTCGGGGAGTAACACTCGGACAGGAGCACAAAGACGCCATTCACGGCCGGCTTTTCGTCTGGTTGATCGGTCAGGGTCTCGCGGAATTGGTACATCTCCGACGTCGAATCTCGCAGACGGTGTTCGTACGTGACGTCGTGGAAGAACTTTTGGGCATCCAGGGCGCGGCCTAGGAGGAGGGCGAGGTTCCTGTCGGTAGTCCTGATGATGTACGACAGCACGTCCACAGCCTCGGCTCCGCTGAAAGCATTCTTGTACGTGAGTTCGTTCTTTGTTCGATCCCCCGTGATAATCTTGTGCCTGAAACACTCGGCCACTCGTGAGAGGAGTGCGGGATATACCAGAGGGGACCGTATCTTGGCGGTCTGGGGACGTTCGCTTTCCATGGATTTAGCCGACCTGCTGATGGACGACCTGTTTGCGACGGTGGTGGCATCGGAATCCGCCGTCATGGGTGTAGAGACGGTCACGGTCGACGCCATGGACATTGACCGGTGGCCGTCCCCCGTCGACGAGGCCATGCTGGTCGTTCTCGTCTGCGATCCGGGCGCGGGCATGGGGTACCCTCCGCTACCATAGTAACCATTGGGACCGCCGGCATTGTAAGGAGTCGGGAGCTCGGTGGGGGCTCTCCTGTTAGGAATGACGCGTCCGCTCATGGTCTGATAGGTGTTTTGTTGGTGATGAGGATGGGAGTTATCTCGGGCCGGTGGGTAGTGGCCCGTCATGGACATGGATCGGTCATCGTGACGTTCGGGAACAACTCGCCCTTGTGCCGTGGTACGTGCCGAGCCAGGACCGTAGGGGGCCTGCTGCCTCATGGGGTTGCCGTATGGCTGCTGCTGCTGCTGGTACTGTTGATATGTACTCGGAGGGGGTTGGTAGTGATGCGGCCTAGGGACCGAGGCGAGGGACTGAGACCGATAAGGGTCGTTCATCATAGCTGGACCTGGTCCTCCCTGGTGGAAACGCTGAGCGGCCGTTCGGGCCCCGGCAGCCTGGGGTGGTGGCGCCCCCCGCGAGTCGGGCCGGGGAGGAGCAGGGCCGTAGGCACGGCGCTGGTGGTGCTGCTGCTGAAGATATTGAGCCTGCGGTGATGGCACTTGGTATCCTCCCGATATAGACCGCTGGCCGGGATACGCATTCGGCGACGGTCCGCCATCCATCATGGGTCGGAGTCTGGGCGATGGGGCGTCTCGATCCATATGGGGCTGAGGCGGGAGCCGTGGCGGCGGTTGCCTTTGCATGGGTGGCATGGGTGGCATGGCGGACGAGGACGACGACATGGTCTGGGTCCTACCCTGGTGTGGTGGCATCCGCGGCATCGGTTGGGGGGGCCCCATGGACGACGACGAAGTCATGGTCTGTGAGCGGCCCGGGGGAGGAGCGGAGCCAAAAATGTCGGAGAAGGCAGCATCTCGTTGGTTGACCGAATGATTCCGAGGGTCACGGAGATCTCGCGAGTAGTAGTCGGACATGATGAATCGCCCTAGACCTAGACATGTACCATGGCCAGAATTAGCAAAACGTATTGTATATCAAGCACGTCGTCTTGTAACTGTGTCACCACAGATGGAAATGTCGGGGCAAGGGAGGGCAAAGGCGGAAGAGAAGGGGAGGAGGAGGGGTTGAAGAATGAATGTAACACGAGAAAGGAAGGAATCGGATTGGGCACAAACAGGTCCAGGGCCTTCTTCTCTCACCTGGAAGCGAAGGCTCGCAAGCCAGAAATGGGCGTGGGAGAGCAAATCGTCAGGCTCGACTGGGCAGGACCAGCGATAGCGATGATACGCGGACGGTTCACTGTTTCGTGAGCCAGCCGCAGTTTCGACGTTATTTTTTTTCCTTGACTCCTTCAAATCTCGTGCGGGGGACGAGAGTCGGACTGCTCGTGTCGGCCCTCTGGGCAACAATCAGATGGCGTTGTTTATGATTGACCTCGTTTCGGGGCGGGTAGAGGCTGACGATGGCTGTTCGGGGGCGGCAGGGGCAGCTCCAAGGCCCAGAACAGGTTCGAAAAATGGGGGAAACTCGGCCGCAGTTCCCGGAGGCCAAGGGGTAACTCGAATGGCTGCAGAACGAGATGCGGCTTGATCGGATATATGCGGACGACGGGGCGGGGGAGATATGGGTGCGTGGTGATCGAGTTGTTCCTGTCAGGTCATCGGAATCAGGAGCGTTAGAGATGCGGCGTCGAGACGCGGATGAACGGTATTGCTAGAAAAATCATAGAAAAATCATAGAGATCATTGTTGTAACAATCTGGACAATCGGGACTGGATTGGAGTGTCGAGAGCGAGGATGCTAAAAAGAAGCAGGCACACTCGCGGGCAATCTGCATCCCCGGGATCCCTCTCGATCCACTTAAACCGACCAGGCTGAATAGGCACTAGGCAAGTCCGGGTTTAGAGGTACCTCCTTATCTACTCCATACCTAAGTACAGGTACTGTACGTTGTACGAATAGGTAAGGAGGATAAGGGGAAATAAAAGGGGAGTTGGTATCACGACCTCTAGAAGCAGGTCAGGTCAGGTCCAGGTCCACTGAAAAGGGCCGAAACGAAGAAACGGAAAAGAAAAAAAAAAAGAGAAGAAAAAAAGAAGAAGAAAAATTGGCCCGGTGACTCTAACGCTCTCGGTCGCGATTATTGTATTTTCCTTTCAGTGTCGACCAAGGCAAGTCGGTAACTGGCTAAAAATGCACCAAGCAATCGGCTTTGTGAAACGGGTCAGCTCAGCTCGCTTGTTGATCTCTATAACAAGACCGACATCAGAGGCCAGGCCTCCTATCTCCTTAAAAAACACAGAAACACGCCAGGCCCCGGGTGTGACGGGTGACGGGTGACGGGTGACGGTACGCCAGTCGTCGCTGGGCTGGGCTGCTTGCTGCGAGTGTCTTGGACGGACCAGGATCAGGGCCTGGTGGGTATGCAGCGGCGGTGATTACAACGTACAATTATCGCGACCTCCGACCAAGGTATCAATGCACGACAGATTCAGGAAGTGATGAAACAAAATAACCTCATGTGCTGTAATGTCTGTAATAAGGCAGGCATGTTGTATGGTAATACCATTTGCCTCGAGGGGAGTGTGTATGCAGATTGCAGTTAGGAGTAGGAAGATATTCCCACGGTTTTGGTCTTGTCAGGCACATGGAGTGGACAGATTGCTCACATGTACTGTGCTACACTGTACAGAATAGGTACTTCGTACGTACCACCTTGGCCGTTGAATGCCTTGAATCAACGACATGTAAAGGTGGGGGCCCCAATCAGAATCATGTGACAATACGCATGACTTGCTTTCTCCTCTGCGTTTCGATGTGAAGCTCCAAGGCCGGCCCACCTGCAGCTCCCTACGGCCTACGGCACGAATACAGGTGACGACGGTGATAACATCGCGACTTCAACACTAACCCAACACGAGCATCGACGTCTATTTTGATTCTTCGCCCTTCGCCCAACATACGAAGATGGTCGACACCGACCCCATTCTCGCGCCCAAATTCGCGCCCTTCGTGGGCATGGTAAAGCGCCCTACCCCATCTCGCCCTTTGACGTAGGCATCGTCTTCGCGCGAGACGAGTCCTGATGCTGACACTACGATACATCGTATCAGGGCGGAATTGCAGGAGCCATGATCTTCGGCTGCATGGGTGCCGCCTACGGCACGGCCAAGTCAGGCATCGGCATTGCCGGCGTCGGAACCTTTAGGCCAGACCTCATCATGAAGGCATGCGTCTCTCCCCTGTTTCTCCGATCATATACCATAACGACTGCTTCTAATACGATTCATCCAACAGTGCTTGATTCCAGTTGTCATGTCCGGTATCATTGCCGTATACGCCCTCGTCGTCTCCGTCCTCATCGCCCAAGATCTCGTCCCTCCCAGCTCCGGCGGCCACTACAGCTTGTTCAGGTCAGCGCAGCCTCCTCTCGATCTTTCCAACCCTCTCCTCTTCTCGCTTCGCCTTGCAGGAGTTTTCGCACACAAGAACAAGGTTGTTACTGACACATGACGGAATTACAGCGGCTTCATGCATCTCGCCGCAGGTCTTTCCGTAGGCTTGGCCGGCCTTGCAGCGGGATACACGATAGGCATCGTCGGCGACAAGGGCGTTCGCGCGTACATGGAACAGAGCCGCATCTTTGTGGGCATGGTCCTCATTCTTATTTTCGGCGAAGTCCTGGGACTCTACGGGTAGGGAGAACCGCAAACACGGGATGCGAGTGTGCACAGCTCATTTTCGCTAACATCTTACCCGTCACTTAGCCTTATTGTCGCCCTGATTCTCAACACGAGAAGTGCCGGTTGAAAAGACGCGAAGAAAAGTACATACGGTCGACCATGGCGAAACGAAACGTTCGAATGACGAATTGGAGACCAAAACACCACTGTATCATAAAACCTGTCAGATCCACAACGACGGGAAGGTTGCGAAGAGCTCCCGTCAAGGGGTCGAGGAGTCTCGAGTCAGGCCGGGTAGGAGGAAACTGCATTATTAATACGGCCTTGTTCTTTTTTTCGTTTGAGAAGAGTTATCGAAACTGCAAGGCGCGGAAACCGCGGAAGACGGACAGGACATTACATCAACGTCACCTGCTCATTGGGAAGTGCATGTTTCGAGAGAAAACATTGACTTCCCAATATAGATATCGCTACATACGTACGAAACTCATGAAACTAATATTCACACCACGGTCGGAGTGTTGCCCGTTGAATCCATCGATTTTGCACCATGATACAGAGCAATATCTGAGAATAGACTAACCCTACATGTGTCAGGTGTGCGCTATTCTCCCCCGGCGATTCAATGGTCGGTTTTCTTCAGGATGGCCTATTGGAAAGAACGAGATGCCAGCCATGTTAAGCTACCTAAAGGAGCTTAAATCGCCATCCCTGTCATGTCGTCCCGTAGAGGTTCATTCTTCATTAATACATTTCACATGACCAAAACAGGGGACCACCAAAGAACACAGCGGGCCCGCAGCAGCGTCAGAAAAGGAAAAAGACTACCCAAGTAGCGAGAGACAAAGAAGGCTTCTTCCGCTGCCGCGATTCAATTTCCCGCCAGTCGACGAGAGAGAATGGGCCGCTGTCCCGATTCAATCTCCCGTCGGGATCGAGTCCAACTGCGATCCCGTTCTTCCCAGTCTCCCATCTGGGCTGTGTTTGGGCGTCAGCCTAACATGACCAACTAGACCAGGATAAGGGGTGCCGGGTGAATATTGCATGGAAGAGCACTTGGCGCGCAGAGGGGAAACGAGAGAGGCGAGAGGGGAAACAACATACTGACGAACCAGTTCCATTGACGATCCTCCTGGACGAGAATCTCGTTTGCCCTCTCGCGAGCCAGTCTGGCCCGTCTGGCTTCCGCCGCCGCGGCCTCACCTACGAGATGGGGGTCTTCCAGCGGACGACGGGGTGCCGGTGCCGAGGAGGAGCCAGGCTGGGAGGAGCAAGAGGAAGAGGAAGGCAGTGATGACGATGAAGACGAGGACGGAGAAGAGGAGAGCAGGGTATTTTCGCTTTCGGCCACGCGCTCGAGGAGAATGGCACGGCGGAGAGACGCCACGGGATCGCCGGCGTTCCCGCGGGCACGACGGCGCGCTACATTGTGGTATGTCGGGTTCGACTGGATGGCGGACCAGGTCGGGATGCGGAACTGGTCTAGTTGGGGGATAGTCGGGCATCGCGGTGGGATGGGGGGGAGGCCTGTTGTGCGTGGCTGGGAGGACGAGGTGGATGTGCGAGCAGGTGCCGAGGTTTGGCCTGGATGGACAGCATCTGGTGCTCCCGGCTGCACCACGTTGGTGCTGTGGCTCGTGGCGGTTGTTCCTGGAGGGGTGTAGGGAGGGATAGGTTCAGGCTGGGAAGCGATCGTGTGGTAGGACGGTGCCTCGGAGACTGGGAGTGTAAAGGCTCTAGTTAGCTCGGTCCTACTCTGCATAGTACTTGGTAGCAAGTATAGACATCGGGTGCACTTGGTGGCCGTTATTCTCTTTACAGACCATACGAGGGGGCTTCAGAGTGGATGGATGCCGTCTCGACATCGTCAGATCTGGGGAAATGGTGGCTTGTTTCTGCTGCGGTGGCCATGGTGGGAGGCGGGAAGCTCGCGGAGACTTTGGGCGATGGCGTGAGATGATGTTTAGAAAGGAGACGACGGCAAGGAGACGACGGCATGCAAGGAGCTGAGACAAGAAGCAAGGGGCAACGCGAAACAAAGGGAATCGTCAGATTCCGAGGTGACGAACCACGTTTGTTATGTACGGAGACTACGGATCCCAGGTGGTTTGATGGTTTGACTGATTGACTGAGCGCTGGAGAAACACCTCCGACAATGCAGTGTCCTTGCTTAAATCCGTACGACCGAATGCTTCCTTTCCAACCACCTCATTCGAGATGGGTGGGTAGTAGCCAGCAAATGAAGCGCGGCAGAGCCAGGAGATATCCTATGATGGGGAAGGGTGCGGAGACAAATGACGACGCATGTTACGAGATATGTGTATTTAACTCGAGCTTACGTTTTTAGGTCCGCGGGTTGATGGAGTTGGAGATAGTGTCCCTCTACCTCCAACTCTACCCAACTTGTACGAATAACTACAGTACCTAGGTACGGAGTATTCGTAGGGTCCTAGGTATTTGTACGTACGAAGTAGGTAGGTACGAAGGTAGGTCGTCATACGTCAGATACGGGTGACGGAAAAACCAAATCGCCGACCGGTAGGGTTGGGGATACTCAAATAAAGCCGAGGTGTCCACAGCTGCCATGTCCGTCAATCAATTCGGCCGAGTCGACAATCACAGCTGCAAAATCAGCGCCCTGTTGACAAAGGCAATTGAACTTTGCTGAAGTCGTCGCCATAGCCGCTTAATGGCTTGTCTGTCTAGGCCAACCGTGTGTTCCCTCGGAGCCGTTTTGTATGGAATCACCGCCAATGGACTCCTCTGCTGCCTCTCTCACGTCCTCTTCCTCGTGTAATACGCGACCCTTGGGCGACCACGGCCTACTCCTTTTCCGCGTCCGTGATGGTTCGTGGAAAAGCGTAGAGAACCAGGGTCATGAAGGAGGGTAACAGTCAACCCCCTCTCAAGTTGTTGTTGGATTCGAATGGAATATACGATCATGCGTCTTTCGGGATGCGGCCCTTCATCCGCGAAACTGGGACAGTTACGTGCAGGATATATTGTTCTATATAACTGCCCTTACGACAATCATGGCTAGCGATTGATCAAGGGATTGATTAATTACATACAACCTCCAGGTCTGTGTCAACAAGCCAAGCGAGCTCGCTTCGACCGAGGTCTGTCGACGCAAATGCCAACCACTTACAACGTACAATTGAACGCAACGGCGATTCCTGCGATGAATCCAAGACGGCCAGTTGCTCGCTTAATTACCGCTGGTTAGCTCGGATGGTTAACTACCGAAACCCATAAAAATTACTCCGCAAGTGCCGGTGTTGATCCAGAAGCTTATGGGGTGCAGATCACCCACTCCCGACCCCCTGTCCCTGGTCGTATATCGACGGAATGGCCCTGATTCGAATAAGTTGTCCGCAACGCCGTGCCACGAGGAGTTTGCTACTTCGTACGAAACCCGGCTAGTATGGGAGTGTGAAATCATCAGAGGGTGCAGCATATCTCTGTGCTGCCATGCGCAGACAGACATACACATGGCGACGACGACAAGTCGGTCGGGCGACGCACTCTGCAAGACGCAGAGGACGCAAAGATTCCATTCAGACGTCCAAAGTGCCGCCAGCACCTGCCGTCCGTATGACGTCGAGGCTGCCTACAAGGATCTGGCGGCTCTCCCTCCACCTCATGATTTCTAGATCTGGTGGGTTACATTGTCTAATGCAGGAGACACCCAATGGCACGACGCCCTCTTTTGGCGGCTAAAATACTCCACGCATGTGTTCCGGCCGTTCTCCATCCTACAATGCAGACGTCTGGCCGGATATCGGGCATGGTAGCGACCCGTGGAACCAGAGCTCTATCCTGATTCGAGCGCTTCCCGCCATGCCTGGCTCGAATACCGGTGAGATAGGCATCGCCGGACCGTACCGGGTGAGAATGGGTATGCGGAGCCCCGGATTACGTGTTGTTGCGAGGCTGTAGCTTGCCCTTTTACTTCATTCCTCCTGGTCTCCCCGCTTTCAGACGATTTTATCCATTCTTCCAAGTTGGGAACCGGGTTCCTGACAGAGGTGTCCGGACAGGGGACTTTTGCTCGTCAGCCTATGGTTCGACCGGTGTTCGTCGGCCTTGGCTGTGCAACTCAACGTGACGGCGGCCGTTATCCAGTGATGGGCTAATAAGCGACGGCCGAAGGCGGAGTGGCTCCTCGCTCGGCTCGTCGGCCAGGCTTAGGTATGCGTTAATATGATATATATAGGAGTCCCGCTCACCGGCTCCCTCGAGGGAGAAAAGAAGAGGGTTTAGCTTGACGAGGTAAACCGTTGGCCCCAAGTCTGGAATCATGACGCTTCGAGACGCCCTTTTCCTGGCCGCCGCGGCATGGTCTCAAGTGGACTTTGCCGTCGCCCAGTACAAGCCAGAGAGAACCTTCTGGCCGAATTGCACCGAGGAGCCGCTGTCCTTGAATGCCGTGTGCGACCAGACTCTGTCTCCGCCCGAGCGGGCTGCTGCGCTCGTGGCCGCTCTGTACCCCGAAGAGAAGCTTCAGAACATTATAAGGTGCGTTTTCCCCATCTTGCATCCTGGACAGGTGTGGGTGGTGAGCTAACTCCCGTTGCGCCAAACCATGCAGCCAGTCCAACGGTACCGATCGCCTCGGTCTCCCCTTTTACAACTGGTGGAGCGAGGCCCTGTACGGAGTCACCCACGCCCCGGGTGTTCGTTTCCGCGATACCGCGCCCTTCAACCATGCGACCTCGTTCCCGATGCCGGTTCTCACGGCCGCGACCTTTGACGACGACCTGACCGAAGCCGTCGGAAACGTCATCGGCATCGAGGCCCGCGCGTGGGGCAACGCCGGCTACTCCGGCATCGACTTTTGGACCCCCAACGTCAACCCCTTCAAGGACCCGCGCTGGGGCCGTGGATCCGAGACGCCCGGCGAGGACGTCTTGCGCGTGAAGCGTTATGCCGAACGCATCATTCGCGGCATGGAGGGCCCCGTGCCCGACCAGGAGAGGAGGATCATCTCGACCTGCAAGCACTACGCCGGAAACGATTTCGAGGACTGGAACGGGACCACGAGACACGACTTTGACGCGAGGATCTCCATGCAGGACTTTGCCGAGTACTACATGTCGCCGTTCCAGACGTGCGCGCGAGACGAAAAGTGCGGCAGCATCATGTGCGCCTACAACGCAGTCAACGGCGTGCCGTCCTGCGCGAGCGAGTACCTGCTGCAGACCATCCTCAGGGAGCACTGGGGATGGACCGAGCACAACAACTACATCACCAGCGACTGCGAGGCCGTCTTGGATGTGAGCCTGAACCACGGCTACGCCAGCACCAACGCCGAGGGCACCGCCATGTGCTTCGAGGCCGGCATGGACACCTCGTGCGAGTATGCCTCCTCGTCCGACATCCCCGGCGCCTGGGAACAGGGTCTGCTGACCGAGGAGACCGTCGACCGCGCCCTGCTGCGCCTCTACGAGGGCCTCGTCCGAGCCGGCTACTTTGACGGCGAGGACTCCCTCTACGCCCACCTCGGCTGGGAGGACGTCAACACGCCCGAGGCCCAAGCCCTTGCCCTCCGGACGGCCGTCGAGGGCATCGTCATGCTCAAGAACGACGGCACGCTCCCTCTTGCGCGCGACTCGAACGTCAAAGTCGCCCTCATCGGCTTCTGGGCCGAGGACGAGTCCAAGCTCCAGGGCGGCTACCACGGCGAGGCGCCCTACCTCCACTCCCCCGCCTGGGCGGCCGAGCAGATGGGCATCGATTTCGTCGTCGCCGGTGGTCCCATCCTCGAAGACTTGACGGACCCCGACACCTGGACCGAGGCGGCCCTCGCCGCGGCCGAGGAGGCCGACTACGTCATCTACTTTGGCGGCTTCGACACCTCCCTGGCCGGCGAGACGCTCGACCGCACCCACGTCGACTGGGCGCCCGCGCAGGCCCAGCTCCTGCGCGACCTCGGCGCGGTCGGGAAGCCCGTCATCGTGGTTCAGCTCGGCGATCAGCTCGACGACACGGAGCTGCTGGAGGCGGATTGGTGCAGCGGCATCTTCTGGGCCTCGTGGCCCGGCCAGGACGGCGGTACCGCCGTTATGCAGCTGATCTTCGGCGAGGCGGCCCCGGCGGGACGACTGCCGATCACCATGTACCCTTCCAACTACACCGAGCTCATCCCCATGACTGACATGGCCCTCCGCCCGACGGGCGAGTTCCCCGGCCGGACGTACCGGTGGTACCCTAACCCGGTGAAGCCGTTTGGTTTCGGTCTGCACTACACGACGTTCGAGGCGGACTTTGTCCCTCTTTGCAACGCAGAGCTGAACATTCAGCAACTTCTCGAGAACTGCGACCACCAGTATCCCGATATGTGCGCACTCCCCGGTCTGCCCATCAAGGTCAAGAACACAGGTGAGCGCGTATCCGATTACGTGGCGCTGGTGTACGTCAAGGGAGAGGTTGGGCCCGCCCCGTATCCCATCAAGACGCTGGCGACGTATACCCGTCTGCACGACATTCAGCCAGGCGAGACGGAGAAGGTGCGGCTGTCGTGGACACTAGGCAACCTGGCGAGGATTGATGAGGACGGCAACACGGTGCTGTATCCAGGCACGTACACGCTCTTGATGGATGAGCCGACCCAGGCGGAGATCAAGTTGACGTTGACCGGAGAGGTGGCCGTCTTGGATGAATGGCCAGCCCCGCCCGCTTAAGGTTGAGAGAAGCGAATAGGGGAAAAAGAGCGTGGAGAGAAAGATTTGTATTAGCTATAGCCCAAGCCGGGATTTCGTCTTCCAAGAATATAGCCAGACCAAACCCGCGAGTTTCTTGCCTGGGAGGGTGACTGAAATTTCACTACCGAATATGTACATGCTTATGGGATAGCGGTGATGATTCTTTCGCGTCCCGTCTCGCCGTAGATATCGTGATAGTGAGACAGTTCCGTAGAGAGCATCCGCGTTGTCATGATAGTTGTCGGATGCGAGCTGCTAAGGCATCAAGGACGCTGAGAATGTGTCTTCTAACCGAGACCAACAACCGTGGAATGATTCATCGAGATGGGATCTGGACTTCACATAAGCGCCTGATGGCGGTGATTAATCAGTCGAATGCTCGCATGGGAATCAAGTGTGAATTCAACTGCATGAAGCCCACCGTGACGTGACCGAGATATCGCAGGTGCCGTCAAGATCAGTGAACATGGCTTACATAAGCTTATGGGTCCATATCAGTCACGTGACTTCGCGTCCTGAAAGTGAACCCCATCATCACGGTCGTGTTTGGTTTGCCTAGAGCAGCATCACAAGAATCTTCCTTCCTGATGGCCTCGATTCCTCACATCAACCTCACCCGAGTAATGAGCAACAAACTTGGACAGCCTCCCCAAATGGCACCATGGCGTCGCGAAACGGGGGTGTCGAGTTTGCCCCTCCGCCGTCTACACTGGCCGCCCAGCTCGTCGAGAACATCTCGGCTTCTACCAGAACCTCTCGCTCCGACGATAATGCAGAGCTAAGAAGACTGTCTGCCACCATCCAGCAAGTCGAGAGCAACCCCGGCCTTCTTAAGACTCCCGATGACCAGCTCCGGCACAATCATCTCTTGACCTACGTCTTCATCCGCGCCGTTCTAGGAGGCCTTCGAATCAACGACCCCTTCGCTGACCGGAGTCACTTGAGATCCGAAGTCCTTCGTGCCATCAGCTTCCTCAAGCTTATTGTCCAGGAGACGCCCGCTGTTCTGCAGTATACCGACACGTCCGAGCACCAATTCGAACTACGCGGCGATGAACCCCTCTGGGTATGGGTTTTCCCGAAACTACTTCGACTCTTGGGCCATGCTCAGTTCCTGGAGCTCAGTCCCGACATTGAGGGCTTCTTCCAAGAGGTCCTCGCCCTCCTAGCGCCGTCCCAGACTCTCCAGAATACGCTTTCGGCAATTGTGGCTTATTTTCGGGAGATTTCCGATGGTGAGAGATCCTGGAGTTCTTCGAATTCGGATATGAAGCATGACTGACAGGGCAGGGCAGCTTTACTTTTGCAGCTGCGTGACCTATTACCCCCCTCGCCGATCGCAAGAGATGTACCACTACACGTAACACTGCCGGACGATAACACCTTGGTGCTAGTCATTGGGAAAAACGCTGTGCACTCGACGAAGCAAAGCACATACACCATCGCTAAAACATCCCAAGCCATCCGTCAGGTATTCAGCTTGTTGACTATCCTTGCACGACCACTCATGTCGCAACACAATCTCGTTGGTAGCTCTGTCCTTTCTACACACATGCCCTGGCTGCTGGACTCGCTGCTCTCCCTTCGCTCGATTCGGCTCATCTGGAAAGATCTTGTTCCTGCGAACCAAATACAAATTTTGCAAACAACATTGTCCTTGCTGTCCCCGCAGAGCTTGGGTTCGAACGTCATTGCCCAGAGAAAGGCGTACACTCTACTAGGTCTGCACTGCGCTGATATGGTGCATCAACATCATGAACTCACGGCCATCGATCAAGCCCAGGCTGAGCCCGCGAGAAAGGCTTTCTGTAACGCTTTGCTGCACCTAGCAGATGCTGCCCTCCGGGATAGAAGCATCAGCAGCCTGATTGTATCTAAAATACTCAATCCATTGAGGGCTCTCATGCTTCATTCTCCACAGCTGGGAGAGCTTGCCGATTTCCGTGTATGCTCCGATTTCCCAGGGGACTTGGCAGCCCTTATGTTCCCAAGACTGACATTGTGAAGCAATCCGTCCAGGTTCTTATGCAAACATCTGGCGTTGCTCCTCCGAACGAACTTACATCCGATACACAGCCAGCATCCTTCACCGATCCCGACCTTCGCCGGCAAGTAGAGGCCCTGCAGCTTGTCCCGCAAGCGGAATCAGAACCAGCTTCGGAACTTCCAGCCAAACGTCGAAAGATTTCCTCCGAGGTCGCCGAGCTTCCCGAATCGCTGGCAATAATATACAAAACTCTCGGTCTCGATCCCGACGCGGCTGGGTTGACGTTGACAGGTGCTTTCTGGTAAGCACCAGCCGGCCCTGACACTTGGCGATGCCTGTATGTCGCTCACACACAATTTAGGGGCAACTACTCCAAACTCAGCGAGGC
Organism: Sodiomyces alcalophilus JCM 7366; assembly: GCF_042370955.1. Classification (NCBI taxonomy): domain Eukaryota; kingdom Fungi; phylum Ascomycota; class Sordariomycetes; order Glomerellales; family Plectosphaerellaceae; genus Sodiomyces; species Sodiomyces alcalophilus. Next base: position 4,014,472 of record NW_027263533.1, read on the forward strand.
CGACCAATGTGCCGTGATTAACCTAATCTCCCTCGTGTGCTGTGTGGTTGACGATGCTGTCTGCTTTGCGCCATCCGACTATGGAAAGCGGGTATCTCGCTGTGATTACTGTTCCATGTCAAACGACGTCGGGCCACGATCCAAGAAGCTGAATACTCAGGCCAAGACCGAGGCGCAGTCCATATTCGTCAGTCTTGTTTCTGACCAGGCCTTTTTGAAGTCTCGCCGGCAACGAGTCGTCGCCATGGTCTGCATCCGACGCTTGATCACCCATACCGATGATACTCATTTATTCGATCTGGAAACTTCCGAACTCGGACAGTGGTGCCTCCAATCCCTGCAGAGCTCTATCAGAGAGCTTCGTATCGCTGCCGGGTAAGTCAACCGCCAAGGACGGTATGTAGGCACGTCTAACCTACGCACCGCAGTCGAACTCTTGCAGTGTTCATGAGACGGTCAACGGCAACCGGGATTGAACAGACGGTCACGGATCGCAATCGAAAAAATGCCCTTTCTCTCCTCAAGGGCATCTCCGACCAGAACGTGACGGGCATCAGTGAGACCAACATTATGGCCTGGGGCCAGTTGGGCCGGTAGGACGATCCCTTCCCCCATCTCTAGTTGACTATGATCTAACCAACACGAAAAGGATCGTCGTCGGGGACGAGCTTAATCTGGTTCTGCATAAGCTACTTGGCTATCTTGGTGGCAGCAACAGTCTCATCTCGTCATGTGCCTTCAGCGAGGTCTGCCTCTCCAATATCTCGCTATCAGGTCTCAGCTAACCATCATGCAGATTGTCAATCTTGCTGCCAGCCGTAGAGTCTCTTGTCGACAGCTATTTGAACCCTTCTGGGGTAACTTGGCTTTCTTTGCTATCAAAGACATGGTTTCGAGACCCCAGATCAGCCGTGCGCTTGCCGAATTGCTCCAGATATCCGTAAACCAGCTGCTGCTCCACGTCCAGAGCTACGCGCTGCCGTGGCTCGTGCTTATGAAGAAAAAGGACGTCGTCCAGAAGATTGTAGACGCCCGCCAGGAAAAGGACCCCATATCAGTCTTGATGGACAGCGACAACAATGGTCCCATCATGGCCCTTCTCCTCATCCAAGATGTCACTGATATTGAGGAATTCGTCATGTCGAGGCTCCGCGAGTTTGCCTCTCACTTTGAGTCTTGCACACTCACGGGATTGATGCAACCCGAAGCCCTCTCTATAGTTCTCGAGCTTCTAAAGGCTGCTGGTGATGCCGGCAATGACAAGGACAAGAAGCCTCGGGTGAGTGCCGCCCATGCCACACAATACCCCTGCGGAACTTGACTAATGTCTTCGTCGTAGATCATCAACGCATTGACTTGGATGTGTACCCAGTTGATGACGGCCAGTGGCGAACTAAAGGCCAGGTCCAAGAAACAATCAAGTAACGTGGTAGGCCGGTTTCTGGAATCGTACCTGCTAGGCCTCATGTCGCGCTTGGTCGACGTTATCAATGACCGTCAGCTGAGATCGCCTCCCGTCGAAGAACAGAGACGTTGCCTGCGAGCCATGGAGGAGATGATCAACGTGTGCAGGGCATATGTGCGCATTGCACGACCACAGGTAAGGGGCAGTCCATCAACCACCGTGGCGATCTTTCTTTCCAATCAAGGTCTGACCTGCGCGTTTTAGATATCTGCCTGTCTCCTCTCTGCTTTAACCCACGACGATCTTAGGAGCGCGGCATTCTCTTGCTGGGCCGCCTTGCTGACCAAACTGGAAGACGAGGACGTCGAGGTTCTCATTGAACCTACTTTTTTTATCATCAACCATTATTGGTCTCTCTTTGACACGGGCACGCAGCAGCTGGCTAAGGATCTGCTGTTGACCATGTTAAAGAACTCTCGGCAAGTTCTCGTCGGCGGTATGATCAACAAACTGCCTCGCCTGGCGCAGATCCCGTATCTATCAGATGTGGAGTCCAAACTCGAGGCACTACGACGTCCCATGGCAAGGCGGGAGACCTTTGCGCTGTTCGCCGAGAGGATTTCTCATCAAAATTCCGGTGTTGTGCTTCTGGCTCTCCATGAACTAGTGGCGTATCTCAAAGAGAACCAGAGTTTCCTGCAGGCGTCGGCCATTAGCGAGCAACCGGACAGCGTGATCCCCACGCTCATGCGGGGACTCCTTGACTGCGCAGCCAAGTACAGCGTCTCGCAGCCGGATATTGGCAGTCTATGCACGCAGTGCATCGGCCTGGTGGGATGCCTCGACGCAAACCGGATCGAGGCGACCAGGCGGCAGAAGTCCATGGCGATCCTCACTAACCTTGAGGCGCGCGAGGAGATGACAGACTTTGTGCTGTTCATTCTGGAAGAGGTCCTGGTGAAATCGTTCCTCTCTACGACGGACACCAGGCTCCAGGGCTACCTATCCTTTGCCATGCAAGAGCTCATGGACAAGATTGACATCCGGGCCGCTCTGGAGATGGAGCAGCAGAATATCCGGGACGGAGAGCGTGTTTACCGAAAGTGGCTCGCCTTGCCCGAGGGCGTCCGGGAAGTCCTGAGGCCGTTCCTGAGGTCGAGATACATGCTGGCGCAGGCCAACCTACCGTCAGCCGAATATCCCATCTTCTTCCGGGGGAAGCCCTACGGCAACTGGATGCGCTCGTATGTTCTCAACCTCCTGCAGAAGGGGCAGAATCCCCACGCGCAACTCCTCTTCGAACCCCTTACTCGCGTCATCCGGGTCAAGGATATTTCCGTGGCAGAATTCTTACTTCCTTACTTGGTGGTGCATGTTGTGGTTGGCGATGAGATCAGCGAGGAAGAAAGGAATAACGTCACAAATGAACTCCTCAATGTTCTTCAAAATCAACCGGCCGATCACGCTACATATGCGGAAAGGGAGGATATGAAGTTGTACTGCGAGGTAAGTACACGAGGTTCCTATCATGCCTTAGTGCACTCACTGACAAGAGAGGTGTATTCCAGGCTGTGTTTCGGGTCCTCGACTATGCGATGAGATGGGTCCAAGAAAAGACTCGCCGCAGGGTGGCCAAGTCGGACGAGGCCGCGATTGAGCGGGTCAGGGCAATGGTGGACATGATACCGCCAGAGTTGCGATCGCAACGCGCCGTAGACTGCAACCAGTATTCTCGCGCGCTATTCTATCTCGAGCATCATGCGCAAGAAATCGAGCTGAAGGAAGGCGACCCCACAGAGAGGACACGGCTCCTGGAGCGTCTCCAGGACATTTACGCGGAAATTGACGAGCCCGACGGGCTCGAAGGCATCTCGGCCCGCCTACACGTCTTGGATATCAACCAGCAGATTCTCAGCCACAAAAAAGCCGGAAGGTGGCCGGCAGCGCAGACTTGGTATGAGATCAAATTGGCCGAGGAGCCTCATAATGTCGACATTCAAGTGGATCTGCTTAATTGCCTCAAGCAATCCGGGCAACACGACGTGCTCCTGAACTATGTCGAGGGCATGCAGACCGAACCCATGTCCGAGAACAAGATTGTGCCATTCGCGGTGGAAGCCGCCTGGGCCACGGGCCGGTGGGAGAGCCTTTCCAAATACGCCAGCCGGTTCCAAGGGAACCCGCTGGATGACTTCAACGTGGGAATAGCGGAACTGTTTAACGCGATGCGCCACGGGCAACACGGCGGCGTCGGGTTCAAGCAGACGATGCAGAGCTTGCGAGAGAAGATTGCGTCGGCCATGACGTACTCGGCAACGTCGTCCCTGCAGTCATCCCACGAGCTCATGCTCCGTTGCCATGTCCTTACTGATATGGAGATCATCGCCGACACGGTAGAGGCGGAAGGGCCGGCACACCAGAAGGTTTTGGACCTGCTCAACCGGCGGCTCGAAGTCCTGGGGCCGTACGTCAACGATAAGCAGTACCTTTTGGGCGTTCGGCGGGCCACCATGGAGCTGTGCCGGTACGTTTTGTCTTGTTTTCCATTTTTTTGCCTCCCCTAAATCATTTCCTACCTTATGCGTTACTCTCCGCACATACTCATGCCGTTTCTAGGCCCAGGTTCTCCAATCTCGATATTTCATCCCTCTGGCTCGCAAGTGCGCGGCTCGCACGGAAAGCAAATGCGATGCACCAGTCTCTGAACGCGGTCCTTCACGCTTCTCGGCTCGGAGACGACTATGCGGTGATCGAGAACGCGAGGCTGCTATGGAAGGACGGACATCCGCGCAAGGCCATCCAGGTGTTGCAGGGGGCCATCGACGCCAACAAGTTCGCGACGCAGGTCAATAGCGCCGTGGGCTCGGCGCGGGGCCTGGACGCGGAGCAGAGGATGCTTACGGCGAGGGCGCAGCTGACGCTGGCGAAATGGCTGGATGCGGCGGGCCAGACGCATGTGGTGGCCCTGCGCGACAAGTACCAACAGGTGCCCAAGACGCTCTCGGCGTGGGAGAAGGGGCATTTCTTCCTGGGGAGACACTACAAGAAGCTGATGGAGTCAGAGCAGTCCCTCAAGCTAGACCATCAGAGCGACGCGTATCTGCAGGGCGAGATTGCGAGGCTTGTGATTGAGAACTATCTGCGGTCGCTGAGCTACGGCATGAAATACCTCTATCAGACGCTGCCCCGGATCCTCACGCTCTGGCTGGATCTCGGAGCGCAGGTAGACAAGCCGCCGGAGGGGAAGATGTCGATCTCGCGGGAACTCCAGCGAAGGCGGGTGGATCAACTGGGCCATCTGCACAAATTCCTAGACAAGTACATCGGGAAGCTGCCGGCGTACATTTTTTACACGGCGCTGCCGCAGATAGTGGCGCGGATCGCGCACCCCAACGAGCAAGTGTTTGAGAGGCTGGGGAAGATTGTGGTCAAGGTGGTGAATGCGCACCCGCGGCAGGCGCTCTGGGGTCTGTTCGGGGTCATGACGACGAAGCAGGCGTCGGCGCGGAGGGAGCGGGGGCAGCGGATCCTGCAGGAACTCCGAAAGTCGACGGTAAAGGTGGAGGACGGCAGCTCGATCAAGGCGGAGAAGGGCAGCACGGGCAAGTCGGACAAGGGCAGCTACGACGTGAAGCAGCTGCTGCGGTTGGGGGAGAAGCTGGCGGAGCAGCTGCTGCTTGCGTGCAACAACGGCAGCTTCCAGAGCAACCGGACGACGACTGCGAGCATCGCGCGGGACCTGTACTTCAACCACAAGTGCACGCCGTGCCCGCTGGTGGTGCCGATCGAGCGGTGCCTGTCGGCGACGCTGCCGACGGTGACGGGCAACGTGCGGAGGCACCGGGCGTTCTCGCAGGACGTGATCACGATCGAGTCGTTCCTGGACGAGGTGCTGGTGCTGGGGTCGCTGGCGCGGCCGCGGCGGCTGACGGCGCGGGGGTCGGACGGGAAGAACTACATGCTGCTGATCAAGCCCAAGGACGACCTGCGGACGGACCAGCGGCTGATGGAGTTCAACGGCATGATCAACCGGGCGCTGAAGCGGGACGGCGAGTCGAGCCGGCGGCAGCTGTACATCCGGACGTACGCGGTGACGCCGCTCAACGAGGAGTGCGGCATCATCGAGTGGGTGGACGGGCTTAAGACGCTGCGGGACATTCTGCTGGAGCAGTACCGGGTGCGCGGGGTGGCGCCGGACTACAACCGGATCCGGCGGCTGATGAAGGAGGCCCTGGTGGGGCGGGACAACATCCACCTGTTCGAGCGGGAGGTGCTGGGGACGTTCCCGCCGGTGCTGCACCACTGGTTCGTGCAGCAGTTCCCGCAGCCGGCGGAGTGGTTCGCGGCGCGGGTCAAGTACACGCGGTCGTGCGCGGTCATGTCGATGGTGGGGACGATGCTGGGGCTGGGGGACCGGCACGGGGAGAACGTGCTGCTGGAGAAGGACAACGGCGGGGTGTTCCACGTGGACTTTAACTGCCTGTTCGACAAGGGGCGGACGTTTGCGGAGCCGGAGATGGTGCCGTTCCGGCTGACGCACAACATGGTGGCGGCCATGGGGATCGCCGGGTACGAGGGCCCGTTCCGGACGTGCTGCGAGCTGTCGGTGGGGGTGCTGCGGCAGCAGGAGGAGACGCTCATGTCGGTGCTGGAGGCATTCATCTACGACCCGACGCTGGACCTGCAGAAGGTGAAGAAGACGGGGAGGGCCAGTGCGGCGGCGGTGGTGGCGCCGGGGGAGGTGAGGCTGGAGCCGGCGTACGTGGTGGAGAGCATCAAGAGGAAGCTCAGGGGGTTGCTGCCCAACGAGAGCATCCCGCTCGGGGTGGAGGGGTACGTGGACGAGCTGATCAAGCAGGCGGTGGATCCGAGGAACTTGTCGGCCATGTATATTGGATGGTGTCCGTTTTTATGAGGCTATGGTTTTGGGTATGTGTAGGACGGGGACAGGATAGAAGTGGGCACGGCGTGGTACAAGGGCGTATTGGATTCAAGTGTATTTAGTAAAATATGTATCGTTAGAAAAGTATTCGGAGGCTGGTATCTCTCTGTTAGGTGAGTTGAAGATGTGAGATGTGTGATGGGGTAGGTGAGTAAGTGAGGTTGGTGATATAGAGCACTTGTAGGAAGAATGGCGGACGTAGTGGTTTAGGGGGGACAGAGGCTCGGAAATAAGGGGTTACTACAGTAAGTCTGGGCCGACTTTACCCGCTATGGGTCGCTATCGTTATCGCTGCCTGCTAGTGTAGGCACTGTACCTTCAGGGTACCCGTACCTTAATCGGGGAGCTTGGGCCATCTTCCTGGAACAGAGGCACTCCCATTGGCGCATGATATAGCTCTGGCTGGGCGAGAGCTCCTTCCCAAAAATCAGGCTGACGCTCAGTATCCTCCTCGTCGACGACACTTCTTGGGCTCTGGCATCTCATACTCGGCCTCACCCACCTCAAAGGTATGTCTGTTTAGCTTTGGTCTCTTGATTCCCAGCGATTTTGGATATTTTTAAATCTACGCTACCTCATCATTCTTCCTAAATATGCCCGCCATTACGAAGGAGAGGAGGGAGTATCAGGCTCGTTTCAAATCATGGCCTGACATTCCTGCTCTTCTTCATTTTTCACTTTTTTGTTTCTACCCCTTCTTGTCTTCAGTTTATCACGTCTCGTTAAATGCTTGTCTACTAGCTACTCACTCGTTTGGTGCTGATTTGAATCCAGATACGAAACCAGACACCAGTTCGGATGCTTCTGTCAGTCGAGCGTTGACAAACAAACGCCCAATTCTCATTGAATCCACGCGCAATTCGGTCAAACAGACATTGAAGGAGGCGAAGATACAGACATCATATCATGCCCTACCGCGTCGGTACGTTTTTTCTTCTTTCACTTGCACTTTCTGCTCCGCCTATTATCATCCCTTGGGCGATATCGCGGCTCCCTTCCATAGCGCGCTATTGCTAATGACATGTAAAACATGGCAGAAGTGTCGCCAAGTAACAGGGCTGTCTGCCAAGACAGCGTCTGCAAGCACTTGAAAAAGACGATCCTCAAGGGAGAGTTGCGCTTCGGCTCCTGGATAGAATTCGGAGACCGCGGTAGCTTCAAGTGGAAACACTGGGGATGCGTCTCCGGCAAGCAGATGCAGGGTCTCCAGGAAGACGCCAAAAGAGGTGACGGCTTTGATTTCGATGCTGTTGATGGATACGATGAAATTGGGTATGATGCCACTGTTGACCCTGCTTGACATTTGATCTGTGATCTTTGATCTTTGCCCTTTGCCCTTTATGCTTCATCCAGTCTCCTAACTCCCGCGGGCTGCGATTGAAAAAGAGACTATCCCGAATTTCAAGCCAAGATTCGCAAGGCTATTGAGCTGGGTCATATCCCTCCTGAGGATTTTAATGGGGTAAGCTCACTTTTCCGCCATTTTCTTTTCACTTTGCTGTTTAAAAGGAACGGAAGAAAGAAAGGCAACGGCAAAAGAATATCATCGCAACGTAGCTGACCCAAAACCTCCACTAGGACCCCGAGTTCAACGTCCCCGGCAAGTTAGGTATTCGCAGCAATCAGAAGGTTAAGCAGCTGAAAGCCGGTGAGGTTTCAGAGAATGATGATGATGCGGCCAACGTAAGTGTCTGCTTTTTTCCCAATACCACCCACGAACGCTGCTTTTTCCTTCTTGTCAAGCCATTATTGTTAATCCTCACTGGACCCAGTCGACGGCTGAGCCCGAAGCTACTCCTGCAAAGAGTAAGAAGCGTGGCCGCAAGGCCGCTGCAGCCGATAACGACGACGAGGAAGAAGACACGAAGCCCAAGAAACGGTCCAAGAAGGCTGCCGCTAAGGTAAAGGATGAAGGCTCTTCTGAAGAAGAGGTGAAGCCCAAGGCGAAGGCTCGGGGCAAGAAGGCCGCCGCCAAGGTGAAGGATGAAGACTCTTCCGAGGAGGAAGCAAAGCCCAAGGCGAAGGCCCGGGGCAAGAAGGCTGCCGCCAAGGTAAAAGACGAAGACTCTTCCGAGGAGGAGGTGAAGCCTAAGGCGAAGGCCCGGGGCAAAAAGGCTGCCGCCAAAGTGAAGGATGAAGACTCTTCCGAGGAGGAGGTAAAGCCCAAGGCGAAGACTAAAGCCAAAAAAGCCGCCGCCAAGGTAAAGGAAGAAGAGCCCAAATCCAAGAAAGGCAGAAAGGTCGCTGCCAAGGTAGAGGAAGACGAATCCGAGGCCGAGGAGGAGGAAGAGGCCGAGCCCAAGCCCAAGACAAAAGGCAAGGGTAGAAAGGCCGTCAAGACAGAGGAAGAAGACGAAGAAGAAGCAGAACCCACGCCTAGAGGCAGAAAGACTCAGGCCAAGAAACGCTCCCAGCGCCGCGCCAATTTGCCCCCCGACGTCGAGGCCCCGATGGAGACGACCGAAGACGAAATCGTCGAGGAGGACTCCGACCGGGACGAGCCGGCGCCCAAGCCCACGACCAAGAAGAAGGCAAAGGCCGCCAAGAAGGCGGCGGGGCAAGCGGACGAAGGTGCCGCCGGTGGCGCCACCGAGGCCGATGACGAGTTGCCCCCCGAGAAGGCGAAGCTTCGTCGGTCCCGGAGGAGGAGTGGCGGCGCCTGATCTGTTCCTCCTCCTTCCCCCGGCATTGGAAGTTGGGCGACGAGATTCTTCATTTTCCTATTATTATTGTCATTCGTATTCTTTTTGTTTTGTTCTTTTTTCCCTTCCCCATTTCATCTTGTTAACTTGCACGGCATGGTTCTCACAGGCGAGCCGCAATGATATATGTACCGCAATTTTGAGCGTGTTTCTTCTGTACCATATGTTGGGGAAGATGTAATAATAATCTCTCAGGGAACAGAAGAATTCCATGTTGCTTCACAAGAGTCAAGTCTTTTCCCGTTTCTCTACATAAACGTGTCCCCAGACGAGGTGGTCGGGTTCATACTGCGTGCTAGGTGAACACCAACACGTCTATCCGCTCAGAAAAGTACAGACGCAAATTAATTCATTCCGTCCTACATCATCAAAACTAGACACATTTCAACTCATGAAACCCCATGTAATTCATAACTCGTTATAGCCCGGCCTTTCGAGTAAATAAAAAAAAGTTCCAGACAGCTGGCCAGCCTACCTTTGCCTTGAAGATGCCTTCGCGCCGATCGCCTCCCCACACGTCGTCAATAAGATGCTCCCCTTCAGTAGCCTCTCCTAGGGAGGCCCCGCGAAGTATCCACGAGGATCTCCCGCTCACGAAGCCGTTCATCGTAATCCAACCGCGCGGGGCGTCGAGGAGGATAATCCCTCCATTCGCGATCCCGCTGCTTCTCGCGCTCTCGGTCACGGCGATAACGTCGAATACTATCAGAAATCTGGACCAGTTCCAGCACATCGTCCTAGAGATCAATGTGTAAGCACATGTTTACCGCCAGAGAGGGTGGAGTGGGGTGGGTAGCGGTTGACCCGTTCCATGCAGGACGAGAGGAAGAGACAAGACTCACATATTTGAGATATTTCATGACGTAGAAGAAATGTTCCGTCTCCTCGTAATCATACCCGCACTCGATAATGGCATCGACAACAACCAGGTCTTTGGTGATTTCGGTCCACATGTCGTTCTGTTTCGACTTGGGCACAGGGCGGCTACGCCTACTATCGCGGCTGATTTCTATCTCCAACTCTCGATCGTAGCCGCCCCTGGAAGGCCGGGTGGGGGGCGCCGGGGCAGGGGCCGGCACAGGCTCGTCACGCTCCGGGATGAACTTGGACCTCCGAACACCGTTATAGCGCTGCCAGGTAATCTCGGCTGCGCCCCCACCCACGCCGTCCATGTGGACGCGCTCGGTGCCGGGCGGGACGTCGACAATGGTCCAATCGCGAGTCGCGCCGTTCCAGGCCTCGCCCATGCGGCCACGGGCATCAAGGCGGGAGGTGATGTATTCAGCTTCCTCGTCGACGGGGGAGCGGAGCGGTGCAGCCGAGTGGGCGCGTCGGCGCGAGCCAGGATGTCGGTCGTCGCGGACGACGAGCTCATCACCGTGAACATAGGGGGAGCGGCGCTCGCGACTCGGCGACCGGTGTCGGCTCACGGAGCGGCGAACGTCGACGTCTGTCCTGCCACGCGATGTCCTTATGTCGATGTCAAGTTGTCGTTCCTCTGTCCTGGTTGGCGGAGGTGCGGGTCGGGGGGGAGGCGGGGCAGGGCTGCGTGCCCGTTCAACGCCTGCGCCACGAGTTAGCTGACTTGTTGTTTGCGTTACGTCATGGAAGGGAAACTGGAGGAACAGAGGAAAGGACGGGGAAAAAAAACTAAAAACTGAAAGACTGAGGAGACTGACCGTGGTCGATGGTGCGGTAGTGAGTGACTACCTCCCTCTCGATGGTCGGACCGCGAATGACGGGCGGAGGAGGCGGCGGCGGGGAAGGCGAAGGGGACGGCGAGCTTGACGGAGAGCGGCGTCTCTCCCTGTCGATGATGCGGACACGGCTGCGGGATCTAGCTCGGTCGGGGGAAGGCGAGTGTCGGCGTTCAAACCTATGGCGTGGTGAGGGGGAGCGCTCATAACGGTGAGCCGCTCGGCTTCTCTCGCGATCGGCGATACGGATGCGCTCCCGTTCCTCGAGGATATGGGGAGGCGTCAGGCTGCGGGCGCGGCGAACGGGATTCACGTGCTCGTATCGAATGGGACTGGGGCTGCGAGGACGACGGGCGATGTCGCGGGTTTCGACCTCTCGCTGGCGGAGCACGAGAGGACCAGTGTCCACGGGGCGAGGATCATCACGGAGAAAAGACAAACGGTCGTGGTCGCGCTCTCGTTCGCGCTCTGCAAAGCGGACCTCAGGACGGTGGGAAGGGCCGTCGTGGAAACGGTCCTCGAAGTCGGAGGATCGGTAGGCCATGGCGACAAGCAAGCAGCAGGTCCGTCTCTCGAGGTGATAGGTACTGCCGCCTCACAGGATTTCGAAGCGTGTAGAGAGGTAGAAGATGGAAGGTGGCCAAAAAGTGTGGCAGTAAGCGGGGTAATAACTTGGGAGATAATCCCACCGAGCGCCCAAAGAACAAGGGGGTGGTTGGGTGATTAGAACGCGGAAAAATGAAAAGAAAAAAAAGAATAACAATAATAAAGAGAACGAAGAAAGGAAACACTTTGAAAGTACTCGCCCACAAAGACGTACACTGTAAATGGATTATGGAAAGGGCAGGGAATAAAGGCACCAAGGACGTTGTGCGTAAGCGAAGTAGGTATTGTAAGAGGTTGCAAGAGGCTGCGAGCTAGGGTAATTGTCGATAGATGATGGGTGAAAGAAGCTAGGGCGGCTGTAGAAACAAACTCAATGAATGATATGATGCTAATAGTAGAAGTGGGCGTGAAGGACGAAGCAGCGTTGGTGACGTGCCGAGCCGGGGGACGGGAGCGGGAGCTTGGAATAAGGCAATTCGACAAGACTGTGTGTACTGTGCTGTATGTAGGGGTGGGGGAGGGGAAGTCTAGTCCTTCGTCATCGTGCGGATACTGTTTCCAAGTCTGGAGTTGAGTTGGTGTTTCGATGTCGGGGTTTCTACGGTTAGGAGGGCGCTTATCGGAGAACTACCCCTTCGATTTTTTTTGCCGATTCCTTTCGATTCTTTTTCGATTTTACTTTTTCTTTTTCGGTTCCTTTTTTTTTTTCCCCTCCTTTCTCCTGATTCTTCTTGTTTCCCTTGTGTTGGATCCCAAGGGCGGCTGTGACTCGTGACAAGGACAGACGGAGAGGGGGAGCAAACGATTGAGAGGGATGAGCCTGTGGATGAAAGAGATTGCTTGAGACTTTTCCACCGCTTGTTGCAGGCTGCAGGGGCTTCAGGTCGCAGCTGACGTGGGCTAGCGTTACGCTCCTTGGCTTCGAAGGAGTCGGGACAGTCCTATCAGGTTGAGAAGCCAGCCCCGTCTTTGCGTCGAGGGGCAGTCGTCTCGACCTCTTTGGTCATTTCCCGTCCTGTCTGGTTTTCTCGTCGTTCCTGTCCCAATCGGATGGCCGAGAGTCTTAGGGCTGAAAGGTTGGCGGTTGGCCACCGAGGTATGGTAATGTATGCAAATGGAGCCACTGGCACCCACGGGATGAATGACGAGGGCGGGGGATGAAATCCAAAGTATCAAGCAGGAAGAAAGAGAAAATTAAGAAGACGGCGTTTTTTGTGTTGTGTTTGGGGTTACCATTATCATTTCGTGCACCTTTAGGCGAGGGCAAGTGCTTCCCAGGGACGAGGACATATACTGTACAGAAGGTCTTTCCAGTATTCCCCCTTGTTCCTTCCATCCTTCTCACGATGCTAGGTACAATCATTGTACGGTAGGTACCGTACCTATTTCATTGGCGAAATTTGGTAGGTCAGTGCCCGTACTGACGTCACCAGATAACTATGAAAGTGCACTGCCTTCGTAGGTACCCTACCAACTTTCACCATCTGCGATTGTAGATCCATACAAAAGAAACACACTGAATATCGTGGCGGTCAACCAAGGATCTTCAACAGGGCTTTCGTCGGTTCAAAGATGGCATCACATGACAGCCACGAAGGCATGTGCGTATGCGAAACTTGTGTCACACAGTACGTTGTGTGCAACGGTGTGACGCGCAAAGCCACTTGAAACAGGTGATTAGTGTACAGTCAACGCCGCAGCCACTGTCGAACATGACCATGGTCTACGAATAAACTACCGCGCCAGGAGACATGCAAGCAAACCTATTTTTGTACTATTAATTGCTTGTTTAATTCTTTACAAAGAACAGGTCCTCTGGACGATTTGAATACGTCCGCCAGGAGCTTAAAGATGCTGGTTTGATTTACCCCTTCTTCGTTGTCTCCCCTTTTTTTTCTTCTTTTCGACGCCATCTCGATTTCCGTTCACACATTTCCCTCCTCATATACCGAGTTGATCTGTTCCAGTGACTTCAGGATGGTTGCAGTCTCCGTCTGGCAGGTCCCGATTCCCCCAGGCCCTTTAGCTAGCAAAGGTTCCCACCTACACACGGCCATCTGTTCCTATTTTCTGAGCGAGAACGGTCACTCAACGGAACCGGCAGCACATATCGCCGAGACTTTCCAGTCAAACGTTTTCGCTACATTCGGTTTCGAGACTTCTCCTCGTCCTTTTCTGGCTGAGCCTTCGCCAGGGGTTAGGTCAAGAAGAGGGGGAATCTGTTGACGGCTGACGCCGAGTCACGGATACATCCGGGATACTCCGTTCCCCCTCCCCTCAGCTTACCGGGCATGTACTCTTATATTAGCCTGCCCAACGGAAGACTCGTCAGGACACACCAGGTAGAGTTTCCTGGTTCTCGTCTCGGCTTGCGCAAATGCCCTTGTCACTGTTCCGGAATGTATCACTGCGTTGATGCGCGCGCCGACGTGGTAAAATAACCACAAAATATATATCACCGAGTATGTACTTGAACCAGTGTCAATAGTACCAGTGTGTACTGTAGGTCTGTGGTCCGTGCATCGTCCAGGCCTCGGCCAGCCTGCGCCCTCTGGAACCTGGCGGGTGGCATTGTCCATGTGCCAGCTGACAACTGTGCCCTCCCCAGTCAAACATGGAAGGATTTTTTCTTCCAAGTCCATTTTCGGACACGCCTCAATCTCGATCGATCTTCCTTTTTCTTTTCTTTTTTTCCCTTTCCGTTTATTCGACCTGCTCCGCAATGGATGGAACGCTCTACAATATAAAATACTACGCACTGTACTTGGGACGATATTAATTGGTACTACTCCATACGATGTAGAACGCGGTGTACAAAGTACAGTGCAATAGTCACCGACGTACTCTTACCTACCTACCTACCTAACGAATAGTAAGACCTCGACTAAGAAGAGGCGCAGAAGGAGGTCGGAATCGACGGAAGGCGAGACGCACTCCGCAGATCCCCATGTGGCAGTCTGCGCGACCGTTTGCGTCCGCTGCGAAGTACCCTCCCAAACGCCTAAAATTCAAGGTACATACCTATTGTGCGGTCTTGCTCGCCCCCCCGCTTCAATATTCCATCCCATCACTCTCTGCCGCCCCATTCATTCCTTTTCGCTCCAGAATCATCGACTTCTCCCAGCGTCCTTCATTTTTCCCCTGGGCAAAGTCCTGGTAAAAATTCGAGAAAACAGGCCGAGCCCTCTGACCTGTCGGGCCCCCTGCCAATTTTCCGCATTTCGTGTCCAATCTCCACCCCAACCGAACCGTCCTTTCTAAATCTCATCGTCCCTCGCTCCGTGAGACGTTCACAAGACGACTCCTCCTGACTGATACACCATCACCGACCCGAACTTTTCCATCTCAACCGAGAAGAACGAGGTCAGGTCACCATTCATTCCGTGTCTCCCCTTCGCCCCTCCCGTCCGAACGGACCACACGCCCAACGCCATGGACTTCACGCACCAGTACTATGCGAACTCTCAGCCCTACCAGTACATGGGCATCCAGCCCCTAACCCCTTCCCACTCCAACTCGGCGGCATCGGACGACTTTAATAACAATCCAACAACCTCTCCACCGGTTCGTCCCTCTCTTCTTCCCCGCGGCGGCCTGAGGAGATGGCGTGGTTCTGGGGTCCCTGGGCGTCGAATTGCTTTGCTTCACCGTTCTTTTCCACGCTCCTCTGAGGTCCAGAGGCCCTCCCCCCACCGCTCACTACCCACCCCAAAAGGCCTGACTGGTGCATTTCTCTGTTAGTGCGTCGAACCTTGCACTTACACAATCATGACATGAGCAGGATATCTACACCGAGTACCCCGCTGACCAACACTTCAACACCTTTGATCCCTACGTGTCTCCCCCGTTCAATCCCAACTCAAATCCCGCCGCCAGCCATGCCGCCAACCATGCCGTCTTCCCGGGCCCGCCTACTCCCCCGAACCAACATCCTGTCGCCTCGGCCCGTCCTACTCAGCTGCACCACCAGCAGCACCACCACCACTCCCAGAATGGCATGAACGCTGTGTCGACCCCGGCCCAGTCCATCAAGCCGCAGTCCGAACTCCTGGCTCACAGGCAAGAGTCTGGAGATGATCAGCAGCATCGTCGTGGCGGGTCCAACTCGGACGAGGAAGACCTGACGCCCGCCCAGTCTCGCCGGAAGGCCCAGAACCGTGCCGCGTACGTTCCGTCCCCGTCTGTCTTCTTTTGTCCATCCCATTCATGCACCTCCCATGGACTTCACGCCCCTGTCTACATACAGTACATTGACTGGCCTCGCTACTTCGTCATTCACCATCTGGGGGCCGCAAACATGACCCCATGGGGACAAGAGTCAAGTGTTCGTTCCTAGACTAACAAATAATCACCTTTCAGTCAACGGGCTTTCCGCGAACGCAAGGAAAAACATGTCAAGGAGCTGGAAGCTAAACTAGCCAACCTGGAGGCCGCGGCCCAACAAACCACCTCGGAGAATGAACGCCTGAAGAGGGAAATGCAGAAGATTGCCACCGAGAACGAGATACTGCGCGCCACCTCCACCATGAACGGCTCCCGTTCGCTCTCCCCCGAGCCGCAGACTACCGGTCCGATGCAGTACAGCCCCACCGATTTTTACTCAGACCTCCTCGCGCCGCATAACAATAAGACCCCCAGCCATCGCATCGCCGTTTCCGGCGACGGTCAGCGTCTCCTTGGCGCCGGCGCCACCTGGGACCTCATCATCAACCACGAGCTGTTCAAGCAGGGGCTTGTGGATGTGGGCGACGTCAGCGACCGACTCAAGAACCAGGCCAAGTGTGACGGACAGGGGCCCGTTTTCCCCGAAGGTGCCATCATCGAGGCCATCGAGGCGAGTGTGTCTTGCGGGAGTGACGAGCTGCTATGAAGACAAAAGAACAACGCAAAGAAGAGAACGCAAGACCAAAAACAGTAAAACAAGAAAAAAGAAGAAAAAATACCTTTCCCCGAATCTACTTGGATTTCCAATACGGGAATGGGGACAGAAAACCAGCAGCCACATATGCTTCCGCCGGTTCTGGTTGCATTGACCAACGGACGCCCTTCTGCGCCGGCGTCTTTATCATGAGGCACATTATGCGATTTCTCACGAGGAGGTGGACCGATACGACTGACGATGGCATTCGTTTTTATGTTCTGTTTCTTTTCCCTTCTTCCCGGACCAAAGCTTCCTCGGCTCGCTTGTCCAGGCATTGTTTTGCAATCTGATCTGGGCGCATGATTAAAGAAATCCAACGTGGAGGTGGCTTGTTGAGCAATGTTTGGAAGGTGTCGCTATGGACTCCGTCCCGTGGTATGGAGAAAAGAGGGACGAGTTCTTTACATAGCTGGAGGGACACCTGCGTATTTTCGTCTGTCCGCTCCAATTGACAACGACGTGGGCGTTTTATGGTTAGGCGTTCTGGAGATTGAGCTCCCTGGCGAAATTCAGTCTGGAAATTCCCGTTTTACCCCTGCCGGCGAAGTATCTCGACGATGACCCCTTCCACGAACAAAGCCTAGGCCAAGTTCAGCCGGATAGAGATACAGGTTCCGGGTTGGGCTGCGAGGAGGTGAATCGATGGAAAGACGCCTGCTAATGCTGCTTAGGTGGGATGTGAGCATTGCGAGGCGGGATCTGTATACACTGCTCAGCTAGAGCCTTCTCCTGCTCCCATACGCGAGCCGATTCAAAGAAGATACCTACTTCGTACCTCATATGCATGGAACAACCATTTAGTCACGTGACTTTGGCTAGGCTGATGTATTTCCTTTGTAAAGTCACTGGATGGAGACGATGATACTGTCTTCTCATCAGCAGCCGACATTATGGACACAGAGTTAACGGCGGGGGACTCCTGGCGACGTGTCGGATTATCCTGACCATTAAAATGAAGGGAAAGTACAAGGCAAAATAGCCTAAATTGGAGCCTGAAGAAGACGAAGAAAGACGAGAAATCAATCTGCTTTGAAGACGTCCTCCCGAATCCAGAGGCAGAAGACGCGATAGTTTTTACACAGGTATTAGTGTCCCCCCCAACTACAAAAAGACAAAAAATAAAAAGAGAAACACTTTAACAGACGGACCGGTGAATCCCGTTCGCCATCTTCCGCAACTCTCCCGTCTCCATTTCCTCTTGTCTCTTCTTCTGCTCCCGCTTGGTCAGCGGGCCACGACAGTGTGCGTGATGCTTCCGCAGGGCTACTAGGTCGATCTGATCCTTGCTCATCAGCGATTCGGTCACGGAGGCAATGTCGGTCACGAGTCTTTCGAGCAGATCAAAGGTCATGGTTTCGCGCACCACGACACGCAGAATCTCGAAGCGGCTCTCGTTGGGCGGCAGCGCGTAGTTGGGAATGATCCATCCCCTGGCCCTCAGCATCAGCGAGATGGTCTCCTGCTCGATGTGGGGATACTTGGCCTTGAAGTCGTCGGTCAGCCGGAAGGCCACGACGGGCAGGCCTGCGGCGAAGTCGGCGGACGACTCGCCTCCGGCGAGAGACGCGGAGCGGCCCTTGGCGGAACCGCCGGCATCGCCGCCCGGTTTGGCATCGTCCTTTTGCGCACCGGCGGCGGATTTGGCCTTTTCGATGGCCGACTCGACGACACCTCCGGCGCGGGGTTTCTCGCGGCGCCTATGGATGTCGGAGACGACGGTGTACCACCCCGTGGCCTCGAGGCTGTTGGCCAGCAGGCGGGCGTTGGCGAGGGAGCTTTCCATGATGTCGCGGTAACCCCTGTGGCCGAGATGGACGAGGTTGAAGTACTGTGCCACAACCTGGCCGCCCGGGCGGCTGAAGTTGAGCGTGAAGGACTTTTCGGTGCCGCCGAGATAGTGCAGCTCGAAAATGAGGTCTTTGGGGAGGAATGATTCGTCGCGCCAGACGATCCAGCCTAGGCCGGCGTAGACGAGGCCGAACTTGTGACCGGAGACGTTGATGGACTTGACTCGGGGAAGTTCAAAGTTCCTAAGGAGCAAGTCATCTCATCAGCATTTGTCTTTCTTTTTTCCCCTTTTTACAAAAAAAGGGGAAAGGAAAAAGAAAAAGAAAAGGAAAAGAAAAGGCAAGACCCAAAAACAAGACACCTACCACTTCGCGCCTCCTACCCCCGCATCGGTAAAGGGAGCGACAAAGCCGCCCGAGGCGGCATCGACGTGGATGGGAATTTCGATTTGGGTCCGCTCCTGGTACTCGTCCAGCACCTTGGACACCTCCTCGACGGGCTCATAGTGGCCGGTGTAGGTGCTCCCCAGGATGACGAAGACGCCGATGGTGTTCTCGTCGACGTTCTGCCTGACGAGTTCCGGGTCGAGGCGGTAGTGGCTCTTGGCGCTGACGGGGAGGATGCGTGCCTCGACGTCGAAGTAGCGGGCGAACTTTTCGAGGGCGACCTGGGCGTTGGCGCCCATGATGATGTTGGGGCGGTGGGTGTCTTTGCCCTCGGCGCGGCGGCGTTCCTGCCAGCGACGCTTCATGGCGAGGCCGCCGAGGTGGATGGCTTCGGAGGAGCCGGTGGTGGCGGAGCCGATGGCGCGCTCGCCCTGCTGGACGCCCCAGAGGTTGGCGATGATGCTGATGCAGCGCTGGTGGATTTCCAGCAGGGCCGGGTACTCGTCGGCGTCGGCGAGGTTCTTGGCGATGTTCTCTTCCATGAGTTTTGTGGCGTTTTCTTCCATGTAGGTGCTCACAAAGCTGGGGTCCTTGCGGTTAGCTGAGTAGTCAAGGAGAGAGATATCAAAAGTGTGGGGGGCGACGCGCTCACCTGGCGAGGTTGAGATTCGGCCTGCCGTCCAGGTCCAACTCGTCGTGGATAAGCTGGTAGACTGTATCGGCTGGGGCGCCATCGACGGGGATCCTGTATTTGGGGAAATTCTCTTGGCTGGTGTACTGGGTGTCGAACGGCTGGTAGTGGGAGAGTGAGGCTCTCCCGGCGTTAAGGAGGTTGGTGTGGCCTGGGGATGTGATATGGGAGGCTTGGAGTCGTTGGATGATCTCCTCCGGGTCGACCTGGGCGTTCGATCATGGTTAGCCTGAGGTTCCGTTCGCTTGGTAGAGGTTGTTCGTCCTTTCCAACTCACATGCGTTGCGAGAATCATCTTTTCGTCCTTCCTCTACTTGGTCTGGTGAGAATTGAAAGGCTTCTACTGGTGTTGGTTGTTGGGGTGTGTTGGTAAACCGTCTTGCGTCTTCGACCCCCAAGCGTCTGGCTATGGTCTTATATTATATATCTCCCATCTTTTTAAGGTTCTCCCCGCCTCTTGTTCTTATTGTTCGGGAGCTCGTCTCCAGTATGGATGACGACATGGAATGTAATCGTGTTTGCCGTACGACCTATGGCTTGGAGGAATGGGAGAATTGTACGTCTCCAGAAGCTGCCTACCACAGATGTAGGCCCATGACGATTCAATTGGTTTACGCTTTGGAATGTACGAAGTATACGAGTACCTACACAGCAAAGGTACCTCGGGGGAACGTTGGGGAAGAGAGAATACGTAGGCGAGAGGGATGAGGTATGGCTGGTTGCATCTAGTATTCGGATCTATCCAGGTCAATGGACCACATGCGGTCTATTTCCGACTTTTGCGTTATACTGGAACGGATTCCAAGTTTCCGGATTCGTCGGGGGCTGGATAGTGTCGAGAGACTTGGGGGGTCTATGAGCACTTGGAATTATGATAGCAGCTTTGTAGGTGCCTGAGTAAGTACTTGATTCTTGAAGTCGAACTGGACGCACACGTACTATGCCTCATGTATAGAGGAGGTAGTAGTACGCGACATCATGGTATGGTGCGCAGGGCTGCCACGTTTGTAGGTTCCTTTGCGAGACAGCAGTGGAGGTCATCTAAGACGACATGAGGATGGAGGCATACCTACGTCTTACGTAGTGGACAAGGAAAATTGTCCAGAACCATGACAACTGCATACAAGGTAAAAGGAGAGTTGATCTTGTGGATTACATGCGCTGGTCTCTAAATGTCATGATAAGAGGCGCCAGACTACGAAGTACGGTTTTGTCTTCAGTTTGCAGCGCCGAAGATGGTGGCCAGTGTATTGGCCCGGTGGTATAGATGTAGAGGTACCGGTACGGTACGGCACAACGGCTTAAGCCTCCGTAGCCCACACTTAATAATCTTAGTAACCCCACTGGCCCGCTTTGGGCCCCGTTGTCATCGGAAGGAACACGGCACGAGCCTCTTGGTGACACCTCTCAGTCCAATGGGCTTTGCCATTGATCCCATTCCCAGTCTCCCACTCTGCCATCCAATTCGAAGACCATGCATGGTCTGATGCCCGACCTGTAATCTTCTTGTTTTCTATTCTCTTTCTTTGCATGTTCTCTCTTGTTCTTGGTTTCCATTCCCTTCAACTATAACCCATCCCTTTCGCCTGTTTGTCGGCCATCTTCTTTTTTCGTCCTTTGGCATTGAATTGTATCGGGGCTGGTCCGCGATCATGGCGTCACCACCCTTCGATGCGGCCACCCGAAAGAAGGTTCTGCGGGTCATCGCCTTCTCCCTCCTCCTCGACTTGGTAAGCGGCCTTTAGTGGAAGCAGAAGGGCATGGCCAAGCACTCGAGCTAACAATGGCTGCGCAAAAAACAGATCTCCTTTACCTTCATCCTCCCCCTCTTCCCGAAACTGCTCGAATTCTACCGCGACCGCGAAGCACCCGCTGCCATCTCTGGAAACCCCAACACGCTCCTCCAGACCGTCCTCAGCTACCTGAACAAGTACAAGGCCGCCTTCTCTCGGCCCATCGACTCCCGCTATGACATTGTCCTCCTCGGCGGTGCCTTGGGTAGTCTATTCTCGTACGTCTTCTTTTGCCCCAAGTTGCCTATACGTAAATCTCCTCGTATGGCCTCTGCCACGCCGCTCCCTATGCTAATCAATGTTCTCCCCCCAGTCTCCTGCAAGCCATCGCATCCCCCCTTATCGGCACCCTGTCCGACCGCCATGGCCGCCGCACCGCCCTCCTCGCCTCCATGATGGGAAACATCCTTTCGGTCCTCCTCTGGGTCGCCGCCGTCGACTTCCGGACCTTTGTCGCCTCACGCATCGTCGGCGGCCTGTCCGAGGGCAACGTCCAGCTGGCCACCGCCATGGCCACCGACATCTCCGACGAGGCCTCGCGCGGCTCGACCATGGCGCTCATTGGCGCCTGCTTCAGCGTCGCCTTCACTTTCGGCCCGGGGCTCGGTGCTTACCTCAGTTCCATCCCCACCGTCCGGGCGAACCCCTTTGCTACCGCTGCCGGCGTCAGCCTCGCTCTCATTGTCACCGAGACCATATACCTGTACTTCTACCTGCCCGAGACGTTGCCGGCCTTGGCGGGCAAGGGCGGGAAGGGGATCCAGACGACGGGCGGACAGGATAAGGGAGAGGAGGAGAAGAAGAGAAAGGAGGACAAGGAGAC
The DNA here is from genome assembly GCF_042370955.1 of Sodiomyces alcalophilus JCM 7366. Classification (NCBI taxonomy): domain Eukaryota; kingdom Fungi; phylum Ascomycota; class Sordariomycetes; order Glomerellales; family Plectosphaerellaceae; genus Sodiomyces; species Sodiomyces alcalophilus. The sequence goes on from NW_027263533.1 coordinate 4,036,226, forward strand.
GGAGGCATCGGCGGGCCCGATGCGACAACAACAACAACGACGGACAAATTCGCATCTCATGCTCAATGCCGTCCACTTCGTCTTCCTGCTCTTCTTCTCCGGCATGGAGTCGTCCCTCTCGTTCATGACCTATGACCTCTTCGGATTCGGCTCGGCCAAGAACGGCCGTCTCCTGGGGTTCGTCGGGCTCGTGGCGTCGATCCTCCAGGGCGGCGTCACGAGGCGGCTCCCGCCCCTGACGTCGGTGCGCCTGGGCACCGTCGCATGCCTGCTGGGTTTCGTCATGCTGGGCCGCGTCACGACGACGACGGGATTGTACGCAGCAGCCACGTGTCTGGCCGTGACGTCTGCCACCGTGGTCACGGGCCTCAACGCGCTCAGCAGCTTCGAGGCGAGCGCGGGGGAGCGCGGCGGCAAGCTGGGCATGCTCCGGAGCTGGGGCCAGCTGGGGCGCGGACTCGGTCCGGTCCTGTTCACGAGCGTGTACTGGTGGGCCGGGCGCGAGGTGGCGTATGGTATGGGCGCCGTTGGCATGGCGGTCGTCGTCCTGGCCGTTTTTACTGGCCTCAAGACGCCCATCGGGTCGGGCAAGGCCACGGCGGCGGCTGAGAAGAAGGCACAGTAGGAAGTGACTCTAACACTGGGTGGTGATGCCTTGCTATGTACCTCGGCGTTGTACTGTACGTCTATTTCTGGACTGGACGGATAGAAGTAGAGGGAGGGCGACGCAATGTAACGATTCGAAAGGCGAATGACCTGGCTTCTTGACAAAGTACTTGGTACATTGGAGATGTGATGTGCAACACCATGTAAAGACACCGCGAGGCTGGCAGCTTCATAACGTACTGCCTGCCACTTTATACCTACGACGTTATCCGTATAGGTGCGTCGCGGTCCAGTCTTAGCTCATAGGTGGAAGCGAACCGAAGCCCAGCATCACCAGCGCAAATCATTTGGCTTTCTCAACTTGAGCCGGGACATTTAATCCTGTAAGAGTCTGGCCGAGCCGGTGATCATCGTTTGCTTGGACGGCGTTGTAAAGTCAATGGCGAAGTCGTCTCTCAAGCAACTTTGCAGATTGGCAACTTGTACAACTACAACTAGAACGTGTACAGACGAACGGCTCGGTACAAGACGACCAGAAATACACAGTACATACACTGTATGGAGCCGTTCAGCCGCAACCCCTCAGTCGTGATTCACCTCGTTTTTATTTATCATTTCTCCTACGCTACTACCAAACAGCTTTTTGCAAAGAAAGTCACTGCTCACATCTGTTGGACTGTCCTGCAAGCTCCGTAAGCCTGACTATACTGGTGCGCTGAGGTACAAAACTCGGCGTTTGGGCCAGAGAATGCACATCCAGCCTGTGGACAACGCCACCGCCTACGAGCCCTTCGTCATAGCCATGCCGGTGGAACAGACAGAACAGGGCCATATCGTCAGTCCAGAAGGCGCAGGGGACATCTTTGATGACGTCTGGGGCTCGGAACCATCGTCCCCGACGACGTCTCTACACCGGGATCACGATGCTGCCACCGCCGCCGCTTCCCGAGAGAACGCCCATCATCTCTCGGACATTCGGAGACTTCAAACCGAGCACACAACGTCGGGATACCGCGAGGGAATCACGGCAGGGAAGGCCGAGAGCCTCCAAGCCGGCTTCGACGAGGGGTTCAGCCTGGGCGCCGCCTTTGGCTCCAAGGCCGGTCAGCTGCTCGGCCTGCTGGAAGGGATCGCCCAGGCCCTCGTCCGCCACCCCGACGCGGCCGTCTCCCGGGAGGCGATGGAGACGGCCAAAGAAGCCCGCGCCGACCTCAGCACGGAGCGGCTTTTCACGGCCGAGTTCTTCAACACCGACGGCACATGGAAGTTTGCGGTGGGGGGTGGCTCGGCTGCCCTTGCCGCGGCTCAAGAAGGTGAAGCGGATGATGGTGGTGATGGTGGCGCCGTCGTGGATGGGGATGGAGACGGGCCAGGAGAGGAGGACGTCGTGTTCGCGTGCGTGGCGGACGCACACCCGCTGATTGCTCGGTGGGCCGCTGTCGTGGATGCTGCCATGGAGCGATGGGGCGTCAATGCTGACATTTTTCACGACCACGATGATGACGACCGCCACGACCGACACCATCACCTCCGCAAGGCTCCCGCTGAGGAGAAAACTGCAACACCTCAGAAAAAGAAGCCTCTGGACTGGTGAAACAGGAGTTGTGATGGAAGAACAGTCAAATATGCCCGGGTGCACATTCTCTCATCAGCCTCCTGCTGCCAGAGCCACCCGCTGCCATTGCCAACGCGTGTTCACGTCGCGCGATAAAGGCCAATCACGCGAAAAAATTCGCGAGCGCAAACATCCCCGAGAGTATCCAAGGTCGCGTCTTCGGACAATCGGCAGTGAGCGCAACTCTACACAAGATGGCGTAAGGCCTGGTCTGTCCCACCCTATATCCCAGACAATCCGGCCATACAACGTATTCGTACATACGCGAAGACCATTCGTTCGGTCGGTCGACAGGCTTTCCCATTGCCAATTGATTGACACTGCGGTGTCAACTCGGCAGACCGACCATCGACGTTACGCCATCCGTTACGCCTTCGACCATGGTCTGGACCGCCGGCAATTCCCTACCTGCTTGCACGTTGGTCCAATGCAGCCCAGTTCTCTCGGCCCACGCACCCGGTTGTACTTCGTATACCTGGTGGCATTACGAATACATACTTGGTTGCTCGGTTAGTCGGCAGGGGTCAAAATACGAGTGCCAATGACTAGCGTAGTGCGAAGAGAAGAAGGGAATCATGGAATCGCGATCGAATTACCCACCAGTCCGACCTTGTGGGTATTCTGTCGCAAAGTTGGCACGTAGTGGAGTGGAATCACGCTTTCTAACCATAGCACCAAGGAAAGAAGACGGGTGCGCAAGACGATTGCCTCGGCTCACATGTCATCTCATCCAGACCTTACAACGTACATGTCACAGCGACTGTGGACATAATGCTTGCTTCGCCGAATGGAGGGAAGAAATATTTAAAAATCGAATAAAAATGATATCAACACCAAGTCATCAACTGGGGGAAAGTGATAACGACAGTCATCGCGACAGTCATCGATAGGGGATTCCCGCCGATCACGACGACACCGGGACAAGACATGGACCACACGGCGGGTAACCCGATATTAAGATGCTCGTCTTCTCCCACTCCCCATGGAGAACCGCTGGGACGAATTGTTTCAAGAACGTAGACGGCGGCGGTCGTTGCGTCACTAAACTGAGCGATCCCCGACTCTCGGACAGTTGTGTGGTCAACAGCTCGCGCTGCGGTCCACAGGCCCACAGGTCCACAGACCCAGTCAACTTGATTGCTGGCCGGTTCTCTTAGACCCTTCTCTCATAGGTCTCGGGCAGGTTTCTGCGGGGCGCCTTGACGCTGGACGGATGCCGATCTTTTGGCCGATCGACCGCTGAAAAAGTGGCCGTCCCTGGTTTTCGTCCAGTCGCGTGCTCTGGCGACGCACCAACGTCCAACGAACAACCCGTTTTCACTCGCTTTTCTCCTGCAGTTCCAGTCGGTAGCTTACGAGTGCGTGTACTGGATGACGCGAACAAAGCCCAACGTCGGCCGGCATCGTTTCTTCCGCTAACCCCTGGGTCCTGGCCTAGTTTATTGCGTAGTGTACTCTAGCCCCAGGTACCGGCCAGCTTCTTGTGACGAATGCGCGATGCGCCATCAGGCCGACGTGCAGACAGGGTCTTGACTGGGCCCAAGTCGACCAAGCAAAGGCCGTATGTGCTGTGCGATACGTGTATCCTCTTGAGATGACGATGTCGAAGCCGATCATCTCGCTCCTGGGAAGCCCACAGCTCCGTTACCCGCGGCGCGAAACAAGTCAAAAAGGGGGGGACGGTCCTCCCATCCTCTCCCCGACCTCGCCCCCTTTCCTTCCTCCTCCTCTCAGCACCCCTTAATACTCATCCACGTTCGCTTGCTGTCACTCGCTGAGATATTGGTGCCTTACCCCGTAAGACAAAGGACGTTCATTTTCATACCACGCCTGGACAGCAGTCCCGTGTCACTATGCGCTTCAGCACCGTCGCCGTCGCCGGCTTTGCCGCCTACACCCAGGCTGGGAACGTCGATAAGCGCGGCCTGAGAAGTCTGGGTGACTGGAAGTTCCCCCAGGGCATTGACGCCCTCACAAACGTCTACCCTACCTCCACCCCCGAGGACGATGACCTACGCATCTACCACCCTCCCCACCACGACGTCATCATTGACAACTGCGACAACAAGGAGGCCGACGACTGGCACTGGGTCCACCCCGGCACTGAGCACCACGAGGACGACCACAAGTGGACCACCAGCACTATTACCGCGACGGCCACCCAGACCGTCATCGACTGTGATCCGGACGAGCCTTGCCACGGCGGCGGCAAGACCAAGTACACCACTGTGACCGTCCCCGAGACCGTCACCATCTGCCCTGTTCCTATCACTCCTGAGCCCGAGCCCGAGCCGACTGGGGAGCCTGAGCCGGAGCCCCAGCCTGAGCCGGAGCCCACTCCGACCCCCGCGCCGGAGCCTGAGCCTGAGCCTGAGCCGGAACCCGAGCCTGAACCTGAGCCTGAGCCGGAGCCCCATCCTGAGCCCGAGCCCACGCCGACCCCCGCGCCGGAGCCTGAGCCTGAGCCTGAGCCGGAACCCGAGCCTGAGCCTGAGCCTGAGCCGGAACCCGAGCCTGAGCCTGAGCCCGAGCCCCAGCCTGAGCCTGAGCCCGAACCCGAACCCGAGCCTGAACCGGAACCCCAGCCTGAGCCCGAGCCCGAGCCTGTCCACCCAACTCCCGAGGAGCCGCAGCCGGAGCCAGAGGTTCCCCCTGAGGAGACAGAACCGGAGCCCGAGCCTGAACCACAGCCTGAGCCCGAGCCCCAACCTGAGCCCGAGCCTGAACCCCAGCCTGAGCCTGTCCAGCCGCCCGAGGAGCCGCAGCCTGAGCCAGAGGTTCCTCCTCCCCCCGAGGAGACCGAGCCTGCCCAGCCCCCTCCCCAGGAGCCAGAGCCGGCGCCTCCCGTCGAGCCCGAGCCCCAGCCCTCGGAGGAGGTCCCCGCTCCTGAGCCTGAGCCCAGTGAGGTCGCCCCTCCCGTTCCTCCTCCCGTCCCCACCTCCATCGATACCGTCACTCGCCCGGCTCCCCCCGCCGAGACCAGCAGCTTCGTCACGGTCCCCACTGCTGCTGCCGTCCCGAACGCCCAGCTTGCCGGTGGTGCCGTTGCCGCGGCTGCTGTCGCCGCCATGCTCATCTAGACGGCATGTAAAAAAGAAATCACCAAGCTGCGTCGCCTACGCCGCCTGTTTTTCATTTTCCTCGCCGGCCCTCAACACGGGAAGCCGGCGATTGAGAAACGCAAAAGACGTCCTCTAGTTTCTTGGCCAATGTATTGTGAGGGATGATGGTGTGTATTTACCTGGACGACAGAGTATTGATTTGAAGTGACGCTTCATGCTTGTCACGATGGGTGGCCAGGACACAAACTAGTCCAGGATAGGATAGAATTAAAGAGGAATTTACTAAACCTCCTGTATGAGCCTGGCTCGCGGCATTCCCTTGCCTGCTCACTTGTCGTGACTGAATCTCATGTTTCTCGTGAAGGTCAAGTCAGTTCATTCGGCAGTCCACGTCTGCCATATTCATCCCAAAAGTTTTCCTTATACGATACAGGTCGAGAACGTTGGACCTGGGGCGGCGTTGACGCGGCGGCCGCAGATGTCCTTAATGATCTTGCAGTGCGGATTGACTGCATTGGTCGTATTGCAGGTGATTGCGACGGAGCTAATGATGGGTCCTCGCCTTCGTTCGCGGTATGGGCAGGGCCGTTTGTAATCCTGGTACACTGGACTTTGACACTGTCGGAGTTCCTCATAGAATCATGGTACGAGACTGTCCGTCTTCTCGCTGACGCAGTCTGTTTCGGACCACACGACACGCCGGAGATTCAAGACCCTGCTCGAGACTGACGGGACGTCACTTTCGTCCTCGTTCTTGATCCAACCCGCCGGACCACATCCTCGAGGCGGCGGTCATCACCGGCCACAAGCTCCCTCCTCGTCTCGCGATCGTGTTCGTCGTAGCGGAAAACGACCGCCTTGTCGACCCCGCCATCGTCGTCCATGACAAGGCGGCCTGTCCGGCCATCCGCCCAACCGAGGGAGACTTGTTTCGCCTGGGGATCCGCAGCCCGTACATCAATAAGCACGTCGGCGCGGTCTTGTCCTTCTTCGTCTTCATCTCCCTCCCTCTCCCGTCGTTCTCGCTCTTCATCCTCGTAGGCCGCGACGCGTGCGGCTGCCGCCTCGGCAAGGTCACCGATCACGGCAGCGCGGTTGTGATAGCGTGTAATTTCCCTCCGCAAGGCGCGCACGAAGCGGGGAAGGTCCTGCTTCTGCTTCGTCTGTTGGGCCGCGTCCGGAGGCGATGGCGCAGGCATGTACCTGGCAGCGAGCCCCGACAAGGGGATGCAGGGCGGGACGGTGTGTCTGTGGACGCGGAGATGGCGCGAGTCGGGATATGGGCGGTTCAACATGACGTAGTAGGGACGCAGGAAGCGGGCCTTGGACATGACTTCAAAACGGAGGCCGAGAATACTCCCGCCGTCGACGGCGTTGGGGTCCGGGTCGCGGACCTTGAAGGTTGTGACGGCGATCCCAGTCCGATACAAGCACTGCTGATCATGGGCATTCTGGGCATCGATGCGAGAGAGAAGTTTGTCGTAGACCACGGGACTTGTCTCGGCTGAGACGAAGATGGAGTCTTCTTCGAGGTCTTGCTGGTGACGGAGAAGGAGTTGGCGGGTCGAGTCGGCGGATAGAATGGTAGTGGCTTGGATTTTGAGGTGTCTTTTGAGGGAAGCGACTAGACGAGGGATCGTTGGTAAGCTTTTGTGTTGGCGTTGTGAGAAGAGAAGAAAAGAACTCGAGATGATTCGACATACTCTGGCTTTGGAGATCTTCAATCTCATTGTCTAGCTCCTGGCTGATCATGTGTTCAGATTCAGAGGTCATTATGGTCGAGTGAATTGAGATGTTCTGAAAGATGGATTGTCGGGATGTCAAGTGGTGAGCGGTCTCTGGTGTTTTGGGGAAGGAACGACGTGACAGGACGCGCCTGCCGATCGGTAAGGTACCACCCCCAGCTGAGCGTTGTGAAACGTCTACATTATCTTATCTTACAGCACCTTATCGATAACCATGACCCACATGTTGCCCCGCCAGGCATCCGTACAACGTTGTACAGTGTACATGCCCCGGAGTACCTGGGAACTTTTTCGGCTTTGGCCAGCTTTCACTTTTTTTCCATCAGACCTCTCCCTCATCTTCAGGGTCTCTCCACGTGTTATCCAGGTCCAAGGCCGTCATGGACCGTCGACACGCTTTCTAATTCTCCCCTTTCAACCTTCAACCTCGTTTATTAGTTTCTACCGGCCCTGTCCGGGATATTTGTCACTCGTTTTTCTTACCAAGAAAATATAGCGTTGTACTCCCGTAGGCTGTCACCTTGGGATTCCCGACGTTCCCCGTCCAAAGGCCACGGTTGCGCCTTGTGGCTCCACGCCCACGACTCGACTGTCGGGAACTCGAACGCCTGCCCCCACCATTAAGCCATTGTACCAGATCTTCTTGGTCTGAATTCTTTGCGGCGCCGATTTACATCTACCTCATTTGATCAGCTCGAGAACAGCCGTTGCCCAACCTCTGCTGCGTCAACCGAATCGTCACGACGATCACTCTCAACAGACTCCCTCGTTATAACGCATCCTACAGCTTGTATACACTCTTTCCGTTCCACCATTACGTTCCGCCGTTACGTTCTACCTCGTCACACTCCTTCAACGAATAGCCGACCTCGCTCTCTCGAATACGTCCCCTCCTCTCCCTTTTCCGATGAGCAAAACGCGCCGAAACAAGTCCCCAAAAGATAAACGGCCCTTGTCCGACGTCTCTCCCAGTACAGATACGGACAGGATACGCGGTTCGGCAACCGGCACCACCACCACCACCGCCGCCGCCGCCGTCGCCATGAACCAAAACAGCGTCGAATACCGTCGCAAGGCCGCCACGCCCACCTCGGAATCCGTCACGGAAAACCTCATGCTGCGCGAAAACTTCTCCCTCGACGACCACATCGCCAAGACCCCCGCCGTCAACAACCATGGCTTCTTCGAGCTGCCCCTCCAGGACCAGAGGAACTTTGTGCTCCTCGTCCTCCTCTACTTCCTCCAGGGCATCCCCATGGGCCTGGCCGGCGGATCCGTGCCCTTCCTCATGAAGGACCACATGTCGTACAGCGAGATTGGCATCTTCAGCCTGGCCTCGTACCCCTACTCCCTCAAGCTCTTCTGGAGCCCCATCGTCGACGCCGTCTGGAGCCCCAAGGTCGGCCGCCGGAAGAGCTGGATCCTGCCCATCCAGGTGCTCTCGGGCATCGGCATGCTCTGGCTGGGCACCGTCGTCGAGGAGCTCATGGCCACCGCCGGCAAGGACGGCGGTCCCACCATCTGGGGCTTCACCGGCTGGTGGTTCTTCCTCGTCCTCATGTGCGCCACCCAGGACATCGCCGTCGACGGCTGGGCCCTCACCCTCCTGACCCCGGGCAACGTCTCGTACGCCTCCACCGCCCAGACCGTCGGCCTGACCGCCGGCCACTTCATGTCCTACACCGTCTTCCTCGCCTTCAACTCCAAGGACTTTGCCAACCGCTACTTCCGCTCCGTCCCGCTCGACCGCGGCCTCCTGTCGCTCGGCGGCTACCTCACCTTCTGGGGCTGGGCCTACCTCGCCATCACCGTCGGCCTGGCCCTCTTCAAGCGCGAGGAGCGCTCCCGCAACGAGGACGGCATCTGGGACGTCTACAAGATCATGTGGGGCGTCCTCAAGCTCAAGAACATCCAGACCATCATCGCCGTCCACCTCATCGCCAAGATTGGCTTCCAGGCCAACGACGCCGTCACCAACCTCAAGCTCATCGACAAGGGCTTCGGCCAGGAGAACATGGCCCTCACCGTCCTCATCGATTTCCCGTTCGAGATTGTCCTGGGCTACTACGCCGGCAAGTGGTCCCAGGCGTATACCCCGATGCGCCTCTGGTGCTGGGCCTTTGTCGGCCGCCTCGTCGCCGCCGTCGTCGCCCAGTGCACCGTCGCCGTCTTCCCCGCCGCCGGCGTTACCTCCTGGTACATGCTCGTCGTCATCGCCTCGCACGTCTTCTCCACTTTCACCAACACCGTCATGTTCGTCGCCGTCTCGGCTTTCCACGCCCGGGTTTCCGATCCGGCCATCGGCGGGACCTACATGACCCTCCTGGCCACCGTGTGCAACCTAGGCGGCACCTTCCCGCGCATCTTCATCCTCCGCCTCGTCGATCGTTTCACCGTCGCCACCTGCCTTCCCAGCGCGACCGCCGACCTGGACGTCATGAAGGGCGGTCCCGCCGTCCTCGAGCCCTTCTCGTGTTCCATGCAGGCCGACAAGGAGCGGTGTCTTCAAGGCGGGGGCACCTGCGAGATGGTGCGCGACGGTTACTACATTGTCAACATCCTCTGCGTCCTCGTCGGGTTGGTGACTTTTGTCATGTTTATTCGGCCCAGGGTACTGCATCTGCAGTCGTTGCCTATGAGGGCGTGGAGGTTAGCTTCTGCAAGGCAATAATAGCGGGTGAGGTGAGCGGGACGCGGGAGCTTTGACGCGTGTATATGTTTTTTGTCCCTTGTTTTTGGGTCTGTATCATAGCCCTGGGGCGGTGTGGGCGTAGATGGAGCCGGCGCAAAAGGGGTTGAAATGTGGAGAAGATATCTACCAGGTGAACTATCATGAACGAGTCGACTCGCCCACGTTGAATCTATTGACATGCTGGTTTCTAGAAGAGATGATATATACACACCATTGAGAGATTGCATGCAGTGTCTTCACTTGCATTTCCACCCTCCACTCGCGCGCTCGCTTTCTCATTGAATATGATGCGGCAACATGCGCCGTGCGTAGACACTGTAACTACCAAGTCCAATACGATCCTTCTCGGAACAAGCCTCGCCGCCTCGCCGCCTCGCCCCTCGAGGCCTCGCACCTCATTCACCCCACCTCACGACCGCGCACCGTCCACCCGCGCCTGATGCGACTTGATGTGCTCCTCATGCAACCGTTCTATGGCGGGGATAATCAGACTCTCAATCTCCACCGCGGGTTCGCCGTCCGGCAGGTCGCTCGGGTCCAACGGCTTGTGGGCCTCGGCCTCGGGGTCCACCTGCTTCCACGCCGGGCTGGGGACGCGGAGCCAGCGGTCGGACCGGCCGGGGCTGACAAAGACGACCTCCCACTTGCGGGTGGTGAGCAGGTTCCCGACGACGAGGTGGTGCTGGTAGCGCTCAAGGCTGTAGCGGGCCTTGTGGACGAGGATGTTGGGGTCCGTCTCGAGCTTGAAGCTGACGATAAATTGGTTGGGCGCCCAGCCGTCCACCAGGTTCTTGAGGAACTTGGGCACGGGGTCGAGGTCGATGACGAGGCGCTTGGAGCGGGGTACGGTGGGCGAGGAGTCAAAGTTGTCAAACGTTTCCTCTTCTTCTGCCTCCTCCTCTTCTTTCTGCTTCTGCAAAAAGTCGGTGGCGTCGGTGCTCTGGATCTTGTGCTCCGGCATGCGGTCCGGCGGCACGAAAAAGTCGGACACGGCGGCGGCGAGGTAGAGGAGGCCGCGCGGGCCGAGGGGCCGCATGAGGCGGGCGATGGCACGGAGCTCGTGGAGGTAGTCGGTGATTGTGACAAAGGGGATGGCGAGGAGGGTGTTGCGCGTGCGGGCGGCGCGGTACTTGCGCAGGACGGCGAGCAGCTCGTCGGCGTGGTCGTCGGCGGCTACGACGCCGGTGCCGGTGGCGTCTTCCTGCAGGAAGTCGAGGAAGCAGCCGGTGGCGTGGGAGTAGTGGCGCGAGTAGGGCTGCAGGCTGAACTGGCGGTGGAGGAAAATGACGGCGTAGCCCGATTCGAGGAAGTACTCGGCCGAGGTGGCTCCCCGGGTGCCGGCGCTAAAGTTGTCGATGAAGCGGACCGTGTTACGCTCGAGCGGGACGGTTGTGCCACCCGAGGTGATGAGGACGACGCGGCGGTTGGCGGCAGCATGCTGGTTGATGAAGTCGCGGGCCAGAGCCTCATGGTGGGCCAGGGCCTTGGGAGGTGGGTTGGAGGAGAAGTAGTGGTCCTCGACGTCGACGTTCATGGCGGAAGACATGGTGGTGTGAGAGGATGTGGAAGAAAAGACGGAGTGTGTAGGCGAAGAGGGTCGTGACGGAGGAAGATTAAAGGAAAGGCTGAACGAGGTGGATGAGCTGGATGAGTAAGAGGACTCCCTTTGCCGGTGCTGCCGTGGTGACTGAGCCATCATGTCAGTATTAGATATCGATGACATGAGTAGAGCGTGAGATGAGTGTCGGAAAGATTGGAAAGGTCTGGGGGAAGATCAGGTCGAGGTAAATGTGAAGAGTCCTCAATAAGAGAATAGGTATAGAAAGAGAATGTGAGTACAAAGTTAGGAAGGGAAAAGGAGGGAAAACTCAAAATAACAGAAAGATATATTAACGCATAAAAGGCGCAAACAAGGTTGCAGCCGGATGCCACGGGCATGTGTTATTGAGTTGGGGGTCCTCAACGCGGAGCTCAAACTCGCAACACATGACCGGCGGCACCGACATCCTCGGCTCGGCCGGTAACGTGGCCCGGGACACGGTCCAGCCGATCCGAGGAGGTGGTACCGATACGGACGCTAGGAAGAGGGGGCGGGGGCGGGAGGTCAAATAGCCCTACCTTTAAACTGACGAGACGGTCTTGGTGAGGGATGAAGAATTGGATGCCCTTGGTGAAGGATGAAGAATGGAGATGGTGGGCAGAGGTTCGGGTTGAGGCAATAATAAGGGTAATAGGTCGATAGTGGAGACGATATAAATGGAGGAGGCGAGGACGAAGCTCGGCGTGTTTCCCGACAGGTCCAGTACAAGTCTGTACTGTACTGTGTACGTTGTACGTTGAGGGATGGGATGGTCAACGAAAGAAAGGAGAAGAGGTTGAAAGGTCAAAGTCCCGAAGCGAGTCTCTCCATCAAGTCACTCCACCGAGAGGTCCCCACCCCGTGACCCCGAGTCCGGGACAGATTCTTCGGCGGACATTTGGGCACGTCCCGGGTATTTTCTTTCCGTCCAGCCTCGGAGTCTTTTGCCTCGGACTTTGTCAACATAATGTCTGAGGGTATAGTTTATATTAATTCTGATTTATTTGATTGACTTATTTTCTCATTAAGTACCTACATGTATCTATCCCAACTCTACATCGTAACCATATTATCATCATGTACCAAGTATAATCCCTTCTCTTGATGGCTTACCCCTTTTTCCTTTCTCATTTCCATTCGTTTCCCCCCCAACTCTCTTTTCTCCCTTTGTCTCTTCCCCCTTCGCCCTTGTTCGCACTCCACCACGGAGGCCAAAGGCGCATGATTACATATAGAAATCAAGAGTGAAGCCAAAGTACTTCGTAGACTGATGCACAAACACTGCCCTCAGAATATGGCCAGAACCCTCCACCCAACGCAAACCACCTTGGCCGCCCAAAGTGCCACAAACGATGCCGCGTACATGGCTCCCGTAAAGACGATCAGCCCCCAGTACTTCCCGCCGGTGGCGCCGATGATCTCCCCGCCGATGGGGACGCCCACCAAACACGCAATCGACACCACCGTGTACGTGGTGGCGTAGTAGCGGCCGTAGTTCTGCGTCTTGCACAGCCGCCCGATGCACACGGGGCTGATGCTAATGTTGTTCCCGCTCGCGAACCCGAACATGACGGCGAAGACGACCATGGCCGCGAGCGAGCTCTCGCCAAACGGCAGCCACACCGCCAGGCAAGCCACGATGCTCAGCGCCACGGATGATATGTTGCTGTTGTACGGCCCGAACAGGTCCCCCCACCACCCGGCCACGATGCGGCCCATGACGCTGCTGGCGTTGAGGATCGGCAGGATCCGGTACGAAATGCCCGCGTCGAACCCGGCCGACACCATGAAGCTCGAGATGTACGTCAGCGGGATGAAGAGCCCAAACTCGAAGAGGAACACCCCCGCCGTCGTCAGCGCGAACGCCGGCTCCCGCAGGATCCGCATGTCCGGGTGCGCCGTCGCATCAAGCGCCGGCGGCAGCCGGGACCGGATCAGCAGGTTGGCCACGCCGCAGCACCCGGCGCAGATGAACCCCACCACCCGGATCGTCCACGCCCACCCGATGCGCTCGAACAGCTCGTGCATCGCCAGCGGGAACATGATGCCGCCGAGCGAACCTCCCGTGCTCGCCACCCCGGTGGCTAGCCCGCGCCGGTCTCGGAAGTAGTGTCCCACCGCCGCGATGGAAGGCGTGAAGATGAGCGAGGCCCCAATTCCGTTCAGGATGCCAAAGGAGAGCATAAAGTGCCAGTATTCTACGGGCAGCGGGTGATTTGTATTGTTAGTCACATTAGGAAATAAGTAAAGACATGGGGTGAAGGAAGAGTAATTACCAGTCGAAACGCTCAAGAGCATGAGAGACGTGACAACACACACCGACCCAGACAGCACGAGCCACCGCGGCCCATACTTGTCAAAAACGGGACCGATATAGATGCCCCCGAAAAAGCACAGGAACGTGTACACAGAGAAGATCCACCCGATGGCACCATGGCTGTAATCCTTGAGCTGGTGGCTCCCGATGTAGGCGTGGAAAGTCGCCAGGCTGCTCATGAGACCCATGGCCCCGAACAGCGCGAGCCATGATCCCAGGACCACGAGCCACGCTTGCAGTCCTCCTTCCGGGTAGGTTTCCTCGTCTTCGCCCTCCCCTCCCAGCTCATCGTACTCGGAATCTTCTTCCCTGTCGGCGTCGCCCGTGCCATCCCTGGACGGTTTCTCTAGACTCGTCACCGTTGTTGTTGGCCTCGTGCTCTGGGACAGGGATGGCAGCTCCTTGGTCACGGTGCCCTGGGAAATGACGTCGGCGGCGGCGCTCTGGGAACGATTCGTCGGGACCGTATCTCCGCCGGCTCTGTCCCGGTCCTTTGTCTCCGGGTTAGGGGTCTCGGGCTTCATGCTTCTTATTCTTTGGTTATATGTTCTTTGTCCTTTCGTCTTCGTCTGGCGTCTGCGTCCGATGCGTCGTGTTCCTGGATATGGCTGCTTGCTTGCCCAAGAATGCCCGTCCTCCTGGCTTATATTACGTCTGCGTCTGCTCCCCCTTATTCTCATCCACCACGTCAGTCATCTCACGTACTAGACTCGAGAACCTGACCAACAACGGGGACGAAAAGGTGAAACAAAGGACTGGAATGGTTCAATCTAAGGTGTCGATTTTGGTCTCGTTTGACTCGAAAGAAAAACTGTCTTTTTAAACCATGCCCACTTGATGACGGCAACAGTCGGAAATAAGGTACACGTACCTACCTATGGGAGCACTTCAGTACCTACCTAGGTACCTAGGTTAGTAGGGCCAATTGTCCCGTCCAACTAGGTAGATCTTACAGAGTACCTTACGTACAAGTAGCATGCCTTTCTCTTCAGACCTCACCATCGTATCATATATCATATATTATATAATGGTATGATAAACATGCTCATAACTATCCGGGTCAGTTTGGACTATCCATTTCTCTTCACGCTCCACTGGCCGTGTTGCTTGGTCATAAGGGTCTTAGTTGGTCTTACTTCGTACTTTGTAGTAGTACATCAATACCTGAGCGAGCGAAGTATCTATCCGTGGGTAACCGCAAGCAATTGTATGAGCAAGTTTATGAGACATGTAAAGACAGTTAGTCCATGGTAAACATGTTGTTATTTCTGAGTCCTCCTCTAGAGCCTGACGGCAGGCCTAATTGTTTATTAAGTTCTAATACCCCGTTTCCCACAGGTCACCTGACCTGCCCATCAGACAGGAAAAAAAAAAGGGGAAAAAAACGAAAAAGGCCGACGATCCTATGTAGGTCTCACTGTGTTTGTAACCTCTTCTGCTTTACACTAATGCCGGCACATCATGTCTTAGACCTCTTTTTGCTCCCGTCTCCCTCCCGTCTTCCCGCCCGTCTTCACTACCGTCTTCTTTTCCTGCCATCCAACATAGACTGTTCGAGCCAGCATTCTCCTGTCCCGGATACAACCCACTTACTCCACACCCCGGAAGAAGAATCAAGTGGGCGGCACTGCGGCCAAGGAGAAGCTTCCTCTCACCCCCGCGAGGCTCTAGTTCCGTCTCCAGACCCAAAGAAGTAGCATATCATAGCATGTGACGGTCCTCGTCCACGAATCTGACTCGACATCTCCTCGTGCAGAGACATGCATGGTGTCCATTCCATATTCGTATACGACAGCCACCGCACAGTATGGACGGTGTTGCTCCGTCACTGGAAGCTGTTGCCTTCATCCTTGGAGGGATGATGCTCATTCTGAGACTTTCGGGACAGCACATTCGACAACAGTCAGACTGGTGGTCAATGTTGAAAATTTCCCTTTCGTGGCTCACCCAGTCCATCCCTGCGTCCCGTCTACCTCGTCATCCCGCCTCGTCTTCCACTTCCTCCATCGTGACCTTCCGCGGACCTGAAGCTCCGGCGTCCTGTTGTGCTCCGCTGCTGCCCTTCAGATACCCCTCCTTCTCCAATTCATCCGCTTCCTCCGGTTCCATCAGCCCACCCCGCCCCTTGCCCTTTTCCAGCTTGGCCCTGACAACGCTGGGCACGAACGCCGACACCGCCTCCTTGTGCAGATCCCGCACCACGGGCTTCGCTTCGTATACCGTCTTCGCCTCGGGCGCCGGGCTAGGCCCCGCCGGTCTGTGTCTCCTGTCGTCCGCGTGATCCCTCCGGCCCTCCGTCTCGCTCTGATTCTGCTGCTGCGCCGCCTGCCACCGCGCTCGCCGCTTCGCGTACCACGCGTCCATCACATGTTTCGGTATCGGCGGCGGCGTGTCCTCCGGCATAGGTATGCTCTTCACATCCTCCGGGATGTCCTCGTCGCTGGACGCATTCTCTGCATCGCGTCGCCGCTTTCCTAGCACGCCCGGCCCCCCGTCCCTACCCGCGTACCCGCGACCGCTTCCGAAAGATGGCGCCCGGTCGCCGAGTGCCTCCCGCGCCTTCGTCACCGCGCGAAGCTCCTTCTCGAGGCCCTCTAATACCTGTTCCTCATGTCGTGATAGTTTGCCGCCATTTGTTGTAATGCCTTTGAGATCGTCAATCTGCTTTTGAATACGGTCGGGGTTGCGTCTGGCGAGCTTCTCGTTGCGACGGTTCTGTACCTCTGCCTTGCCTAGAGATCGCCGCGACTATTGTTAGCACGCTTCGATGGTATGCGGCCATATATAGGAGCTTTGGCATCGAGTACTATGGGGAGAGACAAAAATTTCCTACCCTTTCTAATCGCCTTGGCCTTGTCCGCCTTGCGCTGGGCTTGTACTGGATTGTAATTCCGTTCCTTCATCATGGTTTATCGGCTGCCTCGAAAAATTTCCTCAGTGGGTTCAGATGTGGCCACCGTCTGTCGACAGGTGTCTTTCGTGGGCTTTCAAAATGGCGTGTTGGTCTGACAGTTCGAGTAGTTAGTATCTGAATTGACGCGGTCTACAGATGGCGAAATGATGAGATGCTTACGATGTACCATCGTATCTGCGATAAATCGTTATCACTGATGCAAGCTTCGGGTTCTTATCTAATCTCGCACGTGATAAAAATGTGGGGAGCTATTTCGTACATAATATTTTGTACACGTTCCTGGCGTTGCTTATGCAACGCTTGTTGACTTGACCTCGCCCCACCTAATAACATCCCTGCATTTCTCAACTGCGGGCAACATCCAGCTACCACGCACCTTCCACTTGGGCTCGCTCAAGATACCCTGGACCAACCTGCTCCTCCATTGAATTTCTCTTGCCTCTCATATACACCATTCTATGAACTCGCTTCTGCTCTCTTGACGTACTGTACGTCCATCCCGATTACCAGCTTATTCCTCGTCACATCCATTGGGCTTCTTCTGTCAACCTGAGCCTGTGACTTCCTTTACCGTATCGCTAGTCCGACATCTGCATCTTGCGTCATCAGGGTTTCTTTATCTCGGCACACTCCAGTCTCCAGGGGTCCGCAAGAGCTCAGACGAATTCAGTATATGGCCTCGCTACGGCTGTGTTCTTCTCGAGTACTCCTCTTTTGACCCCCTCACCTGCTGTTCGCTGTTTGGGAGCAGCCTCTCGATCATGGCCAGCTTCATGGCCAACCTGTTCCCTGGTGGGAGTAAGGACAAGAACACCTTCGGCCGCCCCAAGACTCCCACATCCAACAGCCACGACTTTCTCAACCCTGCCAGCACCCCGCAAGGCAGTCCCAGTAAAAGAACCGTTCCTCCCGGTGCCCACGAACTCCCCGAGGCCTTCGAAAACGCCCTCAAACTCAACGCCGCCCCGTCTCTCGAGAGCCCCGTCAAGCTAGGCCGCCCTCAGAGTGTTATCACAACCCCACAGTCCCCGGGTAAATCCTCCGCGAAACCGCTAGACGAGTCCAGCCCCAATGTGGAAGACAGTGTCCTCAATCGAACCGCCGTCTCGACTGGCAGTCCATTGAAGAGGCGCCAGGAACAGGAGAACACCCCGCCCGCCTCGCACCTGGGAGCCGCCGGCACCAAATCCCCTGCGGCCCGGACCCAAGCCGCTCTGGCCCGCCACGATCTCTACCAACCCCGAGATGCCAGACCCACCACACCAGCAAAGCGCTTCAACACGCAACGCGCCCTGACTGCCGAGGAGCGCGAAATCCTTCAGCAACCTAGCGTTCGCAGGTTGGTCAACGTGACACAGCTTTGTAAGGAAAAACTTATTCCCCTCTGTGGCCCCTACCCCCTGGCTCTCCACTAAACGTGTCTCTTCGTAGACTTCCTGGATTACTACTTCGACCTCCTCACGTACATCGGTTCACGCCAGAACCGCCTAGCTGCCTTCCGAGCCGAGTTCCCTCCAGGCGAGACGGACGAGGAGACGTACAATCACATGTGGCAGAAATACAGGGGACGAGAGCGTGCCAATCTTCGCAAGAGGCGGGTCCGCCTGCGCCAGGGTGACTTCCAGATCCTCACGCAGGTCGGACAGGGAGGCTATGGCCAGGTGTTCCTCGCTCAGAAGAAGGATACCCGCGAGGTGTGCGCCCTGAAAGTCATGAGCAAGAAGCTGCTGTTCAAGTTGGACGAGGTCCGCCACGTCCTCACCGAGAGAGACATCCTCACCACGGCGGCGAGCGACTGGCTCGTCCGCCTGCTGTACTCCTTCCAAGACGACAAGAGTATCTATCTTGCCATGGAATACGTGCCGGGCGGCGACTTCCGCACCCTCCTCAACAATACCGGCGTTCTCAGCAACCGCCACGCCCGGTTCTACATTGCCGAGATGTTCTGCGCCGTCAACGCCCTCCACCAACTCGGCTACATCCACCGCGACCTCAAGCCCGAGAACTTCCTCGTCGATTCCACGGGCCACGTCAAGCTGACCGATTTCGGCTTGGCTGCCGGCATGCTAGCCCCCGCCAAGATCGAATCGATGAGGATCCGTCTGGAAAAGGCCTCGGAAACGC